>NC_056749.1:459101271-459738231 GCF_019279795.1 Protopterus annectens
TCAATGGCTACTTCTCACTCAGTGGTACCCTCTACAACATCCCTTGTCTTTTCAGATAAGTGTAACTCAGAGATGCAAGCAGGTGGACGTCTCTAAATCCCCAACAATGGTCTCGCCCTTTCAACCCACATCAACCAATAGCCACAGTGACCATGGACGCCTCCCTGATGGGGTGGTGGGGGCTATGTCAGGGAAACTCGGTCAAAGGCACCTGGTAGGAGACAGAGGCCCTTTTGCATATCAGTGTCCTGGAACTGTGGGCGGTGCTTCTAGCGTTGCAAACATTTCACTCCATCCTTCCGTCAGGAACTAATGAGGTCCAATCAGACAACATGTCAGTGGTCTGGTACATCAACAAACAAGGGGGCACCAGATCTTACCCATTATGCGGAGAGGCCTTGAGAATATGGCAGTGGGCGATAGCTTACAACTGCTTTCTGATTGCATCACACAATCCCTGGAGCTCCAGCATGATAGCGGACAAATTGAACAGATGCATTCTACAGCCTCACAAGTTGTCCCTCAATCCTCTGATAGCGGCAAAAATCTTCAACCACTGGGGCCAGCCTTGCTGCGACCTATTTGTCTCTCCAACCAACTACAAGTGCAGCAACTACTTTGCCCTGATCCCCCCTCGGGGGCAGTCAGCAAGGGATGCTCTAGTCCACACTTGGCCCTCAGGTCTTCTTTATGCTTATCCTCTTCATCTCCCAATTTCTAAAGAAAGCACGACAGTTGAAGAGCAAAGTGATCCTCATTGCTCCATATTGGCCTTGACAAGTCTGGTTTCCCTTCCTCTGTCCTCACCTGCTACATCAACCGTGGATCCTCAATCCATCCCCAACATTGATCTGTCATCTGCAGTGTCTGATTCACCCCAATCTAACAACCCTGAAACTGACAGCTTGGTTTCTCCATTTCCAGTGATCGCCAGGCATGAAAACCTTTCGTCCCCTGTGCGCAATATTCTTATTGCTTCTCATAAGTCGTCCACAAGACTAATCTGTCTTAACCAATGGAAAAGGTTCTCTCTATGGGCAGCAGATAAACAATTAGATCCCTTGTCAGCCCCAGTCTCGGTGGTATTGGATTACTTATCACATCTTTTCCACTCTGGGGTGTCTGCCTCTACTATCCATGTACATTTAGCTGCCATCTCAAATTTTCATATTGGTTTTCAAGATTCTTCACTGATGTCACACAGACTCTGTAAGACTTTCTTGAAAGGGGTTATCCACATAAAATCCACCTTTAGAGAACCTGTACAACCTTGAGATTTGGCTTTGGTTTTGCAAGCTCTAACAGCCCCCCCCCCCCCCTTGAACCTGCATCTTCATGTGATGTAAAATCTGTCTCTTGGAAAACTTTGTTTTTGATTGCAATGACATCAGCCAGGGGATTGTTGGAACTCCAGGCCTTATGCATCAAACCTCCCTATCTCATCTTCCATAAGGATAGGGTATCACTGAGAACTAATTTTACCTTTTTACCAAAAGTAGTGTCAGAGCAATCTATCAATCAGTCTATTGACCTTCCAGTGTTCTTTCCTAACCATTCTAACAAGGGAGAATATTGCCTGCACTCCTTGGATGTTCATAGGCAATTAGGATTTTATCTGGACAGAACAAAATCTACCCATAAATCAGACCAACTGTTTCCGGCCCTAGATGGGGTCATCCTGTATCAAAAGTTACATTGGCTTCATGGTTGAGAAATTGTATCACCTTTATCTACAACAAAAACAATCTCACCTTGCCTCATAGAGTCAAATCACATTCTACAAGATCTATGGCAACTTCAGCAGCTTTCCATGCTAAGGCTTCCTTCAGTGATATTTGCTCAGCTGCAACTTGGGCGAAACCTCATACCTTTATTCTTCATTACAAATTGGACTTGGCTTCCAGAGGTAGAGCTTCCTTTGGCTCCATGGTGCTCAGGAATGTCTTTCCATGAGGGCCACCCAGGAATAAAGGTAGATGGGGACTCTGCCCCATCAGTAAGGAATGAATGAAGATTAACAACATCAGATAAAGAAGTTATGTCTTATCATAAGATGATCAATTTCAACAACTGGCTTAAGTATTGGTGTCATTCAAAGGGGATCCAATGCATGTCAGCCTGAGATGACATGCTCGACATGCCACGATGCTTCGCTAGGGACGGCTTGCACCTGTCACCCCTGGGCTTTCGGATATTGGCAAAGGCTCTTGCCACCCCCATAGTGCCTTTTTTAGGCAAGGCTCAAAAGACAAACCCGCCTCCATAGGTATCGCAAGGGATAAGAAACTAAGAGTAATGCTACTCAACGCCAGAAGTCTAAACCTCAAGATGCACGCACTCAAAACTCTCCTTAGCATGGAGAACATCGATATCTGTGCAGTAACAGAAACCTGGTTCAAGGCTCCGGAGAGCACCCCAGCACTACCAGGTTGTACCTCATACCATGCTTTTCGGCCCCAAAACCTGGACCGAACCACAAAAGGAGGGGGAGTATCAATATTTGTCAGATACCCACACCTCCAGGTTGGTGGCACAGCACGAAGCATCAGAGACCATCCATGTGCAACTAACAGTGGGTAAAACTGCCTTCCAGTTTATAGCCTGTTACAGACCACTCTCACAAACCCAGGAACCCCACTCGGCCTTCCTGAGAACACTGGAAAATATGAAGGTCTCTCCAAACACCATTATATTGGGCGACTTCAACTACCCAAACATAGAGTGGGAGCATTACTCTAGCTCAAACACCCTAGCCCAAAGGTTCCTAGAATTTATAAACTCAAATGCTATGGAACAACTTGTTACCACTCCCACAAGAGGGGAAAACATACTGGACCTGATCATCACCAACATGGGGACTCTATGCTCCAGACCAGAAGTGTATCCCTCACTGGTAAGATCAGACCATAAACTAATCTCACTGGATATTCACATCCCGATCCCACCCCCTGTCCAGAAAACCACAGTGAAAAACTTCTCTAAAGCAAATTTCACACTCCTCAAAACCGAGGTGGAATCCTTCAAAGCCCCCGGGCCTGTGGAAAATACGGCCCAGACTACAGAATCCTTTATAAACGCACTCTATGAACACCTTCAGGAATGCATGGATCTTGCAATCCCAAATAAAACCAAGACCCAATCCTCCAAAGGCAGACGTCCTGTCTGGTGGACCCCAGCCATAAACAAACTATACAATAGAAGGAGGAAGCTACTACATGATAGAACAAAATCCCAAAAAGGGAAGGCATCTCTGATCAGTATTAGCAAAAAACTACGGGCACTCATAAAATCTTCTAAGGCCAGCTTCGAGAGAAAAATTGCACAGGACACCAAGGATAATCACAAGGATTTCTTTAGTTATGTTAGGAACCTGGGTGGGAATTCCCAGATATGCTCAGAATTAGTCCAAAATGACAAAAAATACACCGAACCCACAGACATTGCCAACATCCTAGCTGACAGGTTCAGCAAACATCTCCACCCCCAGCAAAGGGCAAATATCTATCCCAGCAGAGTGCTGCCCCCCTGACATCTCAGATGCTCAGGTAAGAGCCGCCCTCTCCAAAGCAAAAAACTCAACATCAATGGGACCAGACGGTGTCCCGGGCTGCATCCTACATGAACTCCAAGAAGAGTTAAACCCAAACATAAAACTACTGTTCATTCTCAGCCTTACTACAGGATATGTACCCAAAGAGTGGCGTACAGCAACAGTGGTCCCTCTCCACAAAGGTGGTGCCTCAACGGATCCTGGAAACTATCACCCCATAAGCCTGACTAGCTTGGTCTGCAAAGCTATGGAAAGGATCATCATGGACCTCATAAATAAAGATATTGGGGACCTACAGACACTGAATCCTACCCAGTTTGGCTTTAAGGGCAGATCCTGCCTCTTAAACCTGGTCGATTTCTTTGAAACAGTCACCAAGGCTATTGACGAGGGGAAGGTGGTCCACACAGCCTACCTGGACCTCGCAAAAGCCTTCGATACATTACCCCACTCTGGCATTATAGATAAGCTCACCAGCTTAAATATAACCCCCTATGTCACTAGATGGGTTGCAAACTGGCTCAAGGACAGAACCCACATGGTTAGAATTGTTGGAGCCATGTCAGGCTCCAAACCAGTTACAAGTGGCGTCCCACAAGGCTCAGTCCTGGGATCTCTCTTGTTCGGTATATATTTCTCGGAGGTACAGGCCAACACGGAAGGACTGTGGCTGACCAAGTTCGCAGATGACTGCAAACTGGGCGCCATAATTGACTCTCCAGCCGACACAAGCATCCTCCAAAAGGGCCTCATAGAAACAGACAACTGGTTCCAGAGCCATGGCCTCAAGCTAAACGCCAAAAAGTGTATAGTCATCCTGTTTGGCAAAAACAAAGTGCCCACAAATTACCACATAGGTGGTAATCCATTAAGTACAGAAGAAGTAATTAGGAACCTGGGGACCCAAGTTGATAGCAATCTCTCATTTGACAACCACGTGGCCAAAGTGGTTAGAAGAACATTTTATATAGCCCACCTAATCATGAAGGGATTCACATCTAGATCAGGGGAGGTCATTGTGCCTCTTTACTCATCCCTCATCAGGCCCATAATTGAGTACAATGCCCCTTTTGGGATGTACCTTACCAGACACCTGCAGCAACTGGAAAGACCCCAAAAGTACCTCACCAAGAGGATCAAAGGGCTCAAACAGATGCCATATGCTGCCCGGTTAAAGAAACTTCAGCTCTACTCAGTGGCATACCGCCTGTTCAGAGGCGATCTGTGCCTGACGTATAAAGCCATGTCCAACCCGGAATTAATGGACATGCTGCACCTCAGAAAATCCAAATCCCATCAAGCTACGTGCTCGAGACTTGAACCTCAGCACTGAAATAAATAGGACATGCTGGAGGGACAGATTCATAACCCAGAGGCTCCCTTCACTCTGGAATAAAATCCCAGTCCAGGTTAGGCAGAGTCCCTCATTGACTCTCTTCAAGAGGAATCTTGATGAGTGGATGGGAGATCATATGTTTACCACAGGTATCACTTCTGTGTCACTGTTAGAGGCACAGTATACTAACCTCGAAAAAGGGCATAGCAAAATTCATTTAAAATGGGTGGCGAAAGCCAAACACACTCTGGCTAGGCTTATAAATGCCCTGGGCCAGATAACCTAGTATGAACCTATGAACCTATAACGTTCCATCTGTGTTGTTGATCTTCCTTCATTCATTACTTCCCACCCTCCATCCCCCATCCAGAGGTTCTTGGTTGAGCTCAAGTACTCCTTTTTTGTAGGTCTGTTGTGACCAGAGGTAGCCTCTACTTTTATCTATCAACTTGCAAACTCGATCTGAGGTAACAGGGAGCAGAGCATTCTGGGTAGGACCTTGGTTTGAGAGTTTTTGGCTGACACAAGCTTGATATTGGCCAGCTCGGTACCGAGAACGGAACCGATAACCCATCAGTAATGAATAAACAAAGAACAATAACACAGATGGAACATTATGGTAAGACATATCTTCTTTTTCTTGGATCCAGAGTAAAGGAGCGGATCCAACACAGCTCTCCTTACCTCTCATCCTGGATTACATAGGAGATCTACTCCACAGGTGCCTATCCTTCTTTTCCATTAAGATCCATGCCTCTGCCATCTCTGCTCAATACAGCACTGAGCCACCTCTCTTCTCACTCCCTTTCATCAAGCAGTTCTGAGAGGGACTAACAACTTAAGGCTACCAAGAAGAGCTCCTACCCCTGCTTGGGACCTTAACTTTGTGTTGGAAAGCCTCACACTTACCCCACTTTGAGCCTGCAGCATCAGCAGTGTTAAAATTCCTCTTTTGGAAAACGGCCTTGCTTCTAGCCATCACTTTATTTAGAAGAGTGTCTGAGCTGCAAGCACTTATGGCTGTGGAACCCTTCATCAGTTTTCATGCTGACAAGGTCTCCCTCAGGACTAACCCAACTTTCATGCCTAAAGTGGTGTCCGATGTGGCTCTCAACCAAATCTATCTATTTGCCCACCTTTTTCCCTAATCCTCAAAATAAGGGGGAAAGGATCCTGCACTCTTTAGATGTGCACAGGCAGCTCAGATTCTACCTTGATAGGACTAAACCCTTTATGTAATTTGACCAGTTACTAGTCAGCTTTGCACCAGGGGCAGAGGGCAAGGCCACATCAAAACAAACCATCTCCAAATGCATAGCACACTGTATCCATTTCTGTTACAAACAGAATGGGAAACCACCTTCTCAGGGGGTCAGAACACATTCCACTAGGGCAACTTCAACCTCTACAGCCTTTCTCAGAGGAGTCCCTACCAGGGACATTCTGGAAGCTGCAACTTGGAGTTTTGTTCATACCTTCACCAAGCATTATCACCTGCCTGTCTTTTCCAAATCCAGGGCAGGCTTTGCAACCGCAATCCTGCAGGGCATACTAGCCAGCCCCAACTCTTCTTGGCTGCCTCTACCCATTCTTCAGCTTTGGGAATCAACCCAAGTGTGATGACTGCAACAGTGAAACACGAAGGATATAATACAGCTGTGTACACTTACCATAAATGTAGATGTTTGAGTGTATTCACTGGTTGTAGCCATGGTTTCCCACCCTCCAGCCCCCTTCTCTCTCTCTCTCTCTCACTCCTTACAGGGCTATTGGTATTTTCTTTTTACTGCTAGTGTTTTCCACCATAACATAGCTCCCTATTTGGGGCAAGAAAAACTGGTGTCTGTTTTTATACCACTGACGACCTGACGTCAGTTTTGAAGTGACAGAAACCGACACAGAAATACTAAGCTCTGGTAGTCGGGCTGAGTGAGGGCTACCACTGGCAGGATAACCGAAGTGTGATGACTGCAACAGTGAATACACTAGGACATCTCCATTTATGGTAAGTGTACACAACTGTACTTTCTTGCAGGCGTTTGGTGCTCTCCCATCTACTTTCTGGGTAACCCCACCCACTGATGAACTTATTGAGCTAATCGCGCAATGGGTGTGGAAGGCTCCTGATTCCATAGAGTTGATTTCTCGGAGGCCAGACCAAATTTATCAGCTCCAGAAGATCAACCACATTGAGGAAAGGATTTAGCAGTAGATGCCATGCCTCCTAACCGAGAGTCATGGACGATGGACAGATTTGGGAAGGCGGGTCACTGCATCATCGACCTTTGGTCCTTGAATTTAATGGCACACTTCACTAGATTCCAAAGGGATCTGATGAGGGAGCTTTCAGATACCCTTGCCAGAGCTGTGTCTGACGAGGTATGGGATAATGTTGCCTCTCAGCTTGCCACCCTGGAGTCTATATCGAACCTGTCCATGTAGCTCATCATTCATGCAGATGAGGGAATGACCACGGCAGCGGGTTCTGGCACTGGCATAAGGCACATTGCCTGGATGCATTTGTGTGACTTCACAGAACCTTTCAAGTCCTCCTTTGTCACTACTACTATTGACGGAGCTTCCTTGTTTGGCCCCAAAGTCAGAGACACACTAGCCAGGTGTGAGAAAAATGGAAAGACCTTTTCTGCTGTGGGTATTCTACTCCTCAGCAATCCTACTCTAGTAATCAGAGGAGTGGGAAAATGTGGTTCAAAAAGTCCCAAGGGCGTTTTCAGGACACACGTGGTGAATACTCCACTCGGGGCAGAGGGGGGAGTTCTAATGAAAGACGGCCCTCCTCCTGGCAGAGGTGGCCTGCGAAATCAGGGCTCCAGAGACTCCTTCTCCGGACAGTCCTACCAGCGCTCCTGAATGGGGGCCCGATTGCTTACCTCTGGAAGCAGTTGGGGGAAGATTTTCACTGCACCAGACAGCCTGGCCGTTGATAACGTTGGATACTTGGGTACAGAGAATTATCACCAGAGGTTACAACAGTCCCTTTACTCTCTTTTCAAACTCCTCAAAAAGAGTCTCCAATGGTCCACCCAATCAGAGAAATCAAGCAGAAGTAGAGGTTCAAAAGTTGCTGGACAAAGAGTCATCCAAGAAGTCCCACCAGTCCAAAGAGGATCCGGATTTTACTCAAGATTCTTTTTAGTGCCAAAAAAGACAGTGGACTGGAGACCAATTTTAAATGTCAGTCTTCTGAACAAGTTCATTCAGCAAACAAAATTCTGGATGGTCACTGTCCAGTCTATTCTTCCCTTTCTAGAGGAAAATGATTGGATGTGCTTTACAGACCTTCAGGATGCATATTACCACATAAAGATGGACAAGTGTTCCAGAAGGTTTCAATGCTTCCAGCTGGAAGCCAGCCATTTTCAGTTCAGAGTGCTGCCTTTTGATCTCACTACAGCTCCTCGGGTGTTCACCAAGTACATGGCAGTGGTAACAACTCACTTGAGGTTACGGGGATTCAGAGTGTTTCCATACCTAGATGACTTTCTCCTCACTGGCCCCACCAGGCATGTACTCTTCAAGCCACAGACTTCATAGTGCATCTTTTCCAGTCCTTGGGCATTATAATCAACAGAAAGACGTCACAGTTGACTCCAACACAAGACCTAGAATTTATAGGAGCATGCCTCAATACAATTTCTTGTGTAGCTTCTCTCCCTCTAAACAGACTAAAGAAAATAAGGACACAAGTACAGTTCATCATATCCAAAGACAAAGAGCCTGCTGTTCTCATCCACCAAGCCTTAGGATCTATGGTAGCGACCGTAACCTTAGTCTCCCTGGCAAGGTTTCATACATATGAGAATGCTTCAGTGGCTCTTAGCTGCACAATGGTCGCCCAATGTCTTATCCGATTTTGATAACAAACCGCTGCAAGCAGGATGTATCTTGGTGGATAAACTCAGTGGAAAATCTATGGGGTTGCACCTTCACTCCCTATCCACCCACAGGCATAGCGACCCCAGATGCTTCCCAGATCTGGGGGGGGGTGTTATTTGGGAAGAACAGTTCAAGGCACTTGGGTCCCGCAAGAGGCCAATATGAACATCAGTGTCCTGGAGTTGAGGGCAGTGCTTTGAGCATTGCAGGCCTTTCAGTCTGTCCTTCCTTCCAGGACAATTGCAATTGAATCAGACAACATGTCAGTAGTCTAATACATCAAACAAGGCAGAAACAGATCTTATCCCCTGTGCCAGGAAGCTCTCAGAATATGCCGATGGGTGATCTCTTCCAACTGCTTTCTAATGGCAAAGCATATCCCGGGAGGCTCCAATGTGGTAGCAGACAAAGTGAGCAGATGCATCCTCCTGCCTCACGATTGGTCTCTCAATCCCAAGGTAATGATGAAAGTTTTCGTCATTGGAGTCGCCTTGCTGTGCCTCTTTGCCTCCCCAATAAACAACACATGCAGCAGCTATTTTGATTTAATTCCCCTACAGGGGATGTCCACAAGAGATGCATTCCTTGTTGATTGGCCCCAGACTACTTTATGCCTTTACCTCATTCCCTCTCATTCCCCTGTTCTTGAAGAAAGCCTAAAAGTTGGGATGCAGAGTTATCCTCATTGTACCCGTCAAGTCTGGTTCCCCTTCCTTTGGCCTCACCTGATTCACCATCCTTGGATTCTGGACTTAGTTCTAGAGCTGCTGACTCAGCTGCAGGCATTGGTGCATCCCAGCTTTCACGGTCTCAAGCGGATGGCTTGGTATTTCCAATTTCATTAATTGCCAGGTAGAACAGATTACCCTCCTCAGTGCAAACAATCCTTCTGGCTTCTCATAAACCTTCCACCAGGTAAACACTATCATAGCAAATGGAAGAGATTTTCAGTTTGGGCACATACAAGTAATTTATATCAATTTTCAGCACCCATTGCCAAGGTATTAGAATTTCTGGCTTCACTTTTTGGTCAAGGAGCTTCAGCTTACACAATCAAGGTCCAGTTAGCAGCCATTTCCAATTTCCACAATGGCTTTGACAGTCATATTTTAATTTCACACCGTTTATGCAAAGTTTTTCTTAAAGCCACCTTACGTCTAAAACCACCATTTAAGGATCCCTTAGCTTCATGGGATTTGATCCTAGTATTACAATCTTTAGTTCTTCAGACTTTTGAGCCAGCAGCTACTTGCAATCTCAAGTTCCTGTCATGGAAAACCCTTTTTCTGGTGGCTGTCACTTCTGTCAGCAGAGTTTCTGAATTCAGACATTATGTGTAAAGCATCGTTACATGATTTTTCATATGGATAGGGTAGGGTTTCATTGACAACCAACCCTTCTTTTCTACCTAAGGTGGTCTCAGAATCTAATATTAATAAGACTATTTATTTGCTCATTTTCTTTCCCAGTTTTTCAAATAAAGATGAATATTGCTTGCATATGCTAGATGTTCACAGAAAGATGCTCTTCGTGTTTCACTGTTGCAGTCATTACATCTGGGTAATCTGCTGGCAGGTTGCCCTCAGTCAGTCTGATTAACAAAGTCTTGGGTCCTGCATCGGTTGCTGTCCCTTCTTCCATGACATCAGGTCGTCAGGGGTATAAAACATGCAGCCGATGCCATTACATCAGTCTTTCTTGCCGTGCGGTGCCTGAAGCAGAACAGTTCGCAAGTGCCGGTCAAGTTTCAGAACCGAAGTCTTCAACTTAAAGCTAAGTACCCTGTTGGGGAAACTTTTTCTTGCTCCTTACTGATGTCAGTAAAAGTTAATAATTGCATTGGCCCCAGACTACTTTATGCCTTTACCCCATTCCCTCTCATTCCCCTGTTCTTGAAGAAAGCCTAAAAGTTGGGATGCAAAGTTATCCTCATTGTACCCTGTGGAAAGCAAATACCTCATAAAGATTTTCATTTGTACTGTATTCCTTGCCTAGGCCCTGACCACGACATACCTTGCTGTCGGTTTTGTGCTTTATTCAATCAGCGCACTATCCGTCGTTGGTACATTTTTGTCTCTAAATATTATGGTTCTCTGTTTAATTATCCAGAAATGTCGTCGGTTAGCCATCCGACCACCTGAATTCCAAAAAAACTCAAAGATAAAGATAGAAACAGGCCGTCGAGGTCCAAAACTGCCGACGATGCTTCTCCTAAGCCAGTCGCCAGTTTGCCGGTACTCAGTGAGGCGATTTTGCAGCCCCTGATACCCGCTACTTCTGATTCGCAGGCCTCTGCTGAGACCCAATCGGAGTCCGGTATGCCGCGAGATGCTTCACCTATGGACCCCGTGGATGTCTCTACTTTGGATGGGTCCGGAGCCACTGTGCAGGCACCGGCTTCTGAGGGTGTATTCAGGCCTACAGACTTGCATATTAAACCGACTCCACCTTCAATTCTAAGGCCTAAATCTCAATCTGTGTCTAAAAAACCGACGCCAGGCCTCATGTTCAGGCCCCTATGCCTAAAAAACAAATGATCAAAATGGCTGAAGATCTAATTACTGTAATCAGGGGTAGTCAACCCTCCCCCCCCTTCTAAGAGGCGTAGGGCTGAGCTTGACTATGAATCTTCTGATCGGGACTCTGTTTCTTCTGACTCTTCTAATGACCTGGATTTTTCCATACCTATTTGATGATTCTGATGCAGAGGATTCCATTCCCTCTGCTTCCCCCCCTGAGGACTTTTCTTTTGGGGAAACTTTACATACCTTAAGAGAGTATTTCCACTGGGAAAGTCAGGAATTTTCTGATTCAAAAAAGAGGCTTAGGGAATTCCTTTTTCGTCCTCAGCATAGGCCTTTGGCTATACCTCCTGTACTAGACATTGTTGATGATGTGTTTTTGGAATCCAGTATGGCCCCTGATTCCCTGCCTCTGGCTCCTAGTAAACCTGACAGATACTACAGGGTTCCTGAGTCCCGCAAGTTCCTTTTCAAAAATTCTGTTGCAGATCCAGAAACCATCTCTCAGAGGCCGAAGGGCATTAAGGCTTCTACTGCTAAAAATCCTACCCCTTCTGATAAGAGACTCCAGGGCGCTGGATAGATGGGGTAAAAAAGTTTATACTTCTGCAGCCTTGGCAATCTGGGCTTTAAACTGCCAATTTCATATGTTAAAATATCAATAGCATATTATTGGACTGCTTAAACAGAAAATTATGTTGATTTCTGACTGTGTGTAAAAAAAAAGATTTACAGTATTTATTGCATTCTGCTGAACAAGTTGGAAAACATACTTTGCAATGTGGTTTTCATTCTTTAGAGGCATCCTGCATGGCTGCTGTTACTGGGTCTGTGTGGAGAAGACATGCTTGGCTTAAGGTGCAATCTCTGCCTGATCATGTTAAAGTGAAATTGTTGGATGCTCCTTTAAATCAGGACCGCCTGTTTGGCAATAAGGCTGAAGAAGTTCTACAAAAGATGGAAGATAAAGCTAAATCTATGCAAACTGTAAAAGATTTCTTACAAGTGCAATCTCCAAGATATAGTAGGCAGTGGCCTACTAAGTATTGGTCCTTTCCAGCTCCTTCCAGATCCTCTCAAGCCAAACCCAGACACACCAAAACACCAGGTTTCAGTCCCAGGGGACTCTCAGAACTAAGCAATGGGTGGCTCCCACTTCCAAATCTGGATATAACAAGACACCCCCCTAAGGTAAACAGTCTCAATGACTTTCCTTTAAAATTACCAAGCACTTACCTTTTAGCTACCCCTTTGGGGGGAAAGATTGCTCTTCATGCAAAAAACTGGCAACTCATAACCCAGGACAAATGGATTTTAAATATAGTGTCCCAGGGATACAGATTTAATTTCCACACGTTGCCAACACTAAACGGGTGGCCAGACCTGCCCCCAAATCAGTTGGCAGAGGCTCAAAAACAAGTACTTTCCCTCTTAAACATGAGGGCTATTCAGCTGGTACCAGAAGAGGAAAAGGGACAAGGTTTCTATTCCTTACTTTTCCAGGTACCCAGAAAAGAGAAATCATGGTGTCCAATTCTGGACCTGTCTACTCAAAACACCTTTCTGGACATTCCAAAATTCAAGATGCTGACTCTTCACCAGTTGCTTCCTATGCTAGGCAAAGATGCCTGGTTGGCAACTCTAGATTTAAAAGAAGCATACCTGCACATCCCAATTTGTGAATCTTGCAGAAGATACCTACGCTTCAAAGCAGGCTACTTGCATTAAAAACTGCATTTTGGCTTGTCTGCTGCGCCCAGGGTATTCGCAAAGTGCCTGGCTCCAGTAATTGTATTTTGCAGGCAAAGAAATATTCAAATGTATCCATACCTGGACGATTGTCTAATTCAGGCAGAAAACCAGGGCATACTTCTAAATCATCTGGCATTTGTAAAAAAGGTTCTAACTTGTCTGGGGTACAGCATAAACGAAAAGAAATCACAACTAGTACTCTCTCAACAGATTACATTCCTGGGTGCAAGTTTGAATACAACTGCCCAGATGACTTTCCTCATGCCAGAGAAGCAAATTCATTTGGTAACTTACTTCAAACAAGTGGGCACAAAAACCCTGCTTTCTGCAAGACAAATACTGCAAGCCTTGGGGTTCATGGCCTCCTGCATTCTTCTAATTCCATATGCAAGATTGCATATGAGGAAACTACAGTGGTACTTAAAAAGTCTATGGAGTCAACATTGTCACAGCCTGGAAACAATGATTCCTATCATACCTTGCCTACGCCTGGCTTTCCTATGGTGGGCAGAGGCCTGCCACCAAAACAAGGGACTGCCATTCACACTACCCTCTGCCACCCAAACCCTAACTACAGATGCATCAGACTATGCATGGGGGGCTCACCTGGCAGGGAAGTGCCTTCAGGGCAAATGGGAACCCAAATCAAATGCACCTATATATCAATCAAAAAGAAATGTTAGCTTTACAGAATGCTCGGACAGCCTTCAAGAGCTACATTCTTCCAGGACAACTAATGGTAAAGACGGACAAAACCACGGTTCTGTGGTACATTAACAAGCAGGGGGGTACACATTCCTACCCCCTCTGCAGACTAGCCTTGGCATTGTGGAACACAGCCTTGAGCTACCAAGTGCATCTACAAGCTCAATTCCTGCCAGGAAAACTGAATACACTGGCAGACGGACTAAGCAGCAAACTCATGGACCCACACGAGTGGAAACTGGAACCATGGATTTTCAACATGTAGACAAGCAAATGGGGGAGCCCAGACATAGATCTATTTGCCACCCCCCAGAACTACCAGTTGGACAAGTTTTGCACAAGGACTCCCCACAAAAAAGCCTGGAAAGCGGATGCTCTGTCCTTCAGCTGGAAAAACCCATCAGTCTACACCTTTCCCCCTCTGCCTCTGCTCTCCAGAATTCTGCTAAAAGTCAAACAGGGCAAACCAAGAATGATTTTGATTGCTCCAGACTGGCCACGCCAACACTGGTACCCTCTCCTGCGCAGTGTGTCGCAAACATCTCCATGGCACCTGCCTCAGACACCATCCTTGCTGTCTCGGCAGAAGAACCAAATCCTGCACCCTCAGATTCCAACATTGAACCTTGCAGCCTGGCTAATCACTTAAATTCACCCTTAGCTTCCCTCAGCAAACCTGTGATTGATGCATTCTTGGAGGCGAGAAGACCTAGTACTAGAAAATCTTATGCTGACAAATGGAAAAGATTCTGTGCCTGGAACCAATCTTTAGGGATAAGCACAGTAGCGTCCAATTTACCTCAGATTTTGCAATACTTAACTGAGATGCTTCACAAGGGCCTGTCTTTTTCCTCTTTTAAAATCCACGCTTCAGCTATTTCAGCTCACTATTACACAGAACCACCTCTCTTTTCTCATCCCCTGCTCAAGCAGTATCTCAGAGGGGCAAATAACTGGAGACCTCCCAGGAGAGCTCCTACCTCTGCCTGGAACCTTAACTTTGTTTTGGAGAAGCTCACTCTACCTCCTTTCGAGCCAGCTGCTACTGCAGACTTAAAATTTCTTTCTTGGAAGACAGCCTTCCTTTTAGCAATCACTTCAGCTAGAAGGATATCTGAATTACAGGCCCTTATGGCACTGGAGCCTTTCATCATCTTTCATGCGGACAAGGGTATCTCTGAGGACCAATCATTCCTTCTGTGGCTCTTAAATCAGTCTATTCATTTGCCAACCTTCTTTCCCAATCCACAGAACAAAGGGGAACGGATTCTGCATTCCTTGGACGTGCACAGACAACTTAGATTCTACTTGGACAGAACTACATTTTGAAGAAAATCTGAACAGTTGCTAGTAGCATTTGCTGCTGGGGCAGAGGGGAAGGCTATTTCAAAACAAATAATTTCTAAATGGATAAGTCATTGCATTAATTTCTGCTATAAGCACCATGGAAAACCTATTCCCCAGGGGATCAGATCTCACTCTACCAGGGCTGCATCTACTTCTGCAGCCTTTCTCAGAGGTGTTGCTACCAGGGATATTCTAGAAGCTGCTACCTGGAGTTCTGTACATACTTTCACCAAGAATTATAATTTCCCAATTTTTTCTAAACCCAGAGCTGGCTTTGCCAATGCTGTCTTGCAGGGCCTTATAGCTGGTCCTAATGCTGTATAAATTCCTCCTCCCAACCATAGCTTTGGGAATCTACCCCAAATATAGTGACTACAACAGTGAAACACGAAGAACATAGTACAGTTGTGTACACTTACCATAAATGTAGATGTTTGAGTGTATTCACTGTTGCAGTCCTGGTTATCCTCCCTCCAGCCCTCTGTTTTTTTCTGACTATACATCTACTTTCTTTTACTATGCTTAAAAGCCTTTTTGGTGTATTTGCTTTTGGTTGGAGGTATATTTTTGTGTTTTTAAATTTATTTGCTCCCCATTTGGGGAACACCTGACATCTGGGGCAAGAAAAACTGATGCAATGGCGTTGGCTGCATGTTTTATACCCCTGACGACCTGACGTCATGGAAGAAGGGACAGCAACTGACTCAGGACCCAAAACTTTGTTAATCAGACTGACTGAGGGCAACCTGCCAGCAGATTACCCAAATGTAATGACTGCAACAGTGAATACACTTGAACATCTACATTTATGGTAAGTGTACACAACCGTACTTTACATATCTATCTTGAGAGAACCAGTCTAGAAAATCGGATCAATTGTTTGTGTCCTTTTCAGGGTCATCTTTGGGTAAACCTGTCTTGAAAGTTACTTATCAAAATGGCTTAGGGACTGCGCTACTTTCATTTACAATCATAATAACCGCAAGTGCCAAAAAGTGTATTGTCATCCCCTTTGGTAAAAACTCTGTACCCATGAACTACCACATAGCTGGTAGTCTGCTTAATGCCGAAAATGTGATGAGACCTTGGGACACAGGTGGACAGTAGTCTCTCCTTTGATAATCAAATCGCCACAGTGGTCAGGAAATCCTTCTACGTGGCTCATCTCATCACAAAAGGATTCTCATCCAGAAAAAAAGAGATCATTGTTCCCCTCTACTCATCAGTCATTTGACCCATTATATAGAGTACAACGCCCCTTTTGGTATGTACCTCACAAGACATCTACAACAACTGGAAAGACCACAGAAATACCTCACAAAGAGGATTACTGGCCTCAAACAGATGCCCTATGCAGACTGTCTCAAAAAACTACAGCTTTACTGCATCGCATATCGCCTACTCAGGGGCGATCTCTGCCTAACATACAAAGCTGTGTCAAACCCAGAGCTGTTGGACATGCTGCACTTAAAGAAATCCCAATCCCTCCGAGCTACACACTCTAGGGACCTAAACCTTGTCACCACAATAAACAGAACATGCTGGAGGGATAGATTCCTGTCCCAGAGACTTCCCATACTCTGGAACAGACTACCTATCTATGTCAAACAGAACTCCTCATTAGCACTCTTCAAGAAAAATCTTGATGATTGGATGGGAAATGGGAAATTCACCCCGGGGATCACTTCTGTGGCTCTGCTCGACAGGGGCACAGTAAAATAATTTTCTTGGGTGGCGAACGCCAGGGTACATTTTTTGGCTAGGCTTGTATGGGCCCTAGGGCCGATAGCCTAGTACTTACCTATGAACCTATAATTTGCCTGCACCTGTTAGAGTATTCCACCATATCTATATCCACTTCAGCTGTTTTCCATTCCAAAGCATCCATGGAAGAAATATGTGCATCAGCAACATGGGCTACTCCCCATACCTTTATCACTTATTACAAATTGGATATGGTCTCTAGAGGAAGAGCATCCTTTGGGTCTGTGGTGTTCAGGAATATCCTTCCATAGGGCCACCCAAGACCTAAATTAGCTGGGGACTCTGTCCCATTTGTCTATAATGAATGAAGATTGACAACTTCAGATAAAGAAGTTCTGTTCTTACCATAACATTCCATCTGTGTTTTCAGTCTTCATTCATTCTTGGCATACCACCCTCCTATGGACTTGTGGAGATTTGGACACTTGTTTTGGGAGCTTTTAGGTTTCACCTTGGACATAGCTTCTGTTATCTTTCTGTACTTGGCCACAAACTCGATCTGAGGTAATAGAGAGAGGGGTTTTGTGGGTAGAGTCTTAGCTTGAGAATTTTTTGGCTGGCGCAAGCTGTATAATGGTCGAGCCAGTTCCAGTGATCAGAACCAAGTCCCATTCGTCAAGAATGATTGAAGATCAACAATACAGATGGAATGTTATGGTAAGAACTTAACCTCTTTTTTCCTTCAAAAATTCCAGAGTTCAAAATGCTATCCCTTTAGTCCGTCTTGCCTTTGATTCCTTCTCTAGCATTCATGGTAAAGCTAGACTTAAAGGATGCTTACCATCACATTCCCATTAGGAAGTCAGACCAGCTCTCTCTCATTTCAGCTGTCTGTCCTAACCTTTGGGCTTTTCACTGTTTCACAGGTATTAAAGTATCTGAATCCAGTAGATGCTTTTTGCAGACTTCAAGGCATTCACATCTTTTCATATTTGCACGGTTGTGATATCTTTTCAGACACTTTCCATTTGTCTATGGTTGTTAGCAACTATTCAGAGTCTTCTACTGGGTATGTATTTTCAAACTCAACTTACAGTAATCTTTTCTCATCTCTTATAAAACTGTTTTTCTTGGATGCCTGTTAGCTGCTGCCTTCAGAAGAGACTTTTTTTTCTTCCATACAAAATAGAGATATTCCGACTATTTTACCTGAATTTTTGTAGTCATATCCAAGTATCTGCATGGGAGTTTCTCAGGATTTTGTGGTACATGGCATCTTTGATTTTCATGCTTCCCTTGACCAGACTCCACAGAAGAAGAATTCATTGGTTCCTCAGGCTACTCAGGTCTAAGCATCTTCGCCCTTTATCTTTTCAGGTACTTGTTTTGATGGTTGTAAGGAGGGAGATTCTTTGTTATGTAAACCAAATTTGATTTTTTTCTCAATCCAGGTTTCCCTTTCTCCCTTCCTATCTCCAGTCTGTCACTGTAGATGCATCAAGCCTGGCTTGGGGAGTAGTTTCCAAAGGGGTGAAAGTACAAGATCTGTGGAACTCTCATGACAGCCAGTAGCACTTTGCATCTGTGTGATATTTGTAACCAGTTCTTTGAAAGTATTTAATCATCTCTGGTATTCAGGATCTCTGCAAGTTTACAGAGTTAACACCATGGTGATGTGGTACATAAACAAATGGGAGATATCAAATCTTACTTTCTTTGCAGACTTGTTATGATAGAAATAGTTTGATTCATGAGGTTTCATACATTCCACCACAGCAAGATTGCATACAAACCAAGCAGGATCAGAACACACCCTTATTAATGGAAATGTCTCCCTGGGGTCTTCCAAAATTTGATCCAACCGTGGGAACACTTCAAGAATGTTTGCCTCCTCTCAGAACAAACAACTAAAGAAATACTGCTCCAGGAACCCTTGCAAACAGGCCTGGAATACAGATGCCTTCTCATTACCATGGGTGGGAGTGTTTCTTTATGCTTTTCCATCTTTTCCAATGATAGCTAGAGCTATTCTAACGATCCAGCAGGACTCTGTTTGGCAAAGGCAACAGTGGTTCACCTTTTCTTTTCAGTTTGGCCATGGGCAGTTACCACAGGCTTCTCTACAGACTGGATTTTATCACAGAAGATGGTGATTGTTTGATATCCCTCAACACTGAAACTCTTCAGTTAATTAACTGGATGATAAAAGTTTGATACCTTCAGGCATCATTTGTCTAAGGATGTGCAGTAGTTGCTGAAAGAAGGAAAAAAATGCACCTATGACATCATATTTGAATAAGTGGGAAATATTGTGCCAGTCCAAGAGCCAAGACCCTCTTCAGGCCCTGGTTCCTAGGTTTATACTACCACCAGGGTCTTTACAGTCCTAGCCATGCAACCCCACCCAGTTTTATCCCAGAGTTCCTTTGATGCCTATATGGTGGGGTATGTTAATAAGGAGGTAGCTAAGGGTTGTGTGTGTGTGTGTGTGTGTGTGTGTGTGTGTGTGTGTGTGTGTGTGTGTGTGTGTGTGTGTGTGTGTGTTTGGGTGGGGGGTATGTTAGTTGGGATTAATTTACTTACTGTCAATCACTGTCCACCAGAGACATGGAGGTCAGACCAGAGATTAATTTATGATTTCCCATTCTTTGATCAAGGTTTCATTTGAATTGGATCAGGGATGAACTCTGCTTCATGTAGATGGGGAGCTTAATCCATAGCATCCTTTGAGAGACATATCGGTCTCTTCAGCATGTTCTGTTTATGTTGCAGTTAAAGTTTAAGTCCTTGGATCTAGTTATGTCCTTCCATATCACTGTTGCAGCATTCTTTACAATAGGTATCCCCTGCCAAGAGTAGGCTGACTAATGGCCAGTATACCAAAGCCTTTAGTTTGTAATGGGTACGCTGTATGTCAAACATATGCTCCCTATGCACAGTGTGTAGGGCATGAAGTTGATATGTGGACTTACCATCCTCAAAGCTTCTTTACCTCCAGTCCTGAACTCCATCTTCGATCATTTGTTTGAACGCTCATTCGTCTGCAGGTTACCAAGCCGCTTTCAGGTAAGTGCCCCTTTTTTTTTTTCCTGCTTATGTCTTTTCTTATTGTTTGGTTGTTGGATTCATGTCATCCAGAAAGGGGAAATGTCCGTGTGGGAGACAAATTCCCCATAAAGATCGCCATAAGCAGTGTTTATTTTGTTTAAGTGCTTCCCATGATCATACATCTTGTGCTATTTGACAGGCTTTTGTTCCTAAGACATTGCACAGTCAGCTCTCTTCCTTAGCAATTTATTTAGAAAACCAATGCCTGAAGTTGTTGGCTAAAGATGCCATGGCCCAAGGGGCAGCTCTCCGTGAAGAAGGCGACAAAGAAAGCTCTGTTGGATTCTTCTGCTGTACTACCTCCGCTGGATGTCTCTCTTGAGGTTGGTGAAAGCCAAGAGGACCGTCTGATTTCTCAGTGGGATTCCTCTGCTGTGACTGCTTCAGAGGCTGGCATGGATCCAGCTTCACGCACATCCATGGAGGCCTTGCAGGCGTCCGCTTTGGATATTCAGGGGGAACCACAGCTGATAATTATCGAAGGGTCTAGGGGTGTTCCTCAAATTTTGGTAAGGGAAGAGATACCAACTACATTGATAGAATGCTATCAGGAGTCTGAGCCTCTAAGATAGTTCCGGCTGATGTACCATTAAAAAGAAGCAAAAAACTAAGCACATTTCTCTTGTTCTCAAGAATCTTCAGAGTGAATGGCAAAATTTTACTCAAGGCCTGTTTAATGCTCTTATGGCTGTGAAACCTTTTCCGGGGGGGGCTCCCCTTTGTCTTCTACCTCGGTTAAAAGGCCTAGGGAGCAGGTTTCCTGTTATGAATATGAAGATTCTGATGAAGAATCCTTGACTTGTTCTCATTTTCTTTCTCCGTTAGACTATGGTTTTGAGTAAGAGAAATCTATTAGTCCTGAATCTCCTTTTGAGAAGATTTCTTTTGGTGACACAATTTCTTGTATGATGGAGTTTTTTAAGTGGTATTGTGCTCAGGTCTCTGAAGTTCAGGGGAGCTACTTTGATCTTTTGCAAATGGTGTCTCCTAGGCCCTCTGCTGACCCTCCTGTTCTTGCTGCCTTGCTGGATGTTTTTTTCCACTGCTTCTCATTCTCCTGATACCCTGTTCCTAAAAAACCTGATAGGGGTTTTATAAGGTGCTTGAAGATTGCAAGCTTCTTTATAAGTGCCCCTCAGCTGATCCTTCTGTGGTGTCGGTTGCTTCTGACAAGTCCTCCTAAACTTTTGCCTTCTACAGAGTTGCTTCCCTGTGACAAGGACAGCAGAACTTTGGAGAGGTTGAGTAAGAAAGCATATACTTCTACTGTTCTGGCCTTTAGAGCTGTAAACTGTCAGTCCCATATGACCATATATATTTTAGCTCTTCTCTGACAGACCTGTCAGGTTATTTCACATCTTCCTGCACAGATCTACACACCTCTTTCTTTACTAGGGACATTTTCTCAGGTTGCTTGCCATTCCATTAAATGCAACTATGATGCAGCTGATGCATCATCTAGGGCTGCTGCCTTTGGTTCTGTGTCGAGGAGGTATTCCTGGCTTTGGCTTCAAACCTTTGCCTGATGATATTGACGCTAAGTTGATGGATACTCTTTTTGGTGCTGCTGAGTTAAGTCCCTCCAGGAAAAGGTAAAGCTTTACAGGATCTGAAGCATATTTTTGTTTCACCTGTCCCCAAGTTTCAAAGAATTACCTAATAAGCCTAGTCATATCTTGCCTTCATTCTTACTCATGGGTTCGGAGCTGATCCTTGGCTCTGACTCAGCCTGTTTACAAGCTCGAAGTCTTCTAGTTGGCTCGTGGCTAGGTAGGTATCCCATGGTGCACCAGTACAATCCCCAGATCTCATTTGCCGTGTCGACGAGTTCAGATGTGCTTCTTCTTGGCCGTGGCTAAATCTAACACATTTTGTTCTAATTTTTTGGATATGTCTGCTTTTTTCATATTTTGATAGCCTTATATAGCTATAGTTAGTGTCATGTTTGTAGTTAGATAGTTAGCGTTTATTAGAGTGCTTCTTGTGTGCAGATGTCCTTCAAGGATGCATCTGCAGTCATAACATATGGGTTGTCCTGCCTCAGGCAGCCCTTCGGTCGGCCGGATTCCAAATTCTGGGTCTGGCCTCGGCTGATGTCGCACTTTCCCCGACGTCAGAGCTGCTGGGGTATAAAGGCATCAGCCGACGCCATTTTCCTCAGTCTTTCTTGCTGTGCGGTGCCCGAAGCAGAAGCTGTTCGCAAGTGCCGGTCGGTCAGATCCAGAGATTTCAGCTACCGAAGACTTCTAAAAAGCTAAGTACCCCGTTGGGGACTCTTTCTTGCCTCAGCCGATGTCAGACAAAGTAAATAATTGTTTAACTTGTGGGAAACAAATACCTCATAAGGATTTCCATTCTTACTCCCTTCCTTGCTTAGGCCCAGACCACGACGTATCAGCTTGTTTAGCCTGTGCCTCCTTCAACCGACGGACTCTTAGACGTCGGTCGGAGCTTGCAGAAGAATTTTTTGGAACCGATTTTGCTTATAAAATGCCGTCGGAGACTCCGACTACGCATATGGCCAAAAAAACGCAAGGAAAAGGACTGACATTCGCGGCCCGCGGTTTCGGCTGAAACCACGGCTAGGCCTACTGTGAGTGTCTCGGTTTCGGCTGAAACCGAGTCCACGGTTATTTCTCCTTCCGAAACAATACCTCCGATCACCGAGGCCAGAGAGGCCCTGGCTGAGTCGGCTTCAGAATTCCCAACCGAAGCTTGTGCACAAGCATTGTCCAACACCATTCCTTTGGACATTTCTACCCCTGCACGTGGGGCAGCTAGGCCCCCTGCTTCTATGTCTATTAAGGCCTTCTCCAGGGCTAAAGCTGCCAAACTTTCAAAAGCTTTGCCTACCAAATCTACTTCTCAGAGGCCTTCCTCAAGTTCTCAGATTCTTAGTCTTGCTGAGGACCTTATATCCTTAATTAGGGGGTCCCAACCTCACCCAGACAGGGCCTCACAACCCCCACCAGACAAAAGACCCAGGACTGACCCCTCTGAACCTCTTTCCTCTGATTACTCCTCGGATGGATCTGATTTGTCAGAACATCAGGAAGGGGCCTACTCACCTTATGAGGATTCAGATGCAGAAGATTCTATTCCT
Source organism: Protopterus annectens (assembly GCF_019279795.1). Lineage (NCBI taxonomy): Eukaryota > Metazoa > Chordata > Ceratodontiformes > Protopteridae > Protopterus > Protopterus annectens. The sequence goes on from NC_056749.1 coordinate 459,124,296, forward strand.
TCGGCCTCCCCACCTGAAGAATTTTCCTTTGGGGAGACTTTACACTCTATGAGGGAGCACTTTCAATGGCAGGGCCAGGATTTCTCTGATTCTAGAAAAAGATTAAGGACCTTTTTGCATTTGCCCCAGCATAGGCCCTTAGCCATACCACCTGTTCTACATGTAATTGATGATGTGTACAATGATGTAAGTACTGCACCTGATTCTCTTCCCCCGGCCCCTGCCAAACCTGATAGATATTACAGGGTCCCAGATTCTCACTTCCACCTGTATAAAGCCCATGCTGCAGACCCAGAAACTATTTCTCAGGGCCCTAAAGGGGTTGCAGCTGCTACGGCCAAAAATCCCCTTCCCTCTGATAGAGAGTCTAGAGCATTAGAGAGATGGGGAAAAAAGGTTTATACATCTGCTACTCTTTCTGCCAGGGCATTAAACTGTCAATTCCATATGATACAGTACCAAGAATTTCTGTTAGATCAGCTGAATAAGAAGCTTTCTTCTCCTGAACCTTTAGACCGTAAATCCCTTCAGGATTTGGTACACAATTCTCAGCAGGTCAGTAGTCATTTCTTAAAATGTGGCTGTGATGCACTGGAGGCTTCATTTAGATCAGCTATGACTGGAGCAGTAATTCGTAGGCATGCCTGGCTAAAGGAACAGTCCTTGCCAGACCATGTCAAGGCTAAGCTCCTCAATGCTCCTATGGAGAAACAAAATTTATTTGGCTCCCCTGCACAGGAGATTTTAAAGAAGGTGGAAGAAAAAGCAAAATCTGTGCAAACAGTAAAAGAATTTCTGCAAGTACAACCACCGAGGTTCAGTAGAAACTGCTGGCCTACAAAGAATTGGTCCTTTCCAGACACCTCCAGAGCACAGAGAGGCAGGAACAGACGCCCTAGAGGCAGAGGTCAATCAAAGGGTGCCTACAGGGGCCGTCAGTGGCAGCCTGCCAACCAGAGGAGTAGTGCCACAGCTGCTACTACAACTACTACCACAGGACAGACCCAATGACTTGACTCTGATTCCGCCTACCAGGGATCAACTGGAAGCTCCCTTGGGCGGAAAGCTGGCTTTATTCTCAAAAAACTGGCATTGCATTACAAAGGATACATGGACATTGCAAACAATAGACAAAGGATACAGGTTTCACTTCCACACTTTACCAAAAAGGAGCGGAATGCCAAACCTTCCACCAAACCAAAAGGCAGAGGCTTTCAGACAAATCAGCAAGTTACTTCAGATGACAGCGATAGAAAGGGTACCATCTATGGAACAAGGCCAAGGATTTTACTCCAGATTATTCCTGGTACCAAGAAAAGAAAACCAATGGAGGCCTATTCTCGACTTGTCCGCACTGAACACATTTCTCATTGTGCCAAAATTCAAAATGCTGACCCTACAGCAACTTCTTCCCATGTTGGGCAAGGAGTCTTGGCTGGTGACTCTAGATCTCAAGGAGGCATACCTGCATGTCCCTGTTCGACCAGATTGCAGAAGACACCTCAGATTTCTTGCAGGATCAGAGCATTATCAATTCTCAGCATTGCCCTTTGGCTTATCTACCGAACCCAGAGTATTCACGAAATGCCTGGCATCAGTAATCGCACATTGCAGACTTCAGGGAATTCAGATTTACCCATACCTGGACGACTGCCTAATACAAGCGGACAACAAGACAAGATTGTTAAAGGACTTGGCCTATGTCATACACCTGCTACAGGCCTTGGGATACACAGTCAACATCCAAAAGTCAAGACTAGTGCCATCCCAAAGGATAACCTTTTTGGGTGCGGATCTGGACACAATCACTCAGATGGCTTTTCTCACAGAAGAAAAACAAAAACAACTTCCAGATTATTTCATGACTTTGACAAGACAAACTCAGCTTACTGCAAGGAAAGTCCTGCAGGCCCTGGGTTACATGGCATCCTGCATAATCTTGATTCCACATGCCAGGCTGCATATGAGGAAATTACAATGGTACCTAAGGAATGTATGGTCTCAACACAGTCACAGTCTAGAAACCATGATACGAATCATTCCATGCCTCCAAAAGGAACTCCTGTGGTGGGCTCAGGCATGCCAGCACAACAGAGGGTTGCCTTTCAACAAACCAAAACCAAGGCAGACCATCACCACGGACGCCTCAGACCTAGGATGGGGAGCACACATGGAGGACAAATGTATCCAAGGCCTTTGTTCTCAAGAGCAGCTAAGCTTGCACATAAACCAAAAGGAGATGCTGGCAGTGAAGCATGCAATCGAGGCTTTCAAACCATTCCTCCAGCAAGGACATCTGTTAATAAGAACAGACACCACGGTCATGTGGTACATAAACAAACAGGGAGGCACACATTCCTACCCTCTATGCCAGATGGCAATGAACCTGTGGAACCTATGCCTGAATCTCAATATCCAACTACAGGCCAAATTCGTACCAGGAAAAGAGAATTCACTAGCAGACAGCTTAAGCAGAACTACCACGGATGCTCACGAATGGATGCTGCATCCAGACATCTTCAAACTTATAACAAAGAAATGGCGAATGCCAGAGATAGATCTGTTCGCCTCCCCACTCAACCACCAACTGAAGAAATTCTGCTCAAGGACATACCACCCACAAGCCTGGAGGGTGGACTTCCTCTCTTTCAGCTGGAATGCCCTAACAGTGTATGCCTTTCCACCTCTCCCATTGATGTACAAGGTTCTGCTGAAGATCAGGGAGGAACAGCCAAAGGTGATACTAATAGCTCCGGACTGGCCAAGACAACACTGGTATCCACTACTGAGAAGCATGTCTCAGGCGATCTCATGGCATCTACCCCTATGGCCTCTTCTTCAAACGCAGAACAATTTCAAGACCCTACATCCAAACTTGAAAACATTGCAACTAACTGCCTGGAAAATTCAGTAAAACCAAACCAAACTGTTTTATCTCAGAGGGTCAAGGACATTATCCTAGAGGCTCGCAGACCTTCCACAAGGAAGACATACTCAGCTAAATGGAAGAGATTTCTCATTTGGAGCACATCAAAGGGCACAGATGTCACAGTGGCAAACCTAGCACACATCCTAGAATACTTAGCAGAATTGTTCCACAACGGCCTGTCTTATTCGTCCATTAAGATTCATGCTTCAGCAATTTCAGCAGAATACAATATGGATCCTCCTATCTTCTCTCACCTTCTTCTCAGACAATTTTTGAGAGGGATCAAAAATGTTAAACCTCCACGGAGACCTCCTCTACCCGCATGGGATCTCAATTTTGTGCTGGAAAAATTGACACTACCTCCTTTTGAACCAGCAGCATCAGCAGACCTACAGTTTTTATCTTGGAAAACTGCTTTTCTTCTGGCAATCACTTCAGCAAGAAGAGTTTCAGAGTTACAGGCATTAATGGCAGTGCAGCCTTTTCTTATCTTCCACCAGGATAGAGTGTCACTGAGAACCAATCCTACTTTCATGCCAAAGGTGGTATCCAGGGTATCCTCGAACCAAGCTATTCATTTGCCTACGTTCTTCCCTAACCCACAGAACAAAGGAGAAAAACTTTTGCACACCTTGGATATACACAGACAACTACGCTACTATCTGTACAGAACTAAAACCAACAGAAAAACTGACCAACTTTTTGTAGCATATGCAGCTGGGGTGCAAGGAAGAGCAATTTCCAAACAGACAATTTCAAAATGGATAGGAAATTGCATTCACTTTTGCTACTCTTTTCATGGAAAGACAGCTCCTGAAAATATCAGTCCTCATTCTACAAGGGCCACAGCCACCATCACAGCTTTCCTACGAGGGGTGGCAACCAAGGACATTTTAGAAGCTGCTAATTGGAGCTCCGTGCATACATTTGCCAAGCATTATAATCTGCCTTTATACTCCAGATCCCGAGCAGGTTTTGCAACTGCAGTTCTGCAGGGGATCTTAACTACACCATCCTTCTCTTAGTACCTCCTCCCCCAGTTTGGCTATGGTATTCTACCCATATGTTATGACTGCAGATGCATCCTTGAAGGACATAGTACAGTTTTGTACCTACCATAAATGTAGATGTCCGATAGGTATGCATCTGCAGTCAGGATTACCCACCCTCCTTCCCCTCTGTGGTATTCCTAGGGTGCTTGCCCCTCTTTCAGCTAGCTGGGGGAATCTATTATGGTGTATTTGTTTGTTTGTATATATATATATATATATATATATATATATATATCTATATGTATATATTTTGCTATTGTTTGGAATTTTTCAGCATTTATCCAAATTTAGCCTTCCTAGAGGGCACCTGGCATCTGGGGCAAGAAACACTGAGGAAAATGGCGTCGGCTGATGCCTTTATACCCCATCAGCTCTGACGTCGGGGAAAGTGCGACATCAGCCGAGGCCAGACCCAGACTTTGGAATCCGGCCGACCGAAGGGCTGCCTGAGGCAGGACAACCCATATGTTATGACTGCAGATGCATACCTATCGGACATCTACATTTATGGTAGGTACAAAACTGTACTTTTCTCTGAGAACAGTTGGCCGTTGGCCCTAGCGTTTATTTTGGTATCCTGTGTGCCAGTTGTTTCGTCACTGGGTTGTTTATATATATATATATATATATATATATATATATATATATATATATATATATATATATATATATATATATATATATATATATATATATACATATATATATATATATATATATATATATATATACACATACATATATAGTCCTAGTCCTCATACTGTTGATACTAGTAGTTGTAGGTGCCTTTTGCTCTTAGTTTAGGCTGTGTGTGCTTTTCAGATATATTATAATTAATAGCTTTACTTGCGGAGCTTTCCGCTTGTTGATACTTGCAGTTACTGATGTTTGCATACAGAACGGGGTTCTGTTTGACCTTCGTTCTCGTTATTTCAATAATTAGGCTTTGTATTCCTCCTCTAGTGTGTGTGCGAAACTCTTGACTTGTCTTCTATACCTCCCTCTAGGTCCGTTTTAGTTAGAGGACCTACTTTCCTCCTTTCTTCTCTACCAGGGCTAGGTCCGTTTAAGTTAGAGGACCTAGTCCTTGTGTTGTGTCTTTGTTGGTACTTTTAGGGCTACGCCCGTTTAAGTTAGAGGACCTAGTCCTCCCACTTTCCCTTTCTCTGTGTGTCTGATTGCAATCTTCTGTGGGATGTCTAAGGAGGTCAAAGATCATAAGCCATCTGGCTTTAAAAAGTGGGTGAAATGTTCACAGAAGATGTCTTTAATGGATGGCCACAGTAACTGTGTATACTGTCTTGGGGCCATCCACTTACAGGAAACATGCTTATTTTGTCACTCTTTTAGTGCCAGGGTGCTGCAAGAGAGGAAAAATAAGCTCATATTAAAAGGTCTCCTAAAGCCCTCTTTTGAGGAAGATCTGGCAAATTCTTCCTCCTCTGCTAGATCTCAGTGATCTAAAAAGGAGAAATCCAAATCCTCTAAGAGGCCCTCCCCGGCGCCTGCTTGTGCTTCAGAACCACCTCTTAAATTTGCCAAATCTGACAAAACTATTGCTTCCTCGGCTCCACTGAGTTAAGAGCCGATCGAGGGTTCTACTACTGTGGCTACAGGGTCGACACCAAGTAGTTCGGAGCCGACCACTGAGAGTATTCACTCGAGCCGGTCTACGGACCCTTTACCGGTCTCCTCTATATTAAGGTCACCCATATTGCAGAGATCCCGTTCTCCCACACTGTTTTCCAGGTCTTCCAGGAGTTTATCAGAAGATGATGTGGAGAGAGTAGTGCTGAGATTCCTGAAGTCATCTGCCTTACCTAAATTGTTGTTGGCTCCGACCCAGTTGGTCCCGGGGCCACCTGAGTCCATTACCCATTCGGTGATTCCTCCGAGCCATGCTGGTCTTTTGGAGCTGGAGTGTTTGGTACTGCTGGTGGAACCCACGGTTCCAGCTTCCCCTGAGGTTGTTTCAGAGCCAAGTTCCACTCCGACACTCTCGGTACCGTCCGTGGTGTTTAGGAGCCGAAGCTCCCCGGTCGGCTCCGACAGGGATGCCTCGAATCAAGCCTCTTCAGTTCCGAGCTTTCCTCTCGGTGTGCCGGTGAGGGTAAGCTCTGACCCTACGTCTATTTCGGAGCCGATGGCATCCTTGGTCCCCTCAGAGCTGGGGAGGTCTTCGGAGGCAGAGAGGTCAGCACTCGAGATGGAGTGTTCTATCCCGATCATCAACTGCTACCAGGGGTACCGACACTCTACCCCCTAAGGCACCTACTTCTGTCTCAGCTCCTACTCCCTCTCGGGACAGCAGAGACCCGCAGTCTCAGGAGCTACTGGCTGGTGGCCCCATTCTTCCGAGACCTCCCCAGAATATCCTTCCAAGGAGCCCCCACAGAAGAGAACATGCAAGAGGAAGCATGTAGACTCCCAGGATGAGTCTCTTACCTTGGACACAGACCTCGTGGAGTCAGAAGGATCCCCCCATGTCATCCTCCGATGATCTCTCCTTTGTAGACATCCTGGAAATCCTTAAGCAGAGGTGTGGCTGACCCACTGTCACCCCTTCTGATGAGGAGTCGGTGTACCTGAAGGCTTTCGGGCCTCAACCTTCAACCTCTTGGGTGTCTCCACCTTTCAACGAACTGATGGTGCTCATTAGTCAGAAGGTGTGGGATACTACTGATGCCATGGAGCCAGTCCCCAGAAGACCAAATACATTTCTTTCTGCACCCAGGGAAAGGGAATTTTTGTCTAAGGGTGTTCCCATAGATGCCATGGTGGTGGCGGAGACCACTAAGAAGGAGCTATCGGAAACTACTTCTTCTGTTCATCCACAGAATAAAGAATCTTGAACGATGGACAGATACGGGAAGCATATCTTTTCGTCAGCGGCATTTACTCTTAGATCGCTGAACAACCTTACACATTTCACGAGGCTTCAGAGAGATCTCCTTAAGGAGTTAGGAGATTCTGTACAAGGTACAGTCACTGAGGGAGTCCCTGAGAAGGTGTCTGCCCAGTTGTCCACCTTGAACTCTATTGTCAACTCATCCATGAGGCTTATCTCATATGCAGCCAATGGAGTGAGTAGAGCAGCGGGTTCAGGAATTTCCCTAAGACGTCATTCCTGGATGCACTTGTGTAATTTTGCGGAACTGTTCAACTCTACCTTTACTAACACCCCCTTCGACGGTTCTTCATTGTTTGGACCTAATGTAAAGGACACACTCACCCGGTTAAGCCAAAAGGGAAAACATTGTCTGCCGTGGGAGTACGTTTTACCGTCCCTTCTAGACCATACCCTAAGGGTCATAGGGGTGGTAAAATGTGGTTCAAGAAGTCCCAGAGGTTTTTCCAGGATGCACAGGGTGACTCCTCCTTCATAGGCAGAGGAGGAAGAGGAAATGGTAGACGTTGCCCTAGAGGCAGGGGCAGACCGCAAAACCAGGGAGGCTGCAATTCGTTTCGGGGCCGGGCCTACCAGCGCTCCTGATGTGGAGCCTGACTGTGCTTCTCTGAAGCCGGTCGGGGGTCACATTTCTTTCTATCCGGAAGCCTGGCTAAGTATCACTCAAGACAAATGGGTACAAAGAGTTATCACCAGAGGTTATGTCATACCCTTTTCTCTGCCACCTCATGTTCTCAAGAGGATCCCGGATGTTCCACCCATCACAGGGATCAGGCATCTGTGGATGTCAACAAGTTGCTGTCAAAAAGAGTCATCCAAACCATCCCAACAGACCAAATAGGATCCGGAACTTACTCCAGATTCTTTTTAGTGCCAAAATGTACAGGGGACTGGAGGCCCATCTTGGACCTCAGCAGATTGAATGAATCAGTAAAGAAGGACAAGTTCTGGATGGTGACACTGTAGTCTATACTCTTGTTACTAGGGAAAGACACTTGGATGTATTCAATAGACCTCCAAGATGCTTACTACCACATAAAAATGGACAGGGTGTCGAGGAGTCATCTACGCATCCGGCTGGAAGCCAGTCACTACCAGTTTTGTGCTCTGCCTTTTAGTCTCACCACAGCCCCCAGGGTGTTCACCAAGTGTATGGCAGTAGTGACAGCTCACCTGAGAGGTTGACGATTCCAGGTGTTTCCGTATCTGCACGACTGGCTCCTGACCGCCCCCACCAGGCATCTACTTCTTCAGACCAGGGACTCGACCATTCAACTTTGTGCCCAGTTGGGGATTACTATCAACTGGGAAAAATCTGCCTTATTACACTCTCAATTTGTAATTTTTATAGGCGCAGAGATAGACACAGTAGCCATGTTGGCTCGTCTTCCAGTAGAAAGAGCACAGAATCTGGTTCTTCAAATTCACCATCTTCTCCCTCTACAAAAAGTCAAGGCCAAGACTGTTCTGAAGATTCTAGGGACCATGGATTCTACCATACTACTAGTGCCGCTAGCCAAACTACACATGAGGATTCTTCAGTGGCTGCTGTCATCCCAGTGGTCCTTTCAACGTCTACCATTAATTCATCACATACTGCTGACAGATTCTTGCAAAAAGACCTCATTTGGTGGACTCAACCCAACCATTTAACCACGGGCACTCCATTTGTCCTTCTCCAACCCGTTGCCATTGTGACCACGGATGCCTCACAGATAGGGTGGGGGGACATTATCTAGGCAGGTCTGTCCAAGGCACATGACAAGATCATGAGGCTCACCTGCATGAGGGTGGTGCTCCTGGCGTTGCAAGCACTTCATGACCTTCTGCCTCTTGGGACGATTGCAATACAATCAGACAACATGTCAGTAGTATGGTATATCAACAAACAAGGTGGAACCAAATCATACCCACTCTGTCGAGATACCATTCAAGTTTGGAAATGGGCAATATCTTCCCAGTGTTTTCTAGTAGCAATGCACATTCCAGGGACAACCAACGTAATAGCCAACAAATTCAGCCGGGCAATTTTGATGCCTCACGAGTGGTCTCTGAAACAAGAAATAGCGGAGCAGATTTTTTGCAGATGGGGACAGCATTGCTGCGATCTCTTTGCCAGCCCGATCATTGCCAAGTGCAGCAGCTATTTCTCCCTTATCCCCCCTCCGGGGGAGTCAACGAGAGATGCACTTGTTCACAATTGGCCTCTGGGTCTCCTTTATGCTTTCCCTCCCTTTCCTCTCATAGCCAAGGTTATTCAGAAAGCGAAACAGCTGGGAAGCAAACTGATCCTCATTGCTTCTTACTAGCCTCGTTAGGTTTGGTTCCCTTTTCTCAGGCCTCTTCTCCTAGATGATCCTTGGATTCTGGACCCAGTGTCCGATCTCTTGAAGCACATGTCATGTTCGCTTCATCCCACATTACACACCCTCAGTTTGACAGTTTGGTTGCTCCAGTTCCATCCCTAGTCAGGCTTCACGACTTACCCCCTGTGACTCATATCCTTATGTCATCTCATAAACCCTCCACTAGGAAGTTATATTCCAGTAAATGGGGGAGATTCTCTATCTGGGCTGAGAAAAAGAATGTTGACCCTTATACCGCTTCCATTCCAGTGGTTTTGGAATTCCTGTCTGAACTTTTCCACCTGGGATCTGTGGCTGCAATAGTCAGGGTTCAATTGGCAGCGATTTCTAATTTTCATCTAGGCAATCAAGTTTCTAATCTGATGTCACATAGGCAGTGCAAAACCTTTCTTAAGACCCCCACTTCAGGAAACGGTTGCTTCATGGGACTTGAATTTTGTGCTATCCAAATTAACGTCTCTACCCTTTGAGCCTTCTCATTCATCGCCTCTGAAATTTCTGTCTTGGAAAACTTTGTTTCTGGTGGCAATCACATCTGCTAGACAGGTGTCAGAGTTACAAGCACTGTCTTTGAAAAATCAGATAAGGGGGGTTTACAAAGAACAGAGTATCTCTTCGTACTAATCCATCTTTTGTCCCCAAGGTCTGTTCCCATAGCACTTCGAACCAATCCATAGAACTTCTGGTTTTCTTCCCAAATCATTCCAACGCAGCAGAATACAGGTTTCATCAGTTGGATGTTCATAGACAATTACGTTTTTATTTGCAGCGGACTAAGGAATTCAGGAAGTCAGTTCAATTATTTATTTCCTTCTCGGAATCCAGATCAGGTCTACAAGTTTCCAAAGTGACCCTCTCAAATTGGATCTCTAGCTGTATAGCTTACATTTACACTTCTGATGGTAAGCCTTTACCTTTCAAAATGAAGGCTCATTCTACGAGATCTCAGTCTACCTCTGCAGCCTTTCAAGTCAGGGTCCCACATGATAATATCTGTGCAGCAGCAACTTGGGCTACCCCTCACACATTTATTAGTCATTGCAAATTGGATTTAACCTCCGGGGGTAGAGCATCCTTTGGTTCCATGGTATTCAGCAGTATTTTTCCTTGAGCCACCCAAGAATAAGGTGCTAGGGACTCTGTCCCATGAGTAAGAATGAAGGCAAGATAGGACTACAGAACATAAAGAAGTTATGTACTCACCATAACGTTCCATGTTTGTAGTCCATCTCGCCCTTCATTCTTATGAACCCACCCTCCTACCTCCATCCTGGAAGTATCTGGAGACAGAAAAATATTGTTATTATTCACTGGGGACCTTTTATTATTGGCTTCTTTCTGCATGTTTGTTATTATTTCTCTTAGTTAGCAGCAAACAAGATCTGGGGATTATACTGGTGCACCATGGGATACCTACCTAGCCAAGAGCCAACTAGAAGACTTTGAGCTTGTAAATAGGCTGAGTCGGAGCCGAGGATTGGCTCCGAACCCATGAGTAATAATGAAGGGCGAGATGGACTACATAGGTTCATAGGTTCATAGGTTTATACTAGGCTATCTGCCCTAAGGCATTTATAAGCCTAGCCCAAATTTTTGTGGCTTACGCCACCCCTTATATGAAAAAATACTGTGCCCATTAGTTTGTTGTGCCTCTGTCCAGCAGTGACACAGAGATGATTCCCGGGGTAAACCTACGATCTCCCATCCACAGGTCTAGATTTCTCTTGAACAGAGTCAGCGAGGTGCTCTGCCTCACATGGACCAGGATTTTATTCCACAGCATAGGGAGTCTCTGAGTGATAAATCTATCCCTCCAGTATGTCCTATTTATATCCGTGCTAAGGTTTAAGTCGCTTGCTCTAGTGGTTTTGGTGGATTTGGATTTTTTGAGGTGGAGCATGTCCATTAATTCCGGGTTGGACATGGCCTTGTATGTCAGGCACATGTCACCTCTGAGCAGACGGTATGCGACTGAATAGAGCTGGAGTTTCTTCAATCTGGCAGCATATGACAGATTTTGGAGTCCCTTTATCCTTTTGGTGAGGAATTGCTGCAGATGTCGGGTGAGATACATCCCGAATGGGGCATTGTACTTGATCATTGGTCTGATAAGTGAAGAGTACAGGGGAACAATGACCTCACTAGATCTGGATGTGAATCCCTTCATGATCAGGTGGGCAATGTAGAAGGTCTTTCTAACCACTTTAGCAACGTGAGTGTCAAAAGAAAGGCCACTGTCAACCTGGGTCCCCAGGTCCCTGATAACCTCTTCTGTGCTTAGTGGATTGCCACCTATATGGTAGCTTGGGGTTACCTTGTTTTTCCCGAAGGGTATGACTATACATTTTTTGGCGTTTAACTTCAGGCCATGGCTCTGGCACCAGCTGCCTGTTTCCGTGAGTCCCTTCTGAAGGATATCCGTGTCCGATGCACTTTCCACTATGGCGCCCAGTTTGCAGTCGTCTGCAAACTTTGCCAGCCAAAGTCCTCCCATGTTGGCCTGTACTTCTGAGAAGTAGATGCCAAACAATAGGGGGCCAAGGACTGAGCCCTGTGGGATACCACTTGTGACCGGCTTGGAGTCTGACATAGCGCCAGCAACTCTAACCCTGTGGGTTCTGTCCTTAAGCCAGTTTGCAACCCATCTTGTGACATATGGGTTTACATTTAAGCTGGTAAGTTTTTCTACAATACCCGAGTGGGGTATTGTGTCAGCCTTTGCAAGGTCAAGGTAGGCTGTATGGACTGCCTTTCCCTCATCAATGGCCTTGGTGACTGTTTCAAAGAAGTCGACCAAGTTCAAAAGGCATGATCTTCCCTTGACAAAGCCAAACTGGGTCGAGTCCAATGTCTGCAAGTCCCCTATATCTTTGTTTATGAGCTCCATTATGATCCTCTCCATAGCTTTGCAGACTAGACTTGTTAAGCTTATGGGGTAATTACCAGGGTCTGTAGAGGCGCCTTTGTGGAGTGGGACCACAGTTGCCGTACGCCACTCCTTGGGCACGTATCCTGTGGTAAGGCTGAGATTAAACAGCTGCCTTATGTGCGGGTTTAATTCCTCATTTAGCTCGTTATTGAACGTTATGGTGAGTACATAACTTCTTTTTTTTTTTGTCTGGAGACAGTCTCTCCATCCCCCCAAAGGCAAGAAGAGTGGTAGAAGGGCTCCTCTGCTAAGTTTACCCAAACCCCTTCAGCTCAAAAGCTTCTTTTTCCAGACAAGTCAGGTGCTGTCTAACTATTCTTGTACTTCCCTTTTCAGTCACATTCATCATTCCTCTCTCTCTCTCCGTCTTTCCCTGTCCCTTCCTATTTGGTTAAAGATCATTCAAGGTTCATGAGTTCTTTCCATAATATATATATATATATATATATATATATATATATATATATATATATATATATATAGTTATATTTAATATATATAGTATAATATAATAGCACATACTGAGAACATCAAGTATCAGTATTAGTGGTAAAAAAAATTGTGGTTAAGAGGAAATATAATTGCCATACTCATGCAGTTGTTTACACTGCTCTGTTCCCAGTGTTCAGTCTTTTACATAGGGATGACACAGCGTACACTTGCACAATGTATATACAAACATTTTTATGAAATCCGTCAGCAGGATGTAAAAAATGCATTATATAGAAATCTAATTATGTTTCCAGACCATACTTTTAAATTTTTAGTGATTCAACAAGTGAAGTGTGAAACTGGGGGGGGGGAGGGGGGGCCTTGGAAATTGCACCTTGAGGATAAAGAAGCCTGGTGGCTAATTTTTTTAAATGCTTATTCTCCACCAGGACTCAATGATGCAATATCCATTTCTAGTAGACTCAAATTACAAGTCTTTGATAGACGAATAGAAATTATTTAAATGACCATAATAAAATAGGATTTAGCAGGTATATAAGTGTGTATATATAAATGTATTTTTTCTGAAGATATTCTATTTACATTTATATATTTTTTAACATGTTTTATATTTCATTGTGTTTTAAATATGGTTAAACAGAATATATTTTCTTGGTGTTCCTTAGTTCATAAGAGAAGATGTCCTTCAAGAATGCAACTGCAGTCCTGACATATGGGTTGTCCTGCCTCAGGCAGCCCTTCGGTCGGCCGGATTCCAAAGTCTGGGTCCGGTGTCGGCTGATGTCGCCTCTTCCCCGACGTCAGAGCGGCTGGGGTATAAAAGCATCAGCCGACGCCATCTTCTCCAGTCTTTCTTGCCGCGCGGTGCCCGAAGCAGAAGCAGTTCGCAAGTGCCGGTCGGCCAGCTCCTGTGTTTTCAGATACCGAAGTCATCAAAAAGCTAAGTACCCCGTTGGGGAACCTTTTCTTGCCTCAGCCGATGTCAGATAAAACTGCAAAAGTTAATAATTGCTTGTCTTGTGGTAAACAAATACCTCATAAGGACTTCCATTCTTACTGCCTTTCCTGCCTCGGCCCAGACCATGACGTCTCGGCCTGTGCTGCCTGTGCTTGCTTCAATAAGCGCACACTTAGATGCCGGGCAGAATTTGCTGAAGACTTTTTTGGGGAAAATTACTCCTATATCATGCCGTCAGAACTACCGACAGCACATATTTCCAAAAAAACGGAAGGACCGGGACCGACATTCGCGGCCCGCGACTTCCACCGACACCACACTTAAGCCTACCGCGAGTGCATCGGTCTCTTCGGAGGCGGTAATTCAACCACTCCAGGCCGACGACACTGCTTTACCGCACACTTCGGTCCCGGAGGCTACCCCGGTTACGGTTGTTGATTTTCTTCCTGAAACCGAAGCCCAAGATTTGCCTGACACCATACCGGTGGACAAAGTTACTCCAGCACGTTTGGCAGCTAGGCCTCCTGTGTCTATGTCCATCAAGGCCTACACACGTGCTAAGGCTGCCAGCCAGGCTAAGTCTCACCCTCCTAAATCTTTTTCACAGGGTCCCTCTTCTGATAAACAGATCATGACTTTAGCTGCAGATCTAATTTTTTTAATCAGGGGCTCTCAGGCTCATCCAGACAGAGGTTCTCAGCCGCCTTCAGACAAAAGTCCTAGGGTTGTGCAAGCAGATACTCATTCCTCAGATGAAGTCTCTGGTGAGTCAGGCCATTCAGATTCCCAGGAAGAATCCTTCCCGGCCTACGAGGATTCAGATGCTGATGAATCCATTCCCTCTGCCTCTCCTCCTAAGGATATTTCTTTTGGGGAAATTCTCCACTCCATGAGAGAGCATTTTCAGTGGCAGGGCCAGGATTTCTCCGACTCCAGGAAAAGGCTTCGGACTTTCCTTAAGTTACCCCAGCACAGGCCTTTAGCTATACCCCCAGTGTTAGATGTATTGGATGATGTGTACTCAGACTCCAGTACTTCTCCTGATTCTCTCCCTCCTGCTCCTGTCAAGCCAGACAGATATTACAGGGTTCGTGAAACTCATAAACATCTCTTTAAGGCCCACTCTGTTGACCTAGAAACTATTTCTCAGGGGCCCAAAGGAGTGGCCACTTCCACGGCCAAAAATCCTTTACCCGCAGACAGGGAAACCAGGTCCCTGGAGAGGTGGGGTAAAAAAGTTTATACCTCCACCACCCTTGCCATGAGGGCACTTAACTGTCTTTTTCATATGTTTCAGTATCAGGATTTCTTGATGGATGATTTGCAGAAAAAGTTAGCCTCTCCTGAGCCTTTAGATAGAAAGGCCTTGCAGGATTTGGTTCATAATACTCAGCAGGTTAGCAATCATTTTCTTCAGTATGGTTATGATGCATTGGAAGCTTCATGTAGGGCAGCTATGACAGGGGCCGTCATACGTAGACATGCTTGGTTGAAAGAACAGACATTGCCAGATCATGTTAAAGTAAAGCTTCTAGATGCACCTCTGGAAAAAGACAAGCTATTTGGTGCTAATGCACAGGGTGTGTTGAAATCAATTGAGGAAAAGGCTAAATCCGTACAAACAGTCAAAGTTTTCCTCCAGGTTCAGCCACCAAGGTTCAGCAGGATTTGGCCTTCGAAGAATCGGTCCTTTCCAGACACTGACAAGTTCCAAAGGGGAAAACAACAGGCGTGCTCGAGGTAGAGGGCAATACCGAGGCTCCTACAGGGGCCGCCAGTGGCAACCAACTAATCAGAGAAGTGGCGCAGGGACTTCTACTGCTCCACAGGGACAATCACAATGACTTGACTTTGACACCGCCGACCAAGGCTCAAAGAGAAGCACCTTTAGGCAGAAAATTATCTTTATTTTCAAAAAATTGGCACGTTTTTACAAAGGACAAATGCATTTTGGACATAATAGACAAAGGTTACAGGTTCCACTTCCATACCTTACCAACAAGACAAGGCATGCCAAACCTGCCACAAAATCAAAGGGCAGAGGCACTCATACAAGTTTCAAAGCTGCTACAAATCAAAGCAATAGAAAAGGTTCCTCCTCAGGAACAAGGCCAGGGATTCTACTCAAGACTGTTCCTTGTTCCAAGAAAAGAAAAGCAATGGAGACCTATACTGGACTTGTCCGCTCTAAACACTTTTCTCATTGTGCCAAAATTCAAAATGCTGACGTTACAGCAACTTCTTCCCATGCTGGGCAAGGGGTCTTGGCTGGTTACTCTGGACCTCAAGGAGGCATACCTGCATGTCCCAATCAGACACAGCTGCAGAAGATACCTCAGATTTCTTGCAGGGTCAGAGCATTATCAGTTCTCAGCATTGCCTTTTGGCTTATCTACTGTGCCCAGAGTATTCACGAAATGCCTGGCATCAGTAATTGCACACTGCAGACTTCAGGGGATACAAATATACCCTTACCTGGACGACTGCCTTATACAAGCGGACAGCAAGCAAGCCTTAATAAGAAACTTGGACTATGTCATTCACTTACTACAGGCTTTGGGATACACAGTCAACATTCAAAAATCAAGACTACTGCCATCCCAACAAATAATTTTTCTCGGAGCCAAACTGGACACAAACTCACAAATGGCTTTCCTCACAGAAGAAAAACAAGAACAATTACCAGATTACTTCAAAAGCCTAGGAAAGCACACCCAGATGACTGCAAGGAGAATCCTGCACCCTGGGTTTCATGGCATCTTGCATTCTTCTGATTCCACTGGCAAGACTACACATGAGAAAACTACAATGGTACCTAAAAAGTTTATGGTCTCAACACAGCCACAACTTAGAAGCAATTATTCCACTCATTCCATGTCTACAAAAGGAATTTTTGTGGTGGGCACAAGCAAGCCAGCTAAACAAAGGCATGTCTTTCAACAAACCTCAAGCAAGCCAAACCATTACAACAGACGCCTCAGATCATGGATGGGGGGCACACATGGAGGGCAGATGCATTCAAGGGCAATGGGCACCCGGGAATTGCATCTGCACATCAATCAAAAAGAGATGTCGGCAGTGATTCATGCAATCGAGGCCTTCGGAAAATTTCTTCAGCAAGGTCATCTACTAATAAAGACAGACAACACCACTGTTATGTGGTACATAAACAAACAGGGAGGCACCCATTCTTACCCCCCTCTGCAGACTAACAATGACTCTTTGGGAAAAGTCCCTGAAACTGAACATACAGTTGCAATCCCAGTTTGTTCCAGGCAAGGACAATGTTCTGGCGGACAGTCTAAGCAGAAACATTATGGACCCGTACGAATGGATGTTGCATCCAGACATTTTTTCACAAATAACTCATGCATGGGGAAGGCCGGACATAGATCTCTTTGCCTCACACCTCAATCATCATCTGAAGAAGTTCTGCTCAAGGACACACCATCCTCAAGCCTGGAGAATGGATGCTCTCTCCTTCAGCTGGAATTCTCTAACAATCTATGCATTCCCACCTCTACCATTAATGACCAAGGTGTTACTGAAGATCAAAGCAGAACAACTGAAAGGCATTTTGATAGCACCAGACTGGCCAAGACAGCACTGGTATCCATTACTAAGGAGCATAACTCGCACCAAGCCGTGGCCCCTGCCTCAATGGCCTCTGCTTATAACTCAGCACAATTACAGGACTGTTCATCCCAACCTGCAAACATTGCAACTGACAGCTTGGAGGGTTCCATGACTTCTCCCCATATCTCTCTCTCCAAAAAAGTTCAAGAGATCTTACTGGAAGCATGCAGGCCTTCCACCAGAAAAACTTATTCAGCCAAATGGAAGAGATTCAACATCTGGAATGCCAACAAGGGTCAGGGTGCATCAGTAATGAGCATCCCACAGATACTAGAATACTTGGCAGAAATGCTTCACAATGGACTTTTATATTCTTCCATAAAAATACACGCTTCAGCAATTTCAGCAAAATACAACTGTGATCCACCTGTGTTTTCACATCCTTTGCTAAGACAGTTTCTAAGAGGGATAAAGAATATCAAACCTCCAAGAAAACCATCAGTGCCTGCATGGGACCTCAACTTCATCTTGGAAAAATTAACTCTTCCTCCTTTTGAGCCAGCAGCATCTTCAGAATTGCAATTTCTCTCCTGGAAAACAGTTTTCCTGTTGGCAATTACTTCAGCAAGAAGAATCTCTGAGATACAGGCCCTCATGGCAGTACCTCCATTTCTCATTTTCCATCAGGACAGAGTGTCTTTAAGAACCAATCCTTCATTCATGCCAAAAGTGATATCCAGGGTTTCTCTAAATCAAGCAATTCACCTGCCTACTTTCATTCCCAATCCTCAAAATAAAGGAGAAAAGCTTCTGCACACTTTGGACATACACAGACAATTGTGTTACTACTTGGACAGAACAAAGGCCAACAGAAAGTCTGACCAACTATTTGTAGCTTACGCTGCTGGAGTACAAGGAAAGGCAATTTCCAAACAGACAATTTCAAAATGGATTGGACAGTGCATCAGATTCTGCTACTCTTTCCATGGAAAAGGTGTACCAGCCAATATCAGGCCACACTCCACCAGAGCTACAGCCACCTTCACGGCCTTTCTAAGAGGGGTGGCTACAAAGGACATTCTAGAAGCTGCTACATGGAGCTCCGTGCATACATTTTCCAAACATTACAACCTGCCTTTATATTCCAGATCCCGAGCAGGCTTTGCTTCTGCAGTCCTGCAGGGCATTTTAGCTACACCATCCTTATCTTAGATCCAAACTACCCCCAGCTTGGCTATGGTATTCAACCCATATGTCAGGACTGCAGTTGCATTCTTGAAGGACATAGTACAGTTTTGTACCTACCATAAATGTAGATGTCCGATAGATATGCAACTGCAGTCAGGTTTTCCCTCCCTCCTACCCCTCTGTAATTCTCTTTTTTGGGTCCACTCCCCCTTTTTCAAATTAGCTGGGGATATCTGTTATGGTGTATCTGTTTATTACTGTTGTGCATGTCTGGAATTTTTATCCATTCTCTAAATTTAGCCTTCCTTGGAGGGCACCTGGCATCTGGGGCAAGAAACACTGAAGAAGATGGCGTCGGCTGATGCTTTTATACCCCAGCCGCTCTGACGTCGGGGAAGAGGCGACATCAGCCGACACCAGACCCAGACTTTGGAATCCGGCCGACTGAAGGGCTGCCTGAGGCAGGACAACCCATATGTCAGGACTGCAGTTGCATATCTATCGGACATCTACATTTATGGTAGATACAAAACTGTACTTTTTTCTTCTTTAGGGCTGTATTTCTTTAAATATTTAATTGAATTTAATTTGGTTTATAAATTGATTTACTCTACATGGGAATAAAAGTTTTATAATGCGCGGTTAATTTTGTCTGAAGAAATCTGTTGATGCTCACCAGACGAAAGCGCTTATCAGTGGTTAATAAAGTTTATTTTGGTGCTATTTCCTGATTTCCAGCCTCATGTGCCTCCTTTTGGACTGTTTCTTTCCATAATTTGCCAGGGTTATTACATGGTTTAGAAATCCCCCCCCTTTTTGGGCATTCCTCAGCCTTTTCAGGAAAACTGCCCTTTTTTCCGAGGTACTTCAGGGTCTATTGGCTTTGGGAACAATTCAAGAAGTTCCAACTCCTCAGAAGGGGAAGGAGATTTACTCCAGAATATTCTTGGTCCTCAGAAAAGAAGGCACCCGAGACCCATTCTGGATCTTTCTCAGCTAAACACCTTTTTGAAAGTTCCCTCCTTTCGGATGCTGTCCCTTTAAATCTTGTTTTCTCTTCTGCCTCCTCAGGCTTTTCTAGTTTCCCTGGATCTCAAGGATGCTTATCTACAAATCCCTGATCATCCCCTTTTCAGGAAGTTTTTACATTTTTCTGGTGCTTCCTGGCATTTTCATTTCTCTGTTTTGCCTTTTGGCCTATCTACAATGCAAAAGGTCTCACCAAATGCCTCGTTTCTGTGATTGCTTTCTGCAGATTGAGGGGAATCCAGATCTTTCTTTACCTGGGCGACCTGCTCATTCAGGCCTCTTCTCCAGATATTTTACTTCAGCATCTTCACTTTACTATTTGTCTTCTGCAAAGCCTGGGGTTTACTGTGAATTTCCAAAAATCATTCCTGACTCCTCCTCAGGACATGTTTTTTTCTAGTATGCAGGCTCCAGACTGTTCCACTGCTGGCATTGCTGCCTCCTCCCAAGGCTTTAAATCTGATTGCTTTCTTTCAATCCCTTCTTCCTCTGGCTTCCATTACAACCAGGGAGTTTATAAGGGCTCTGGGGTACATGGCTTTCACCATTTCTATGCTTCCTCTGGCCAAGCTTCATATGAGAAATCTCAAGTTAGTATGGCTTCACCATGCTCATCCTTTAGATTTTCTAGTCCCCCTTCTCCCATGTCTCAAGCTGGAACTTCAGTGGTGGATTCATCTGTTGTCCGTCCATGCAGAGCTTCCTTTTCAACCTCCAGTACCCTCTCAGGAACTCTTTACAGATGCCTCAGAAGAGGGATGGGGGCCTCCTCTGAAAGTGCAGGGTCTTTGGTCTCTTGGACAAAAGAAAGACCATATCAGTGTCAAAGTGGTGAGGGGCCTTCTTCTTACTCTTCAGGCTTTTCATTTTCTTCTCCTTCAGACAATATAGAAGTGATGTGTTATATCAACAAGCGGGGGGGGGCAAGGTCTTATCTCCTGTGCGGACTAGGTCTTCAGATATGGTATCTAGCTATCCAGTATCAAGTGCCTCTTCAGGCAATTTACATTCCCTCAGATCAGAACATTGTGGCAGATTCTCTAAGTAGATCCATAACACAATCTTACAAGTGGATCCTTCATAGGGATGTGTTTCTGGATCTTTTTGCCACCCATCTGAACAGACAACTTCCTCTGTTTTGCACCAGAGTCCTATGTCCTCTGGCCTGGAAGGTGGACATTCTATCTTTTTCTTGTAAGGGAGTGTTTCTTTATTCCTTGCTTTCCGTCCCCTTCCTCTCACAAAAAGGTCATGTTCAAGATAAAGCAGGATGCTTCCAAAATCTTGCTGGTGACACCCTTTTGGCACAGACAGCATTGGTTCCCTCCTCTTCTGCATTTAGCCAAAGGCAGTCATCACAATTTACCTCACAGGGTGGACCTACTCACACTAGACAAAGGGTCTCTCATCCATCCCCACCTGTCCTCTCTACACCTGACAATGTGGGTGATAAGGTGTTGATCCCTTTTAGAAATCTTTTTTTCTGAGGACGTGCTTCAGGTTCTGCAGAAGGCCAAGGAAACCACTTCCAGAAAGTCTTGTTTATCCAGATGAAAATGATTTTCTGTCTGGTGTCTTTCTTGTAACCTGGATCCATTCTTCATGGATGTTCCTTTGGTTCTCTCTTATGTGTATTGCTCAATGCTGGCTTGGCCTATTCTTCTGTTAAAGTCCACCTGTCAGCTATTTCTGCTCGTCTGCCTTTGACTCCTCCTTTGGTTTCTAGATTCTAGGGCAAACAGTTGCTTAAAGGTGTCCTTCACATTAGGCCTCCCAGTAAGCCTATTCCTTCTTCCTGGGACTTAAATTTTGTTTTGGAAAAAAATTGACTGAGGCTCCCTTTGAACCTGCTGCTTCAGCTTCCTTATAACATTGTTACTGGAAGACTGTTAATGTGAAATTGTTCGATTTCACTGTTTGTTCTTACACACGGGTTCGGAGCCGATCCTCGACTCCGAGTCGGCCACATCACCAGCTCCGCATCTTTGAGAAAGCTCGAGGCACAGTTCTATCCCATGATCCTCCTGTGCTAACCCCCAGATCTAGTTTGCCGCTAGCAGCAGATCGCATCGTGAGAGGCTCGGGCCAGTATTTTTCATTCTATTATACTATTCCTTTTTGAAGTTTGTAGTTTTAAAAGTAGTTAAAAAATAGATTATTAGTGTAAAGTGTGATAGTTTATTAGAGAGTGTGTTTTTTCATATAGCTAAAGTAGTTTAAATAGTTTAGTGTTTTACTTCAGTTAAGGCCTTGTTGTAATTCTGTCGGGACTGACAGTAGAGTTTAAATTGTTATTTTTCTGCCTTAACTTATTCTTCCCTATATATATATATATATATATATATATATATATATAGAGAGAGAGAGAGAGATAAGTATTATTCCTATATTTAGAAGTGTTATAGTGTGTTATTATATATACATATAAGTGTGTTGTTAGTATTTTGTTTACTAGGCATCTTAGATAGTATGTCTGAAAAAGCTAAGTCAGGCTTTAAAAGGTGTCAGTGTGGACAAAAGATGTCCATAACTGATAACCATTCTTCCTGCGTCTACTGTCTTGGCCCTCTCCACTTGCAGGAAGACTGTTCCATCTGTCATTCCTTCAGTGGGAGGGTCATGCTAGAAAGGCGCAGGAAGTTGGTAGACAGAGGGTTATTAAAACCCGAATTTCAGGAGGCCGTGGATAAGACTGAACAAGTGTCCAAGTCTTCGAAGGGGTCCAAGTCTTCGAGTGTCGGAGCCTAAGTCCTCGGCTCCGAGCACCTCTTTTCAGATTTGGACGCCGGCTCCAAATACCTCTGGGTCCTGCATCGAATGTTTGTCTCTGATCGAGACTCGGCTATTGGAGCCGGTATCAGAGGTACCACCACCTTCAATCCTTCGCTCGGTGACGGCTTCGGCCCCTTCGACCCGTTCTTTGAGGCTGCACTCCGCCGTGGACCGAGTGGTACAGAAGCTATTGGAGAACTCTGCTCTGTCCAAACTAATCGAGGTTTTGTCCCAATTGGTTTCGAAACTCGAGGCTATTCCCGCCCCCGAGACAAATCCTCCTCCGAGACCCGTCGAGTTGTCAGAGCCAGGAATCGAAGAGCCGATGATTGTAGAGCTCTCGATGCTGAAACCTCCAGTAGCGCTATCGGCACCGCTGACCTCGACACCTTCGGAACCAGCCGGGGGTCTCGGAGCTGACGATCTTTCCTAGGTTCGGGGGCGGACAGTCGAACCGAACTTTCGGTTCCGACTCTCCCCCTCAGGGCCTCGGCTCAGATCAGCTTGGATCCGTCCTCAGGGTAGGAGCCCATGGTCCCGGTTCCGGGGAAACTACCGGCTTCTTCGGAACCGATGGGGTCCTCGGGCCGGGGCACCGGTGCCTTCAACATCATGAGAAAGGTCTTGTCTGAACAGACACATACGTCTTCGGCATCATCTTCTCTTCCCCCAAAGGGTCCACGTTCTGCTTCTGTACCTTTGGTTCCTACCAAGCGTTGAGACCCAATGCCTCAGCCAGCCCCAGAGGGCACCCATGGTTCCTCGGATGCCTCCCCAGAAGCCCCCTCTGAGGATGTACCGAGGAAAAGATTGTGCAAGAGGAGGCACATTGATTCCCCACAGGACTCTCTGACATCTGATACCGATTTGGATGAAGCAGAAGGGTCCCCACGGTCCCCCTCTGAAGATGTCTCTTTTGCTGACATTTTGGAAATCTTGAGACAGAGGGGAGACTGGCAGACCCTTGCCCCTTCTGTAGACTAATCGGTGTTGCTGAAGGCATTTGGGGCTCAACCTTCTACCTCCTGGGTGACCCCTCCCTTTGACGAGCTCATGGTCCTGATAGCGCAAAGGGCGTGGGAGACACCTGATACAGTGGAACCGGTCCCCCGCAGACCCAACAAATATATCACG
The DNA here is from genome assembly GCF_019279795.1 of Protopterus annectens. Lineage (NCBI taxonomy): Eukaryota > Metazoa > Chordata > Ceratodontiformes > Protopteridae > Protopterus > Protopterus annectens. Next base: position 459,147,590 of record NC_056749.1, read on the forward strand.
GCCCCTCAAGACAAAAGCTTTCTGACTAAAGGAGTGCCAGTGGATACTATGGTGGTGGCGGCAGCCACTAAGAAGGAAATGTCTGAATCATCTTCCTCTGTTCATTCTCCTAATAAGGATTCTAGGATGATGGACAGGTATGGAAAGCGCGTGTTTAGTTCTGCGACTTTTTCCATGCGATCGCTGAACTACCTTATGCATTTCACGCGTCTACAGAGAGATCTCCTCAAGGAACTGGGAGATACTCTCCAGAGCAATACAGATGTTGCTGTCTCAGAGAAAGTGACAGCACACCTTAACACCCTCAATTCCATAGTTAACTCGTCCATGAGGCTCATTTCATATGCAGCCGAAGGTTCGAGTAGGGCGGCAGCCTCAGCAATTGCTCTGAGGAGACAATCCTGGCTGCGCCTAAGCTCCTTTGTGGAAGCCTTCAAGTCTTCCTTTGCTAACGCCCCTTTTGATGGTGCCTCACTGTTTGGTCCCAAAGTAAAGGAGACTCTCACTAGGTGCGAGCAAGAAGGGAAGACCCTGTCTGCCGTAGGGGTCCGTTTTTCCGCCCCATCTAGACCATATCCCAAAGGGCAAAGAGGCAGAAAAATGTGGTTCCGAAAGACTCGGGGATCCTTTCAGCCCACACAGAGTGATGCCCCCTCCAGAGGCAGAGGAGGGGGAAGAAATGGAAGACGCCGCCCAGGCGGCAGAGGGGGTCCGCAGAATCAGGGCGACAGAGATACGTTCTCTGGGAAGCCCTTTCAGCACTCCTGAGTGCATGCCCGGCTGTCCTACTCTAGAGGCAGTCGGGGGTCGTTTGGCTTTATACCCAGTGGCCTGGCTAAATCTTACATCAGATTCCTGGGTAAAAAGCATAGTTAAAAGAGGCTACAATATTCCATTTATAAAAATTCCACCTGCCCCCAAAGAGCTCCCAGATGTTCCACCCAGTCTGCGAGACCAGGCAGCCGTAGAAATAAAAAGGCTGCTCGAAAACAGAGTCATCCAACCAGTCCCAGCGGACCAGATAGGATCCGGAACTTACTCAAGGTTCTTTTTAGTTCCAAAGAAAACAGGGGACTGGAGGCCAATTTTGGACCTCAGCAGACTCAACACTTTCGTGAAAAAGGAAAAGTTCCGGATGGTCACGCTACAGTCGATCCTTCCTTTCCTACAGGACGGCGACTGGATGTGCTCTATAGATCTCAAAGACGCGTACTACCATATCAAGATGGCCAGAGCGTCCAGAGATCACCTGCGCTTCCGGCTGGGAGCCAGTCACTTCCAGTTTCGTGCTGTGCCTTTTGGCCTCACCTCAGCCCCCAGGGTGTTCACCAAATGCATGGCAGTAGTAGCGTCTCACTTGAGACAAATGGGATTCCGAGTGTTTCCTACCTAGACGACTGGCTCTTGTCCGCCACCACCGAGTATCGTCTTGTGCAAGCCAGGGATTACACCATCAACCTTTGCTCCTCTCTGGGCATAACAGGCAATTTTGGAAAATCTGTCTTATCGCCCTCACAGCGTATTTCATTTATAGGGACAGAGTTAGACACTTCCCGGGCTCGAATCAGTCTCCCCCCACTAAGAGTATCAGCCCTCAGAAATCAAATTTCTATCCTTCTTCAGAGCAGGAGAGTCCCTGCTCAGCAAATCTTGAGAGTGCTAGCAATGATGGCAGCCGCTCTTATCATAGTCCCCCTAGGCAGGATGCATATGAGGATTCTTCAATGGATGCTATTCGCTCAGTGGTCTTACCAACAGCTTCCACTATCTCACGAGATTTTAATCACGAACTCCTGCAAATGTGATCTCCTATGGTGGATGCACAGTCAAGACCTAACAGCAGGCCGACCGTTTGTGTTGCCCAGTCCTATAGCTACGTTAACCACGGACGCTTCCCTGATAGGGTGGGGGGGGGGGCTTTTTCAGGGAAGAACAGTCCAAGGTCAATGGTCCAACTTGGAGTACAACCTGCACATCAGTGTCCTAGAGCTGAGGGCAGTGTTTCTAGCGTTGCAACACTTTCACATGTCCTTACCTCTGGGAACGGTGACAGTTCAGACAGACAACATGTCAGTAGTCTGGTACATAAACAAACAGGGAGGAATCAGGTCTTATCCATTGTGCAGAGAGGCCCTCAGGATTTGGCAATGGGCTGTGTCTACCGGATGCTTTCTGATAGCAGCGCACATCCCGGGGACATCCAACGTCATTGCGGACAGGTTGAGCAGAGCCATCCTGTTGCCCCACGAGTGGTCCCTCAAATCTCAAGTAGCGTTAAAGATTTTCCGCAGATGGGGCCAGCCTTGATGCGACCTGTTTGCATCCCCATTGAATGTCAAATGCAGAAGCTACTTTGCCTTACTACCCCCTCCGGGGAGTGCCCCCAGGGACGCACTGGTACACGATTGGCCCCCGGGTCTCCTTTACACTTTTCTCCCTGTCCTGCTAATTCCCAAATTCCTGCAGAAAGCTAAACATCTGGAAAGGACCATTATTCTTATAGCCCCATTCTGGCCTCGACAAATCTGGTTCCCCTTTCTTCAAACTCATCAGGTGGAGGAACCGTGGATTCTGGACCCAGTGCCAGATCTGTTGATGCACTCATCAGGAGTTCTTCACACATCTCTCAAGTCCCTCAAACTGACAGCTTGGCTGCTCCGCTTCCCATCTTAGCCAGGTCAGATTTACTGTCCCCTGCAGTACAACACATAATTGTATCTTCCCACAAGCCATCCACAAGGAAGCTATACAACAGCAAATGGAAACGTTTTGCGTACTGGGCCTCGCAGCAGGGTATAGATCCGTCAGGGGCTCCAGTACACAAGATATTAGAGTTTCTTTCGGCACTTTTTCATGAAAGAGCATCAACTTCCACGATAAGGGTACAACTTGCGGCTATATCTAATTTTCATGTTGGTCAGGGAGATAGTTCTCTCATGTCCCACAGACTTTGCAAAGCCTTTATGAAAGGTAACTTTCACCTCCGTCCCCCCTTTCATAATCCAGTGGCCCCATGGAATCTTAACCTGATGTTATCACGGCTCATTTTGCCCCCATTCGAACCAGCCGCCACAACCCTTCTTAAATTTTTATCGTGGAAGACACTTTTTCTGGTTGCCATCACTTCCGCTTGGAGGGTTTCAGAGTTGCAAGCATTGTCTGTCTGGTCACCATATATGATTTTTCATCCAGATAGGGTAACATTGCGCACCAATCCATCCTTCCTTCCAAAGATTTGTTCGGTCCAAAATATTAATCAATCGATTGAAAATCACTCAAATAAGTTGGAATACATGCTGCACAAATTAGACGTCCACAGGCAGCTGAGATTTTACTTAGGACGAAGGAATACAGAAAGTCAGACCAACTGTTTGTATCATATGCTGACCAAAGGAAGGGAAAGGCGGTAACAAAAGTTACTTTATCCAAATGGCTGTCAGACTGTATAAATTTCGTATATTCAGAATCAAAGCAACAGCTCCCCTTTAACCCCAAGACTCATTCTATGATGGCGATTGCTACTTCTTTAGCCCATGCCGCCCGCTTGCCATTAGATACCATTTGTGTGGCGGCAACTTGGGCAAAACCACATACATTTATCGCTCACTACAAATTAGATAAAAACTCCAGAGACAGGGCGACGTTTGGTTCCACTGTTCTCAGGAATGTTCTTCTGTGAGCCACCCAGGGTAAAGGAGTTAGGGACGCTACCCGTGTGTAAGAACAAACGGCGAGATCGAACAATTTCACATAAAGAAGTTATGTTCTTACCATAACGTTCCATGTGAATTGTTCATCTCGCCTTTGTTCTTACATTCCCCCCCCTCCATCCCCCGTCCTGCGTTCTGGAAGAACGGGTAAGACTGCATTCGCGTTCAGTCTTCTCTAGATATTGTTATTCTTGAGCTTCCTAGTGTACATCAGGGATGGCATCTTTTCTCTTCTATTGATGACAGAGTATCAGACAGTGTAGTTGTGTTTTTTTTTATGCGCTTAGGGCGCAGTAACTAGTGGGATTCTTCTGGTGTTAGCAAACTAGATCTGAGGGTTAGCACAGGAGGATCATGGGATAGAACTGTGCCTCGAGCTTTCTCGAAGATGCGGACCTGGTGATGTGGCCGACTTGGAGCCGAGGATCGGCTCCAAATCCGTGAGTAAGAACAAAGGCGAGATGAACAATTCACATGGAACGTTATGGTAAGAACATAACTTCTTTTTATTTTGGCCCGTACCTCTGCCAGACAGGTGTCTGAGCTGCAAGCCATTATGACTGTTCCTCCTTTTTTGTTTTTTCCTAAGGACAAGGTGTCCCTTCACACTAATCCTCTTTTATGTCCAAGGTGTGTAATGAGTTGTCTCTTAATCAGTCTATTCATTTTCCAGCATTTTTCCCTTCTCCATAGTCTGCTAATGTGAGGGTTTTTCACAGCTTGGATTTGCATCAACAACTCTGATATTATTTGGATAAAACTAAAGTCATTCTTAAGTCTGTGCAGGTTTTTGTGTCTTTTCTTTAGGTTTAGCTGTTTCCAAGCAAACTGTTTCCTCTTAGATATCTAAAGCTTATTTCCTTTTGTTATTCCTTTCATGGTACAAGCCTTCTTTCTTCAGTTAAGGCTCATTCTACCAGGGCTGTGGCTTCTTCTAGTATTTTTTAAGGGTTTGGATTCTAATTCTTTTCTTGAGGCAGCTATTGGACTTCTCTGCATATTTTCACCAAGCACTGTAAGTTGGATGTGGTTTCTAGAGCTAGAGACGGTTTTGCCAGGGCCATTCTTCATGGCTTTTTTGTGGGCTCTGCTGGCCCTTCCTCCTCCCAACTTTCTTCCTGAGCTATTGTACTCTCCCTATTATAAAGAATACTGCAACAATGATATGGAGGGACATAGTACAGCTGTGTCTCTCCTCCCCCTGATCATTTTCTCCTTCTGGATTTACTTGTTACCTACTTGTATCCTTAGACTGTTGTTTCTACTGGGGCTTTTTATTTCTGAAGTACGTACGGACATTGTTTTTATGATCTACACCATGCATAGGTAGCATGTGTGTGACGTACGATGTACGCATTACAACCTAAAGGCTTTGATATAATGGCCAGATGTGGCGCTACCTTTAGGAGGGGAGCCCTATTGTAAAGAATACTGCAACAGAGAAGAGAAGGACATCTACTGTTATAGTAAGATTTTACACAACTGTACTTTTCTGGTGCTTTTTGTTTTGCAGATGTGCAAGAGATCTATTGGAGCTGGATGTGAGGATGCCTTGTATGCCTGGCATAGATTGCCTCTCAGTGACATGTAAGAGACTGAGTACAGGAATAGGGCCATAAGGTGATCTGTGTAGGACAGGATATTCATACTCTGTATTATCCTGGTAAGGAGCCTTTAAGGGCGTTCCAACTGTTGCTAGTGCCTGGTTAGATAAATGCCAAAGGGGGCATTGTACTCTTTGATGGGTCTGATAAGGGCTGAGTAGAGTGGTACTATTACTTCCTTGGACCTGGATGCCATACCATTGCTTATGAGTTGGGCAGCATAGAATGTTTTTTCTTACCATCTTGGCTATGTGTTGGTTGATGGCCAGATTACTGTCTGCATATGTTCGCACATCCCTAACTATCAGGTCAACTCCCAGGGGTGGTTTATCGATGGAGTAATTTGCTTAGATGGATGATTTCCCAAAAAGGTTTGTGGTGCATTTCTTTGCATTGAGTTTTAAGCTGTGGCTTTGACACCAGTCATTTGTTTGTGTTAGACCCTCTTGTAGGATGTTGGTGTTGTGGGAGAAATCTATGATAGCTCCCAATTTATAGTCATCCACGAACTTCGTGAGCCAGAGGCCTTTGACATTAACCTTGACTTCTGAGAAGGGCCAAACAGGAGAGGGCCCAACATGGAACCCTGGAGTACTCCACTGCTGACCGGTATCTTGGTGGAGTAGATCTCAGGACCCAAGAAGTCAGGATCGCTATCTGTGAGCCAGCTAACAATCCAGTGAGTTATGTAGGGATTTGTGCTCAGTTCTGGGAATTTGTCAACAATACCCGAGTCACGTTATACTGAACGCCTTGGCAATTTGTATGCACTGTTTTCATAGTTCATAGGTAGGTACTAGGCTATCGGTCCAAGGGCCTACATAAGCCTAGCCAACAAGGTTCCCTGGCTTACGCCACCCAAGAAAGTTATTTTCCTGTGCCACTGTCGAGCAGAGAAACAGAAGTGATTCCCGGGGTGCATTTTCCATCCACTCATCAAGATTTTTCTTGAAGAGTGCTAATGAAGAACTTTGCTTGCCATAGATGGGTAGCCTGTTCCAGAGTACGGGAAGTCTCTGGAACAGGATTCTATCCCTCCTGCATGTCCTGTTTATTGTTGTGACAAGGTTTAGGTCCCTAGAGCATGTAGCTCAGAGGGATTCGGATTTCTTTAGGTGTAGCATGTCCAACAGCTCTGGGTTTGACATAGCTTTATATGTTAGGCAGAGATCACCTCGGAGTAGGTGATATTCTATGGAGTAAAGCTGGAGTTTTTGAGGCAGTCAGTGTTGGGCATTTGTTTGAGGCCAGTAATCCTCTTTGTGAGGTACTTCTGTGGCCTTTCCAGCTGCTGCAGATGTCTTGTGAGGTACATTCCAAAAGGGGCATTGTACTCTATAATGGGTCTAATGAGTGTCGAGTAGAGGGGAACAATGACCTCTTTTTCCCTGGATGAGAAACCTTTTATGATGAGGTGTGCCACGTAGAAGGACTTCCTGACTACTGTGGCGATGTGACTATCAAAGGAGAGACTACTGTCCACCTGGATCCCAAGGTCTCTTGTCACACATTCGGTATTAAGTAGATTGCTGCCTATGTGGTAGTTCATGGGTACAGAGTTTTTACCAAAGGAGATGACACTGCACTTTTGGCTTTGAGCTTGAGGCCATGGCTCTGACACCAGGCATCTGTCTCAGCGAGGCCCTTCTGTAGGATGCCCATATCATTTGGGGACTTGACTATGGCTCCTAGTTTGCAGTCATCTGCAAACTTCATTAGCCAGAGGCCTTCTGTGTTAGCCTGTACTTCAGAGTAGTAGATACCAAACAGGAGAGGTCCCAGGACGGAACCCTGTGGTACTCCACTTGTCACTGCTTTGAGGTCAGATTTGGAGTCTGCAACTTTTACAGTGTGGGTTCTGTCAGTGAGCCAGCTGGCAACCCATCTTGTGACATAGGGATTTATACCTAGTTTAGTGAGTTTAGCTATAATTCCAGAATGGGGGATGGTGTTGAAAGCCTTGGTGAGGTCAAGATAAGCTGTGTGAACCACCTACCCTCATCTACGGCTTTGGTGACTGCCTCAAAGAAGTCGATCAGATTCAGGGGGCATGATCTGCCTTTCACAAACCCGAACTGGGTGGGATCCAGAGTCACTGTTGCAGTCATTACACTTGGGTTATCCTGCTGGCAGGCTACCCGTAGTTGGCCTGAATTCCAAAGTCCTGGTCCGGCGTCGGTTGCTGTAGCCTTTTCCCTGACGTCAGTGTGCCAGGGTATAAAAGATGCAGCCGACGCCATTTTCTTCTGTCTTTCTTGCCGCAGGGTGCCCGAAGCAAAAGCAGTTCACAAGTGATGGTCGACCGACTCCTGAGATTTTCAAATTCGAATTTCAGATCCGAAGTCTTCATTAAAACTATGTACTACGTTAGGGACACTTTTTTCTTGCTCCAGACCGATGTCAGAAAAAGTTAACAATTGTATTTCTTGTGGAAACCAAATACCTCATAAGGATTTTCATTCTTACTGTATTTCTTGCCTAGGCGCTGACCACAATGTTGTTAGCTGTCGGTTTTGTGCTAGATTTAACCAACGCACTATTAAGTGTCGCTACGATTTTGCCTTTCATTACTTTGGCCGACGATTTAATTATATAATGCCGTCGGAGCAGCCGACGACCGGAGTTTATAAAAAGCGCAAGGAAAAGGACAGGCATCTGAGGTCCAAAACCGACGATGAGGCCTCCGCTAGGCCAGTCGCCGGTTCACCGGTTCTCAGTGAGGCGCTTTCGCAGCCCGTGACGCCCACTGCCTCAGAGCCACAGGCTGCTTCCGACTCCCACGTGGAGCCGACTAGGCCTCTGGATACTCAAGGTATTGGACACTCTGAAACTATTCCCTCAGATGGGTCCGGAGCCGCTGAGCAGGCATCGGCTTCTGAGGGTGTTTTCAGACCTACACAGTTATATGTCAAGCCAACTTCAGCTTCAAAGGCAAAGACTAAAACAGCTCTAAAGGCAAAGAAACAAGTACAGCATTCTCCTGGACAGACTTCCATGCCTAAGAAACAAATGCTTAAAATGGCCGAAGACCTAATTTACTTTGATCAGGGGTTCCCATCCCTCTCCTGATAAGAGGCCTAGGCAAGAGACAGAATATGACTCTTCTGATCAGGTTTCCATTTCCTCTGACTCCTCTTCTGATCAGGGATACTCTCTTCCTCCCTATGAGGATTCTGATGCTGAAGAATCTATTCCTTCAGCCTCTCCTCCTGAGGATTTTTCTTTTGGGGAAATCCTGCATACCATGAGGGAGCATTTCCAGTGAGAGAGCCAAGATTACTCAGAATCTAAGAAAAGGCTCAGAGATTTTCTTTTACTACCTCAGCACAGACCTCTTGCTATTCCACCTGTTCTAGACATTGTAGATGATGTATTTTCAGAGTCCGGTGTGTCTCCTGACTCTTTACCCCCTGCACCTGTTAAGCCAGACAGATACTACAGGGTTCCAGACTCTCATAAATTTCTATATAAAAACCCTACTGCCGACCCAGAAACTATATCTCAGGGTCCCAAAGGGGTCAAGGCTTCCACTGCAAAAAACCCTACCCCTTCTGATAGGGATTCTAGGGCACTGGGCAGATGGGGGGAAACAGTTTACACTTCTGCTACCTTGGCTGTAAGGGCTTTAAATTGTCAATTTCATATGCTTAAGTATCAGCAATACTTAATGTCACTGCTAAAACAGAAAATGTTGTCAAATTCTGAATGTTCTGATAACAAGGAAATGCAGGATTTATTGCATGCAGCTGAACAAGTGGGAAAGCATACTTTGCAATGTGGTTTTGATTCACTGGAGGCCTCTTGCAGGGCCGCGGTTACGGGTTCTGTCATTAGAAGGCATGCATGGTTAAAGGAACAGAATCTGCCTGATCATGTTAAAGCAAAATTATTGGATGCCCCATTACAGCATAATACTTTGGTGTTAAGGCAGAAGAGGTGTTGAAGAAAATGTATGATAAAGCGAAATCTATGCAGACAGTTAAGGATTTCCTACAGGTACAACCACCCAGATTTAGCAGGAACTGGCTTTCTAAGAATTGGTCCTTTCCAGTGTCAGACAGGCCACAAAGAGGCAGATACATACGCCCTAGAGGCAGATCCCAGCCCCAAGGCTTATACAGGCCTAAACAATGGGGAGCTTCTGCCTCCAAAAGCAGAGAAGACAAATCACAGCCTTACAGGAAACAGTCCCAGTGACTTTCCTCTGCCAATGCCAAGCACTTATCTTTTGGCAGCACCCTTAGGGGGAAAACTAGCACTTTTTTTTTTTTTTTTTACAAAATTGGCACATGATCACCCAGGACAAATGGGTCTTGAATATAGTGTCCCAGGGCTACAGGTTCCACTTTGACACCCTTCCAAAGCTAAAAGGTATGCCAGACCTGCCGCACAATCAATAGGCAGAGGCACAAAAGCAAGTTTCATCCCTCATGGACATGAGGGCTATTCAGCAAGTACCACAGCAAGAGCAGGGACAAGGATTCTACTCAAGACTTTTCTTGGTACACACAAAGGACAAAGCCTGGAGACCAGTACTGGACCTGTCTATTCTAAACACTCTTCTGGACGTTCCAAAATTCAAAATGTTGACTCAGCAGCAGCTTCTGCCCATGCTGGGCAAGAAGGCTTGGCTTGTTACTTTGGACCTCAAAGAGGCATACCTGCATGTCCCAATCAGACAGTCTTGCAGAAGATACCTCTGATTCATAGCTGGCTCAATGCACTACCAATTCTCTGCACTGCCCTTTGGCTTATCTACTGCACCCAGAGTCTTCACAAAATGCCTGGCACCAGTAATTGCATTTTGCAGACAAAGAGGAATACAGATATATCTTTACTTGGACGACTGCCTTATTCAAGCAGAGAACAAGGACATTCTACTGAAGCATCTGGTGTTTGTAAAAAGTTAACTAATTTGCCTAGGGTACACAGTGAATGGAAATAAATCAAAACTGGTACCCTCTCAAGAGATAATATTCCTGGGTGCAAGCTTAAATACAACTGCCCCAGATGGCTTATGTCACGCCAGACAAACAAAGGCGACTGACTTCTTACTTCGAAATGATGGCAACAGAGACACAGTTATCTGCAAGAAAAATTCTGCAGGCTTTGGGCTTCATGGCATCCTGCATTCTGCTAATTCCATATGCAAGACTGCATATAAGGAAACTACAATGGTATCTAAAAAGTGTTTGGACTCAACATTGTCACAGCCTGGAAACATTAATTACCCTCATTCCCTGCCTACAACAGGAGTTTCGATGGTGGGCACAGGCCTGTCACCACAACAAAGGACAGCCACTCACTTTACACACAGCCAGGAAGACACTAACAACAGATGCATCAGATTATGCCTGGGGGGCCCACATGGCAGGAAAATGTATTCAGTGCACATGGCCCGCAAGCCAAATGCATCTTCATATCAATCAAAAAGAGATGCTAGCCGTACAGAATGCCCTGACAGCCTTCAAGTATCTACTTCATCCAGGACATCTGATGATAACGATGGAAAATACTACAGTCATGTGGTACATAAACAAGCAAGGAGGAACACATTCCTACCCCCTCTGCAGACAAGCCATGACTTTGTGGAACACAGCATTGACTTATCAAGTACACCTGCAAGCACAATTCTTGCCAGGAAAGACAAATACTCTGGCAGACGAACTTAGCAGAAACCTCATGGATCCTCATGAGTGGAAACTAGATCCACAAATCTTCAGCATGATTACAAGGAAATGGGGATGCCCAGACATAGATCTTTTTGCCTCCCCTAACAACTGCCAACTACAGAGATTCTGCACAAGGACTTATCACAGACAAGCATGGAAAAGGGACGCCCTATCATTCAGCTGGAAATCCCTTACAGTATATGCCTTTCCTCCACTGCCTCTCCTCCCCAAGGTACTCCTAAAGGTCAGACAAGAGAAGCCAAAAATGATACTGATTGCCCCAGACTGGCCACGCCAGCACTGGTACCCAATCCTAAAGAGCTTGTCTCAAGGCCAAGCCTGGACATTACCCCAAATTCCTCATTTTCTGACCCAACAAAACAATCCGATGTAATGCGATCTTATCTCACCTACATTCATAACTGATGGGCTCGGAGCCGATACACTAGCACGAAGTCTCTCATTGGCTGGGCCCAACCCCCTTATCCCAGGATGCACCACGCCCAAACCCCCAGATCTCGTTTGCCACTCCTAGAGTAACGACGTGGTCTCAACTTGGCTGTGGCTAAGTACCCTTCTTTTTTGGCCTTGATTGGTTAGAGCTGCCAGATTTAATACTTTTCAATCAATTAATAGCCCATAAGATCCTGTATTTACCTCAAAATACACCCATACTTACATCCCTAGTCATCCCCTATAATAACCTCAAGACTTTACGCTCAGCTAATAACCTACTTGTGCAAATATCAAAATCTAACAACTTAGCTGGTGACACCTTGATGTCCTTCAAGGATGCATCTGCAGTCATAACATATGGGTTGTCCTGCCTCAGGCAGCCCTTCGGTCGGCCGGATTCCAAAGTCTGGGTCTGGCCTCGGCTGATGTCGCACTTTCCCCGACATCAGAGCTTCTGGGGTATAAAGGCATCAGCCGATGCCATTTTCCTCAGTCTTTCTTGCCGCGCGGTGCCCGAAGCAGAAGCTGTTCGCAAGTGCCGGTCGGTCAGATCAAGAGATTTCAGCTACCGAAGACTTCTAAAAAAGCTAAGTACCCCGTTGGGGACTCTTTCTTGCCTCAGCCGATGTCAGACAAAGTAAATAATTGTTTAACTTGTGGGAAACAAATACCTCATAAGGATTTCCATTCTTACTGCCTTCCTTGCTTAGGCCCAGACCACGACGTATCAGCTTGTTTAGCCTGTGCCGCCTTCAACCGACGGACTCTTAGACGTCGGTCGGAGTTTGCAGAAGAGTTTTTTGGATCCGCTTTTGCATATAAAATGCCGTCAGAGACTCCGACTACACATTTAGCCAAAAAACGCAAGGAAAAGGACCGACACTCGCGGCCCGCGGTTTCAGCTGAAACCACGGTTAGGCCTACCGCGAGTGTCTCGGATGTCCTTCAAGAATGCAACTGCAGTCATAACATATGGGTTGTCCTGCCTCAGGCAGCCCTCGGTCGGCCGGATTCCAAAGTCTGGGTCCGACGTCGGCTGATGTCGCATTTCTCTCCGTATAGAAGCATCAGCCGACGCCATTTTCTTCAGTCTTTCTTGCCGCGCGGTGCCCGAAGCAGAAGCAGTTCGCAAGTGCCGGTCGGTCAGCTCCTATATTCTTCGATTCCGAAGTCATCAAAAAGCTAAGTACCCCGTTGGGGACCTTTTCTTGCCTCAGCCGATGTCAGAAATTACTGAAAAAGTTAACAATTGTATTTCTTGTGGTAAACAAATACCTCATAAGGATTTCCACTCTTACTGTCTTCCTTGCCTTGGCCCAGACCACGACGTCTCGGCCTGTGTCGCCTGTGCTCGCTTCAATAAGCGCACTCTTAGGCGCCGGGCGGAGTTCGCTGAAGATTTTTTCGGCGAAAAATTTGCTTATACAATGCCATCGGAACTTCCGACATCGCAAACTCCCAAGAAACGAAAAGACCGGGACCGACATCCTCGGCCCGCGTCTACCACCGACTCCACGCCAAAACCTACCGCAAGTGCTCCGGTTCCCCCTGAGACGGTTATTCCACCGCTCCGAACCGAAGACACCACTTTACCGACGACTCCAATACCGGATACCACTCCGACGCCAGTTATAGGTTTTCCTCCGGATACTGAAACCGAGGAAATGCCCGAGACCATTGCTGTAGATAAGGTCACTCCTGCACGTGGAGCTGCCAGGCCTCCTATGGCCATGTCTATTAAGGCCTACACTTGGGCTAAGGCAGCCAGCAAGACCAAGCACCTTACTGCTAAAGCCTTACCTCAGCCTACTTCAGAGACACAAATCATGACTATGGACGCAGACTTAATTTCTATGATTAGAGGTTCATAGGCCCATCCTGAGAGAGGATCCCAGCCTCCTTCTGATAAGAGGCCCCAGGTTGAACCCCCTGACCCTGTCCCTTCGGATGAAGATGCTGAGGACTCTGTCCACTCCGATGGCCAGGAAGAGCTCTTCCAGACCTATGAGGACTCGGATGCAGAGGATTCCATCCCCTCGGCCTCCCCTCCTGAGGATATTTCTTTTGGGGAAGTTCTGCATACCATGAGGGAACATTTCAAGTGGCAAGGCCAGGAATATTCTGATTCCAGAAAGCGCCTTCGAACTTTCCTTAAAAAGCCCCAGCCACAGGCCCTTAGCTATCCCTCCTGTGCTTGACGTTTTGGATGATTTATATTCTGACTCCAGTGTTACCCCTGATTCTCTTCCCCCTGCTCCAGCCAAGCCAGACAGGTATTACAGGGTCCCAGAAACACATTCCCATTTATTCAGGGCCCATACTGTTGATTTGGAAACTATTTCTCAGGGACCTAAAGGTGTTTCAGCTTCCACCTCTAAAAATCCCTTGCCTTCCAACAGGGAAGCTAGGTCATTAGAGATGGGGGAAAAAGGTCTACACCTCCACTACTTTATCTATGAGAGCTTTAAATTGCCTTTTTCATATGTTACAATATCAGGATTTCCTGTTAGAAGATTTACAGAAAACATTGGCCTCTCCTGATCCTTTAGACAGGAAGTCTTTGCAGGAAGCTGTACATAACTCTCAGCAAGTCAGCAATCACTTCCTGCAGTGTGGATATGATGCACTGGAAGCTTCATGTAGGGCAGCTATGACAGGGGCAGTCATTCGTAGACATGCATGGTTAAAAGAACAACCTTTAGCAGATCATGTTAAGGCAAAACTTCTGGATGCACCCTTGGAAAAGAACAAGCTATTTGGTGCTAATGCTAAAGATGTGTTAAAGTCCATCGAGGAAAAAGCAAAATCAGTTCAGACGGTTAAAGATTTCCTCCAGGTTCAGCCCCCCAGATTCAGTAGAAATTGGCCTTCAAAAAACTGGTCCTTTCCTAATCCTGAAAAATTTCAAAGGGGTAAAAACAGACGTGGCCGAGGAAGAGGACAATACAGAGGCCCTTACAGGGGATGGCAATGGCAGCCAGCAAACCAAAGAAGTGACACAGGGATTTCCCCTGCCCCACAGCCACAATCTCAATGACTTTCCTCTACTTCCGCCTACCAAGGAACAAATAGAAGCTCCCTTGGGTGGAAAATTATCTCTGTTTTCAGACAATTGGCACAGATTGACAAAGGACAAATGGATTTTGGACATTATAGACCAAGGTTACAGGTTCCATTTTCATACCTTACCAAGAAAACAAGGCATGCCAAACCTACCACAAAACCAGAGGGCAGAGGCTATCAAGCAAATTTCTCTGCTGGCTCGGATAAAAGCAATAGAAAGAGTTTCACAACAAGAACTAGGCCAGGGGTTTTACTCAAGACTGTTTCTTGTTCCAAGAAAAGAAACTCAATGGAGACCAATACTGGATTTGTCACAATTAAACACCTTTCTCATAGTACCAAAGTTCAAAATGCTGACTCTACAGCAACTCCTTCCCATGCTGGGCAAGGGGTCTTGGCTGATTACTCTGGACCTCAAGGAGGCATACCTGCATGTCCCTATCAGACACAGTTGCAGAAGATACCTCAGATTTCTTGCAGGGCCAGAGCATTATCAATTCTCAGCATTGCCATTTGGCTTATCTACTGTGCCCATAGTATTCACAAAATGCCTGGCTTCAGTAATTGCTCATTGCAGGCTCCAGGGGATCCAAATTTACCCGTACCTGGATGACTGCCTCATTCAAGCGGACGACAAATTGATGTTGACAAAAAACTTGAACTATGTCATACGATTACTTCAGGCTCTGGGATACACAGTCAACTTCCAAAAGTCAAGACTTCAACCATCCCAGCAAATAACCTTCTTAGGAGCCAAACTAGACACAGCCTCTCAAATGGCTTACCTGACAGAAGACAAGCAAGAGAAGTTAACTCATTATTTCAAAGGTTTGGCAAAACTCACCCAGATGACTGCAAGGAGATTCCTACAGGCCTTGGGTTACATGGCATCCTGCATTCTCCTGGTTCCATTAGCAAGACTACACATGAGAAAGCTTCAATGGTACCTAAAAAGCCTATGGTCTCAGCACAGCAACAATTTAGAGACAACCATACCGCTCATCCCATGCCTACAAAAGGAATTCCTATGGTGGGCCTCGGTAAGCCAGGCAAACACAGGTATGTCATTCAAAAAACCACAGATAACACAGACCATGACCACAGACGCCTCAGACCTTGGATGGGGGGCGCACATGGAAGGCAGATGTATACAAGGACAATGGTCTCCAAAGGAAACACATCTGCATATAAACCAAAAGGAAATGCTGGCAGTAATGCATGCCATCGAGGCCTTTCGACAACAACTTCAGCAAGGCCATTTACTGATACGGACAGACAACACCACTGTGATGTGGTATATTGCAGACTGACAATGAATCTTTGGGAAAAATCACTGAGCCTAAACATACAGTTACAATCCCAGTTTGTTCCAGGCAAAGACAATGTGCTGGCGGACAGCCTAAGCAGGAATTTCACAGATCCACACGAGTGGAGGTTACATCCGAAGATCTTCACACAACTCACTTCAACATGGGGCAGGCCAGAAGTAGACCTATTTGCCTCTCACCTCAACCATCATCTACACAAATTCTGCTCAAGGACATACCATCCACAAGCTTGGAAAATAGATGCTCTCTCATTCAACTGGAACTTCCTGAAAATCTATGCATTCCCACCTCTGCCACTGATGACCTCAGTATTACTAAAGATCAAAGCAGAGAGACCCGAGGGGATCCTAATAGCTCCAGACTGGCCAAGACAACACTAGTATCCACTACTACGGAGCATATGTCACACCAAGAAATGTGCCCTTCCCCAAGGGCCCCTACTTTTGACTCAACACAACTTCAAAACAGTGCATCCAAACCTTCAGACACTGCAGCTAACAGCCTGGGAGATCACATGAATAACCTCAATCTATCTCTCTCCAAGGAAGTTCAGCGGATATTAACAGAGGCTCGAAGACCATCCACCAGAAAGGTTTACTTAGCAAAATGGAAGAGATTCAGCATTTGGAATACCAGCAAGGGACATGATGCATCATTATTGAACATCCCACTCATCCTGGAATATTTAGCAGATATGCTACAGAATGGACTCTCATATTCTTCCATAAAGATACATGCTTCAGCTATTTCAGCTAGATGTAACACTAATCCGCCTGTCTTTTCTCATCCTTTGCTAAGGCAATTCCTCAGGGGAATCAAGAACATTAAGCCACCAAGAAAGGCCCCAGTGCCAGCCTGGGACCTCAACTTTGTTCTAGAAAAACTGACTCTCCCTCCATTTGAGCCAGCAGCTTCAGTCGACTTACAATTTCTCTCATGGAAGACAGCTTTCCTGTTGGCAATTACCTCAGCAAGAAGGGTTTCAGAACTACAGGCCCTAATGGCAATACCACCGTTCATAATCTTTCACAGAGACAGGGTCTCATTAAGGATCAACCCTACTTTTATGCCAAAGGTGGTATCTAGGGTTTCTTTAAATCAAGCTATTCATTTGCCTGCTTTCTTCCCCAATCCTGAGAGCAAAGGGGAAAGACTGTTACATACCTTGGACATTCACAGACAACTTCGATACTACCTGGACAGAACCAAGACCAGTAGGAAGTCTGAACAACTTTTTGTAGCTTACGCCCCTGCAGTCCAAGGAGAAGCAATTTCAAAACAGACTATTTCAAAATGGATTGGGCATTGCATCAGATTCTGTTATTCCTTTCATGGGAAGACTGTACCAGCCAATGTCAGACCACATTCCACCAGAGCTACAGCCACCTCTACAGCATTCTTAAGAGGGGTGCCTACAAAGGACATTCTAGAAGCTGCTACATGGAGCTCCGTGCACACATTCTCCAAACACTACAATCTCTCTCTATACTCCAGATCCAGAGCAGGCTTTGCTTCGGCAGTCCTGCAGGGTTTAATTGCCACACCATCTTTTTCCTAGAGCATTCCTCTTCCCCCAGCTAAGCTATGGTATTCTACCCATATGTTATGACTGCAGTTGCATTCTTGAAGGACATAGTACAATTTTGTACCTACCATAAATGTAGATGTCCGATAGATATGCAACTGCAGTCGTATTTTCCCTCCCTCCATACCCCTCTATGCCTAGGGTCCACTCCTATCCCTGTTTCTCTTAGCTGGGGATATCTGTTATGGTGTATCTGTTTATTGCTTACTTATTTGTCTGGAATCTTGTTTTTGTCTTCCAATTTGATTACAGCCTTCCTTGGAGGGCACCTGGCATCTGGGGCAAGAAACACTGAAGAAAATGGCGTCGGCTGATGCTTATATACTCCAGCCGCTCTGACGTCGGAGAGAAATGCGACATCAGCCGACATCGGACCCAGACTTTGGAATCCGGCCGACCGAGGGCTGCCTGAGGCAGGACAACCCATATGTTATGACTGCAGTTGCATATCTATCGGACATCTACATTTATGGTAGGTACAAAACTGTACTTTTCGGCTGAAACCGAGTCCTCGGTTCTTACTTCTGCCGAAATCATACCTCCGACAACCGAGGCCAGAGAGGCCCCGGCTGAGTCAGCTACAGAAATACCTACCGAAGAAGCAAGCACACAAAAATTGTCCGACACCATTCCATTGGACATTTCTACACCTGCACGTGGGGCAGCTAGGCCCCCTGCTTCTATGTCGATTAAGGCCTTCTCCAGGGCTAAAGCAGCTAAAATTTCAAAAGCTTTACCTGCAAAATCTATCTCTCAGAGACCTTCCTCAAGTTCTCAGATTCTCAGCCTTGCTGAGGACCTTATATCTCTGATTAGGGGTTCCCAACCTCACCCAGACAGGGCCTCTCAACCTCCTCCTGACAAAAGGCCTAGGCCTGAACCCCCTGAACCTCTCTCCTCTGATTACTCCTCGGATGGATCTGATTTATCACACCATCAGGAAGGGCCATACTCACCTTATCAGGATTCAGATGCAGAAGACTGTATTCCTTCTGCCTCTCCTCCAGAAGAATTTTCCTTTGGGGAGACTTTGCACTCAATGAGGGAACACTTTCAATGGCAGGGTCAGGATTTCTCTGATTCTAGAAAAAGACTAAGGACCTTTTTACACTTGCCACAGCATAGGCCTTTAGCCATACCTCCTGTGCTAACTGTAGTTGATGATGCATATAATGATGTCAGTTCTGCCCCTGATTCTCTTCCCCTGGCCCCTGCCAAGCCTGACAGATATTACAGGGTCCCGGATTCTCACTTCCACTTGTATAATGCCCATGCTGCAGACCCAGAAACTATTTCTCAGGGCCCAAAAGGTGTTGCAGCTGCCACTGCCAAAAACCCCCTACCTTCTGAAAGAGAGTCAAGAGCATTAGAGAGATGGGGAAAAAAGGTTTATACATCTGCTACTCTTTCTGCCAGGGCATTAAACTGTCAATTCCATATGATACAGTACCAGGAATATTTGTTAGATCAGCTGAATAAAAAGCTTTCTTCTCCTGAACCTTTAGACCATAAGTCCCTTCAGGATTTGGTACACAACTCTCAGCAGGTCAGTAATCATTTCTTAAAATGTGGCTATGATGCACTGGAGGCTTCATTTAGATCAGCTATGACTGGAGCAGTAATTCGAAGGCATGCCTGACTAAAAGAGCAATCCTTGCCAGACCATGTCAAGGCTAAACTCCTAGATGCTCCAATGGAGAAACAAAGTTTATTTGGCTCCCCTGCACAGGAGATTCTAAAGAAAGTGGAAGAAAAAGCAAAATCTGTGCAAACAGTAAAGGATTTTCTGCAGGTTCAACCTCCGAGGTTCAGCAGAAACTGGCCTTCAAAGAATTGGTCCTTTCCAGACACCTCCAGAGCACAGAGGGGCAGGAATAGACGCCCAAGAGGCAGAGGTCAATCAACGGGTGCCTACAGGGGTCGTCAGTGGCAACCTGCCAACCAGAGGAATACTGCCACAGCTGCCACTACAACCACTTCCACAGGACAGACACAATGACTTGGCTCTGATTCCGCCTACCAGGGAACAACTGGAAGCACCCTTGGGCGGAAAGTTGGCTTTATTCTCGAAAAACTGGCATTGCATTACAAAAGACAAATGGACATTGCAAACAATAGACAAAGGATACAGGTTTCACTTCCACACTTTACCAAAAAGAGCGGAATGCCAAACCTTCCACCAAACCAGAAGCCAGAGGCTCTAAGACAAATCAACAATTTACTTCAGATGAAAGCAATAGAAAGGGTACCATCTATGGAACAAGGCCAAGGATTTTACTCCAGACTATTCCTTGTACCAAGAAAAGAAACCCAATGGAGGCCTATTCTCGACTTGTCCGCACTAAACACATATCTCATTGTGCCAAAATTCAAGATGCTGACCCTACAGCAACTTCTTCCCATGTTGGGCAAGGAGTCTTGGCTGGTGACTCTAGATCTCAAGGAGGCATACCTGCACGTCCCTATCGACCAGATTGCAGAAGACACCTCAGATTTCTTGCAGGATCAGAGCATTATCAATTCTCAGCATTGCCCTTTGGCTTATCTACTGCCCAGAGTATTCACGAAATGCCTGGCATCAGTAATTGCACATTGCAGGCTTCAGGAATTCAAATCTACCCATACCTGGACGACTGCCTAATACAAGCGGACAACAAGACAAAACTAATAAAGGATTTGGCCTATGTCATACACCTGTTACAGGCCTTGGGATACACAGTCAACATCCAGAAGTCAAGACTAGTGCCATCCCAAAGGATAACATTTTTGGGTGCGGATCTGGACACAATAACTCAGATGGCTTTTCTCACAGAAGAAAAACAAAAGCAACTCCCAGTTTACTTCATGGCTTTGACAAGACAAACTCAGCTTACTGCAAGGAAAGTCCTGCAGGCCCTAGGTTACATGGCATCCTGCATAATCTTGATCTCGCATGCCAGGCTGCATATGAGGAAATTACAATGGTACCTAAGGAATGTATGGTCTCAACACAGGCACAGTCTAGAAACAATGATACCAGTCATTCCATGCCTGAAAAAGGAATTCCTGTGGTGGGCTCAGGCCTGCCAGACCAACAGAGGGTTGCCTTTCAACAAACCACAACCAAGGCAGACCATCACCACGGACGCCTCAGACCTAGGATGGGGAGCACACGTGGAAGACAAGTGTATCCAAGGCCTATGGTCTCAAGACCAGCTGAATTTGCACATAAACCTAAAGGAGATGCTGGCAGTGAAGCATGCAATCGAGGCCTTCAAATCATTCCTCCACCAAGGACATCTGCTGATAAGGACAGACAATACCACAGTCATGTGGTACATAAACAAATAGGGAGGCACGCATTCCTACCCTCTATGCCGGATGGCAATGGATCTGTGGAACCTAGGCCTGAATCTCAACATCCAACTGTAGGCCAAATTCGTACCAGGAAAAGAGAATTCACTAGCAGACAGCTTAAGCAGAACTACCACGGATGCTCACAAATGGATGCTGCATCCAGACATCTTCAAAATCATAACAAACAAATGGGGAATGCCAGAGATAGACCTGTTCGCCTCCCCACTCAACCACCAACTGAAGAAATTCTGCTCAAGAGTATACCACCCACAAGCCTGGAGGGTGGACTCCCTCTCTTTCAGCTGGAAGGCCCTAACCGTGTATGCTTTTCCACCTCTCCCATTGATGTACAAAGTTCTACTGAAGATCAGGGAGGAACAGCCAAAGGTGATTCTGATAGCTCCAGACTGGCCAAGGCAGCATTGGTATCCGCTACTGAGAAGCACGTCTCGGACGAACTCATGGCCTTTACCCCTATGGCCTTTACTTCTAACGCAGAACAACTACAAGACCCTGCATCCAAACTTGAAAACACTGCAGCTAACTGCCTGAAAAATTGCTTAAAACAAAACCAAACTGTTTTATCTCAGAGGGTCAAGGACATTATCCTGGAGGCTCGCAGACCCTCCACAAGAAAAACATACTCAGCCAAATGGAAGAGATTCCTCATTTGGAGTGCATCAAAGGGTACAAATGTCACACTGGCAAACCTAGCACACATCCTAGAATACTTAGCAGAACTGTTCCACAATGTCCTGTCCTATTCTTCCATTAAGATTCATGCTTCAGCAATTTCAGCAGAGTACAACATGGATCCTCCTATCTTCTCTCACCCTCTCCTCAGACAATTTTTAAGAGGGATCAAAAATGTAAAACCTCCTAGGAAATCCCCTCTGCCTAAATGGGATCTCAATTTTGTGCTGGAAAAATTAACACTATCCCCTTTTGAACCAGCAGCATCAGCAGACTTACAGTTCTTATCTTGGAAAACTGCTTTCCGTCTAGCAATCACTTCAGCAAGAAGAGTATGCGAGTTACAGGCACTAATGGCAGTGCAGCCTTTCCTTATTTTTCACCAGGATAGAGTGTCTCTGAGAACCAATCCTACTTTCATGCCAAAGGTGGTATCCAGGGTTTCCTTGAACCAAGCTATTCATTTGCCTACGTTCTTCCCTAACCCACAGAACAGGGGGGAAAAACTATTGCACACCTTGGATGTACACAGACAACTACGCTACTATCTGGACAGAACTAAATCCAGCAGAAAAACTGACCAACTTTTTGTAGCATATGCAACTGGAGTGCAAGGAAAAGCAATTTCCAAACAGACAATTTCAAAATGGATAGGAAATTGCATTCGATTCTGCTACTCTTTTCATGGAAAGACAACTCCTGAAAATATCAGGCCTCACTCCACAAGAGCCACAGCCACCACTACAGCTTTCCTACGAGGGGTGGCTACCAAGGACATTTTAGAAGCTGCTACTTGGAGCTCAGTGCATATATTTGCCAAGCATTACAATCTACCTTTATACTCCAGATCCCGAGCAGGTTTTGCAACTGCAGTTTTACAGGGGATCTTAACTACTACACCATCATTATCTTAGTACCTCCTCCCCCAGTTTGGCTATGGTATTCTACCCATATGTTATGACTGCAGATGCATCCTTGAAGGACATAGTACAGTTTTGTACCTACCATAAATGTAGATGTCCGATAGGTATGCATCTGCAGTCAGGATTACCCACCCTCCTTCCCCTCTGTGGTATTCCTAGGGTGCTTACCCCTCTTTCAGCTAGCTGGGGGAATCTATTATTGTGTATTTGTTTGTATGTATATATGTATATATATTTTGTTTGCTACTGTTTGGAATTTTCAACATTTATCCAAATTTAGCCTTCCTAGAGGGCACCTGGCATCTGGGGCAAGAAACACTGTGGAAAATGGCGTCGGCTGATGCCTTTATACCCCAGAAGCTCTGACGTTGGGGAAAGTGCGACATCAGCCGAGGCCAAACCCAGACTTTGGAATCCGGCCAACCGAAGGGCTGCCTGAGGCAGGACAACCCATATGTTATGACTGCAGATGCATACCTATCAGACATCTACATTTATGGTAGGTACAAAACTGTACTTTCTCCAATACAGTAGGTAAAGCCTGGAACATCCTCCCAAGCCAGCTAACCTCAATATCCTCTGTCAGCTTATTTAAAAGCAAGCTTAAACCCTACCTCAAACACACTGGCTATGCCCCTGTGTTAACCCAGACTAAGTACCTAACTATTAACTAGACTCCCACAATTCCTAGCCTTCCATGATCATGATCTTGTGTTGTCTCACTAATTTGTAGTGAGCTTAACCTTCCTTAGGATTTTTTATCATGTAAATAAGTATATAGTGTGGAATAATCAAACACCTTCATATAGTATCACAACCTGTGTGTTAAATAACACTAAAAGTCCATCCTTGTTTGCTGTTCTTCTATACTCTATATATTGATCTTTAGTGTTTTTCTTTCTTAGGTTTTTGTGAGACCTTAGTATCTCTTATCATAAATTACTAGGTGTATCTAATTTTGTAATATGTTATAAAGATTTGTACTACACCATTTCTAATACAAATGTATTAGTCTTATTCATCTATTCTTAGATAAATTTTTCCTTTTTCCTACTGAAATATAAAATATATAATCTTAGGCTTGTACTATAATTGTTAAAACTTCTTATGTACCAAATTATACTGTTATTGTCTTTATCTTGACCTTTTATGTTGTTGTAATTTGTGGAGCTTTTCTCCCCGGGCCTCCACTGAAAATGGACATATATCCTACTGGACTAGCCCGGTCAACAAATGTAAAATAAAATAAATAAATTTTGGTCGCTTTTTGGCAGTTAGCTTAAAAAATTATTCTCAAACAGCTATTTTAATAGCTATCTGGTTGTTAGTTCATTTGTGATTGACTGTGTTTGTCTTTTTGAATTGTTGTGGTAATCCCTTCTGTTTGGCGGGCTAGGCCCGTTTGAGTTAGAGGGCCTTTGCCCTACCTCTTAGAGCGTTTAAGTTAGAGCTCCCCCCCCCCACCCTTCCCTCCTTGTGTGTTTTGAGTGCGTTTCAGTAGTTATGTCTGGTAAAGAAAAGGAACATAAGCCATTGGGCTTTAAAAAATGTTCGAAATGCAATTATAAGATGTCGGTGACAGATGGCCACACCATCTGTGTTTATTGCATGGGGGCTAAACACTTGCAAGAGTCTTGCAGTGTTTGCCATGCTTTCTCCTCTTGTGTACTTCACGAGAGGAAAAATAAGCTTATCCTGAAGGGTCTCATCAAACCAGCCTTCGAGGAAGTTTGGCTTCTTCTCCCTCTTCGAAATTGAGGCAAAAGAAATCTTCGGCTCCGACAAATCCGTCGGAGCCGCCTGCAAAAAGGGCTAAATCTGTGTTCCCTTCCTTGGCTTCACTGGCCTCGGAGCCAAAGGATAGAGGATCTAAAGCTGGGTCTCCCTCCTCGGCTCCACTATTGTTGGAGTCTCGGGATGAGAGAGCAGGTACTCTGTCCTCTTTCTCGGCTCCACTGATTTCGGAGCCACAGGATAGAGGGGCTAAGTCGGGGTCTCCTTCATCGGCCGCTGGAGAGTGTTTCTACTCTGGGGTCGGTTTTGTCGGCTCCTGAACTGTCGGTGCCAAAAGGGGTCTCGGTTCTGCTCGAGTCTGCTTCGGCCCTGATCCTTTTGGAGCCAATTCGGAGCCGGCCTCCTAGCCTTGTTTCGGAGCCGATAGTAAAAGTCTCTCAGCCCCCTTCTGTTTCCTCCAGGTCCTCCAGGCTTTCAGACTCGGACGTAGATAGGGTGGTCCAGAGGCTCCTCCAGTCACCTGTCTTATCCAAATTATTTTCGGCTCCGGCCCAGTCGGCCCAGGAGCCAGCCCCTTCAATACCGTTTCTTCCTCCTCTGACAACCTTGGTGTCATCAAAGTCAGAGTTCGTAGAGTCGGGTGAAGTCCTTGAGTCGGTCCCGAGACCCACTGCTAGTCTGTCGGCACCGTCTTCAGCTCCAACCCTTTCTGTGCCTTCCAGAGGTTTCGGTTCTCGGGTGTCCTCAGCTGGACCCGAGGAGGGTTTGTCGGGGCTTCTGGTTTCGGCCCCGAGTCTCCCTCTTGGCGCCTCGGCTAGGGGAACCCCGAAACCGGTCATGGTCTCGGGGACAGGCCTCTCCTCAGATTCTGGTGGGCCCGCCTTCGAGGCTATGAGGAGCACGCTGGCCAAGTCTCTAGTGACTTCACCTGAATCTGCGACTCCTTCCCTAGACACGGTGGCTAGAGCTTCTGGTGCCCCCCTGTCTTCAGACAGCGCGGCTCCTAGGCCTGAGGATTCCTCCTTGTGTGGTCCCCTTTTTCCGAGGAGCCTTCAAAGTTCGTGCCTGAGGAGCCCCCCAGGAAAAAATTGTGCAAGAGGAAGCACATAGACTCCCCAGATGAGTCTGTCACCTCGGACACCGACCTCGATGATGCGGAGGGGTCCCCTAAGTCGTCCTCTGACGATGTCTCGTTCTCCGATATCCTGGAGATCTAGAGACAGAGAGGCAACTGGCCATCCAAACCCCCTTCCGCGGAGGAGTCTGTCTTCCTCAAGGCCTTCGGAGCCCAACCCTCCGCCTCCTGGGTGTCTCCACCCTTTGATGAGTTACTGGACCTTATTTGTTGAAGGGTGTGGGAACACCCTGATTCTGTGGAGCCAGTTCCTTCTCGCCCCAACAAGTTTTTATCCACACCCCCTGGCAAGGAGTTTCTAACCAAGGGAGTTCCGGTTGATGCTATGGTGGTGGTGTCTGCCACCCAACAAGATGTGGCAGAGGTATCTACTTCTATCCATCCTCCTAACAAGGAGTCCAGGAGCATGGATAGGTACGGGAAGCATACCCTGACGTCAGTGACCTTTACCCTGTGGTCGCTGAATTATTTATGTCATTTTACGAGGCTTCAAAGGGATCTCTTAAAGGAGTTGGGAGATACCCTGTCGGGTAACGTGCCTGAGGCATTGACACAGTCTGTCAACACCCAGCTGTCTACCCTTTCGTTCATTGTTAACTCGTCCATGAAGCTCATATCATATGCAGCCGAAGGGGCGGGTAGGGCAGCGAGTTCGGGCGTAGCCCTTAGGAGGCAAGCCTGGATGCGCATGTGTCACTTTGCAGACGCGTTCAAGTCTTCCTTCACCGACACACCATTCGATGGGTCCTCTCTCTTTGGACCCAAGGTGAAAGACACACTCACTAGATGTGAGCAGGAGTGTAAGACTTTGTCTGCCGTTGGGGCCCATTTTTCGCTTCCCTCGAGACCTTATCCCAAGGCTCAGAGGGGAGGAATGATGTGGTTCAGAAAGTCCCAAAAGTCTTTCCCTGCCCATCAGAGTGACCCCCCCCCCAGAGGCAGAGGGGGGGAATTATTCTGGAAGACGTCACCCCAGAGGTGGCGGAGGCCCCCGCAACTCAGGAGACCGTGAATCCTTTTGTGGTTCCTCCTTCCAGCATCCCTGAGGGACTGCCTGACTGTGCATCTCCGGAGCCAGTTGGGGGTCGATTCTTGACTCATCCAAGGGCCTGGGGTTCCATCACTCAGGATCAGTGGGTGCTTCGTATCATCACCGGAGGTTACACCATTCCCTTTATCTGTCCCTCTCCACCGTCAAGGAAAATCCCGGACGTACCACCCAGCAACGGGATGAAGCAGCCATAGAGGTCGCAAAGCTGCTCGGAAAAGGAGTCATCCAGCCAGTCCCCACAGACCAGACCGGATTAGGAATTTACTCAAAGTTATTTTTGGTGCCGAAAAGAACAGGGGACTTGAGACCCATTCTGGACCTCAGCCACCTAAACCGCTTCATAAAGAAGTCCAAGTTCCGGATGGTCACTTTGCAATCCATTTTCCCATTGCTGGAAAAAGGAGTATGGATGTGCTCCATCGATCTCAAGGACGCCTATAATCACATCAAGATAAACAGGGCGTCCAGGATACATTTACGCTTCCGCCTAGGAGCCAGTCACTTCCAGTTCCGAGCCCTGCCCTTTGGTCTTACCACAGCCCCCAGGGTGTTTACCAAATGTCTGGCAGTGGTGATGGCTCACCTGAGATGTCTGGGATTCCAGGTGTTTCCGCGTCTAGACGACTGGCTCCTCACTGCACCCACCAGGCATCTTCTTATTCAAGCCGTGAGTGCTACCATCGAATTGGGACATCTATTAGGAATTACATTCAACTGGGAAAAGTCTGTATTGCTGCCATCACAGCGTGTTGCCTTTATAGGCGCAGTCGAGATGCGAGCATTCCTTCTAACAGAGAGGATAAAGATACTGCAGGACCAAGTCCTAGCCTTACTACCCCGAAGAAAAGCCCCAGCCAGGATGGTCCTTCAGCTTTTGGGGTCGATGGCGGCCGCCATTCTTCTGGTCCCTCTGGCAAGATTGCACGTGCAAATTCTCCAATGGCTCCTTTCAACCCAGTGGTCGTACCAAGATCTGCCCTTGTCCTACCCGATTCTCATTACGGAAACCTGTCGGCGAGATCTTCGTTGATGGCTCCTCTCCTCCAACCTGAACCAGGGGCGACTCTTCTGCCCCCCCTCCCCCATTGTCACAGCGACCATGGACGCCTCCCAGATAGGGTGGGGGGGCATTATCTGGGCAGGACAGTTCAAGGCACGTGGCAGGATCACGAAACCCACTTACATATCAATGTCCTGGAGATGAGGGCAGTGCTTCTAGCATTGCAGGCACTTCACAGCTCTCTTCCCAAGGGTACCATCGCAATCTTCTCAGACAATATGGCAGTAGTATGGTACCTGAACAAGCAGGAAGGAACCAGGTCTTATCCTCTTTGCAGAGAAGCCATGAGAGTTTGGAACTGGGCGATCGCTTCCCAGAGATTTCTAGTGGCAACGCACATTCCGGGGAAGTCCAATGTGATACAGGCTGAGCAGAGTTATTGTGATGCCTCATGAGTGGTCCCTGAACGACCGAGTAGCGACTCGGATCTTCTCCAAGTGGGGGTTTCCCTGTTGCGACCTTTTCGCCAGCCCCTGGAACGCGAAGTGCAGCAATTTCTTCTCCCTGATTCCCCCCAGGGGGAGTCACCCAGGGACGCTCTAGTCCACAATTGGCCCTCTGGTCTGCTCTATGCCTTCCCTCCGGTCCCACTACTGCCAAAGGTGATTCAGAAGGCGATCTGCTTGGGAAGCAACATGATTTTGATCACACCACACTGGCCCCGCCAAGTTTGGTTTCCTTTCCTTCGGAAGTATGCAGTGAAGGATCCTTGGATTCTGGACCCAGTTCCAGACCTCCTGACTCTTCAGTCAGGTCAGGCCCATCCATCACTGCGAACTCTCAAGCTAACGGCTTGGCTGCTCCACTTCCGACCTTAGTCAGACAGCATATCCTTTCGCCTGAGGTGGTCCGGATTCTGTCTTCTTCTTACAGAGCTTCCACTAAGGAGATATATTCTAGTAAATGGAAAAAGTTTGCCATTTGGGCCCAGCAGCACAACCTTGACCCTCTGACAGCCCCGGTGTCCGCAGTATTAGATTTTTTGGCAACTCTTTTTAGACAGGGTTCCGCTGTCTCCACGCTTTAAGTCCAATTGGCAGCCGATTTCTAATTATCATGTTGCCTTTGTGCCTTCACTCATGAGTCATAAGTTGTGTAAGGCCTTTCTTAAGGGAGCTTGGTTGCTTCGCCCCCCGGTGTTGCAACCAGTTTTGCCATGGGATTTGAATGTAGTCTTAGGAGCCTTGACGTCTCATCCCTTCGAGCCGGCGGCCACTTGTGAGCAAAAGTTCTTA
Source organism: Protopterus annectens (assembly GCF_019279795.1). Lineage (NCBI taxonomy): Eukaryota > Metazoa > Chordata > Ceratodontiformes > Protopteridae > Protopterus > Protopterus annectens. The sequence goes on from NC_056749.1 coordinate 459,176,175, forward strand.
TCTTGGAAGACTGCCTTCTTGGTAGGTATTACTTCAGCCAGAAGAGTCTCGGAGCTTCAAGCCCTCTCTGTTAAGCCCCCTTATCTGATCTTTCACAAGGATAGAGTATCTCTAAGACTAAACCCGTCATTTCTTCCGAAGGTTTCTTCTGCTTTTTGTCTGCAGCAATCTATAGAGCTGCCAGTTTTCTTTCCAAAATTTTCCAACAAGGCAGAATACAGACTTCATCAGTTGGATGTGCTTAGACAACTGAGGTTTTACTTGGATAGGACACAGCAGCAGAGGAAATCAGACCAGTTGTTTGTGGCCTTTGCAGATAACAGGATTGGAAAATCGGTAACTAAGACCACTATTGCTAGGTGGATTAGGGATTGTGTTTCATTTATTTATGCATCAACAGGAAGGAACCTTCCATTTCCAGTTAGAGCGCATTCTACTAGGGCTATGGCAACTTCACTGGCCTTCCACGCCAGACTGTCGGTGGATGAGATATGTCCAGCGGCCACTTGGGCTTCTCCACATACTTTTATTTCTCATTACAAACTGGACGTGGCCTCTAGAGGTCGGGCGTCCTTTGGTTCCACAGTGCTCAGGAGTGTTTTCCAGTGAGCCTCCCAGGATCTAGGTGCTAGGGACGCTGTCCCTTCAGTTATGAATGTAGGCAAAATAGGATCGCATTGCATCTTTTAGTTATGTACTTACCATAACGATAGATGTGTGTGATCCATCTTGCCTACATTCTTACGTACCCGCCCTCCTTCCCCCTACCTGTTGGATCTGGAGGAAACACTATTGTACAGTTGGAGTGGCTTATGTGAGTGAGTTGTTGTGGGGCAAACAATATCTGGAGGTTTGGGCGTGGTGCATCCTGGGATAAGGGGGTTGGCCCAGCCAATGAGAGACTTCGTGTTAGTGTATTGGCCGAGTCGGAGCCGATTCTCGGCTCCGAGCCCATCAGTTATGAATGTAGGTGAGATGGATCACATACATCTATCGTTATGGTAAGTACATAACTAAAAGATCCTGCACAGCCAACTCAGACCCCTAAATCTGGCTGCATGGCAGATAATGTAACCATTCAGAACACACCTCTTTCTAAAGCTGTTATGGATGTTATTTTGGAGGCCAGGAGGCCCAGCACCAGAAAATCTTATGCAGAAAAATAGAAGAGATTCTGTGCTTGGAATCAGGCACATCGAATGGACACACTTGTACCAAATATTCCTCAGATTTTACAATACCTAACTGAGATGCTGGACAAAGGCCTATCCTTCTCATCAATTAAGATCCATGCCTCTGCCATTTCAGCTCATTACAATACGGACCCACCTATTTTTTCACATCCACTGCTAAGGCAGTACCTCAGAGGGGCCAAAAACATAAAACCTCCAAGAAGAGCTCCAATACCTGCATGGGACCTCAATTTTGTCTTGGAAAAGCTCACACTGCCTCCTTTTGAGCCAGCCAATACAGCTGACATAAAATATTTATCATGGAAAACAGCTCTGCTCCTAGCAATAACTTCAGCAAGAAGAGTCTCAGAGTTACAGGCACTAATGCCTGTGGAACCTTTTATTATTTTCCATCTGGACAGGGTTTCTCTAAGGACAAACCCAATATTTATGCCTAAGGTAGTGTCCAGTGTGGCTCTTAACCAAACCATTAATTTGCAGACTATTTCAAAATGGATAGGCCACTGCATTCGTTTCTGCTATTCACAACATGGCAAATCAGTGCCTAAGGGCATTAGGTCACTTTCAACCAGAGCAGCAGCCACTTCAGCAGCTTTCCTCAAAGGAGTACCAACCAAGGACATTTTGGAGGCTGCAACTTGGACTTCAGTGCACACTTTTGCAAAGCACTACCACTTACCTCTTTACTCTAAATTCAGAGCAGGCTTTGCCACTGCAATTCTGCAGGGCCTCATAGCCTCTCCTAATTCTATTTAGGCCCAGCCACCTAACCTCAGCTTTGGGATTCAACCCAAATGTAATGACTGCAACAGTGAAACACGAACATAGTACAGTTGTTTACCTACCATAAATGTAGATGTTCGAGTGTATTCACTGATGCAGTCCAGGTTACCCCCCCCCCCACCATCCCCCTTTCATTGCTGGGATTTATCTGTACAACCTATGTGGTGTATTTGCTTGTAGACGAAGGTAATGTTTATGTTAGTGCATGCTTTTTTATGAGCAGAATTTATAGCCTACCCTTTTGTGGGCACCTGACATCTGGGGCAAAAAAACTGAAGAAAATGGCGTCGGCTGCATCTTTTATACCCCTGGCACACTGACGTTAGGGAAGAGGTGACAGCAACCGACGCTGGACCAGGACTTTGGAATTCAGGCCGACTGTAGGTAGCCTGCCAGCAGGATATAACCCAAGTGAAATGACTGCAACAGTGAATACACTCGAACATCTACATTTATGGTAGGTACACAACTGTACTTTACCAATGTTTTTGTTTGAGTTCCATGACGATACGTTCCATTCTCTTGCAGACCAGGCTCGTCAGGCTAATAGGTCGATAGTTCCTGGGATCAGTGGTGGCTCCCCCTTTGTGGAGTGGGATAACTGTTGCTGTGCACCATTCAGTGGGCAGAAAGCCTAATGCGAGGCTATTATTGAACATGGTGCTTAATTGGGGAGCCAGTTTGTTCCGAAGTTCATGTAAAACGCAGCCTGGGATGTTGTCCGGTCCCATGGATGCTGTGTTTTTGGCTTTAGTGAGTGCAGCTTTTACGTGCGTAGTTGTGATTACAGGGACTCTGCATTTTTCCTGTATAGATATGAGCCCTTTAGGGGACCAGGATGTTGGCAATATCAGTTGGTTCTGTAATTTTCGTGCCATTGTGCTGTAACTCAGAGCAGATCTGGGTGTTGCCATCGAGATTCTTGACATAGCTATAGAATGCTTTGAGGTTGTCCTTAGAATTAGTGGCGATTTTGTTTTCGTAGCTAGCTTTGGAGGATCTTATAAGGGATCTCAACTTCTTACTGAGGCTGACGAGGGAGCTCATCCACTCATGGGATTTTACTTTCTTTTGCATCACTTTCTTCCTTCTGTTGTACAGTTTGTTTCTGGCAGGGGACCAGATTGGCTTCCTTTTTTTGGAGGATAGCGTCTTGGTTCTGTTTGGGATAGCACGATCCATGCACTCGTGTAAGTGCTTATAGAGTGCATTTGTGTAGGATTCAGCAGTTGTAACTGTATTGTCCATCTGCATGGGTGTCATGAAGTTCACCACTTCTGTCTTAAGAAGCATGAAGTTGACTTTGGAGAAATTTTTTACCGTGGTTTCCTTAATGGGGGGTGGGGACGGGATGTGGATATCAAGGATGGTTAACTTATGGTCGGATCAGACCAACGAGGAGATGATTTTGGGTGTTGAACACCGGTCACTCATGTTGGTAATAACTAGGTCTAGGATATTGTTGCCCCTGGTGGGGGTGTGGATAAGTTGATCCAGGGCATTGGAGTTTATGAATTCCAGAAAATGTTAAACTAAGGAGTTGGTACACGAGTAGTTTTCCCAGTTAATGGTGGATAGTTGAAGTCGCCCATTATTAGGGTGTTAGGTTGAACCCTAATATTTTCCAGTACATCAAGAAAAGAGGAGTGGGAATCCTGGGGCATGGTGGGGAATCTGTAGCAAGCTACAATCTGGATTGCAGTTTTGCCCAGAGTTAGTTGCACTTGGATAACCTTCGATGCATTATGCTGAGCAACTAACCTGGAGGTGTGGATATCCTTAATGAATATGGACACACCTTCGCCTTTGGTGTTTCGGTCCAGGTTACATGGCCGAAATGTGTGGTATGCGTTATTGCCTGGTAGTGCAGGGGTGCTCTCTGGAGCCTTGAACCAGGTCTCAGTCACTGCACTGATATAGATGTTCTCCATTTTAAGGAGTGCCTCGAGTGAGTGCATTTTGAGATTTAGACTTCTAGCACTGAGTAGCATTACCCTCAATTTTTGCTTGCCTGTTCCTGTTATGGTGGTGAATTTGTTATTTGAACCTTGTCTAAATAAGGCATTATAGGGGCAGCAAGAGCCTTAGCCAGTATCCGGAATCCCAGGGGCGACAGGTGCCAGGCCATCTGTGGCAAAGCATTGTGGTCTTTTGACCATGTCATCCCAAGCAGACAGATATTGGATCCCCTTAGAATGACACCAGAAGCTTAGCCAATTGTTGAAGTCAGTCATTTTGTCCTTGTACTGCGGTATCATTCTGGGCGATGGCAGAATGCTACTCAGGGCTAGGGTCATACCTGCATGGGCTACAAGATCGGAGAGCTCTTCCATGTCTCTTTTCATGTAGTCTAGGGAGGTACGTCTCAGGTCATTCACACCAACATGGACAATGACAGAGTCATATTTGTACTTGTTGTGGAGTGTCCTGAGTGCGCTAGTTATGTGGCGGATCCTGGCATCCGACAGGCGGCTGACAGTAATCTTCTCCTTGTGAGCCTAGTGAGTGGGACATCAGTGTGCCTGACTATAGAGTCACCTATGACTAGTGTTTTGGGTACGTTGTTTTGCCTTATTGGCTGTGGTTGAGTGGCACACTGAGTCTGTGGGCTGTGCGTCATTTGGATTGTGTTGGGGGATGAAGGTTGCTTGCGTTCCTGGTTTGGAGGTCTCTGTTGCTTAGACAGATTATTATTGAGAGCCTCCGCAAATGTTTTTGTTACTGTGTGTGGAATTTGGTGGTGTAGATTTAGTGAGGCTGTGATGAGTGTGGTGTGGTGCAAATGTTTACCTTCTCCTCATGACTGTCAAGTTTAGTCTTTGTTGGAGAGAGCTTTACCTCCAGTTTGGCTAGATAAGTGCATCTCTCACAGGTTGTAGTGTTGGGTGGTAGGAGGAGAAGGTTGTCTGTGTACGTGAGGCAATTTCCACATTGCCTCAAAATGGCAAGATTCATCGGATAGACAGGAGAGAACACTGGGAGCTGACCCTTGGACATGCCTGAATAAAAAACTATTTTCCTCTAGATAAGTGAGGAAAGTGAGTACAAGAGCTGTTTTTCTCTAAGTAAATGAGAAAAGTAAGTACAAAAACTGTTTTCCTCTAGGTAATGAGGAAGGTTGAGTGCTATAGTAATTAGTAGCTTATTTAGTGCTAACAAGTTCTGAACATGTGCTGAGCACGAATAAGCAAATTTAAGTGCTAAAACTAAGAATCTGTATCAGCACTAGACGAGTTACAGGACAGAAACAAGTGCAAATGCAGGCTTTCAAATCAGAAAGTTGAGAGAGATGGAAGAGATTGCCCAAACGGCCAATAACTACAATTTTTGGGCCAGAACCACTCCTTATGTGGTAGACAGGTTACCTAGTGCTTACCACTCCCACTGATAAGCTAGAACGGCTTCCCTCCAACACAGAAAGGCTTGTGGGGCTCAGAAGCTTACATACAGTCCTGGATACAGCAAATCTGTATTTGGATCACTAGTTACAGGAAAGTTAGGAAACAGGCTTACAATTTTTTTTTGTTACGGAAAAGTAGCAAAAACAGTAGTAAAAACAATTCACATGCAGTGCAAGCTAGCACACTTGAGTATGCAACAATATTAGACGAAATACAGTTTAAAAATGCAATTAAATTAAAAAGGCCTAAAAGCAAGTGCAGAAAGAGTTTATTAGGTAGAATGTGGTAAAGAGATGGGACTGGGGGAGTGTCCCAGATCAACTCTACAGTGGGGTGGGCAACTGCAAAAGCCACCAAATTTAAACTACAAGCCAGAAATAGGGAAGGTGGGTGGGACAAAACACTTTCAGCAGAGATCTGAAAAACTATAAGCAACAATTAACAGTACAAAATCTAAAACCAAAAAAATATACTTAGCTCTGTATAGTTCCAGATGGATTGAAATGCAGTCTTTCAGAACAGGGAGACAACAGTTTCAACAGAGATCTAAGCAACATTTAACAAACTCAAAACCAAAAAAATATATACTCAGCTGTGTATATTTGCAGATAGATTGGAAAACAGTCTCTCAGATCACAGGTTCCAGCAATTAAATGCAGGCTGTTGCTAACAGGTCTAATTTTATACAAGTGATCCTTGAGTTAGATAACACACAAGCTTTAAAACCAGTTATCCTTAGCCTTGGTGACCTTCCAAAGAAGTCTACCAGGTTAAGCAGGCAAGACCATCCTTTAACAAAGATAAACAGTGATGGGTCCAGTGTCTGTAGGTTGCTAGTTTTTGATTATTTCCATGATAATTCACTCCATCACTTTGTATAGTAGACTTGTCAGACTGATGGGTTTGTAGTTCCTGGGATTTCTTAATGGTCCACTCTTAGGAAAAGGATGACCATTGTGGCCCTCCATTTACCTTGCACAAGGCTGTAGTTCAAGAGTGCCTCAAGTGGTCCTTTTTATTTATTTTTTTTAAATAATGCAACCGGGGATATTGTTGGCATCCACTGAAGCAGTGATTTTGACCTTAGCAAGTCCCACCAGGGCTTGCTGCATGTTGATAGTTGGAGGTGATATGCTAGAAGAGATTTTGCAGGGGGAAGTGGGGGTGAAGTTAGAGCCTAATTTATCAGCCAGTAAAGTAACTGTGTTCCCCAGCTCAGTGACAGCTTTTGCCATTTGCCACCGGCAGTGCTGAGTGTTACCTTTAAGGTTCATGTTGCAGAGGAAGAAGGCCTTGTGAGTGACCGTAGCCTTGTTGGATTTTATTACTCAGTTTCTTGTTTAGTTGAGTCAGAGAGCTCTTGTCTCCGAGTGCTGCAATTCCTGATTTTGGCTATGACTTTATTTCTTTTATTTTATACCTTGCTAAGGAAAGGATTCCACCAGCAGGATTTGTCTTTGGTGTTAGGTCTGGTAGGTTTGGCAGCCTCATTGCAGTCAGTTGCATGTTTGTATAGGTTTTCTGTAAATAATTCTGCACAGGCAGCTGTGTTATTGTGGTATGGGGGAGCTGTGAATTTTGACAAACCGTCATTTAATAGGATGTAGTTTACTTTAGAATAGTTCCTAACTGTTACAGGTTTAGTTGGGGCTTTGGGTTGATTTTTATTTTGAGGGAGACAGCTTTGTGACCCAACCTCACCAATGAAGATGTGACATGGGGCAGGGGAGTACTATACTCTTGCATGTTGGTAAGTATGAGGTCCAGTTTGTTTGATCCTCTGGTTGGAGTGCTCACTATCTGGTCTTGGGTGTTTGTGTTGCTAAAGTCCAGGAAACATTGTGCCTTTGAGTTAGAGGCAGTTGATTTTTCCCTGTCTGAATAGGGATAGTTAAAGATTCCGAAAAAACACAAAATCCACAAGCAAAACCAAAAACAGAAGAAAATCCACGTCCAACCTGGTCAACGAGTTTTATTGAAGCGCTTTTCGGCACACAGTAAATAGCCTTCTTCAGAATATAGTATAGTGATAAACTTTACATGTTTTTAAACACAAAAAGGCGCCAAATTTAATCAGCATTACATAAGTAAGCAATTAAAAGTCAGACTTCTTTTAACTGTTTTTAAAGGTACAGCTTTAACACACTGGAGAATGATGCACTCTGCAAAACTAGTAAAGGAGTTGTATAAATAAATACAAACACAGGCTTAAGCTATTTATATAACAATTTCAAAATTTGTGAGAAAATAACTGAGTGTCCAACTGGTTATTATACTTGTGGGCCACAAGAATCTGAACAAAGAATTTAGTATAAACACTGCAAAAAAGGAAGCATTAAAAGAAATGTTATCAAAATTAAATTATGAACTACCTATAAATACTTATGAACTACTAACATTAATTCACGTAAAAAAGATGAGTAAAAGGCAAAGAATGATGAATAAAAATGAAAAATCATAAAAATGAAAAATAATAATCAATAAAATATATCTAATGATGCAAAAATAGCTCTAAAATACCTTAACAGTTTATTAGATAATAAACAGCTACTTATTTATTACCTAAAATTTATTATGTTAATCTAATTTTTAAGAAAAATACTAGATTTATTGAAGGCGATTTGTAATTTACCTAACCAGGCTTCTCAATTTCAACAAAACCCCTATAGACAGAGCTTCATTTAAACCTGGGAAATTACTCGCATTTAATTTTATTTGCCACTTCAATTCCAATTCCAAGAGTTTCAGGGAGTAAGGGCCACCTCTAGGATTATTACCTAGTCTATCAATGACCAAAAATTTAAACATGTGATCAGGAAAAGTTGAAATGTGCTTAGCTAATGCATTGTCTGCTTTCCTGTGGGAAATAGCGTAGATATGTTCATAAATTCTGTCCCTGAGCCTACGCTCAGTTTTACCCACATAGAAAGCAGGACAATGCGAGCATTTAGCGACATATATAACCCCTTTCGAGTTACAATTAAATTTGTCATGAAGTTTATAAGTTGTATTCTCGACCTTAAAGGAGTTATTTACAAGAACATGTTTACACATATTACAAGATTCACATTTGACCATCCCAGTCGGCTTCCTCAACATGTCAGGTTTGAATCTTAGAGTCCTTCAAATTTAGGCCACGTCTAAAGGTGACCTTAGGTCTATGTCCTATTTTGTTCATTAAGGAGGAATTGTTTTTGAACAAGTTCCAATTTTTGTTCAAAATGTTGATACATGCTGAACTTGATTTAACATAAGTAGTGGAAAAGGAAATAGTCCTACTCACTTCACTATTGTGAGTGTTAAAAATTTCATTAGTATCGAAATTGATGTTAATGTCACATATAAGTCCAGATTCATTTCCTTCTATATCTTCACTACTCAAGCTGTTACTAAGGGCGTTAACACTAGAGGTTTTGATAGCCAATAAAGGACTAAAGTGTTTATTAACTCTCTTTAGTTGAACCTCGGCTATCATTTCATCAATGAGCTCAACCGGGTACTCTCTTTTAAGAAACGCTGCCTTTAAAAATAGACATTCGTCATTGAACTCATCATCGTGAGTAACAATCCGGGCCGCTCTAACTAGTTGCCCTTTAACAACAGCCTTCTTTTGATACGAAGGGTGACAGCTTGAGTAGTGGAGAAATGCGTTGGAATATGTCATTTTCCTGTGGACCCTTGATGTAAAACTATGCATTTCTAAATTCTTTGACAACATTATGTCCAAATAAGAAATAGAACAACTATCAAATGTGAAGGTAAACTTCAAGAATTCAGTAGACCTGTTGAAAAAGTCGACTGTAGAAGCAGCTGTCTGTTCATTACCTTTAATTAACATAAAAATGTTGTCAAGGTACCTGGTATAGAACACAACTGATTCTTGGTAGATCTCTGACGTAAAAATTATGTCTGATTCCCAAAAAGCCATTACCAGGTTTGCTACACTTGATCCACACGGGGAACCCATAGCGATACCTATTTTCTGGATGTAAAACAGAGTCAAACATGAAAAAATTATAAGATAGGACCAAATCCAATAATTCGGTCACTATATAGATCTCCCTTTTAGGGAGCTTATATTTATACATCATAAAGGTTACCCATTCTATAGCTATATCGTGTGGAATACAGGTGTATAGGTCTTTAACATCGACCGTTAAAAAGTTGACATTACTATCAAACCTGAGTTGGTTAATCTGGTTTAAAAAGGACCAGGAGTCTTTACAGACCTGCTTTTCTTGGGTTACTATTTTTTGTAATGTAACATCTATTACTTTAGCACAGACATATAGAGGTGATCCTCTGCCATCCACCAAGGGTCTCATAGGAGGCTCATGCAAGTCTTTGTGGATCTTTGGGATCCCGAAAAAACTTGGATACATGGGGAATGAAGTGGACAAATAATTAAGCAAATCATTATCAATATGTCCTTCAATGAATAAATCATTAATACATGATCTGACCAAGTTATAGGCTGAATTAACCTCAGATCTAGAACTCGTAGCATAAGACTCACTATTAAGCAAAACATTCATTCTACGGTTATAATCGTCTATATCAAAAACCACCATACCTCCCCCCTTGTCCGGTTTACATAATCTAATTTTTTGAGAGTGGACAAAATTAATTAGATCCAGTTCTTCAGGGTTATTAGGGATTTTCTTACTTTTATTAGCCAGAGCTCTGAAATCCAATCCACAGACATTTTCAAACGTTTGTATAATGGGGTGGAGGGGTGGATTATAAGTGCTAGGTATATTGAACTCTTGGAGAGATCCCATATTATTAACATTACCAAATAAATATTGAAAATTTAGTTTTCTAGTATATTTCTTTTCACTGTAGATGGTCGTTGCCAAGCCTGGGCAAGTGATGGTACAGGGTAAGCTGTGCCTTCCTTGTATGCCTTAATGTCTCTTTCCAATTTCTTGGACTTATTAGCTTGTAATTTAAGCATATTACTGTGTGTAATGCTTGTAATGTATGTGTTACAACTGAATGTACGAATTGTAAAAGTGCACCCTGTAATGACCATATTGTGGACAATGATGAGTTTGATAATAACCTGTTGAATGATGAAACTGAATTTCCCTCTCTTAGGAGAAGTGAACGATTACAGAATAATTCTAAAAGCAAATTAAACCCTAATTTTAGGTATAATTATAATAATGCCACTGTTTCTGGAGGTACTTCTAATCCAGGATCTAATGGGGCAAGACCTAAACAACAAAGACCAGCTTATAATCATAATTTTAACACAAGGTCTAAAAATTTTCAGTAAAGGAGGTAACTGGTTTTATTGAACTTTCTAGTCAGCCAGCACCCCCCTCCATTGACACACATGAATCTTCTGTTGTAAGTGTAACTAATTTATCAGATTATTTAGAGACGTCTTTTGATTCCTTAAAACCTACTATTTTGTTGAACAAAAATGAAGATTTTAAAGTATATAATTTTTCTTCTTGTCCTTTGTCTCAAGACCTTGTAGATTTACTTTCTAAGGGGTTAACATATGTTCCATATACTAATTTTAATATTACATCTGCTGTGATGGACCTTAAGAAATATACTAGAAAACTAAATTTTCAATATTTATTTGGTAATGTTAATAATATGGGATCTCTCCAAGAGTTCAATATACCTAGCACTTATAATCCACCCCTCCACCCCATTATACAAACGTTTGAAAATGTCTGTGAATTGGATTTCAGAGCTCTGGCTAATAAAAGTAAGAAAATCCCTAATAACCCTGAAGAACTGGATCTAATTAATTTTGTCCACTCTCAAAAAATTAGATTATGTAAACCGGACAAGGGGGGAGGTATGGTGGTTTTTGATATAGACGATTATAACCGTAGAATGAATGTTTTGCTGAATAGTGAGTCTTATGCTACGAGTTCTAGATCTGAGGTTAATTCAGCCTATAACTTGGTCAGATCATGTATTAATGATTTATTCATTGAAGGACATATTGATAATGATTTGCTTAATTATTTGTCCACTTCATTCCCCATGTATCCAAGTTTTTTCGGGATCCCAAAGATCCACAAAGACTTGCATGAGCCTCCTATGAGACCCTTGGTGGATGGCAGAGGATCACCTCTATATGTCTGTGCTAAAGTAATAGATGTTACATTACAAAAAATAGTAACCCAAGAAAAGCAGGTCTGTAAAGACTCCTGGTCCTTTTTAAACCAGATTAACCAACTCAGGTTTGATAGTAATGTCAACTTTTTAACGGTCGATGTTAAAGACCTATACACCTGTATTCCACACGATATAGCTATAGAATGGGTAACCTTTATGATGTATAAATATAAGCTCCCTAAAAGGGAGATCTATATAGTGACCGAATTATTGGATTTGGTCCTATCTTATAATTTTTTCATGTTTGACTCTTTGTTTTACATCCAGAAAATGGGTATCGCTATGGGTTCCCCGTGTGGATCAAGTGTAGCAAACCTGGTAATGGCTTTTTGGGAATCAGACATAATTTTTACGTCAGAGATCTACCAAGAATCAGTTGTGTTCTATACCAGGTACCTTGACGACATTTTTATGTTAATTAAAGGTAATGAACAGACAGCTGCTTCTACAGTCGACTTTTTCAACAGGTCTACTGAATTCTTGAAGTTTACCTTCACATTTGATAGTTGTTCTATTTCTTATTTGGACATAATGTTGTCAAAGAATTTAGAATTGCATAGTTTTACATCAAGGGTCCACAGGAAAACGACATATTCCAACGCATTTCTCCACTACTCAAGCTGTCACCCTTCGTATCAAAAGAAGGCTGTTGTTAAAGGGCAACTAGTTAGAGCGGCCCGGATTGTTACTCTCGATGATGAGTTCAATGACGAATGTCTATTTTTAAAGGCAGCGTTTCTTAAAAGAGAGTACCCGGTTGAGCTCATTGATGAAATGATAGCCGAGGTTCAACTAAAGAGAGTTAATAAACACTTTAGTCCTTTATTGGCTATCAAAACCTCTAGTGTTAACGCCCTTAGTAACAGCTTGAGTAGTGAAGATATAAAAGGAAATGAATCTGGACTTATATGTGACATTAACATCAATTTTGATACTAATGAAATTTTTGACACTCACAATAGTGAAGTGAGTAGGACTATTTCCTTTTCCACTACTTATGTTAAATCAAGTTCAGCATGTATCAACATTTTGAACAAAAATTGGAACTTGTTCAAAAACAATTCCTCCTTAATGAACAAAATAGGACATAGATCTAAGGTCACCTTTAGACGTGGCCTAAATTTGAAGGACTCTCTAAGATTCAAACCTGACATGTTGAGGAAGCCGACTGGGATGGTCAAATGTGAATCGTGTAATATGTGTAAACATGTTCTTGTAAATAACTCCTTTAAGGTCGAGAATACAACTTATAAACTTCGTGACAAATTTAATTGTAACTCGAAAGGGGTTATATATGTCGCTAAATGCTCTCATTGTCCTGCTTTCTATGTGGGTAAAACTGAGCGTAGGCTCAGGGACAGAATTTATGAACATATCTACGCTATTTCCCACAGGAAAGCAGACAATGCATTAGCTAAGCACATTTCAACTTTTCCTGATCACATGTTTAAATTTTTGGTCATTGATAGACTAGGTAATAATCCTAGAGGTGGCCCTTACTCCCTGAAACTCTTGGAATTGAAGTGGCAAATAAAATTAAATGCAAGTAATTTCCCAGGTTTAAATGAAGCTCTGTCTATAGGGGTTTTGTTGAAATTGAGAAGCCTGGTTAGGTAAATTACAAATCGCCTTCAATAAATCTAGTATTTTTCTTAAAAATTAGATTAACATAATAAATTTTAGGTAATAAATAAGTAGCTGTTTATTATCTAATAAACTGTTAAGGTATTTTAGAGCTATTTTTGCATCATTAGATATATTTTATTGATTATTATTTTTCATTTTTATTCATCATTCTTTGCCTTTTACTCATCTTTTTTACGGGAATTAATGTTAGTAGTTCATAAGTATTTATAGGTAGTTCATAATTTAATTTTGATAACATCTCTTTTAATGCTTCCTTTTTTGCAGTGTTTATACTAAATTCTTTGTTCAGATTCTTGTGGCCCACAAGTATAATAACCAGTTGGACACTCAGTTATTTTCTCACAAATTTTGAAATTGTTATATAAATAGCTTAAGCCTGTGTTTGTATTTATTTATACAACTCCTTTACTAGTTTTGCAGAGTGCATCATTCTCCAGTGTGTTAAAGCTGTACCTTTAAAAACAGTTAAAAGAAGTCTGACTTTTAATTGCTTAATTATGTAATGCTGATTAAATTTGGCGCCTTTTTGTGTTTAAAAACATGTAAAGTTTATCACTATACTATATTCTGAAGAAGGCTATTTACTGTGTGCCGAAAAGCGCTTCAATAAAACTCGTTGACCAGGTTGGACGTGGATTTTCTTCTGTTTATAGTTAAAGATTCCCATGAACAGAGTATTTGGTTGGATGGTGAGTGCCTCTAGTAGGTCAGGTAAGAGTTGTGAGCCACGTGGGTCATAGAGAGTGTCCTGTAGCTAGCCAAGACATGGTAAGGAAGCTTTTATTTGGAAACGTGGATGTAGTTGACCTCCAGGTCATCATCCTGTTAACCAACCTGGAGTTGTATTTGTTGCTTACATAGATTGAGACACTTCCACCAATAACATATTTTTCTGCTTTTGGTCTAAATGTGTGGAAGGCACTGACTCATGCAGTGCTGGATTACCTTCTGTGGCTTTAAACCAGGTCTCTGTAACAGCACAGATGTCTGCCTTCTCCAGTGTGAGGAGAACTTGTATGGCGTGGAGTTTCTTGTTTAGGTTCCTAGCATTGAGCAGTAACACCTCAAAGTTGCTTTGTTATTTTTTTCTGTTGCTATGTTGCAGTTTTGTCATTTTAACATTGCATAAAAGGGATGGATAAAGTTATAGACAATGTATAAAAGCAGTGGGGAATGGCAGTTACAGACCTTTGTTGGCAAAGCAGGGTGGTCTGTTAAGTATGTCCTCCCATGCTGATAAATATTGGATTCCCTGAGTGTGATGTCAGAAACTAAGGCAATTATTAAAATCAATCCTTTTCTATTCGTACGGTGGCATCCTTCTTCCTGAAGGTAGAATGCCATTCAGTGCAAGGCACGTACCTGTCTGTGACACACATTCAGAGAGATCCATGATTTCTCTTTTCATATAGTCCAGTGAGGTACATCTCTGGTCATTTACACCCACATAGGTTGGTACTAGGCTATCAGCCCTAAGGCCTATACAAGCCTAGCCATAACAATTCCCTGGCTATTTCTTCCCACATTATTTACTTTCCTGGACCCCTGTCTAGCAGGGCGACTGACGTGATCCCTGGGGTGAATTTCCTTTCTCCCATCCAATCGTCAAGGTTCCTCTTGAAGAGGTCCAAAGAGGCACTCTGCTTGACTTGTATGGGCAATCTATTCCAGAGTCTGGGAAATCTCTGGGTCAGGAACCTATCCCTCCAGCATGTTTTGTTTATTGTGATGACAAGGTTTAGATCCCTGGAGCGTGTAGCTCTGAGGGATTGGGATTTCTTTAAGTGTAGCATGTCCAACAGCTCTGGGTTTGACATGGCCTTGTATGTTAAGCAGAGATCGCCTCTGAGTAGACGATATGCAACAGAGTATAGCTGGAGTTTTTTAAGGCGGTCAGCATAGGGCATCTGCTTTAGGCCTGTGATTCTTTTAGTGAGGTATTTCTGAGGCCTTTCCAGTTGTTGCAGATGTCTTGAGAGGTACATACCAAATGGGGCATTGTATTCTATAATGTGTCTAATGAGGGATGAGTACAGTGGGACAATGACCTCTTTTTTCTGGATGAAAAGCCCTTCGTGATGAGGTGTGCCACATAGAAGGATTTCCTGACTGCTGTGGCGATGTGGTTATCGAAGGTGAGACCACTGTCCACCTGTGTCCCTAAGTCTCTTATCACACTTTCTGTGTTTAGTGTACTGCCACCTATATGGTAATTCATGGATACATGTTTTTCCCAAAGGGGATAACAGTACATTTCTTGGCATTGAGCTTGAGCCCATGGCTCTGGCACCAAGCATCTGTTTCTGTAAGGCCTTTTTGTAGAGTATCCACATCATTTGGGGATTCAATAATGGCTCCTAGTTTGCAGTCATCTGCAAACTTTGTTAGCCAGAGTCCCTTAGTGTTGACCTGTACTTCAGAGAAGTAGATGCCAAACAAGAGTGGCCCCAGGACTGAACCCTGAGGTACTCCACTTGTCACTTGTCTGGAGCTGGATTTGGAGTCGGCTACTTTTACAGTGTGGGTTCTATCAGTAAGCCATTTAGCAACCCATTGGGTGACATAGGGATTAATGCCCAACTTAGTAAGTTTATCTATGATTCCAGAGTGGGGGATGGTGTCAAAGGCCTTGGCAAGGTCTGGATAGGCTGTGTGGACCACCTTACCCTTGTCCATGGCTCTGGAGACTGATTCAAAGAAGTCAATCAGGTTCAGGAGACAAGATCGGCCCTTCACAAACCCAAACTGGGTGGGGTCCAGTGTTTGAAGGTTGCCAATGTCTTTGTTTATAAGTTCCATGATAATACGCTCCATGGCCTTGCAGATAAGGCTTGTCAGACTGATGGGACGGTAGTTTCCAGGATCCAAGGTGGATCCCCGCTTGTGGATTGGGATAACTGTAGCTCTGTGCCACTCAGTGGGCACAAAACCTGAGGTGAGGCTATGATTAAACATGACACTTAGGTGAGGTGCCAGTTCATATTGTAGTTCATGTAGTACACAGCCCGGGATGTCATCTGGTCCCATGGATGCTGTATTCTTGGCTTTAGAGAGTGCGTTTTGTACCAGTGTGGCCGTTATTACTGGAATTTGACAATCTTCCGGTATTGAGATGGGCCATTTAGGGGGTGAGAGGGGGGTGAAGTTGGCACTGATCTGCCTGGATATTGGCAATATCCTTCGGATCAGTATATTTAATGCCATTCTGTTTTAGCTCAGAGCAGATCTGAGCATTGCCATTTAGATTCTTGACATAGTTATAGAATGCTTTGTGGTTGTCTTCGGAATCTTTGGCAATTTTATTTTCGTAACTAGCTTTGGAGGATTTTATGAGGCATCTCAATTTCTTACTGAGGCTAGTAAGGGAGTTTTTTGCATCCTGGGATTTTCCTCTTTTCTGCAAAAGTTTCTTCCTTTTGTTGTAAAGTTTGTTTATGGCAGGGGACCACCAGATTGGCTTCCGTTTTTTGAATGAGAGAATTTTGGTTCTATTTGGGATGGCACAATTCATGCATGAGTGGATGTGCTCGTACAGTGCCTTAGTGTAGGATTCAGCAGTTGAACTTTCAGTTCCCGTCTGCATGGGTGTCATGAAGTTTGTCATTTCTGACTTGAGTAGCATGAAGTTGGCTTTGGAGATGTTTTTTATGGTGGTTTCTTTACTGGGGGGGTGGTGGGGGTGGGATGTGGATATTAAGGGTGATTGGCTTGTGGTCAGACCTGACTAACGAGGGGGTGACCATAGGTATGGAGCATTGATTTCCCATGTTGGTAATGACCAGGTCTAGGATATTGGAGCCCCTGGTGGGACTATGGATTAGTTGATCCAGGGCATTGGAATTTATGAATTCCAAGAACCGTTGCGCAAAGGTGTTGGGACATGAGTAGTTTTCCCAGTTAATGGCAGGGTAGTTAAAATAACCCAGTATTAGGGTGTTTGGTTCTATCTTAATATTTTCCAGTATGTTTAGAAAGGTGTAGTGAGAATCTTGGGGTATGGTGAGGATCTGTAGCAAGCTACAATTTGGATTGCAGTCTTACCTAGTGTTAGTTGCACTTGAAGAATTTCAGACACATTGTGTTGGCCAACTAGCCTGGTGGTGCGAATATCCTTGGTGAATATTGACACTCCTCCACCTTTAGTGTTTCGGTCCTGGTTTGGTGGCCGAAAAGTGTGGTAAGAGTTGTAGCCTGGTATTGCAGGGGTGCTCTCTGGAGCCTTGAACCAGGTCTCAGTTACTGCACAGATATCGATGTTCTCCATTTTTAGGAGTGCCTCGAGAGAGTGCATTTTGAGGTTTAGACTTCTAGCATTGAGTAGCATTACCTTCAGATTTTGCATGCTTGTACCTGTTACGGTGGTGATTTTGTCCTTTGAAGTTTGCCTAAAAGAGGCACTATAGGGGTGGCAAGAGCCTTAGCCAGTAACCTGAATCCCAGGGGCGACAGGTGCAGACCATCTTTGGCAAAGCATCGTGGTCTGTCAATCATGTCATCCCAGGCAGACAGATACTGGATCCCCTTTGAATGGCACCATAAGCTTAGCCAATTGTTGAAGTCAATCATTTTATCCTTATATTGTGGTATCATTATGGGCGAAGGCAGGATGCTACTCAGGGCTAGGGTCATACCTGCCTGGGCCACATGATCCGAGAGCTCTTCCATGTCTCTTTTCATGTAGTCCAGGGAGGTACGTCTCAAGTAATTCACTCCAACATGGACAATGACAGAGTCATATTTGTACTTGTTGTGGAGTGACTTGAGTGCATGCGTTATGTGGCGGATCCTGGCACCAGACAGGCAGCTGACTGTAATTTTCTCCTTATTCAACCTGGTGAGAGGGACATCAGTGTGCCGGACTATAGAGTCACCTATGACTAAAGTGTTAAGTACATTGTCTTGCCTTAGGGGCTTTTGCTGGGTGGCACACTGGTGTTGTGAACTATGTGACACATTGGTTGTGATTGGTGTTTGTTTGCGTTTCAGCTTCAGAGGTCTTTGTTGCTTGGGCAGGTTACAGTTAAGGGCCTCTGCATATGTGGATTTAGTGTTGCTATATGTGGGTGTTGGTGATACGGGTTTAGAAGGGCTATGTGTTGCTTGAGGTGTAGTGTGGGTGTTAACCTTCTCCTCTTGACTGTTTAGCACAATCTTGGGTGGAGAGAGCTTTGCTTCCATTTTGGCTATGTAAGTGCATCTCTCACAGGTTGTAGTGTTGGGTGGTAGGAGGAGAGGGTTGTCTGTGTACATGAGGCAATTGCTGCATTGCCCCAGTATGCCCAGATTCACCAGGTGGACAGGAGAAATCACCGGAAGCTGACCCTTGGACATGCCTGGTTTGGGGCTTTTTTTTCTTTGTAAAGTATAGGAGCTGTTTCCTTAGCAAGGTACTTTGCAATTATAGGCTGTTTAGTGCCTACTATTAATTTCTCCTTGTTAACAAGGAGAGTTCAGTGTTTGTATGAGTTTAAGGCTTCCTAGTGCTTTCCAGCAGGTATTAGAGAAAGTGCTAGTCACAGGGATGCTTAAAGGTAAGATTGAAAAGAATGCACTCTGCAGTGTGCACTAGAGAAGTTAGATGTGAAAGTAGGCAACTTGAGTTTTACCTGTTTAAAAAGTTAAGGTTTAGTGGAGTTACTATTTTTAAAACAGCAAGATGGATTGAAAGGGGTGGTCACTTTTGTATTTCGGTACTATGAAATACTGTAGGATGGCCAATAAATTTAAATAATTGAAGGGGTGGGATTTCAAAAATGATGATTTTGTGATTACTCACATAAGCCAGTGAAAGTAGAGAGAAATGAGATATATTGTCAGATTAACATAAGAGGCGGGCAACTAGAAAGACAATGGTATTTAACAAGACAACTTAAATGCGTGGGAGGGCGGGAAAAAATTCTGCCTGACTCAGAACAGAGAGAGCTGTGGTCTCTTTTGAAGTTTTAATATGCTGTTAAAACAGAATGCAAGCAAAACACAAGGTAAAGAAAACAAACTACAGTATTCAAAATATAGAAAGGCAATACAGTAATACAAAAAATAAAAGCAAACTAACCTTTCCTTCACAGCAAAGTGTAGCAGAGTCTGGATGAGCCTTTCTGGTAAAGCCTTGACTTTGATAGAATCATACTGGTACCTGTGGTGCAGTGACTTGAGTGTGTGCGTGATATTGAGGATCCTAGCTCCAGATAAGCAAGTAGCCGTTATCTTCTTCTTGTCCATCCTGGTGAGAACGGCATCTGTGATGTTCATCGTGTTACCCTGCTGCAGTCATCACACTTGGGTTATCCTGCCGTCAGTCTGTCCCGCAGTCGGCCCGAATTCCAAAGTCTTGGTCCGGTGTCGGTTTCTGTTGCTTCTTCACTGACGTCAGTGCTCCAGGGGTATATAAGAGGCATCCGACGCCATTTTCTTCAGTCTTTCTTGCCGCGCGGTGCCCGAAGCAGAAGCAGTTCGCAAGTGCCGGTCTGCCGACACCTGAGATTTTCGATTTGAATTTCAGTCCGAAGTCTTCAATAAAGCTAAGTACCCCGTTGGGGAACATTTTCTTGCCTCAGTCCGATGTCAGAAAAAGTTAACAACTGCATTTCTTGTGGGAAGCAAATACCTCATAAGGACTTCCATTCCTATTGTATTCCTTAATTAGGCCCAGACCACAACGTCACAGGTTGTCGGTTTTGCGCTAGGTTTAATAAACGAATTATCAAATGCCGTTTTGACTTCGCATGGCATTACTTTGGTAGGAAATTTAATTATATCATGCCGTCGAAGCAGCCGACGACTGCCATTCATAAAAAACGCAAGGATAAGGACAGGCAGCCTAGGAATAAGCCAGACACCGAGGCCTCAGCTGGGCCTGTTGCCAGTTCTCCGGTTTTCAGTGAGGCACCTACGCAGCCCCTGACGACCGCAGAGCTGGAACCCCAGACAGCTGCGGATTCCCATGCGGAGTCTACTAGGCCGACGCAGCCATCTACCGACACCGGAGCAGAACTAGACACCGGTGCAACAGAAACACCTTCGGTTACAGAAGGTGTCTTCAGACTGACTACACTAACCATTAAATCTTATGCTAAACTTAAAACTCCTTTAAAACCAAAGAAAACTGTACATCATTCTGCAGTTCAAGGCCCCATGCCTAAGAAACGGATGCTTAAGATGGCTGAAGATTTGATTACCCTTATCAAGGGTTCCCATCCCCCTCCTGATAAAAGACCAAGACAAGAGGAGGATTATGCATCCTCTGACCAGGTTTCTCTCTCCTCAGATTCTACTGTGGAACAGGATTACACTTTTCCACCTTATGAAGATTCTGATGCGGAAGACTCTCTTCTCTCAGCATCTCCCCCTGAAGACTACTCCTTTGGGGAAACTTTACATACCATGAGGGAACCTTTCCACTGGGAAGGCCAGGATTACTCAGATTCTTAGAAAAGGCTACGCAAGTTCCTTTTACTACCCCAGCACAGACCTCTTGCTATCCCTCCTATTCTAGATATTGTGGATGATGTTTACTTGGAGTCTAGTTTAAATCCAGACTCTCTTCCTCCTGCTCCAGCCAAACCAGACAGATACTACAGAGTACCTGACTCACACAAATTCGTTTATAAAAGCCCTGTAGCTGACTCAGAAACAATTTCCCAGGGTCCTAAGGGAGCAAAAGCTTCTATGGCTAAAAATCCTGTGCCCTCTGAAAGGGATTCCAGAGCCCTAGATAGATGGGGAAAGAAAATATACACCTCAGCTACTCTGGCTATGAGAGCATTAAATTTCCAGTTTCACATGTTGAAATATCAACAATTCCTAATGTCTCAGTTAAAACAAAAAATGAGCACACATTCAGAACTGCCTGAATTCAAGGAAATGCAGGATCTGTTGCATACAGCTGAACAGGTGGGCAGACATACTTTACAATGCAGATTTGATTAATAGGAAGCTTCTTGTAGAGCAGCTGTTACTGGCTCTGTCATACGTAGACATGCTTGGTTAAAAGAACAAAC
The DNA here is from genome assembly GCF_019279795.1 of Protopterus annectens. Classification (NCBI taxonomy): domain Eukaryota; kingdom Metazoa; phylum Chordata; order Ceratodontiformes; family Protopteridae; genus Protopterus; species Protopterus annectens. The sequence continues at coordinate 459,197,346 of NC_056749.1, forward strand.
CCTCCCTGACCATGTTAAAGCAAAATTATTGGATGCACCTTTACAGCAGAATGTATTATTTGGTGTCAAAGCAGAAGAGGTTTTAAAGAAAATGGAGGATAAGGCAAAATCTATGCAAACGGTCAAGGATTTTTTGCAGGTACAACCCCCTCGTTTCAGCAGAAATTGGCCAGCAAAAAACTGGTCCTTCCCAGTTTCAGACAGATCACAGAGGGGCAAATACAGACTCCCAAGGGGCAGAGGTCAGTCACAGGGCCCTTACAAACCTCGCCAATGGGGTTCTACTACCCAGAAAGGAGGAGAAGACAGGCCCCAAGCTAGCATCAGACAAACACAATGACTCAGTCCTCAAACTACCAAGCAAATCTCTCCTGGCCAACTCCCTTGGGAGGAAAACTAGCATTTTTTGCAGACAACTGGCACATCATCACATAAGACAAATGGGTTCTAAACATTGTCTCTCAAGGATACAGATTCCACTTTCATACTTTACCAAGGATCAGAGGAATGCCAAACCTGCCACCAAATCAATAGGCAGAGGCACAATAACAAATTACAGCTCTCTTGAACATGAGAGCCATTCAACAGGTACCTACACAGGAGCAAGGACAAGGATTTTACTCAAGACTCTTCCTAGTCCCAAGAAAGGACAAAGCATGGAGACCCATTCTGGATCTTTCAATTCTGAACACCTATCTGCAAATACTAAAATTCAAGATGCTAACACTACAGCAGCTTCTTCCCATGCTGGGCAAGAATGCTTGGCTAGTCACTTTGGACCTCAAGGAGGCATACCTGCATGTCCCTATCGGACAAAATTGCAGAAGATACCTCCGCTTCATTGCAGGTTCAACGCCTTATCAATTCTCTGCACTGCCCTTTGACTTATCTACTGCGCCCAGGGTCTTCACAAAATGCCTGGCACCAGTAATTGCATACTGCAGACAAAGAGGAATTCAAATATACCCATACCTGGATGACTGCCTTATTCAAGCAGAAAGCAAAGACATTCTTTTAAAGCATCTGGCATTTGTCAAACACCTTCTAAGTTGCCTAGGGTGCACAGTAAATGAAAAGAAATCAAAACTAGTGCCCTCACAAAACATAATATTCCTGGGTGCCAGCATGAATACAACGGCCCAGATGGCTTATCTCACGCCAGACAAGCATCGACAGCTGTTTCAGTATTTCAAAATAATGTCAACAAAGACCCAACTCCCTGCAAGAAAAATTCTGCAGGCCTTGGGATTCATGGCATCTTGCATACTACTACTACCATTTGCAAAACTGCATATGAGGAAATTACAATGGTACCTGAAAAGTGTATGGACTCCGCACAGCCACAGCTTGGAAACAGTGATACCACTCATTCCCTGCCTTCAACAGGAGTTTCTATGGTGAGCACAGGCATGTCACCTCAACAAGGGTCAACCTTTCACCTTACCCACAGCCAGGCAAACTATGACAACAGATGCATCAGACTATGCCTGGGAAGCACACATGGCAGGGCAGTGCATTCAGGGCAAATGGACTACAGATCAGAGGCGTCTCCATATCAATCAAAAAGAAATGCTAGCAGTACAGAATGCCTTAACAGCTTTCAAGGACCTTCTACACCCAGGACAACTAATAATAAAGACGGACAATACCACAGTCGTGTGGTACATAAGCAAGGGGGCACACATTCCTACCCTCTATGCAGGCAAGCAATGACCTTGTGGAACACTGCACTGTCTTACCAGGTTCATTTACAAGCACAATTCCTGCCAGGAAAGAAAAACACATTGGCAGACGACCTAAGCAGAAACATCATGGATCCACACGAATGGAAACTAGATCCACAAGTATTTGCAATGATAGCTCAAAAATGGGGACGCCCAGACATAGATCTGTTTGCAAGCCCCCACAACCACCAACTTCAAAAATTTTGCACAAGGACCTTCCATCCACTAGCTGGGAAAGTGGACGCCCTCTCATTCAGTTGGAAAACATTAACAGTGTATGCCTTCCCTCCACTACCTCTTCTAACAAAGGTACTGCTGGAAGTCAGATTGGAAAGGCCACAAATGATACTCGTTGCACCAGACTGGCCACGCCAGCATTGGTACCCAATTTTAAGGAACATGGCCCATGGCCAACCATGGATTTTGCCACAAATTCCTTACCTGCTCACCCAGCCAAGACCATCAGATTCTACACAGGCAGCTCAAGACTTTAAACCTGGCTGCATGGCAAATTACCTAAACAACCAGCCAACACCTTTATCCAAAACTGTTATGGATGTCATTCTGGAGGCCAGGAGGCCCAGCACCAGGAAAACCTATTCAGACAAATGGAAAAGATTTTGCGCCTGGAACCAGGCTAAAGGCCTAAACCCCCTTGATCCAAACATCCCTCAGATTCTACAATATTTGACTGAGATGTTACACAAAGAACTTTCCTTTTCATCTGTTAAGATCCACGCCTCAGCAATTTCAGCTCATTACAGCACGAATCCTCTTTTATTCTCACATCCACTCCTAAGACAGAGGGACCAAGAACTTAAGACCGCCAAGGAGAGCTCCAGCACCTACTTGGGATCTCAACTTTGTTCTGGAAAAGGTTAAACTGCCGCCCTTTGAACCAGCTTTTTCAGCTGACTTAAAATTTCTTTCATGTAAAACTGCCCTACTACTAGCAATAACCTCAGCTAGAAGAGTCTCAGAGCTACAGGCACTAATGGCAGTGGAACCTTTCATCATTTTTCATCAAGACAGAGTCTCTCTATGAACTAATCCTTCCTTTATGCCAAAGGTGGTATCCAGTGTGGCCCTAAACCAAACCATTCACTTGCCCACCTTCTTCCCAAATCCCCAGAACAAATGAGAAAGACTCCTGCACTCTTTGGACATTCACAGGCAATTACATTACTACTTGGATAAAACTAAGGCTTTCAGAAAAACTGACCAGCTTTTTGTAGCCTATGCTACAGGATCACAAGGAAAAGCTATCTCAAAACAGACCATTTCAAAATGGATAGGGCATTGCATACATTTTTGCTACATACATCATGGGAAACCAGTACCTGCTAACATTAGGTCCCACTCCACCAGGGCTACAGCTACATCAGCAGCCTTTCTCAGGGGAGTGCCAACCAAGGATATTCTGGAAGCTGCTACTTGGAGTTCAGTGCACACTTTCACTAAATGCTATCACTTACCTCTATACTCTAAGACTATAGCTGGTTTTGCCACTGCAGTTTTGCAGGGCTTACTAGCTTCTTCTAACCCTGTCTGACTCCACCTCCCATCCTTAGCTTTGGGATTCAACCCAAGTATGATGACTGCAGCAGGGTAACACGATGAACATAGTACAGTTTTGTGCCTACCATAAATGTAGATGTTCGAGTGTTCACCCTGCTACAGTCCAGGTTACCCTCCCTCCATCCCCTCTGAACTAGCTGAACCTATCTCTATCACTCTATCCTATACTACCTCTGTGGTGTATTTGCTTGTGCCTAAGGGTTTTGTTTTATTTTTATATAGCTATATGTATATATATCTATATATTTTTCCTACCTATTGGGGGCACCTGACATCTGGGGCAAGAAAAACTGAAGAAAATGGCGTTGGATGCCTCTTATATACCCCTGGCGCACTGACGTCAGGGAAGAAGCGACAGCAACCGACGCCGGACCAAGACTTTGGAATTCGGGCCGACTGCAGGATAACCCAAGTGTGATGACTGCAGCAGGGTGAACACTCGAACATCTACATTTATGGTAGGTACAAAACTGTACTTTTTGTACTTCAGAATCTCCTATAACGAGTACTAGATAAACTGTTCGCTTGCCTTACAGACTTTGTTCTTGTGGGATAATTGGGTGTGGGTTTATGTGTGATGTTAGGTGTTGCTTTTAGTGACTGCGGAGGGTGGGTGTTTCCATTTAATGGCTTAGGAGGTCTTTGAGGTTTGGAAAGTTTCAAGTGCATCAGCATAAGAAGGTCTGCATGAGTGCTGAGCCATGTATCTAAAGGATGTAGTGTCTGTGTGTTCTTGACAACCTTGTTTGTGAGATTTTTTCCTCCAAGGAATTTATGTATGTACATCTCTCGCATGCTGTTTGGTTTTTTTTTTGTTTTTTTTTTAAGGATTTAAAGGTCTCCGAGTACATGAGACTATTGCTACATTGTCTCAAGATGCCCATATTTACCAAGCTAGCCACAAAGACATTAGGAATTTGCAAATTCATGTTGTCAGGACCTGTGTTAGGTTTGGGCTATTATGGTTTAGGGTCTTGCTTTTACAGGGGTTACCTGAATGATGTCCGGGACTAAGGCTAGATGTTAGATAATGCTGTTATCTGATATTAATGCTGTTTGATCTGCTAACCAGCTGCCCTAAGCTTATCTTCATACATATCCTTTCTGTGTTACATAAAAGTCTTAAGTACTACCTTTACAGGTTTGCTACTGTACGAGGAACTGTTAATCGCCAGTGCGTGGTATGCAGGTCAGTGCAAACACCTGTAATTTATAGCACTCAGAAAAAAAGCAGAAAGCCAAATCCAGTGCCCTCTGGCTAATAAACAATTAGACTTGGAGCTTCCTGGAGTGCTTCCCAACTCAGAGAAACCAGGTAAATGCCTTGTGCCACAAGATGGATGATCCTGGAACCTTCTTAATGTAAACCCAAAGCAAAAGTAGCACTCAAGTGCAGATTAACAGCAAACAACCAAGTGCCTAAAAAGCCATATAGTTGAAACAATCTCATTTTTAGCCTCCCTGTGTGTTCTCCAGTTTGGGACTGACCAGGCTACCCTTCTACTCCCACTAGAATTGCAGTACTAGTCTTCTTTATATATAAATCACATTTTAGCTACCCACAAGTGAAGAGGTACCAGAAAGAAAGAAATCTAACTAGCTACAAGTAATTACAGGGTGATTCAAAGGCAGACAGGCCAGCAATTAGGAACACACACACTTTAAGGCAGTTTCACAGTACACTAACAGTCTATAGGAAGGCCCTCCCAGTTTCTTCTGCCATTAACCAGTATGATGTGCAGAGGAGATAAAACTGGGAAGAGCTTCTAGGAGCAGGTAAACAGATGATGAGACTGAGAGCTGTCAAACCTGATACTTAGCAGATGTTGGTAGCCCAGAAGCCTCCAAGTTTAAAAGCACAACAGGAACAGGAAAAGGGTAAGTGAACAACAAATTCAGAAGAGAGCTAGTAAAAACACAGTAAAGTGAAAGCCCACTCAGGACGCCTAGTCTCAAGACAGAAACCACTCGAAAAGCACTGCAGACGATAAAAATGCCTTAAATTAATAGCCTTAACTTCAGATAAAGAACAAACACAACGCACAAAACTGATATGAATGTTAAGTCAAGTGCAGTATGTTAAATGTATTTGAAATGTACTTCCCTGGACACAAAATTGTCTGAATGTTTAGTTTTCAAGGTTCTAGCAGTTCCAAGACTCAAGACTCTTGCCTGTGGTTCTTGACTGTGCGTGTTACAGTCCCCTGGCCTTTCTTATTCCTCTATCAAGGTGCATTTGAAGTCAAGTAGTTTTTGAAAGGCATGATATATATCCAGCCACATTGAAAACTTAACTTTGAGCTTGAAAACCAGCTTAAAAAATCTACTCTTTTTCCATGTAAACCAGCTTATCAGGCTCTAATTTTTCGCAAGAATATTTTAACTCTAAAGTGGTCTCAGAGTTTATCTTGAGCCAAACTGTTAATCTCCCTGTCATCTTTCTTGAGCTGAAGAGGAAGAAAATATTCTTCCCTCTCTGGAGGTCTGCAGATGCTTCCAAGAGAAAACTTGAGCCTTCAGGAAAGCTGACCAGCTGTTTGTCTTGCATAAAGGTAAGAGAAGAAGACCGCCAGTATCAAAGCAGACCATTTCCAGATGGTTGTCTTGTGCTATTGCTTTTTGTTATCCTCAACATAATTAGCCACTTCGAGGCAGGGTCTGGGGCCTTTTGACTAGGCCTCTGGTTTATTCGGTGGCTTTCTGGAAAGGGGTGGACTCTGTTTAACTTGGTCCTGCGCACACACTTTTACAAAGCACTGCAAACAAAATTATTTTTCCAGGTCCAGAACAGGCTTTGCTTGGATCATCCTGCAGGGTCTCCTGGATTCTTAGTTGTCTCCCTCCCCCTGACTTCCAGGTTATGGTAATCTACCCAAATAGCTTAGGGTACTGCAACTGTGATCTAATGATGAACATATTACAGTTGTGTAAGTAAACTTATTACAGTAGTAGATGTTCTAATTGATCACTGTTGTAGAAGGCACGCCTTCCTCCAGCCCTTTTCTTTTGGTGTGATTTTCTTTTGGTATTGTCAGGATGTGGATGCATATATATTATTTTGTGTATAGTTTACCTTTGGGTAATATTTCAAATATTGATGTTCATCGTGTTTCACTGTTGCAGTCATTACACTTGGGTTATTCTGCTGGCAGGCGACCCGTAGTTGGCCCGAGTTCCAAAGTCTTGGTCCGGCGTCGGTTGCTGTCGCCTCTTCCCTGACGTCAGTGCGCCAGGGGTATAAAAGCTGCAACCGACGCCATTTTCTACAGTCTTTCTTGCTGCGCGGTGCCCAAAGCATAAGCAGTTTGCAAGTGCCGGTCGGCCGACTCCTGAGATTTTCAAAATTGAATTTCAGAACCGAAGTCTTCAATAAAGCTAAGTAACCCTATTGGGGAAACTTTCTCTTGCTCCAGACCGATGTCAGTAAAAGTTAATAATTGTATTTCTTGTGGGAAGCAAATACCTCACAAGGACTTCCACTCTTACTGCATTCCTTGCCTAGGCCGTGACCACAACGTCACTAGTTGTCGGTTTTGTGCTAGATTTAATAAACGCACTATTAAACGTTGGTTTGATTTTGCTTTACACTATTTTGGACGAAGATTTAATTACATAATGCCGTCAGAACAACCGACGACCGGAATGTATAAAAAATACAAAGACAAATAAAAAGACAGGCATCCGAGGTCCAAAACCGACGAAGCCTCTTCTAGGCCAGTCGCCGGTTCTCAGTGAGGCGCTTTCGCAGAACCTGACACCCGCTACCTCAGAGCCACAGGCCGCAACCGACAGCCACATGGAGACACTGAGGCCTGTGGAAACTCAAGGTATTGGGCCTACGGAAAATATACCCTCAGATGAGTCCGGAGCCACTGAGCAGGCACCGGTTTCTAAGGGTGTTTTCAGACCTTCACAGCTTACAATTAAAGCTACTACAGCAGCAAAGGCAAAGTCAAAAACACCATTAAAGACAAAGAAACAAGTGCAGTATTCTCCAGAACAGTCATCCATGCCTAAGAAACAGATGCTTAAAATGGCCGAAGACCTTATTACTTTTAATCAGGGGCTCCCATCCTCCTCCTGACAAAAGGCCTAGGCAAGACACTGATTATGATTCCTCTGATCAGGTTTCCATTTCTTCTGTTTCTTCCTCTGACCAGAGCTATTCTCTCCTTCTCAATGAGGACTCTGATGCTGAAGACAAAACAGCAGAGGCCACCAAAGCAGACACCCAAACAACCACCACCTCAAAACACAACACCTGCAACACATAGACCTCACAGTCAGAGTGTCAAACAGTCACAGCCCTTAAGGCCAAACACAATGCCAGACATACTAGTCATTGGTGACTCCATAGTCAGACACACTGACGTCCCGCTCACCAGACTGAGTAAGGAGAAGGTCACAGTAAGCTGCCTGTCGGGCGCTAGAATCCGCCACATAACGCAAGCACTCAAGTCTCTCAACAGCAGGTACAAATATGACTCAGTCATTGTCCACGCTGGTGTAAACGACCTGAGACGTACCTCCTTGGACTACATGAAAAGAGACATTGAGGAGCTCTCTGATTATGTAGCCCAGGCAGGTATGACCCTGACCTTGAGCAGTATCCTACCTTCACCAAGAATGATGCCACAATACAGAGATAAGATGATCAGCTTTAACAATTGGCTTAAACACTGGTGTCATTCAAAGGGGATCCAGTGTCTGTCTGCCTGGGATGACATGCTGGACAAGCCACGCGGCTTGCACCTGTCACCCTGGGATTACGGATATTGAAAAAGGATCTTGCCACAACCATAGTGCCTTTTTTAGGCAAGAGTCAAATCCTAAACCTACCAACCTAGCACACAAAAGGAAAAAAACTAAGGGTAATGCTGCTCAATGCCAGAAGTCTAAATCTCAAAATGCGAGGCCCTTCTCAGTATGGAGAACATCGATGTCTGTGCTGTGACAGAAACCTGGTTCAAAGCTCCTGAGAGCACCCCAGCGCTATCAGGTTTTACCTCATATCATGCTGCCCCAAAATCCAGACAATACCAAGAAAGGAGGGGTATCCATATTCATCAAGGACACCCACACCTCAAGACTGGCGATGCATCGGAGACCATCCAGGTGCAATTAACTATAGGCAAGACTGCTCTGCAAATTGTAGCATGTTACAGGCCACCCTCACAAACTCAGGAACCTCACATGGCCTTCCTGAAAACACTAGAGGGGATAAATGTATCACCAAACACCATCATATTAGGTGACTTCAATTACCCTAATATAGACTGGGAACACTACTCAAGCCCAAACACCCTAGCCCAAAAGTTCCTGGAATTCATAAACTCAAATGCCATGGAACAACTAGTCACCATCCCCACAAGAGGAGATAACATACTTGATCTCATCATCACGAACATGGGAGCACAATGTTCAACACCGAGGTGTACCCCTCACTGGTGAGATCAGACCACAAACTAATCTCGCTGGAGGTCCTCATCCCACCCCACCTGAAATAAAAAGACCTCAGTAAAGAACTTCTCAAAGCCGACTTCACACTTCTAAAGACTAGTGTGATCTCCTTTAAGGCCCAAACAGTACTCAAGCCGCTGAATCACTTACAAATGCCTTCTACCAGCACCTGCAGGACTGCATGGATAAGGCAGTCCCAAGCAAAACAAAGACTCTTTGTACCAAAGGTAGCGTCCAGTCTGGTAGACCCCAGCCATAAACAAACTCTACAACAAAAGGAGGAAGCTACTACAAGATAGAACAAAATCCTTAAAAGGTAAGACACCCTTGATCACTATAAGTAAAACACTAAGAGCTCTCATAAAATCTTCCAAAGCAAATTTGAGAGAAAATAGCTAAAGACTCAAAAGACAATCATAAGGCCTTCTTTAGCTATGTTAGAAACCTGGGAGGAAACTCCCAGATATGCTCAGAGCTAGTTCAAAATGATGTGAAGATTACTGATCCTACAGACATTGCCAACATACTGGCTGACAGGTTCAGTGCAAACTTCTCCCCTAAAGGAGAGATATCTATACCAAACGATTGCAGCCCCCAAACATCTCCAGCCCAAGTGAGAACTGCACTCTCCAAAGCAAAAACACAGCATCCATGGGACCTGATGGTGTCCCCGGCTGTGTGCTCCATGAACTCAATGAGGAATTAAACCCACAGCTAGGACAGCTGTTTAATCAAAGTCTTACCTCTGGATTACCCAGGAGTGGCGCACTGCAACTGTGGTACCACTTCACAAAGGCGGTGCCTCCACCGACCCTGGAAATTACCGCCCATTAGCTTGACAAGCCTTATCTGCAAAGCCATGGAGAGGATCATAATGGACCTCATAAATAAAGACATAGGGAATTTGCAGACTTTGGATCCAACCCAGTTTGGCTTTGTCAAAGGCAGATCATGCCTTTTAAACTTGGTTGACTTTTTGAAACAGTCACCAAAGCCAATGATGAGGAAAGGCAGTCCATACAGCCTACCTCGATCTGGCTAAGCCGCCGATACAATACCCCACTCGGGTATCATTGAAAAACTCATTAGCTTAAATGTCAACCCATACATCACAAGATGGGTTGCAAACTGGCTGAGTGACAGAACCCACAGGGTCAGAGTTGCTGGCGCCATGTCAGACTCAAAGCCTGTCACAAGTGGTGTCCCACAGGGCTCAGTCCTGGGCCCACTCTTGTTTGGCATCTACTTTTCCGAAGTACAAGCAAACACAGGAGGGTTATGGCTGACAAAGTTTGCAGATGACTGCAAACTGGGCGCCATAGTAGAAAACACATCTGACACAAATATCCTTCAGAAGGGTCTCACAGAAACGGATAACTGGTGCCAGAGCAGAGTTAAATGCCAAAAAATGCATAGTCATACCCTTCGGGAAAAACAAGGTTACCCCTAGCTACCAAATAGGTGGCAATCCACTGAGCACAGAAGAAGTTATCAGGGACCTGGGGACCCAGGTTGATAGTAGTCTGTCATTCGACACCCATGTAGCTAAAGTAGTTAGGAAGACCTTCTACATTGCCCACCTTATCATGAAGGGATTCTCATCTAGATCAAGGGAGGTCATAGTCTCCCTTTACTCATCACTCATCAGACCAATGATTGAGTACAATGCCCCATTCGGAATGTATCTGACCCGACACTTGCAACAGCTGGAGAGGCCACAAAAGTTCCTCACCAAAAGGATAAAGGGTCTCAAACATCTGTCCTATGCTGCCCGACTGAAAGAACTCCAGCTCTATTCAGTCGCTTGCTCAGAGGTGACCTTTGCCTAACATATAAGGCCATGTCAAACCCAGATTTGATGAATATGCTTCACCTCAAAAAATCTAGATCCATCAGAGCCACAAGGGCGGGAGACTTAAACCTTGACACGGCTATTAATAGGACGTGCTGGAGGGATAGATTCATCACTCAAAGACTCCCTATGCTGTGGAACAAAATCCCGGTACATGTGAGGCAGAGCACCTCGCTGGCCTTGTTCAAGAGAAATCTTGACCAATGGATGGGAGATCGCAGATATACCCCAGGGATTACCTCAGTGTCACTGCTCGACAGAGGCACAGCAAAATAATGGGCATAGTTCCCCATACTAAAGGGGTGGCGTAAGCCACAAAACGATGGGCTAGGCTTGTAAATGCCCTCGGGCAGATAGCCTAGTATGAACCTATGAACCTAAGAGTCCATTCCTTCAGCCTCACCGCCTGAGGATTACTCTTTTGGGCAAACCTTGCACACCATGAGGGAACATTTCCATTGGGAGAGCCAGGATTACTCAGAATCCAAGAAAAGGCTCAGAGATTTCCTTCTATTGCCTCAGCACAGGCCCTTGGCTATCCCCCCTGTACTTGATATTGTTGATGATGTTTTTTCTGAGTCCAGTCTGTCTCCAGATTCTTTACCCCCTGCACCAGTAAAGCCAGACAGATACTACAGGGTCCCTGACTCTCATAAATATCTTTACAAAAACCACGCTGCAGACCCAGAAACTATTTCTCAGGGTTCAAAAGGGGTTAAAGCTTCCACTTCCAAAAATCCTGTGCCCTCAGATGGGGATTCCAGAGCTCTGGACAGATGGGGGAAAAAGTTTACACTTCTGCTACTTTAGCTGTAAGAGCTTTAAACTGTCAGTTTCACATGCTTAAATATCAGCATTATCTTATGTCATTGTTAAAGCAGAAAATGGTTACAAATACAGAAGGTCCTGATTGTAAAGAAATGCAGGATTTATTGCATGCAATTGAACAAGTGGGAAAGCATACTCTGCAATGTGGTTTTGATTCATTAGAGGCTTCTTGTAGAGCCGCAGTTACAGGCTCAGTTATTTGAAAACATGCTTGGTTAAAAGAACAAAGTTTACCTGACCATGTTAAAATTAAATTATTGGATGCTCCACTGCAGCATGATACTTTGTTTGGTGTTAAGGCAGAAGAGGTTTTAAAGAAAATGGAGGATAAAGCAAAGTCAATGCAAACTGTGAAAGATTTCTTACAGGTACAGCCACCTAGATTTAGCAGAAACTGGCCTTCAAAAAATTGGTCCTTTCCAGTGTCAGACAGGCCATAGAGGCAGATACAGACGCCCAAGAGGCAGATCTCACCCACAAGGCTCCTACAGACCTAAACAATGGGGTTCTTCAGCCCCTAAAGGGGGAGAAGACAAATCACAACCTTATAGAAAACAGTCACAATGACTTCCCTCTGCAAATGCCAAGCACTTACCAGTTGACAGCACCCCTAGGGGGAAAGCTAGCACTTTTCTCAAAAAATTGGCACATGATCACCCAAGACCAATGGGTGTTGAATATAGTTTCTCAAGGGTACAGGTTCCACTTCCACACTCTTCCAAAACCAAAAGGTATGCCAAACCTGCCTCAAAACCAATGGGCAGAGGCACAAAGACAGAGTGCAACTCTTATGGATATGGGAGCTATTCAAAATGTTCCACAAGAAGAACAGGGCCAAGGATTTTACTCACGACTTTTTCTAGTACCCAGAAAGGACAAATCATGGAGACCAATACTGGACTTGTCAATCCTAAATACTTTCCTGGATGTTCCAAAATTCAAAATGTTAACACTACAACAACTCTTGCCCATGCTGGGCGAAGAGGCTTGGCTAGTTACTTTAGATCTCAAGGAGGCATACCTGCATGTCCCAATCAGACAATCGTGCAGAAGATACCTCAGATTTATAGCAGGCTTAATGCATTACCAATTCTCTGCATTGCCCTTTGGCTTATCTACTGCGCCCAGGGTCTTCACAAAATGTCTGGCACCAGTAATTGCATTTTGCAGGCAAAAAGGAATTCAAATATATCCCTACTTGGATGACTGCCTTATTCAAGCAGAGAGCAAGGACATTCTTCTAAAGCACCTGGAGTTTGTAAAATGATTACTAATTTGCCTAGGGTACACAGTAAGCGAAAAGAAATCAAAACTAGTGCCCTCTCAAGAGATAATATTCCTAGGTGCAAGCTTGAATACAACTACCCAGATGGCTTATCTCACACCAGATAAACAAAGGCAACTGACTCAGTACTTTCAAATGTTGGCAACAAAGACCCAGCTCCCTGCAAGAAAAATTCTGCAGGCCCTGGTATTCATGGCATCTTGCATTCTACTAATTCCGTATGACAAACTGCATATGAGGAAACTACAATGGTATCTGAAAAGTGTTTGGACTCAGCATTGTCACAGCCTAGAGACAATCATAACCTTAATTCCCTGCCTACAAAAGGAGTTTCGATGGTGGTCACAGGCCTGTCACCACAACAAGGGACAGCCTTTCACCTTACCTACAGCCAGGCAGACAATAACAATGGATGCATCGGATTACGTCTGGGGAGCACATATGGCAGGAAAATGTTTTCAGGGCACGTTGCCCAAGGAACAACTGCATCTTCACATCAATCAAAAAGAGATGCTAGCTGTACAAAATGCCCTGACAGCCTTCAAGAACCTAATACATCCAGGACAATTATTAATAAAGACGGACAATACCACAGTTATGTGGTACATAAACAAGCAAGGGGGGCACACATTCCTACCCCCTATGCAGACAAGCCATGACTTTGTGGAACACAGCACTGACTTACCAGGTACATCTGCAAGCTCAATTCCTGTCAGGAACAAAAAATACACTGGCAGACGAACTAAGCAGAAATCTCATGGATCCTCACGAATGGAAGCTAAATCCACAAGTGTTCAACATGATAACAAGGGAATGGGGATGCCCAGACATAGATCTATTTGCCTCCCTTCACAGTTACCAATTACAGAAATTTTGCACAAGGACTTATCACTCTCAAGCATGGAAAGTGGATGCTCTATCTTTCAACTGGAAAAATCTGACAGTCTATGCCTTCCCTCCGATGCCTCTTCTCCCCAAGGTGCTTCTGAAAGTCAGACAAGAGAGGCCAAAAATTATCTTGATTGCACCAGACTGGCCACGCCAGCACTGGTACCCAATCCTAAAGATTTTGTCCCAAGGCCCTCCTTGGCCTCTTCCTCAAATTCCTCATCTTCTGACACAGCAAAACAATCAGATTCTGCACAGTCAACTCAAAACTTTAAACCTGGCAGCATGGCAGATAATGTAGCCACTCAGACTGCACCTCTTTCTAAAGCTGTTATGGATGTAATTTTGGAAGCCAGGAGACCCAGTACTAGGAAATCTTATGCGGAAAAATGGAAGAGATGCTGTGCTTGGAACCAGGCACAAGGGCTCGACCCACTGGTCCCTAATATGCCTCAGATTTTACAATACCTGACTGAGATGTTGGACAAAGGCCTATCTTTTTCTTCTATTAAAATCCATGCCTCTGCCATTTCAGCTCATTACAATACGGATCCTCCTATTTTTTCACATCCTCTACTACGACAGTACCTCAGAGGGGCAAAGAATATAAGACCCCCTAGGAGAGCACCAGTACCTACTTTGAACCTCAATTTTGTTTTAGAAAAACTAACACTGCCTCCTTTTGAACCAGCCAGCACAGCTGATCTAACATTCTTGTCTTGGAAAACTGCTCTGCTCCTAGCAATAACTTCAGCAAGAAGAGTTTCAGAGTTACAGGCATTGATGGCTGTGGAACCTTTCCTCATTTTTCACCAGGACAGGGTCTCTCTAAGGACGAACCCAACATTCATGTCAAAAGTGGTCTCCAATGTGGCCTTAAACCAAACTATTCATTTACCTACGTTCTACCCAAATCCACAGAATAAAGGGGAAAAACTTCTGCACTCTTTGGATATTCACAGGCAGCTACGTTTTTACTTGGACAAAACAAAAGCTTTCAGAAAAAACTGAGCAACTGTTTGTAGCATATGCTGCAGGATCACAAGGAAAACCTATTACAAAACAGACAGTCTCCAAATGGATAGGACATTGCATCCGCTTTTGTTATGCACAACATGGCAAATCTGTGCATAAGGGCATTAGGCCTCATTCTACCAGAGCAACAGCCACTTCATCAGCTTTCCTCAGAGGATTACCAACCAAAGACATTTTGGAAGCTGCAACCTGGAGTTCAGTGCACACTTTCACCAAGCAACTACCACTTACCTCTCTACTCTAAATCCAGAGCAGGCTTTGCCACTGCAGTTCTGCAGGGCCTGGTAGCCTCTCCAAATCCAATTTAGACCCAGTCGCCCAACCTCAGCTTTGGGATTCAACCCAAGTGTAATGACTGCATCAGTGAAACACGATGAACATAGTACAGTTGTGTACCTACCATAAATGTACCTACCATAAAATGTAGATGTTCGAGTGTATTCACTGTTGCAGTCCAGGTTGCCCACCCACCATCCCCCTTTTTCTTTGCTGGGACTTCTCTGTACTTCTGAACTCTATACAACCTATATGGTGTATTTGCTTGTAGAGGAAAGATATGTTTACATAAGTACATACATACTTTTTGGCATTTTTTATTCTTTTCAGCCTTCCTATCTGGGGGCACCTGACATCTGGGACAAGAAAAACTGAAAGAAAATGGCGTTGGTTGCATCTTTTATACCACTGGTGCACTGACGTCAGGGAAGAGGCGACAGCAACCAACGCCGGACCTAAACTTTGGAACTCGGGCCGACTGCGGGTAGCCTGCCAACAGGATAACCCAAGTGTAATGACTGCAACAGTGACTACACTCGAACATCTACATTTATGGTAGGTATACAACTGTACTTTGTCTTTCACAGGGATTGAGTGTTCTTAGAGCTGAAGAAAATTTCCTTCCAATGCATTTTCCAAATGTCCTCGAACAATTCTATTAATCTGATTATTTTCTTCCAGTGATACAAACTAAGGTTAGGAGTGCTGTTCACACACTAGATGTCAATTTTGAGCTCCGGTACTACTTGATGTGGCTGTTTCAGTTTAGGAAGATGGAGAAGGTTGTACAGTTCCTCTGTCTTGAGCAGGGAAAGGCTTGTTATTCCTCAACAGTTATTTTCCAAGTGGACTGCCAGTTGCATTACCTTTAACTATCAGGAGGCAAATTGTCAGTTACAATATGTTGTCAAAATCCATTCCATTAGAGGAATGGTTTCCTCCAATACTTTGTGAACTTCCTTTGTAAAGACAGTACTTTAAAGACTTATTTTTTCTAGCTTATTGTTTGTTTGCTACTGTTTGTCATCTTCTGTCCTTATGGCTTTACTGTTTGGGGATTCACACCAGTCATTTGCCTCATAATGGAAGTGCCTCAGCATTGAATAAAATGGATATGTTCATAGTTTTTAAGATGGTCCATAAGAGAATCCTATTTGACAGGTCAGGTATATGCAGGTATGTTCTCCTACAAATCTCCACTTTTGGAGTTTCTTCTTTTAGTTAACCAGTTGTATACTTGTATACAAATTATAAATAATTAAGGCGTGCTGATTTTAATTGTTTTTCATAGCTCACAGTGATGCTTTGCTAAAAGCTAGGGAATAAACTGGCTAAGCTGACTTACATGTCAGTCATGTTGCGTTATGTATATATTCGAATTTATGCACAGGTTTCTTAAACCATGGGAGTCCACAAATTTTTTTCCCGAATTCTGATTGGAAAATATGAATACTAGGTGCTTCATCAAGGAGGGTCATCTTTTAGATCATCTGATATGGTGCAAGCATATCTGTCATTATGAAAAGTTCCTTCCACGACTGTTCTTTGTTTTTAATTTTTTCTAAACATTAACACTTTTTTTTCTGTTATAGAAGCGGTATCAGTGTGGCAAGATAATGGGCCAAAACTTATAATTTTGTAATTTTAATTGTGCTCATACTTCAGGTTGGTATCAGTTACCTTCTAATGCTACTACAGTAATTACTTTGTGTTATACTAGGGAAAACCAGATTCTGTGGCGAGAGGTGGCATCTTTAAGGCAGAGGCATGCAGAGCAGCAGAATCTTTTAAACAAGGTATGAACTAAGTTTTGTGCAGTAGCTTCCTTTGTATGGTTGTATTTTATATTTTATGAATTGCTTATTCCTTGGAGCTAATTGCTTTATAATTATTTTGGAAAAGAAGAGTTAAATTCAAAAATCTTTTTTCAAGTATCTGCCTAATTGACTGTCTCTTGATTTAGTATGTAGTATAAATCTTTATTTGTGAGAATTAATTGTACTAGGACATGCTTTTTCTATTCTGACTTGACTTCCAGAGCTGTAAAACATCCCCAACATGTAGCTGGCTTCTCACTCAAAGATTCCAAGTGGTGCATGTGTAAAAAAGGGGAGAACAGCCCTTTCTGTCTTCAGTTCTTTCCCCATCATTGCAGCAAGTGATGATGAGTCGTCATTCCATTTGTTCCATTAGTTGCTTCCAAGACATCTTTCACAGTGTTAAGTAATCTTTTGGATTTTTCTTTTTCTGTTATATCAGATTGCATAGTATAAGCACCTATTTGTGTTGTGATTTATCACATTCTGAAGTCTGTGAAGCCCCTGGCCTAGAAAAATTAACTAAATGCCTACATAGTCAAACATCATCAAATGATTTCTATCTGCAGTGTCATTTCTGTCTAAGGGAAAACCACAGCATCCTTCCCTGTGAGCACTTTGCGGTCTCATTATTAATAAGGCCCCTTCATTGAGTACAAGAAGCTATTGGTCTTTACCAAATTCCCTACCATTTTGACTGGGGAACCCTGAAAGGTAATTCTGTGTCCTGTCATGAATATAAGAGGCACAGAAAAATGAGCTTACCTAAAAAGATTATGATTAAAAAGCAAGTGAACATAGAGAGCAAGACATTTTGAGATCCTTCCAGCACTCCTGAAGCCAAAGGGTACTGGTCCTACAGAGGTGCTGCTTTGTTTACGTTAGTCTCACGGCCTACAGCTTCTGCATCCCCAGCCTTTTGGAGCCAAACATTGGGATAATGGCTACTGTACCCCTGACCACAGGTGCAGAGAACAGCTCTGTGCCATGCAGTGGTTTTCAAATGCCTGCAAAGCGCATCTGACCTTCACTATTACAGAATGCACCTTCATTTGAGTTCTCTTCCCAGGATACTCCAACCATAATGATGGATTAGTATCTGAAAGGCTCGATATCTGAAGCTTTTCACCCTTCCTTCTCATAGACCTGATGAAAAAGACTGTAGTTTTGTGATAGTACAGATTACTGAAGGTCAGACATCCACTCTGCTGGTTTAAGCTTTGGCATCTCACATTAGACTGCCACAGGTTTCAGAGGAATATGTTGCTGCCTGAAGATCAGGCCATATGTGAATCGGCCTTCAACTTCAGGAACACTTCCATCTTTGAAGAAAAAAAATGTCTTCCCTTCCTAATTTCTAGGATACAGAGCTGAATGAGTAGTTGACCTATTTAACCTCTGTCTGCTTTTCTTTGAGATATGCAGTAAATGCCATGACCCCCCCCAGCCAAAAGCATTTTCTTCTTTTGGAAGACCATGTATTTAGTGATGGGAGCACTTCAAATTGTAGAGGGAACTAAGAGGATCTGATGTTGTCATTTTTATTATTCCTGAATGTATGGGGTTATGGATCAGACCTCCGATCTGACTTGGCCGGATATCACAGACTCACTCAGGGGGCAAGAAAATGTGGATCCATAAATCCCAGGGGTCTTTCCAGGATCCATGTGTGAACAACTCCAGGTGCAGAGGGGGAGTTCAAGTAGAGTTTAAATGGAAATGCTGTCCTTGTGGAAGAGGAGGCCCCAAAACCTGGGTTTCAGAGAGACATTTTCTGGAGTGACTCTTCCAGTGATCCTGTGGAGGCAGTGGAGGCACTTGTCCTTGCAACCAGATGCCTGGGCTTTTATAAAAAAATAAATAAATAAATAAATAAAAATTCGTGGAGGCCAAAAATAATATCCAGAGGTTATTCCATATCATTTTTCCAGATTTTAACAACCAAAAGAAGAAGGCTTCCCGACATTCCAGGAAACCCTGGTTTTGCGGGCCTCTGCCATGAGGATAGCATCTTCCATTTGAACTTTCCCTTATGCCTCTGGGAGGAGTTGTCCCCACGGAAAGATACCTAGGATTTACGGAACCACATTTTCTTGTTTCCTCTTTGATTTCGAGAAAATGATCATTGTGGTGTAGAAACGCACATCCCTATGGCAGACAGGGTCTTTCCTTCCTGTTCACTGCGGGAAAGCATTTCTTTCACAGAAGAGCCAAACAAGGGCATTCCATCAAAGGGGGCATTGATGAAAGAAGACTTGAAAGGCTCAGCAAAATTGCATAGCAGCATCCAGGCATGTCTCCTAATGACAGTGCCTGAACCAGCAGCCAGTGAGGTACAGCATGGGATATTAACCTTGTGGACGCATTGGAAATAAATACTAGAAGTGGCCAGTTTTGAAGATGATCTCTTGTAGTCTTCCACAGACATGGACTCTGAAAAAGATGTGGCGAGTTCCTTAGTTAAATCGCACTGCAGTCTCATAAAGTATGCTAAATGATTCGGGAACCTCAAGGCAAAGGTTGCTGAAGCAAATATGCTCTTCCCAAATCTGTCCAACCACCTCGACTGTCAAGGGGATGGAAAGAGGATCTTTGCTCTGCTAGCTCCTTTTTTTGTGGCTGCCGCCGCAACCATAGCATCAACAGGGACTCCTTTGCTCAAATGGGGTCTGTCCTTCGGTGTTGCCAATATTTTGTCTGGGTGTTGGAGAATTGATTCGACTGACTAGCATGGGTGCCTCTTAATTCTTCCTCCTCCAAAAGCCACAGTGATAATGTATGCCTTCCAACTGGGGTGGAGGGGGTGGGGGCATTACTTGGGAAGACAGTCTAAGGCACATGGACTCAGAGGCCATCCTGTGCATCAGTGTCCTAGAAATCAGGGCAGTCCTATATGCATTGCAGGTGTTTCAAGATTTCCATCTAGGAATGGTTACAGTTCAGATGGGCAACATGTCAGTAGTCTGGTACATCAACAACAAGGCAGAACCAGATCTTTTACCACTTTGCAGGGAAGCATTGAGATTGTGGCAGTAGGAAAGCTCTTCCAACCACTTTCTGTTCGCAATGCATATTCTGGCAAAAACTGACATGCTAGTAGACAAATTAAGCAGGTTCATCTTAATCCCTTACACATGGTCCCTCATCCAGTCAGTGGCAGACATTATCTAGTGCCAGTTGGGTTAACAGTGGTACAACCTTTTTGCCTCTCCCCTTAGTACCAAGTGCAGCAGGTACTTTGCCATGATACCCCCAATGACGAAGTCACCAAGAGATGCCCTAGTTCACGATTGGACCTGTGGTCTAATATGCACCTCTCCTCCTAATCCTCTTATCCCCATGTTTATTCTGAAAGTGTATGAGCGGAAGAGCAGGGTGAGCCTTATTGCCCATTCTGGCCTTACCAAGTATGGTTACCTTTCCTTTGGTCTCGTCTTCTTCACCACCTTCTTCCATGGGTGTTCGATCCTCAGCAGGAGCTTTTGTCTCATCCGTTCAGGCTGCCTCATCAAGACATTCTATCCTTCAAATTGACCATGTGGTTTTTCCAATTCCAATGATGGCTGGAATTTCCAGGCTTTCTTCCCCTGTTCCCTACATCCTCATGTCCTCCCGAAAAGCATCCGCTAGGAAACTTTATAAAAGTAAATGATAAAGATTTTCTGTTTGGAAACTTCAGAGACAGACGGACCCCTTTTCTGTGCATTTTCTTGCTGTTCTTGATTTTCTGGCTTCCATCTTCAATGAAGGAGCTAGTTATTCGACAGTTAAGGTGCAACTGTCTGCCATGTCATATTATCACATTGGCTTAGATAGCTCTTCATCAGCTTCTCTTAAATTACATAAAGCCTCCCTTATGGGGACATTACAGCTTCGTCCTCCGGTAAAAGATCCTGTGCCTCCATGGAACCTTAGGCTGGTCAGCCTCTCTTCAAAATATCAGCAAAAATTGAGTTAAAATATTTTTTCTGGAAAACACTTTCTCTGTCCTAACTAGATGAATATCAGATCTCCAAGCACTTTCTTCTCAAACACCTTTTCTGATTTTTCACAAGTACTGATTGTCACTTCTGACTACTCTTCCTTTCTGCCTAAGGTGGTGTCAGAAGCTATCCTCGGCCAATCAACTTACCAGTTTTCTTTCCAAAATTTTCTAACAAGGAAGAATACATGGTTAATTTACTAGATATTCATAGACAGCTCAGATTTTACATTCACAGAACCAAAGACTTCAGGAAGTCAGAGGGACTGTTTGTATCCTTCTCTAAAGCTACATTTGACACAGCAATATCAAAAATTATGCTAGCCAGATGGCTAACTGTATTATCTTCATTTAGAAAAACTAACACCTGTCACTAGCAAAACATCCTAAAGCACATTCTACTAGGTCTGTGGCCATTTAGTCTGCTTTTTGGTGTAAAACTTCTGTAGAAGACATCTGTGCAGCTACTACATGGTGCAAAGCTCATACTTTTATAGCGCATTACCAGTTACACACATTGTCTAGGAGTAGAGCAGCTTTTGGCTGCACAGTACTGTGGAATGTCCTTCCTTGAGGACCTCCCAAGATGATTCTAGCTGGGTACTCTGTCTCATCAGTTGCGGAACAGATGAAAGACAACATCAGGTATTACAGTTGTATACCTACCATAAATCTGCATCTGTGTTTTCATCCTTCCTCGACTTCCCACCCATCTTTCCCCCTTCCCCATTTGCCTGGATCCCGGTATAATATGAGGGATATTCCTGTATAGCCTTTGCTGTGTGGGTTTCAGAGTAATCTCCTCCTTATGTGTTCTCTTTTTGTTTCCCATCTTTTTACCTGTTGTATTACTTACAAGTAACATAGGCTATCCCTTTACCTTTTTTGGCATGGTGTTTGCAGGGCAAACTCGACCTGAGGTAACTCTCAGTAGTCAAGGGATTATGAGTAAGGGGAGGGAGCTCGAGTTACAGACCCTAAGTCTGTTGAGTGGCTGAAGACGTATCTGAGAACTATCAGTTGAGGAATGACTAAAATAGACAGCAGAGATGCAGTGTTATAGTAAGTACATCACTATGATTTATTTACAGCAAACAGTTTTGTGTAGTGTCTATTCAGGGGCATTTTAAATGTGGGGGGTAGTCCTTTCAGTGACTGTCGTATCTGTTAAAAATATTAAAGTAAAAAAGTACTTTTTTAATTGTAAGAAATATAGAATGTTATGTTGTCTCATCTCGCCTTTGTTCTTGCTGGTTGGGTTCGGAGCCGATCCTCTGCTCTGACTCGGCAGATATACAATAGCTCGAGAGCTTTTAATGGCTTGAGGCTACCCCTTATCACAACATGCCTAGCGGCAACTACTCAGATCTCATTTGCCGCTTGCAGCGTCAAGATTGCTGAATACTGGCTCAGGCTAAGTACTTTATATATTTTCTAGTTATTGCTAATTTTTAGCAAATTTAGCGTTGTCACCTCACAGTAAGACGCTGTCCGGTTCGATTCTCAGACAGAGCGTCTTCTGCATGGAGACATGCGCGAATGGGTGTACCTTCATTGAAGGTTGTGTGTCAGGCCTGGCAAGCCGGTACGTAAAAATCAACTGCCAATCATTAGTGGACCGGAGTTCCGCTGTGGCGACCCCTAACTGGGAAAAGCCGAAAGACACAAACATATTGACTCGTTAGAGTGTGTATATTTCCTCATTAGTCTAACGACCCCTTTCTCTGCTTGTTGTGGTGTTTGTGGCCTTCGTTTTCTCTTTCAGGCCTGCTTTCCCCTAAGAGCCGTTTAAGTTAGAGGTTTTTTCCCTTTTCTCCCCTTTTTTCTGGGATTGCCGTTTAACTTAGAGGCTCTCCCATCGGGGGAGTTGCCGTTTAAGTTAGAGGCTCTCCCCCTTCCTTTGTCTTCCTTTCAAAAAAAAAAAAAAAAAAACAATATTAAGGTTTTTTTCTTTGTGTTATCAACCTGTTTGCTTCTACTTGTTGTAGGCAGTGAGTGATAGTTTTATGTGTTTTCTCTGTGGAAACTTTTTCCTGACTAGTGCTTGCTATGTTTAAAGAGTCAAAACCCTCTGGTTTTAAAAAAAATGCGACTCTTGTTGCCAGAAATTCTCCCTTACAGACTGGCACATGAGTTGCGTTTATTGTTTAGGGGCTGTTCACCTGCAGGACTCTTGCTGGATCTGTCATGCTTTCAGTTCCAGAGTCCTACAGGAGAGAAAAAGTAAGCTTATTTTACGTGACCTCCTGAAGAACCCTCAAGATGCCTCGTCTTGGGGTCCTCAGCCAGCCAAAGTGTCTTAGAAACACTCCAAGCCATCAGTTCCGAGCTCAGAACAGGCAAAAATTACTGAGAACCATTTGGCTCTGTCGGCCCTCAGCATTGGCTCCAACAAAGCTAAGTCTCTGGCAGCTCCATCTGTCTCTCGAAGCCGGTCCGGATCCATAAGAGATCTAGGTCTCCCTCTTTGGAGCCAGTACGCACCGCTCCACAATCTCCTCTGCTGCAACTTGGAGTGGGCAGTCACCGGTCCTCTTCACACTCCACTTGGTCCTCATGACTTTTGGATCACGACATGGAGAGAGTGGTCAACAGGCCCCTCATGTCACAGGCAAATGCCAAATTGCTCTTGAGCCCAGCCCATAAGGGTTTGGCTCATTTGGCCCTCCCAGCTTTTCCATTGATTCCTCCTCCGACTCTCTTGAGCTCGGAGCTGGAGTGCATGGAGGTCGTGGTGGTGGAACCGTCAGCTCCAGTTTCTTCTCCCTTATTGGTTCCGACGACTGCTCCAATCTCCTCGATGTCCCAGTCCGTCGAGGGTCTAGGCTCCGAAGTTCTCTCGCCAGCTCGGAGGGGGTAAGTGGCATCGGACCCTTGTTCGACCCTGCTCTCCCTCTCAGAGCTTCGGCGCAGGTGAGCTTGGCTCCTCTGAATCTTTGCTCCCAGTTCGAAGGAGATCTCCGGGCTTTTCGGAGCGGTGGCTCCTTCGACCCGAGACAATGGTGCCTTCGAGGTGATGAGGAGCGTGCTGTCTCCTGAGACTGCTCCACCCTCAGCTCCACTGGCTCCTTCTCCCTTTGTGCCTGTGCCTGCCTTTGTCCCTCCTCCTGCCAAGTGTAGGGAACTTGTGCCCCAGGATGCCCCACTGGGTGACCTCACTTCTTCCGAAACCTCCGAACATTTGGAGGTCTCTTGGAAGAAGAAGTGTAAGAGGAAGCATCTATATTCCCCTGAGTCTATCACTTCGGATACGGACTCGGATGAGTCAGAAGGGTCCCCACAGTCCCCTTCTGAGGATGTCTCCTTTTCAGATATCTTGGAAATCCTTAGAGGAGTGCCTGGAAGTCCCTAGCCCCTTCTGGGGATGAGTCTGTATAACTGGACGCATTTGGTTACCGACCCTCCACCTCTTGGGTGTCTCCACCTTTCGACCCACTTTTGTCTGTAGTGAGTCGAAAGGCGTGGAGCGCTCCAGAGACCATGGAACCTGTTCTGAGGAGACCTAACAAATTTATTACAGCTCCAGAAGTTAAGTCTTTCCTATACAAAGGAGTCCCTGTTGATGCCATGGTGGTTGCAGCAGCCACCAAGAAGGAACTTGCGGAAACTTCATCTGTCCATCTGCCGAACAAAGAGTCTGGTACGATGGACAGGTATGGGAAGTGTATCTTCTCTTCAGTGACTTTTACTCTCAGATCGCTGAATTACTTGTCACATTTCACGCGACTTCAGAGGGATCTCCTGAAGGAGCTAGGAGATACCCTGCAAGATCCTATAGCTGAGGGAGTTGCAAACAGAGAAGCGTCCCAGCTTGCGACCTTAACCTCCATGGTAAACTCCACCATGAGGCTCATTTCTTATGCGGCAGATTGAGTGAGTAGGGCAGCAGGTACTGGGGTAGCTTTACATAGACACTCCTGGATGCGCCTTTGTCTTCATTTACAAACACCCCCTTTGATGGCTTGTCCTTGTTTGGGCCTCAGGTAAAAGAGACTCTCACCAGGTGTGAACAGGATGGCAAGACTCTCTCTGCCGTAGGGGTCCGTTTTTCCACTCCATCTAAACCCTATCCTAAAGGTCAGAAAAGTGGAAAAATGTGGATGTTTTTCGTGTTTTACTGTTGCAGTCATTACATTAGGGTAATCTGCTGGCAGGTTGCCCTTAGTCAGCCTGATTAACAAAGTCTTGGGTCCTGCATCAGTTGCTCTCTCCTCTTCCATGACGTCAGGTTGTCAGGGGTATAAAACATGCAGCTGACACCATTTTATTCAGTCTTTCTTGCCGTGCAGTGCCCGAAGCAGAAGCAGTTCGCAAGTGCCGGTCGGCCAACTCCTGAAATTTTTGCATTCGAGTTTCAGAACCGAAGTCTTCAACTAAAGCTAAGTACCCCATTGGGGAAACTTTTTCTTACTCCTTACCGATGTCAGTAAAAGTTAATAATTGCATTACTTGTGGGAAGCAAATACCTCATAAGGATTTTCATTTGTATTGTATTCCTTGCCTAAGCCCAAATCATAACGTGCCTTGCTGTTGGTTTTGTGCTAGATTTAACAATGCACTATTAAGCGTCGGTATAGTTTTGCTTCGAAATATTTTGGATCAAGATTTAATTACCCTGAAATGTTGTCGGTTAGCAATCCGATTACCGGAGTTCACAAAAAACGCAAAGAAAAAGACAGAGACAGACTGCCGAGGTCCTAAACCGACTAAACTTTCTCCTAAGCCAGTCGCTGGTTCGCCGGTACTCAGTGAGGCACTTTCGCAGCCCCTGATACCTGCTACTTTTGAGTCGCTTTTATCGAGACCCATGCGGAGTCCGATATGCAGTGAGATTCTCAGAGTATTGAACCCGCGGATGTCTCTCACTTGGATGGGTCCGGAGCCGCTGAGTAGGCACCGGCTTCTGAGGATGTTTTCAGGCCTCAATATTTTTATATAAAACCGACGCCAGCCTCAAAAACAAGATCAAGAACATCTTCTATTTCTAAAAACTGACGCATGAGCCACGTGCTCAGGGCCCTATGCCTAAAAAACAGATGATCAAAATGGCTGAGGACTTAATTACCTTGATCAGGGGTTCCCAACCCCTCCCCCCTGCTAAGAAGCCTAGGCAAGGCACTGATTATGAATCTTCAAATCAGGTTTCCATTTCTTCTGATCACTCTTCTGATCAGGAATTTTCTATTCCACCCTATGAGGATTCTGATGCAGAAAAATCCATCCCATCTTCATCTCCTCCTGAGGATTACTCTTTTGGGGGAACCTTGCATACTTTAAGGGAACATTTTCACTGGGAGCGTCAGGATTTCTCTGAATCAAAAAAACGGCTTAAGGATTTCCTTCTTCTTCCTCAGCATAGGCCTTTGGCAATACCTCCTGTATTAGACATTGTTAATGTGTTTTTGGAATCAAGCATGGCTCCTGATTCCCTACCTCCAGCTCCTAGTAAGCCAGACAGATATTACAGGGTTCCTGACTCCCACAAATTTCTATTAAAAATCCTGCTGATGATCCTAAAACTATCTCACAGGGTCCCAAAGGTGTAAAGGCTTCTACAGCCAAAAATCCTACCTCCTCTGATAGAGATTCCAGGGCTCTGGATAGATGGGGAAAGAAAGTTGATATGTCTGCAACCTTGGCAATTAGGGCCTTAAACTGCCAGTTTCATATGCTTAAATACCAACAGCATGTTATGGGCTTATTGAAACAGAAAATGATGTTGATTTCTGATTCTGTGGAAAATAAAGAATTACAGGAATTATTGCATTCAGCAGAACAGGTCGGAAAGCATACTTTGCATTGTGGTTTTGATTACTTGGAGTCCTCTTGCAGGGCCACAGTAACTGGATCTGTGATTAGAAGGCATGCCTGGCTCAAGGAGCAAAATCTGCCTGATCATGTTAAAGCTAAATTGTTGGATGCCCCCTTGCAGCACGATACTCTGTTTGGTAATAAGGCAGAAGAGGTTTTAAAGAAAATGGAAGACAAAACTAAATCTATGCAAACTGTAAAAGATTTCTTACAAGTGCAGCCACCCAGGTTCAGTAGGCACTGGCCTACTAAAAATTGGTCCCTTCCTGTGTCCAACAGAGCCTCTGAAGGCAAATCCAGGCCCTCAAAATGCTCTAGATACCAATCACAGGGTTCTTAAAGGTCAAAGCAATGGGGTGCCTCCACCTCCCAATCTGGAGGAAACAAAGCACAACCCTACAGTAAGCAGTCTCAATGACTTCCCGCTACCTTCACCAAGCACTTATCTGTTGGCAGTCCCCTTGGGGGGAAAATTAGCACTTCATGCTCAAAATTGGCAGTTATTTACCCAGGACAAGTGGGTATTAAACATAGTATTCAAGGGGTACAGATTTCATTTCTATACTTTGCCAATTCCAAACGTTTGGCCAGATCTGCCACAAAATCAGTGGACAGAGGCTCAGAAACAAGTTACGTCCCTCATGGATATGGGGGCTATTCAACCAGTACCAGAAAAGGAAAAAGGACAAGGTTTTTGTTCAACACTGGATTTATTGATTTTGAGCACACTCCTGGACATTCCAAAATTCAAAATGCTGACTTTACAACAGCTACTGCCTATGCTGGGCAGGAACACTTGGTTATTGACTTTAGACTTAAAAGAGGCATACCTGCATATCCCAATAAGGGAATCGTGCTGAAGATACATCCGCTTCAAGGCAGGTTTTTTGCATTACTAATGCTCTGCACTGCCCTTTGGCTTATCTACTACGCCCAGGGTCTTTACAAAGTGCCTGGCACCAGTAATTGCATTATGCAGACAAAGAAGCATACAAATTTATTTTTATCTGGACAACTGTCTCATTCAAGCAGAAGACAAGGACACACTTCTTCAACATCTGGCATTTGTA
This sequence comes from Protopterus annectens, assembly GCF_019279795.1. Lineage (NCBI taxonomy): Eukaryota > Metazoa > Chordata > Ceratodontiformes > Protopteridae > Protopterus > Protopterus annectens. The sequence continues at coordinate 459,224,952 of NC_056749.1, forward strand.
AAAAGGCTTCTAACATGCATAGGGTACACAGTAAACAAAAAGAAATCCCAACTGGTACCCTCTCAAATAATTACATTCCTGGGTGCAAGCTTGAATACAACTGCCCAGATGGCTTACCTTACGCCAGACAAGCAAAGGCAACTGACAACATACTTCAAACAAATGGCAACAAAAACCCAGTTATCTGCAAGACAAATTCTGCAGGCTTTGGGGTTCATGGCATCCTGCATTCTACTAATTCCATATGCGAGGCTGCATATGAGGAAACTTCAATGGTACCTAAAACGTTTATGGAGCCAACATTGTCACAGTCTGGAAACAATGATTCCTCTCATTCCCTGCCTACAATAGGAGTTTCTTTGGTGGGCAGAGACATGTCACCAAAACAAGGGATTGTCATTCACTCTAACCCCTGCCACCCAAACCCTAACTACAGACGCATCAGACTATGCGTCGGGGGGGGCACCTGGCTGGGAGATGCATTCAGGGCGAATGGAGCCCAAAACAAATGCATCTGCATATCAACCAGAAAGAGATGCTAGCTGTTCAGAATGCTCTGACAGCCTTCAAGGACTTACTTCATCCAGGACAACTACTGTTAAAGACAGACAACACCACGGTTATGTGGTACATATACAAGCAGGGGGGTACAAATTCCTACCACCTTTGCAGACTAGCTATGGCATTGTGGAACACAGCTTTGACTTACCAAATACATCTTCAAGCTCAATTCCTGCCAGGAAAACAAAATACTCTGGCAGGCGACCTAAGCAGAAATCTTTTGGACCCGGACGAGTGGAAACTGGATCCACAAATGTTTAGCATGTTAACACAGAAATGGGGGAGCCCAGACATAGATCTATTTGCCTCTCCACAAAATTATCAACTGGACAATTTCTGCACAAGGACTTATCACAGATAAGCATGGAAAGTGGATGCCCCATCCTTCAGTTGGAAAAACCTATCAGTCTATGCCTTTCCCTCTCTGCCTCTTCTCTCCAAGGTCTTACTAAAAGTCAGACAGGAAAAACCAAAAATGATCCCAATTGCTCCGGACTGGCACTAGGGACAGTGCAGAAATAGGAGGCAAAATCAAGGGCAGATGGCACTGAGCTATGCAGTAGAAGTCTGTGAATAGATGGCACTGAGCTATACAGGAGAGATCTGGGAATAGATGGCACATGATGTGAACAAGTACCTTTTCATTCATTGTACCTCCTTACTCTCCCCTCTTCACTTACTTCCTTACCTCTATCAAATTCTCTTCCCTGACTTTCTCTGTAAATATACCATAAGTTTGCTTTTTCCTCACTTCATATTGCAATTCCTGTTTGTATTAGACTAACTTTACTTTAGTTTCTCTACAAACTGACTAAAATTTCTATAAATATTAAATGATTGTCATATAACTTTTATCGATTCTCAACCAATGTTTTTATAATTATTTAAACTGCAGATGTTTTTGTTTTATTTTTGAAGCTTTTTTTCTACAGGCCTGCACTGAAAATGGGCTTCTACCCAGTCGGACTTTGAAGGTGATCAAATGTCAATAAATGAATATTTTGTAAGAGATTTTTAGTTGAGCTAAATTACTCACTACAGTAAACTCTCAGTTAACTGGAACTCAAGCAACCTGCAAAAAAATATTGAAGAAATACAGTACAATTTTCATGTGTTGCAATTTCTGTTTTCTCCCCACAGAAACATACCTTACATTTTTAGAGTTTTAGACTTTTAAAAAGGAAGATGGGAATAAATTCCCTCTCTCCACAACCTGAGAACAAGTCAAACCAAACAAATATATAAGTACAGTACTAGTCGGGCCTACTTTTAATAGCAACTCTCAAGAAACCAGAAACTACAGTCATCTGGCATCTACCAATTCCCAATGGTGCCGGTTAACTGAGAGTTTACTGTATCAAGATTAGACAAATACAAAAGTACTGCTCTCCAGAACAGAGTATAGATTATCCCATTACAGCACTGTGCAGTGCTCAAAATCAGGCTTAAAAATCTCCACAGAATAGAATTTTTACATTTATTAGCTTGCATAATGAGAGAGAGAGAGAGAAAGTATTAGCTATGACAGCACTGCTCCTCAAACTTACCTTCAGAATTCTGCATTTAAGATAATGTCTCTCTCTTCATAAGAAGACAAAACATAAGAAATCCAAGCTGCTCCCTCGGGAATAGTAAGTACAATTACTGAGGCCACATTTCACACTCACTGTCTATGAAACAGTTGTTGTTTCAAAAACAGCCACACCAAACAGCAATGGTTTAAAAAAATAGCTGTTAAAATGTCAAGAAATATATTACGGCTAAAAATGTACCTAAAACAAAAATCGGTGCATGGGTGAGGGGGGCATAAAGAAAATAGTAGAAAGGATGATAAAAATGTTTACTTTCCGTTTCTAGATACACTAGAGCACATGCTACCTGAATTGTGCTACTGTACGTTTTACAAGTCTGAACAAGCTCAACAGCCACATTAGAAATCTATTACTTCTTTATCTGCTAAGCATGATGGTAATTAAATGAAGTGTACTTTTATCATACTCTTCACAAATATATTTCTAGACCACTTTAAGTCAGTGGCTTTTGCTTTGATACTTCATACACTTTGGAGAAATGTATCCTTGCTCTTGCAGAGTTTGTATGCATTCCATACTAATGTTTCACTAAAGTCTGATGTTTGAGAGTAAACTCAGAATTGGTGTCAGGTCACAGGTGTGCAACAGGTATCACACTCTGCTTTTGTAAACAAGTCTATGGGTTCTCTTTCCACACTAGACATTTCAGTGCAGCATAAGGAAGATGCCTCGCTCCTAAGTCCGTCATCCTTGGATGAGATGTTAGATTGGGGCCCCATCTGCTTGAATTAGTGGTAGATCAGGTGGCTGTAAAGGCTCTCATGGCATAGGGGAAGTTTCTTGATGCCTTGAACAAATTTCCCCTAGTAGTATGAACACCACCTTAGGTCTCCCCTAAAGAGAGGCCACTAGCCTAGTGTGACTTAACCGGTCAACAAAATGGGGAAAAAAAAGCAGATGTTTATGATAACTTTATCTCACTTGGTATGATACTGTGCAAATAAAGGAAAACATTAAAATACTGCAACGCATCACCTATGGGGAATAAAAAGACAGATGCTTTTCTGCAGTGTTGCTGCTAATAGATTAACAGTCAGCAAGTATACCACTTAGGTTAAACAACTAGTAAAGCAAGACACAAACTGCTGATTTAGCTTGCCTTCGGTTAATCCTTTATTTGACAAATTGAGTTGCCTAATCTTCCTTGCTGTTTTAATGAGACCCCGTGGAATTCCGGACTCATCCTTTTAATTTCTAAACCCTGCCATATGATCTACAATTTTCCCACCTCTCTTAAATCTTGATATATTTTTACTTCTTGCCTACATTTCTAGCAAGAAAAGAAAGGTTTATATTTAGCTTCTATCCTACAGTAGCGAACCAAACATTAAACTGTCATTCACTGTTCACTTTTAATGCCTTTAATGAATATTCAGTTTTCCATCCACCAAATGAACATCCACCCTCGAATATTATTAACCCACCAGTATTTCTAAATGCAGTCCAGTCCTAAAAAAAAACCTTAACTCTGGTCATCATAATAAGGTGCCAGAAAAAATAAGGGGCAGCTAATGTTATAAGGTAATCATTTCATCGATTGAGAGGTGTTTTTCATCTTTGTGTGGGCGTGTACTATAGAATCAAAGGAGTTCAAGCAAACATTAAGATGGTTTTAAACTTTTTATATTAAATATCTGAAATGTCAACCATGTAACTAAATCCCACCTTGTGACCATGAACAAATAGTGCGTGCCGTGATGCAAACTGATGTCTCGTCACTGTAAAGCTGACATTTAGGAGGATGGTTACTCCAAATTGTAGTTTTTATTCTAGTGAACTACAGAATAATGTCATTTAAACTGTGCATTTTCTTTCATGTCTTTCAACACCATCAAGTAACAAAAAGCAAGTAATTAATTAATTAATTCATTCATTAACTTTACTGACCAGGTTGAAGGGCTAGTCCACAAACCACTTTCAGCCATGTCTGGGGGGACCTAACAAGCATCATTAAAATTGATATACAGATACAGTTATTGTGTTAATATATCATAAACGATAGAAGGCTTAAGTAGTGTCAGACTCACAATAATGTCATTTTCACAAATTAAAAAAGAAAAAAATAGTTAAATACGTTTAATCAACCTTCTGAAGAACTCCCAACAGCAGGGCTGAATTGGACGAAAGCAACTATACCTTTGTAACTTTTCTACTATTTTTATTGACATCTAGTTTGTTTTCAACTCTAGATAATTAAACCTATTTTACTATTTTTTAACCTGGTCTCTTGGTTGTTTTTTTCAAAATCTACTGTTAATCTAATCCATTGGTTTTGAGAATGACATTGGTGGTGTGTGAGTCCGACATGTGAGTCTTCCCTTGTTTGCTGTTTGTTTTAATTTGTGGAACTAATGACATTGGTAGTATAAGTCTGACACTATATGACCCTGCTATGATTTCTGGGTCTTTATCGGTTGCACGGACACACGCTGATTTTGTTTTTCTTAAAATATCATTTAGTATATATTGGTGAGAGAAATGAAATGTACAGTGTTCGTTTCAAAATCTACTGTTAAACCATCTGTTGGTTGTGAGAATGACACTGGTCATGTTAGAGTCCGATACTACTAAGTGAGCCTTCCCTTGTTTGCTGTTGTTTAAATTTGTAAGAATGACATTGGCGGTGTGGGTCCAGCACTAGATGAGCCTTCTGTCATTTCTGGTTCTTTATCAGCTGCATGGACACACGCCCATTTTGTTTTTCCTTAAAATATCATTTAGTATAGTGAGAGAAATGAAGTGTACATAAAAAGGGGTATTGGACCTGAGTATAGTACAGTCACTGTTTTATGCCTTCTGTGTGTTTAAAACCAAATCAAGACAGTTACCACATGGATTTGTTTTCACTGACCCGTTGCTGGGAGGTAGCTTTATTTTTATGTGGGACTACTCAAACTCAGCTCGGACAAATAGAGAATTTGGACAGTAGTCATTCATACGCTTGGCAGACTGTAGTGGTTTCAATACTGAGTGATGGAGATGAGGAATGAGGTTTCCTTATTACTTTCGGTGTTTTTATTGTGAAGTGAGGAGAAGCAGAGCTTCTGTGTTTCATTGTTGTACTGCTTTAGTGGTATTTAATTTATTATTTCAATACCTGATACGTAGCTCTCAGCCTTTCATCTCCAAAATGAGGAACACGCTCTGTCCCCCACCCACGCCAGCCAGTCAGGCACTGATGATGTCAGCATTAACTAAAAATTGTAAATAAATTAAAAAAAAAAAGTGATTTCAAGGGGCCACTCAGGAAATTGTAGCACCCCATTATTTTAGCCTCAAAACTGGGAAATTCTGAGGAATTCGGCATGGTTTAGAGGATGGGTTCAAGGCAGCAGGGAATGACGATAAATATGGGCAGCACTCTTAAGGATGATGTAGTACATTTACTACAGAGCAAAACATGTAGCTTTTACTGTATTTATTATTTTGTTTCACTTGTTTCTTTTCATTTTGTCTAGCTGATTATAAAATAACTGAAAAGTATAAAATGTACTTAGTCTGATGGAATTATGTTGAAGTTCTTTCAGCGGAGTTTAAATAGTTCAAGTTCATAGTTACATTTCAGTTTAACATATTTTCACCACCCTGAGGTCTTTCAGTGTTAACTAGTTAGCATCTATTACATAGTTACTTTTGATTTTGTTGTACGTATGTTAGTTTTTTCTACAAAGTAAGTCCTGATTTTAGTTAAAAAACGTTGCTACTTTTATTTTTTGCTAAATGTATAATTTAATTCTGTCTTTGGTTACTGGGCATGTCTGACCAGGCAAGGCCCATTTTCAAAGGACCTTGGGGAGGAAGGCACCAGTAAATGACATTTTTTGTTTACAGTTTCACTACATGATAAACAAAAAAGTACATTTACAATAGTAAAACTTGTAGGATACAAAATTAACAATACTAGACGTGCATCTCAGTAAAAAAAAAATAGCCTTGACAGCCATTCAGCAGGCTGTACAATCTCTTTGTTATGTACAAAGTATAGTGCATCAGAGATAGATGAATGTAGGACAGTCAGACAAATGGGCTATACATTGTGACAGGACAGGGGTTAGGGAAACTTGTGAAATATGGGGTTTGATGCGAGGTAGGAAAAAGGGGTTAGTGGGGAGAGAAAGATATGATATTTTGTACGAGTTAAAGAGAAATAAGGTATGATGTAGGCAAAATTGGAAAAGGGGATATTGGATGAAAAAGTACATTTACATTTAAAAGTTGTTTAGTATAACCATTGCTGTTTATCTGACATAAAGCTTAAACTGCTGATACTTGGAGGCATTTGCTGCTACTTACATGCAACTTTTTTTTAAATATTTCAATGAATGTGATTAAATGTTTCTGTGAGCTGAAAAGTTAGTATTGGAAATGCAGTATTGGAAATTAATCCAAGTATTTGGTGTGAGACCAGAACCGACTGCCTTCTGGTCTTTCAGCACCAAAGTTGAGTGTGCTACCTGTTGAGCCACTGACACACTAGTAATGATGCAGCTAGAAATGTGCTCCCTTTTGGATTTTGTGTGATGTGCTGCAGGATTAAAGGTGAAAGAAGATCTGTGCAGCAAATAAACTGTATTACTGTCACATGGGTAGTAGTGCCCTGCTACCCTATCTCTGGCAGTCTACAAAGCTCAGAGCTCCTCTCCATGCCTGTCTGTAGGTGTGATGGCCCAGTTATCCAATCATCTGAGAGTATAGGGACTGCCTTTCAAACCCACAGGCAGGGACATTGTCAGTTTTTAAGTGCCACAGTAAGATGGATCTCTGAGAAGACTGTTCCTGTCTCTAGATTGTTCAGCTGCTAAGTTTAGATAAGAAACTTTTTGGGGTTTTTATTTCCTCTCTCTGCTTTTTCTTTCATTGCTTGAATAGTGGATTCAGCTACTTTGACTATTTTTGCTGATTAGAAGTTTTGCTTATGTTTCAGTTTTTACTTTGACTGCTTGAAGGCCATTAATTAAAAGCCTATTTTAGAAGTTTTGGTACTTGCGTATTATCGCAACCAGATTTTTTACATCCTGTAATTCATAACGTTTTCGAGAAATGAGTTCAGCTGTAAGTAAAAATGACTGTGCACACTCCAAATTACCATTTTACCACGTCACTTTGGAAACAGGAGCAGGAACAAGACATGCCAGCCAGAGGTTGTCAACCAACTGCTAGCGGACAGACTTTCTCAGTCAGCACACTTTTAAAACAACGGAGCCTACAACCATTCTGTGTACTATTACATTGACCAGAAAAGCAGGGGAAGTGTGAACCTGTGATGTTAAGTTGTCTATCTCGCCTTCATTCTTGCTGGATGGGTTCGGAGCCGAACCTCGGCTCCGACTCGGCCACTCTAAAAGCTCGAGAGCTAGTTCCACCGGCTCGAGGCTCCCCTATATCCCGCAATGCTAGGCGGTAACTCCTCAGATCTCGTTTGCCGCTATAGCGATCGAGGTGCGTTTCAACCGGCTCGTCAGGTTAGTTTAAAAAAACTAGTTAATTTCTTAGATAATTTCCCCTTTTAAGTTAGTTTTCATCATAGTTTTATACAGTGAGATAGTTTTCCGCCATTCCCAGTCAAAAATCCCCTTTTTTATCCTAAAACTCACTAGAGTCCTTCCCTTGGGCCTTAGGCCCAGTCCCTCCCTTCCTAGTAGTTGGAGTGACTGTGTTTATAGGGATTTAATTTTCTAAACTACTTTTAATTTAAATTTAATTTAATTTCTAATAAGTGTAATCGGTGTGTGTGTGTGTGATTGTGTGGTTACACTTTTTCTTCTTAGACATGTCTAAGGAATCAAAGGTCTCAGGCTTTAAGAAGTGTGACTCGTGCTGTCAGAAGATGTCTCTGACAGACGGTCACACTTCTTGTGTGTACTGCCTGAGACCTTTGCACCTGCAGGACTCATGTGCTGTTTGCTGTGGCTTCAGCCCTAGAGTCCTGCAGGAGCGTAAAAATAAGCTCATTCTAAGGGGCTTATTGAAGCCTGAGGGTCCCCCGACTCAGTCTTCGGGGAAACCCTCGAAGCCTACCAGACCATCGGCTCCGGTATCTGAGTTGTCTTCTGGGGCTTCGAAGGCTGTTCGAACATCGGCTCCGGCCGGAGCCGATGATTCTCGAACTCTTGTACCTGCTATTTCCTCGGCTGTGAGTCGGATCCGATCAGATTGTCGGAACCGACCTCCAGAAAAAGGTCCCAGTCACCATCTATCGGCTCCGTTCATTCGGCTCCAGCATCTCCATTGCTGTCTGAACGGAGCCATAGATCTCACTCCTCTAGGTCATTGAGGCTTTCTGATCATGACCTTCAGAGGGTAGTGAGTCGACTTCTTAAGTCCGAGGCACTGGCCCAGATGCTTCAAAGCCCGACTCAACAGTCGATGGCTAATCCTATCACTCAGAATATTCCTCCTCCGACTCCTTTGAGTTCGGAGCCGGGGCGGCTCGGACCCGAGACTGTGGCTGCGTCGGAACCGATACCGTTGTCTTCGGTACCGTCGTCTGCTCCGATTTCTTCCTTGGAGGAATCTCGGCGCCGGATTTCCCTCGTCGGCTCCGAGGGGGCGAGTGGCATCGGACCCTTGTCTGACCCCGCTCTCCCTCTCGGTGCTTCGGCGCTGGTGAGTTCGGCTCCGACATCGGCCTCGGAGCCATCACTGTCTGTGCCGGGGGAGGTTTTCAGCTTTTTGGAGCGGAGACCTCCGGCTCTGCCTGACAGGGGTGCCTTCGAGGTCATGAGGAGTGTGTTAGAACCTTCTTCACCCCACAGTCGGCTCCATCTGCCCCTCCCTCCACGGTGCCTCCGGTGATTTCTGCTCACTCCCTCATCCCGGATCGCAGAGAGCCAGCTCCTCAAGTATCCCCAGTGGGGGTCTCCTCCTCTTCCGAGGCCTCTCCTGACCCGGCAGGAGAGCCTCCTAGGAAGAGGCAGTGCAAGAGGAAGCACATCGACTCCCCTGAGTCTATCACCTCTGACACTGATTTAGAGGATTCTGAAGGTTCCCCTCATTCCCCCTCTGAAGATGTCTCTTGCAGACATCCTCGAGATCTTAAAACAGAGGGGGAATTGGCCAGCCCTCAACCCTTCAGAGGATGAATCGGTGTATCTTGAGGCGTTTGGCTCTCGCCCTTCCACCTCCTGGGTGTCCCCTCCCTTTGACCCACTTATGCAGGTGGTGGCAAAGAAGGCCTGGGTGGCTCCTGACTCTGTGGACCCCACTCCCAGGAGACCTTCAAAGTTTATCACTGCCCCCAAGGACAAAGAATTTTTGACCAAAGGCATCTCTGTGGATGCTATGGTGGTGGCTGCAGCCACCAAGAAGGAGCTAGCAGATCCTTCAGTGCCTGTCCATCCTCCTAACAAGGAGTCTAGGACTATGGACAGGTACGGGAAGCGGATGTTCTCGTCAGCGACCTTTTCTATGCGCTCGCTGAACCACCTGTGTCATTTCACTGCCTCCAGAGATTTGATCAAGGAAGCGAGTGAAATGTTAAAGGACCCAACAGCTGCGGGTTTTCAGGATAGGATGAACTCTCAACTGGCTACCCTCAACTCAATAGTTAACTCCTCCATGCGCCTCCTTTCGTATGCGGCGGATGGAGCGAGTAGAGCGGCAGGTACAGGTGTGGCCTTACGTTGGCATGCCTGGATGCGGCTGTGTAATTTGCAGACCCTTTCAAGGCGTCCTTCACTAACTCCCCGTTTGATGGATCATCCCTCTTTGGTCCTCAAGTGAAGGAAACCCTGACTAGGTGCGAGACTGAAGGCAAGACTCTCTCTGCCGTGGGAGTCCGTTTTTCTACTCCTTCTAGACCTTACCCCAAAGGCCAGAAGGGGGGAAAGATGTGGTTCCGCAAACAATCTCAAGGAGCATTGCCTGACGCACAGAGTCGGTTCCCCTCTAGAGGCAGAGGGGGGAACAATAATGGTAGACGCCGCCCTAGAGGCAGAGGGGGCCCGCAGAATCAGGGCAGTCGAGAAACCTTCTCCGACAAGCCCTTTCAGCATCCCTGAGGTGTTGCCCGACTGTCCACCTTCGGAGGCAGTCGGGGGAAGATTATCTCTGTACCCGGAAGCCTGGCAATCCCTAACTCAAGACAAGTGGGTACAGTCTATCATTTCCGAAGGCTATACAATCCCATTCTTTCACATTCCAAAGCAATCAAAAAAATCCCTTCCAGACTTCCACCCAGTCAAAGGGAGCAAGCAGCGCTAGAAATATCAAAGCTGCTTGCAAAAAGAGCCATTCAACCAGTTCCAGCAGACCAACAAGGGTCCGGAATTTACTCCAAATTCTTTGTGGTTCCAAAGAAAACAGGGGACTGGAGACCCATTTTGGATCTCAGCAACTTGAACAAGTCTGTCAAGAAAACAAAATTTCGGATGGTCACGCTGCAGTCCATTCTACCCCTTTTGGGGCGGGACAACTGGATGTGCTCTATAGATCTCCAGGATGCGTACTACCACATCAAAATGAGCCGACGCTCCAGGAGATTCCTCCGCTTCAGGCTGGGAACCAGTCATTTCCAATTCAGGGCCCTGCCCTTTGGACTCACTACAGCCCCCTGAGTGTTTACCAAATGCATGGCAGTGGTCGCCTCTCATCTGAGATGTCAAGGATTCCAAGTGTTTCCGTATTTAGACGACTGGCTCCTTACAGCCCCCACCAAGCATCTTCTGCTTCTTGCCAGAGACTATACCTTTCACACATGTCAAACATTAGGCATTTCAATAAATTATGAAAAGTCTGTTTTGTCGCCTTGTCGTGTTATTACCTTTATAGGCGCAAATGTAGACACAGTCAGCATGTCAGCCAGACTCACAGAGCAGAGAATAGCAGACATACACAGACAAGTCTCTCTGGTTTTACAAAGCAACAAAATCAAAGTCAGATTGGTCCTGAAGGTATTAGGGATAATGGCGGCTGCTATCCCTCTTCTTCCTTTAGCCAGATTCCACATGAGAATCTTACAATGGATGCTCTTCACACAATGGTCGTACCACCAACTTCCAATGTCCCATTCCATTGTGATAACACAATCGTGCAGGAATCATCTTTCTTGGTGGATCTCATCCCCCCAACTCTTCCTAGGAAGACCCTTTGTTCCTCCCCCTCCGGTTGCTACACTGACAATGGACGTCTCCCTGATCGGGTGAGGGGGGCATTACCAGGGCAGGACGGTCCAGGGCATATGGCAACCTTTCGAACGCCACTTGCACATAAATGTCCTAGAGATGAGAGCAGTGCTTCTAGCGTTGCAAGTCCTACAAGACTCTCTTCCCAAAGGAACTATAGCAATTCAGACAGACAATATGTCTGTGGTGTGGTACATCAACAAACAAGGCGGAACCAGATCCTACCCCCTATGTCAAGAGGCACTCAGACTGTGGCAATGGGTGATTTCTTCTCAGCGGTTTCTGTTAGCATTCCCGGGAAGTCCAATGTGATTGCGGAAAAATTGAGCAGAGCTATTCTCATGCCTCACGAGTGGTCTCTGAAGAATTCAGTGTTGGACAAGGTCTTTCGAAAGTGGGGCCGTCCTTCCTGCGACCTTTTCGCTACTCCCCAAAACAGCAAGTGCGACGATTATTTCACCCTCTTTCCTCAACCAGGCCATCCCAGCAGAGACGCTCTAGTCCACGATTGGCCCCGGGGACTTCTGTATGCCTTTCCTCCCTTTCCACTGATATCTCAACTAATACAGAAAGGCATCGCTCAGAAAGCCTCCATGATCCTCATTGCCCCTTACTGGCCTCGACAGGTTTGGTTCCCATTTCTTCACCGTTATCTGTTGGAGCAATCCTGGCATCTGGACCCAGTTCCAGACCTCTTGACCCATCAGTCGGGTCAGTTGCACCGCTCCCTCCCTCCCTTCTCTGAACCTCACAGCATGGTTTCTCCAATTCCAGCTCTAGCCAGGCTTCCTCTAATATCTCACTCAGTTCGAGATATTTTAATAGCCTCTCATAAATCTTCCACTCGGAAGATTTATCTTAGTAAGTGGAAACGTTTTTCCTATTGGGCGCATTCAAAGGATATAGATCCTTTCACTGCTTCCATTCAATCAGTTCTAGATTTTCTAGCCGAACTTTTCCACTCAGGTTCGTCTCCTTCTACCATCAAGGTTCAAATGGCAGCTATATCTAATTTTCATGTTGGAGTATCAGAGTCCTCCATTATGTCTCACAAACACTGCAAAGCCTTTTTAAAGGGAGTTTTTCTCCTCAAACCACCTATCAGGGATCCTCCTCCTCTATGGGATCTCAACTTGGTTCTGACGTCCTTGATTCTCCCCCCCTTTGAACCTGCGGCTTCATGCTCATTGAAATTGCTATCCCTGGAAAACACTCTTTTTGGTAGCTATTACTTCAGCCAGAAGTGTCTCTGAAATTCATGCTCTGTGTAGTCGATCCCCTTATCTTTTGTTTCATAAGGATAGGGTGTCCTTACGTACCAACCTCTCCTTTTTGCCTAAGGTAGCTTCACCGGCAAATTTGAATCAAACCATTGATCTTCCTGTGTTCTTTCCTAACTATTCGAACAGATCGGAACAAAAATTACATTGGTTAGACGTTCATCGCCAACTTAGGTACTATTTAGACAGGACCAAACAATTCAGGAAGTCTGATCAACTGTTTGTTTCCTATGCAGAAGGCAAAATGGGCCTTCCAGTTTCTAAGGTATCTCTTTCTAGATGGCTTACTTCATTGATTACCTTTGTGTATGAAGTCAGACATCAACAGTTGCCAACCAAACCTAGAACTCATTCAACTAGAGCTTTAGCTACATCTATAGCTTTCCAAGACAGACTGCCTATTGATTCGATTTGTGCAGCAGCTACTTGGGCTTCTCCCCATACCTTCATTTCCCATTATAAGTTGGACTTTGTCTCTAGAGACCGAGCCAACTTTGGTTCCACTGTACTCAAGAGTTTGTTCCGATAGGCCACCCGGGACAAGGTGGTAGGGACGCGGTCCCATCCAGCAAGAATGAAGGTGAGATAGACAACTTAACATTTAGAAGTTATGTACCTACCATAACGTTCCATGTTAGTTGTCTTCTTCTCGCCTTCTTTCTTGCGTCCCACCCTCCTTCCCCCTAGCCTGGACAGACCTAGAGGAGTTTGTTTTGTGACCTTTATCCTTTCTAACATCTCTGTATAAGTATATATATATATATATATATATATATATATATATATATATATATATATATATGTTTCCTCAGTCAGGTTTAGGACACCTTTTAGTCAGCCTATAGAGGTGGGTTATCCCTTTTTCTTCCATATTGTGGGACTTTCCTAGCTGGGCCTAGCTTACAAACGAGATCTGAGGAGTTACCGCCTAGCATTGTGGGATATAGGGGAGCCTCGAGCCAGTGGAACTAGCTCTCGAGCTTTTAGAGTGGCCGAGTTGGAGCCGAGGTTCGGCTCCGAACCTATCCAGCAAGAAAGAAGGCGAGAAGAAGACAACTAACATGGAACGTTATGGTAAGTACATAACTTCTAATTTTACTTCTCTGTACTACTGTTGAAAAGCACTTCCTACATCAGCACTGCCTTTTTGTAGTACTAACTGCAGTTAACATGTGCCATCTTAACTTTGCATATTTGAGACATCCTTTCAATATAGAATTGCCACGACCATGGACTTTTTATCCATCGCTCAAGTCCAATTTAGAAATTAGATTCAATAAAGAACTGCCATGACCATGGACTTCTAATCTGTCACTCAAGTCCAATTTTGAAATTAGATTCACAGTGTTGCATTTAATTAGGCATTGCTGTTTATCGCAGGTGTGTAGATTTTAGATATTCAGGACTAGTTGGTCATTAAAAACCATTGAGGATACAGTCGGAGATTTGAATGCGTCGTTTGATGGATGTTATTTATCATTGATGCTTGCGACGTGTGTTCCAAAGGCAAATCAACTAACTGCTTTACTTAACTTACAAAATAAATAGAGAGTAAAAAATGCATTGGGAAACAGAAGGGATGTGGGAAATCAGATCATGAGTAGTGAGGGCCACCGCACAGAACTAATGATACAATTTCTGCCATTTTTTACCGAAAATTTGCGGAATTACAGGATGTAAAAAATCTGGTTGCGATAATACGCAAGTACTGAAGTTTTGACAGGAAAACTTGCCAATGTAACTTTTTTTTTCTTTGGGATCATGATTATTTGAGGTGATCGAGCAGGATTACAGCATTTTTTCATTTAAATCTTGATTTTAGTGCCATTTTGCAACATTTTTGACAGGAATTTTTTTTTATTAGTTTATTATTTATTTCATGTCTAATACTGTTATAGGCTGTGTCCATTCATTTTGACTGAAACTAGCTTTTTCTACTTAACTGGGAGGACTTTTGCGTGTGTATTTTGTGCGTGGAATTGTCACTGAAAGTGTTGTGTGGTGCAGTTTTTAGAATAATAACCCCCGCAGAAATAAACTTCAGATTGCTTTTGGAAACATTTTGCATGCTAAACATTTTTTGACAGGAATTTTTCATCAGTTTCTGATTTATTTCTTGTCTAATACTACTTTATGCAGCATCACTTCTTCTTTCGGCTTTTCCCGGTTAGGGGTCGCCACAGTGGATCAGCTGTCTGCTCATGATTGGCAGTGCAGTTTTACAGTGTCGAGTTGCCAGCCCGGCGCCCAACCTTCCACAGAAGGCACACATACACATGCACTCACACCTAGGGCCAATTTAGAATGTCCAATCCACCTACAGCATGTCTTTGGGATGTGGGAGGAAACCGGAGCACCCGGAGGAAACCCACGCGACCACAGGGAGGATATGCAGACTCCACACAGAAGGCACCCCAGCCAAGGATCAAACCAGGGAACCTCTTGCTTTGAGGTGACAACGCTAACCGCTGCACCACCATGGCCGCCCTTTATGCAGCATCACTTCACTTGGACTAAAATCAGCCATGGTTTACAAACTCAGGGGACTTTTGTGCATGTATTTTCTGCTTTGAACTATGTTACTGAAATTACTGACATTTTCTCAGTGCAATGTTCATAGTATCCCTACAAAAATGGTCATTAGATTGCTATTTAGAGGGGGAGGAAGGAAAGTACTAGAAATTATGTCTTTTACTGGGCTGACCACACTACTAGTATTTTGGTATTGAGCTGCCTAGTTTCTTTTTCCCTGCCTTGATGGACTCCAATACAGTGACCCCCCCCACCACCATCTACCCCTTGTGCACCTAAAAATACAGAATTAAGTGATAAAATATGCCTCAGCCTACAGCTTGTGATTCTGCAGTAGCCTTAAAAAGACTGTTTGTTCACTCGTCTTTGTTTGCTTCAAGTTCCTGTGATGGGGTGTTAGAACCATAATTGTGAAAAACATGAGAGTCAAGCACATTCTCCATGGTTGTACCAGTGCCTGGTTCAAGACTGAGAGAACCAAACTCTTTAGGCTGAGGGCAAGTCAGGGGTGCAGTGTCTGTTGCCATTGTTGATACACCTCCCCCAGAAGATTCTCCCACCTGTGCAGTACATGCCAAGAAGAAACGGAATGCCCATCATGTTGCAAGGCAACAGTCTCTGATTTTGCCAGAGTGGGTGGCTGTGTCTAGATCCATTCTTCAGGCAGAGTTGATTACAGGGTACAAACCCAGGTTACGAGTAACACTGGTGCTCACACCCCCATACAACCACCAGGGATCTCCTTTTTAAAAGGGATTTGGAATCTGATGTTTCAGAAGTGTCAGTCTGTTCAGTCAGCTTCCTGTGAGGATGAACAGGTGCAGAAACCAAAACAGATATTTTATTTTTCCCAAATGCTAGCTAGGTTGACATGTATTCAATTGGGAGCAATCTTCAGCTGCTGCCGAGGTCAGCAATGGTATATGATCTTTTGGAGGATGAGGCCCAGACATGGTGATGTTCCTTCTATTAATCCCGGTATTGCAGGATGTTTTAAGAAAGCTTGCAATTCTTCTCGATTGAATGAGTCTTTGTCTAAAAAATTCAGGGTTTGCTTGACCATGCCTGGTCTCCAAGTCCCCATATCTGCAGATCCTGTTGCTGTATGCCCAGCAACATCTTCCATCAGAAGAACTATGTCTTCATCATCAAACCCTGTCCCTTCAGATAAGCTAGGCAAAGTGGTTAGAATCTCAGGGAAGGAAGCTGGTGCAGTCTAGCATGGCACCCTTTAAGATGTTTATCTGCCAGTGTTTTATTTGGAAGCTTGTGTTGAAGTGTATGTATAGTTTTGATGAGTTTGCTGCATCTTTACCCACTGAGCAAAAAGTCTTTGTCAAAGATACTGTGTTCATTATTTCCCCAAAGTGTCTAAACTTGCTTTTAGGAGTGCCTTGGAAGGGGCCAATACTGTTTTTAGAAATGCAGTGACCCCTGTGGTGATTGGGTATTATACGTGGTTGCGTAGTCAAAACTTCTCTGATGAGGTAAAAATGAGATTATGAATGCTCCATTTGATTCTGATTGTGTGTTTCGTACAGCAGCTAATCAAATCCTTAAACACTAGGATGACAGTGGTAAACTGATGCAAGCGGTGTCTAGAATGTTCCATCTGCCCAAGTTTCCCTTCAGTGAGAAGAATAATTTTTGATGGCCCAGCAAACAGAAGTTCCAGCTGAAAAAATAGCCAAGGCACCAGTAGGAAATGGCAAGACAAAATGTATGCCCTAAGTAACAAGAGGGGTTCCTCTTCCAAAAATAATATCCCCCTCTCAACCTATGACTATGCCAAGATATGTAACCCATCTATCCCAAGTCTGCCTCTAGGTGCCCCATCTCAAACGTTAGCTCTCTCAAGGAGGCCTGGACATCAGTGCTTCCTACAAATGGGTGCTCAGCATCATTGGCAGAGGTTACATGTTGCAGTGGAAGGAACATCTGCCTCCATTCAAGGAGCTTCCCACTCTCTCATCAGACCAGAATTTGTTCCCTCCTATACTCTCGCAGATGCCGGAATCTTGGGTCATAGAATGGACCCCTCTTTCAGAAAGGATGCAATGTTTCTACTCCAGAATTTTCTGGCTCCAATAATAGAGCTGTTGTGGAAACCAGTGTTGGACCTATCCTTTCTGAATTCCTTTATTAATGTCCAAAGTTCAATATACTTAGCCTGCAGACAGTGCTTCCTCTTTTGCTGGGCTGCTGCTTCTTGGTGACCCTGAATTTCAAGGAAGCATATCACCATACCTCCATTTCTTAACACTTCAGTTGATGACTGAGATAGTTGTGTCTTATTTACATTATCAGTTCTCTTCATTGCCCTTTGGGCTATCCACTGTGCTCTGGGTGTTTACCAAATGCCTTGCTCTTGTAATGTTTCTCTGCTGGACTCTTGGCATTCATGCCTTGCCTTACTTGAACCACTTGTTGATCTGTGGAGAGTCTGTATCCAGGTGTCTAGAATCACTGGAGAAGGTATGTCCCTTTTTCTTCTTGCTAGGGTTCAGGTTGAACCTCTGGAAGTTGTGCCTGACACCTTTGCCAAGACTCGTCTTCTTGGGGTGCTTAATCAACTTCTATAAAAGGATGGCCTTTCTTTCCAAAAACAAAGTCGTATCTGAACAAATGGTGTTTCAGGAATTTTCCAGTAGGAATTTTGCTTTGGTAAGAGAATTCCTAAAAATTCTAGGACTTATGCTGCCCGTGATTTTCATGATACCACTGGCCCATCTCCACATGTGGACAATTCAGTGGTGTTTCTGGAATTGGTGGATCCAGCATCTACATTCCCTGGAATGTCAAATAACCATGCTGCCCTTCATTAGACAAGAGTTACAGTGGTATAGAGCACAGTCAAATGTTAATCATGGTCTTATCTTCTTCCCAACGAATCCAGTGTGATCTGACCAGATAGATTCTAGCAACTTTGCTTGGGGAGCTGTGTCAGTGGGAGTGGAAGTGCAGACAACTTGTTGGCCCAAGGACACATGGTGGCACATCATTGTAAAGGAAATGTTGGCAGTAATCCAAGTCTTGAAAGCCTTTCACTCATTCTGGACTCTGAGTCCGCTTTTGGTGGTTACACACAACACCTCATTGATGTGGTGCCTCAGCATTCAAGGGGGTACAAGGTCATAACATCTGTGCCAGTTGGCAGTGATGGCCTGGGAGATGGGTTTACAGCATTTTCTGACTCTTTACGTATCATACATTCCATTAGAGCAAAATGTCTTGGCAGACAGACTAAGCAGTTCCTGGGTAGACTCTCATGAGAAGCAGATGAAGGCAGTGGTGTTTCCAGTATGTAGCCCAGATGTGGGGAATACCGCATGGCTTTGTTCACCTCCTCTCAAAACATACAGCTGGAGAGATTCTGTTCCAGACATCCTTGTAGTCATGCTTTGAGGACACATGCATTATTGGTGTAGCAGCTTGGTCCTCTGTCCTTACTTGTGTGAAGCACTGCAAGCTGGAAACCTTTTCTAAATACAGAATAGGCTTTGCTCTCACGATTCTTCAGGGGCTCCTGGACCTTATCCTTCTTCCTCACAGGCTGGGTAAAGTTAAATCTACCCATATGCTAGTAATGCACTGTGTTTGTTGACATAGTACAGTTATATAAGCCCTATTTACCTGAAACAATAGATGTTCGTAGAACACACTGCTTACTGGCAGTACCCACCCACCATCTCTCTTTTGTGTGTGTTTTTTGATTTAGAACAGTGGGTGTTTGCAAGCTTGCAATTTCATTTCTCTTCCATCTTGATGGTAGAAAACTGAAAGGCAGTCCCTGCACTCTCAGCTGAGTGGTCCATCACACCCACAGACAGACAGGGGGATGAGCTGTGAGCTTTAGTAGACTGCCAAAGATTGGTGGACACTACTACCTGTATGTCAGTAAGGCAATGTGTTCTACGAGCATCTGCTGTTGCAGGTAAGTGGAAATTTCACAGCTGTACTTTCCATCAGTGAGGGCCACTGTACTAGTAAAAGTTTTCATCATATTTGTCCTTTTGAAGGCAAGCAGTAGTCTTGTATCATTATACTAGTAAACCTTGTCTGGTACTTGAGGCACTCGTATATAGCCTGTATTTAGTAGAAGCTTCCCTCTGTACTTATTGCTTCATGTCCTGCATCAGTATTTGAACAATTCTGTCTGTTTAGTACCTATTTTACCCTAACGGGTTACCATTTTCTTCCATCAAAACCAAACTAAATGTCAAGAGTGATTATGGTAATTATTTTAACCGTTTTTTTTTATTACCACATGTAATTTTTTTCTCCATTATTTCAGCTCTTTTTTTAATGTATATTAGTGAGTCTGACAAAATAGAGAACTAGGAAAGGTGAGACCATTAAAGTTAACAATGGTGAATTGTTAAAGGAACTAAAGAAAAAAAATGAATGTAAATATATACTGGTGTTTAATAATTCGCCATCTGGTGGAACTGTCTGATGGGGAAAGAATGATGTTGAATAAAGCTCATTAAAAGAGGTTTACTTTTAGATATGCAGTTTATCTTTTCCTGTTGTCATGTTGCTGTAATGCCCTAGCCTCTGTCCATCTACTCTACATGTTTTCTTTATGTCCAAGGTGCTAACTAATCTGAGGAAGTAAGTAATTTGACAGGCTCAGTATGACTGCCATATCAACCAACCAGCAAATTAGTAATTTAAAAGATCATTGATATGTTGCAGACAGTTGACACACTAGTACAGTGATGGTGAACCAATAACACGTGTCAATGACACACCAGCATTCGGCAACACTTAAGTTACCAAAGAAACTGAATGAACAAAAATACAAGAACTATGTGACCCCGCACTTGTTTATTAAAACTCAGCAACAAAGAAGTCATTAATTGATGTTAATCAAATCAAATGCAGTGTTGTTCCATATTTTTTCAGTTCAATTCAACATGACTATTAAATGTAGGGTCATTTTTGGTGCACAATTTTAAGCCCAATTTTCAGTACACATATTGTTTTCTCTATTGTAAGTCACTGATTTTTTTTTTTTAGTTTTTTAATACATAGCAGCACACATGATTGGACTGTACTTTTTTAAATAAATGAATATGTAAAGAATTGTTTCTCTTTTGTTGGAGGGAGGGGGTGACATGCCAGCAAAGTCAAGATAGGCATTTTCCAAATGTTTGACACGCCAAGCCCAAAAGGTTCGCCATCACTGCAGTGGTAAGAAAGTTCTGATGTTAAATCTCTTGATTGTAAAGCTGAATACAGATACTGTCCAAATCTGATAGCTATCTGTGCCATGGAGACTGAATGGAAGTGGATGTAGGAAAATTCTGTTGTCTGGATTGTTGCTGTGAAGGAAAAATTCTTTGTAATAACTTTGATATGGGCACTGATGTACATCAACCTGTACCCATAAGAGGACAGTTATTTTTGTTAGCTTTCCATCTGAAACACTTGTCTTAAAGTGTTCAGAATTTAATGTGAAAGGTCAGACAAATGTTTTTCACTGCTTTATAGTAAATGTTCTGACTTGGTTCATTATTTTCAAGTTAAGAAAGAATGTAGCTGCGATCCTCTGTTGAGACTAGTGTCTTGCATATTGTTCGAATAGTTTAACCAAGTTTTTTTTTTCTTGTTGCTTCTAATGTTTTCCTTTTCAGGTGATTCGGTTCATCATTGGTTTGCTTCAGACCAAAGTGTCACTTAGGGTTAAAAGAAAGCGGTAAGTAGTGAAGATTTTTAGCACTACTTCATAACTATTGTTAAGTGCCTAAGAAATGATCATTTATGAATGTACTAATGTTGAATGTCACCCTTAGGGAAATGCAGAAGTGCTTTATTTGGTGAATGCCACAATTACCAACAGAAGCGTAATTGGCTGTACCACCTGCCTGTGACAGTACCACTAAGTACCCCCCCACCCTCTTAGCTCTTAAAAAAGGACTTTTGCAAAACTATAGAATGTCATTTGTTTGGCTTCCTGCAGACAGTACCCAATCCACCCCGCTCCCAGCTGTTCAAGTGAACTGCAAAAAGAAAGAAAATCTGCTCCTTCTATTGGCACACCTGCCAGGTAGCCAGATACAGAACACGCCCTCCCCCTGTCTCAGCCAGTCAGGTCCCACTTCTGCACCATGACCCTTTTTCCTCTCATTTCACTACAAAACAAAAAAAAATAGATAGTACAGTTGTGTACAGTTACCATAAATGTAGATGTTTGAGTGTTCTCACTGCTGCAGTCATCACCATTGGGTTATCCATGCTGTGGTAGCCCTCAGTCAGTCCGAATATCACAGTCAAGGTTTTGTGCATCGGCTGCTGTCACATGCTGGGTGACATCAGGTCGTCTGAGCTATAAAGGAGAGCATGCAATGCCATTACCTCAGTTTTTCTTGCCTTAACCAACCAAAGAAGTCCAATTTTAATAATTAGTTGTCCTGGGGTGAGACCCCCATAGAAATGTGTCTCTCTACGGACAACAGATGTCAGGGTGAAGGAGGGAGGGAAGCATGACTGCAGCAGTGAGAACACTCGAACATCTACATTTATGGTAAGTGTACACAACTGTGTTATGTTCTTCATTTCTCGCTACTGCAGTCATCACCATTGGGAAGATTCCCAAAGCGGAGTAGAAGGGTGAAGGGTTGATAGAAACTTAAGCTTGGGTGAGCATGCCCTGCAGAATTGCAGAGGCAAACCCAGGCCTAGCTTTTGAGAATAGGTTCAGATGGTAATGCTTGGTGAAGGTGGGGACTTAAGTCTATGTGGCAGCTTCCAGGATGTCCTTGGTGGGTACCCCCCCTAAGGAATGCTGTGAAAGTAGAGGTTGCCCTAGTGGAATGGGTTCTGATGATCCTAGGAGGAGGTTTTCCATGCAAGGGCTAGCAAAATTGGATGCAGAGTGCTATCCATTTGGAAATGGTCTGTTTGGATATTGGTTTCACCTGTGCCCCTGTTTTAAAGCTGACCAAGAGCTGGTCAGTTTTCGTGAATGTCTTTGTAAGATCCAGATAAAGTCTGAGTTGCCTGTGCACATCCAAAGAACATAGTATCCTTCCCCCCTTATTCTGAGGGTTAGGGAAGAAGGTGGTCAGGTGGATGGCGTGGCTGAGGGTAACATCCAAAACCACCTTTGGCATGAAGGAGGGGTTGGTTCTCAGGGAGACCCTGTCTGCATGGAAGATGATAAATGGCTCAATGGCCATTAAAGCTTGAAGCTCTGACACTCTCCTGGCTGAAGTGATAGCCAGGAGAAAGGCAGTCTTCCAAGAGTGGTACTTTAATTCTGCGGATGCTGCAGGCTTGAATGGGGGCAGAGTAAACTTTTCTAAAACGTTCAGATCCCAGGCTGGGGTGGGCTGTCTTCTGGGAGGCCTGATATTAAAAGCTCCTCTAAGGAATTGTTTGATGAGAGGGTGGGAGAACAATGGCTGATGTTCATCGTGCTATGCTGCTGCAGTCATCACACTTGGGGTTATCCTGCCGTCAGGCGGTCTTGCAGTCGGCCCAAATTCCAAAGCCTTGGTCCAGCGTCGGTTGTCGTCGCTTCTTCCCTGACATCAGTGCGGCAGGGGTATAAAAGAGGCAGCCGACGCCATTTTCTTCAGTCTTTCTTGCCGCGCGGTGCCTGAAGCAGAAGCAGTTCGCAAGTGCCGGTCGGCCAGTTCCTGAGATTTTCGAACAGAATTTCAACCGAAGTCTTCTATAAAGCTAAGTACCCCGTTGGGGAAACTTTTCTTGCCTCAGACCGATGTCAGACAAAGTTAATAATTGTATTTCTTGTGGGAAGCAAATACCTCATAAGGATTTTCATTCTTATTGTATTCCTTGCCTAGGCCCAGACCACGACGTTTCTGGTTGTCGGTTTTGCGCTAGGTTCAATAAACGCACTATTAAGCATCAGGCTGATACCGCCCGACATTATTTTGGCAGAAAATTCAACTACATCATGTCGTTGGAACTTCTGACAACTGCTATGTTTAAAAAACACAAGGACAAAGACAGGCAGCCTAGACCTAGACCAGATACCGAGGTCTCGGTTAGGCCTGCCGCCGGATCTCCGGTATTCAGTGAGGCGCCTACGCAGCCTCTGACTACCGCAGATTTAGAAAATATGACTACCTCTCAGTCAGAATCTACTGGGCCACTGGAGCCAGTTCCTCCTCAACTCGCGGACGCCAACCCTGGCAGCGATCCAGAGACTATGGACAGGCCTTCGATTTCAGAAGGTGTCTTTAAACCGACGACTCTCTCCGTTAAGTCGTACGCTAAGCTTCCAAAGGTTAAGAAACCGGGTCCACAGACTCCCACACAGTACCCTATGCCTAAAAAACAGATGCTCAAAATGGCGGAGGACCTGATTACCCTTATCAGAGGTTCCAGCCCCCTCCTGACAAAAGGCCTAGACTGGAGGAAGATTTACCTCCTTCTGACCAGGAATCCACTTCCTCAGCAGACTCTGAGGAACAGGATTACCCCTTCCCTCTCTATGAAGACTGAGATGCTGAGGAGTCTATTCCCTCTGTTTCCCCCCCTGAAGACTTCTCTTTTGGGGAAACCCGGCACACCATGAGAGAGCATTTCCACTGGGAAGGACAAGATTACTCTGACTCCAAGAAAAGACTCCGTGAGTTTCTTCTTCTACCTCAGCATAGACCCCTAGCCATTCCTCCTGTTTTAGACATTCTGGATGATGTCTACACTGAATCCAGTCTAAATCCAGATTCCTTACCTCCAGCACCACCTAAACCAGACAGATACTATCGAGTCCCTGACTCTCACAAGTTTTTATGTAAAAGCCCTGCTGCAGACCCAGAAACCATTTCCCAGGGTCCCAAAGGGGTAAAGGCCTCTATTGCTAAGAATCCACTACCTGCGGAAAGAGATTCCAGGGCATTAGGAAGTTGGGGGAAAAAAGTGTATACCTCTGCCACTTTGGCCATGAGGGCATTAAACTGCCAATTCCACATGATTAAATACCAGCAGTACTTGCTTACTCAGTTAAAACAGAAAATGATCCCTCAAACAGATCAACTAGATTTCAAAGGGATGCAAGATTTGTTGCATGCAGCAGAACAAGTGGGAAAACATACCTTGCAGTGTGGTTTTGATTCTTTGGAGGCCTCATGTAGAGCAGCGGTCACGGGGTCTGTAATACGTAGACATGCTTGGCTAAAAGAGCAGACCTTACCAGACCATGTCAAAGCAAAGTTACTGGATGCTCCACTGCAAAAGGATGCGTTATTTGGTGTCAAAGCAGAGGAAGTTTTAAAGAAAATGGAAGAAAAGGCAAAATCAATGCAAACAGTTAAAGATTTTTTACAGGTGCAACCTCCTCGCTTCAGCAGAAACTGGCCATCAAAAAACTGGTCCTTTCCTGCTTCAGACAGGCCCCAAAGGGGCAGGTACAGATGCCCTAGGGGCAGAGGCGAGGCACAAGGTACCTTCAGGCCTAGACAATGGCGAACAACAACTCAAAGAGGGGGAGACGACAGATCTCAACCCTTCAGAAAACAAACTCAATGACTTTCCTCTTCGCCTGCCAAGCAAAATTGCCCAGGCAGCACCTCTAGGAGGAAAACTGGCTCTTTTTCCACAAAATTGGCACATCATAACAAAGGACAAATGGGTTCTGGATATTATTACCCGAGGCTACATATTTCATTTTCACACTTTACCACGGATGAGAGGCATGTCAAATCTGCCAACAAACCAATGGGCAGAGGCACAAATGCAAATTTCAGCTCTCATGAACATGAAATCAATTCAAAAGGTACCTGCAAAAGAGCAAGGTCAAGGATTTTACTCAAGACTGTTTCTAGTACCAAGAAAGGACAAAGCCTGGAGACCCATCTTAGACCTTTCAATTCTAAACACGTACCTGGACATACCCAAATTCAAAATTCTCACACTACAGCAGCTTCTTCCCATGCTGGGCAAGGAGTCTTGGCTGGTAACGTTGGACCTCCAAGAGGCATACCTGCATGTCCCTATCAGACAAGATTGCAGAAGATACCTCAGATTTTTGGCAGGCACAACGCATTATCAATTCTCTGCATTGCCCTTTGGCTTATCTACTGCGCCCAGAGTATTCACGAAATGCCTGGTATCAGTAATTGCATACTGCAGACAATGAGGAATACAAATTTATCCATATCTGGACGACTGCCTGATCTAAGTGGACAGCAAAGACATCCTACTACAGCATCTGGCATTTGTAACAAAGTTGCTAAGTTGCCTAGGGTACACAGTAAACAAAAAGAAGTCAAAACTAATACCCTCACAAGAAATAATTTTCCTGGGTGCCAGCTTGAATACAACGGCCCAGATGGCTTACCTCATGCCAGACAAGCAAAAACAACTGGCTCAGTACTTCAAAAAGATGGCAACTTCTACCCAGCTCACTGCAAGGAAATTCCTGCAGGCATTGGGGTACATGGCATCATGCATTCAACTAATTGCATATGCAAAGCTGCATATGAGAAAACTACAATGGTACCTAAAAAGTGTATGGTCCCAACACAGACACAGCCTCGAAGCAAGTATAACTCTCATTCCCTGCCTTCAGAAAGAGTTTCTATGGTGGGCTCAAGCATGCCAAGCAAACAAGGGCCTTCCTTTTGTCTTACCTCCAGCAAACCAAACCTTGACAACAGATTCATCAGACTACGCCTGGGGTGCACACATGGCAGGACAATGCATACAGGGCAAATGGTCTGCAAACCAAAGGCAACTACACATCAATCAAAAGGAGATGCTAGCTGTAAAAAATGTACTAACAGCCTTCAAGGACCTCTTGCATCCAGGACAACTTCTAATAAGGACGGACAACACCACAGTTATGTGGTACATAAACAAACAAGGAGGAACGCACACCTACCCACTATGCAGACAGGCAGTGGACTTGTGGAACACAGCATTAACTTACCAAGTACAACTGCAAGCACAATTCCTGCCAGGAAAGGAGAACATATTGGCAGACGAATTAAGCAGAAATTTGACAGACCCTCATGAGTGGAGACTACACCCACAAGTATTCTCAATGATAATTCAAAGGTGGGGACCACCAGACATAGATCTGTGTGCCGCAACCAACAATTGCCAGCTACAGAAATTTTGCACAAGGACTTATCATCCCCTGGCCTGGAAAGTGGATGCCCTATCATTCAGTTGGACAGCATTGTCAGTCTACGCCTTCCCACCTCTGCCTCTACTGACCAAGGTATTACTGAAAGCCAGATCAGAGAGACCACAGATGTGGCCAGTCCGGACCAATGAGGATCGTCAGCACTGGTACCCACTACTACAAAACTTGACTCACAGCCCTCCATGGATCTTACCTCAATTCCCTCTGCTGTTAACCCAACAAAACTCTCAGATCCTTCACAGTCAACTAAGGACCTTAAATCTAGCTGCATGGAAAACACCTTAAATTATCAAACAACACTTCTCTCAAAGGACGTCCAGCATGTCATTTTGGAGGCCAGGAGGCCCAGCACCAGAAAAACTTACTCAGACAAATGGAAAAGATTTTGTGTATGGAGCCAGGCCAGAAGGTCTAAATCCTGGCATCTCAAATATTCCGCACATACTCCAATATCTAACTGAGATGCTACACAAAGGCCTTTCTTTCTCATCCATAAAGAGCCATGCTTCAGCCATTTCAGCTCAATATGATACGGTTCCTCCCATTTTCTCTCATCCTTTGCTAAGGCAGTTTCTCAGAGGGGCAAAAAATATAAGACCCCCCAGAAAACCACCAACTCCAACTTGGGATCTAAATTTTGTGCTGGAAAAGTTAACACTTCCTCCTTTCGAACCAGCCTTTTCAGCAGAGCTTCACTACTTGTCATGGAAAACAGCCCTGCTGCTGGCTATCACCTCAGCATGCAGAGTCTCAGAACTGCAGGCACTTATGGCAGTGGAACCTTTCATCATTTTCCATCAGGACGGAGTATCTTTACGCACCAACCCTTCCTTCATGCCAAAAGTAGTATCCAGTGTGGCTCTCAATCAGACCATACACTTGCCCACCTTTTATCCAAACCCACAGAATAAAGGAGAAAGACTCCTTCACTCTTTGGACATTCACAGACAGTTACGTTACTATTTGGACAAGACAAAGGCCTTCAGAGAATCTGACCAACTCCTTGTATCATATGCACCAGGTTCAGAAGGAAAGGCTATTTCAAAACAGACCATCTCCAAATGGATAGCACATTGTATCTGCTTTTGCTACTCACACCATGGGAAAGCAGTGCCTGCTAATATTAGGTCTCACTCTACCAGAGCTACAGCAACCTCAGCAGCCTTCCTCCGAGGAGTCCCAACAAAGGACATTCTGGAGGCAGCTACATGGAGTTCAGTGCACACCTTCACCAAGCATTACCACCTTCCTCTATACTCAAAAACCAGAGCTGGGTTTGCCACTGCAGTTCTGCAGGGCATCTTAGCTGCACCTAACCCAGTTTAGCTCCTACCACCCAGCCATAGCTTTGGGACTCTACCCAAGTGTGATGACTGCAGCAGCATAGCACGATGAACATGTACAGTTTTGTACCTACCATAAATGTAGATGTTCGAGTGGTTATGCAGCTGCAGTCCAGGTTACCCTCCCTCCATCCCCTCTACCTAACAAGGCTTTTCTTATATCTCCATGTACATCAACCTTTGGGATGCATGTCTGTATGGTGTATTTGCTTACAACTAGTACTATTGTTTTTCACTAAGGTATGTTTTGCAAGCTTCTTATTCTGCCTTCTTAGTTTGGGGCACCTGACATCTGGCCCAAGAAAAACTGAAGAAAATGGCGTTGGCTGCCTCTTTTATACCCCTGCCGCACTGACGTCAGGGAAGAAGCGACGACAACCAACGCCGGACCAAGGCTTTGGAATTCGGGCCGACTGCGGGACCGCCTGATGGTAGGATAACCCCAAGTGTGATGACTGCAGCAGCATAACCACTCGAACATCTACATTTATGGTAGGTACAAAACTGTACTTTCTGTATCAAAGTGTGCTGAGATGGCAGAGACATGGATCTTTATGGAGGAGAAGGAGAGACCCTTATTAAAAAGCTCAGCCAGATAATCTAGAATAAGAGGAATGGAGGGCAGATGAATGTCTGCCCTCTTGGACTGGCTCCAGGAGTAGAATCTTTACCATTTTCCAGCATAAGATTTTCTGGTGCTGGGCCTTCTAGCTTCTGTGATAATGTCAAGGACTTGCTTGCTTAGCATAGACTCCTTGTTGGTATTGGTAGAAGAAGCCATGCTGAGAGCTTGAGTGTTTGAAGGTCTGGGTGCAGCATTGTCCCCCCCCCCCGGGGATAGCAGGTGAGGTATCAGAGGTAGCTGCCAGGGGGGCTGTTTATAGAGGCTGCGCAGCAATGGGTACCAGTGCTGTCTGGGCCAATCTGGGGCAGTGAGTATTGCTTTTGGTTTTTCCTCCCTTATCTTGATTAATACTTTTGGAAAGTGGGGAAGAGGTGGGAATGCATACACAAGACTATGCATTGGTTATAAAGTCAAAGTGATAAAGACAATTCTTATGAATCTTGGGTATCCCAAACATAACTGGTGTTCTTGGTTGAGTGATGTTGATGTACTCGTAGGTCTCAAGGTCTATCCTTCTAATCAAGGGCATAGTTTTGTATTCATGGGCATCGATTGTAAATATAAATCCATCAGGGGAGGTCCTATTTCTTTACTTTTAGAAATTTTGGAATTGCAATGGCAGCTCAAATTGGATGCCTTTAATACACCTGGCTTAAATGAAAGCTGCAATATTGCACCGGTATTGAAATATAGATCTTACCTCCGCTGATAAGCTACGCTATTAAATAGTTGGGTTTATTTTATTACACTGTCTTTATCACTTTGACTTTATAACCAATGCATAGTCTTGGTTAAAGAACAGTCCTGATACATAGTATGATTTGTGTATATACATACATATCTTTTAGTTATACATAAACCTAAAACTGCTATAGGTAACAAATTTAAAACATGCATTATGAATTTAAGTAAACAACCTTATTAAATACTTTTTTAAATAATAAATCAAAAATTTTTTAAGAATTTTTTAAGAATGTTTCTTATAACATATATATTTTTTATAATACTTCTATAACATATTAATACTTTATTATTAAGGTTTATATGTTTAAATAGTATTTTTATTGAATTGAATTGTGTCTAATGATGTTGTAGCTATTAGCTTAATCTGCTTTTGAAACATGCATTTATTGATATTTTAGCTATGCAAGGAAGTGATGTAACATTTTCCAGCTGATTTTAATTAGGCTGCCACTAGTATAAATTTTGTTTGGCGCCCTTTTCTGTGTTTGTTTGCCTCTGATGAAGCTACATTGTCTTAGTAGCGAAAACGCTGTTTTTAAGTGGATTATTAAATTGCGTTAAGGCTTTGGTTATCCAGACTGTTTTGCACTCTGTTTTTCCTGTTTCCAAAGTTTGTCTACATTCCTTTATCCTCCAAGATGGGTGGGATGGCCAGAGGCCTATGCTGGGGTAGGGCCAGAAACTCTCTTAGTCTTTTCTTGGATAGAGGGAAATCCATTGTTTCCCATTGGAAGTGTTCCCTGAGGGTGTGGAGGGTTTCCCCAAAGGAATAGTCCTCCGGAGGTGATGAAGAAGGAATAGTTTTTTCTGCATCTGAGTGAGGCAGTAAGAGGATTTTCCTCTTCAAAAACAGAGGAGTCGGATCCCACTGAGTCTAAATCCAATAGGATGTCTGGAGAAGGATCCCTTCTCCTTTTGGCTGGATTGGCCTAATTACCCCAGATGAAAGTGATGAGATCCTCCGCCATTTTAAGCATCCTAGTTTGAGGAGGGGGAGGAGTAGTGGAATGGAGACTTTTTGCTGTTTTCTTTGGAGTGGTCTAAGTCTGGCCTGACTGGTATCCCTCGGTTTGTTAGTCAGAAGAGAGGGTGAAGGCCTTGAAGTGAAATCCGAAATGCGAGTGGTATCTTCGGAAGCCGGTGCCTGCTTAGTGGCTCCAGACCCAACTGAGGGCGAGACAGCCGAAGGCTCGTTAGACGATGCAGACATCTGCAGCATACAGGATTCTGAAATGGTCTCAGTAGAGGCCTGCGAAGAAATCGAGTCTGGCATCAGGGGCTGCGAAAGCGTCTCACTGAATTCAGAAGAACTGACAACCCATTTAGTGGTGGTATCATCGGAAGGCTTGGCCTTATGCGATCTGTCTCTGTCCTTATCTTTACTTTTTCTCAGAAGATCTGCGGTTTTCTGACTGACAGATGCCATATCGGTAGTCGAAGGCAGAAATTGAAAATAACTGGCTGCAAACAGATCTCTACGATGAGTAGTTCTAGCGCTAAAGAGGGCACAGAACCGACAGCGGGGTACGTAGTGATCGGTGCCTAAGCAAGTGATGCAGTAAGAATGGAAGTCTCTGTGTGGTATTTGATTTCCACAGGTGAGACAGTTATTGACTTTTTCAGACATCGGTTAGTGCAAGAAAAAGGAAGGATCCCCAACGGGGTACTTAGCTTTAGACTTTTTCAGCTGAAGTTCGAAATCTGGAAACAGCTAACCGGCACTGCTGCAAATTCCTTCTGCTACGGGCTTCGTGGAAAGAAAGACTGAGGTAATGGCGTTGTGTGCTCTCCTTTATAGCTCGGATGACCTGACGTCACCTAGCAAGCGACAGCAGTAGACGCACAAAACCTTTACTCTGATATTCGGTCCGACTGAGGGCTACCGCAGCATGGATAATCCAATGGTGATGACTGCAGCAATGAAAAACGAAGAGCATCTTTATTTCCGTTAAACTCTAACAAACTGCTTGATGCAAATGTGAAAGCAGTCTTTACTGTTTATAACCTGCAGGTAGTGCTACAATGCTCAGGTTTTAGTATAATTTTTTTTTTCCTTTCAAATTGTAGCAGATTGTTCTTCTATAATGTAGCACGCAGTTTCTACAGTTTAGACCATACACAAGAGTTGAAAAAATTGCAGAAGGTCTCCACAAAACACCAATAAAATCCAAAGGTAGACCCTGGAAGGCAATAACAATAAAGCTCAAGACAGTCCAATTTCAATACGTTTAATAGCAACCGCTACAGTACATTAACGTTTCAAATTACATTTTCGTTTACACTACTACATCAGATGTGGGCTAAACAGTCGTGTGTGCATTTATATACATCCTAATTAAATTAAGAACCTATCACAAAGCTTTTCACTAAAACTGTTAAACACTTGTTGTTGTTTGTCTTTCGGCTTTTCCCGGTTAGGGGTCGCCACAGTGGAACTCCGGTCCACTAATGATTGGCAGTAGATTTTCATGAACGCCAAGATGCCAGCTCGACGTTCAACCTTCAACGAAGGCACGCCCATTTACGCATGCCTTTCGAACGCCCATCCAACCACACAGAAGGCAATCCCTGCACTCCAGCCGAGAATCGAATGGGAGAACCTCATGCTGTGAGGCAATAACGCTACCTCTGCACCACCGCGGAAAAAAAACTATTAAAAACTAATCTTAAAAAAACTTTATTAATCATGTAACTACACTTTCTTTGCTAAGAACCTAAATCAATAAATCAACTTCCATATAGCAATAAAAAATTCAACTAAAATAACATATCTTATGGTCTGTTACTGTTTGTACATGTTGTGTTAAAAAAAATCTATAATAACGAAAACTGAAATGTCCATTGTTTCATTACATAAAAAGATTTTATCTTGTCTCTTGCGCCATCTCCTGGCCATACATAAAAATGCATTTCTACATCACATAACAGCTTGCTAACAAAACGGGACTTTTAAAATCCAAGTAATATTTAAAATAAATAAAATATAAAAAGTTCATTTACATTTTAAAATAAACATAAATTAAATTTAAAATTCCAAATCACACTTTTAACCACTGGTTCAAAATGTCATAGCATTACTAAAAATATTACACAGACTACTACAGCACTCAGTCTGCATTTAAATTGGAACCTGTGCACTGAGAGAGAGCCTTACAAGACTATCTGCAAATATATAGAGCTGAGTATATTTTTCTGTATTATTCTGTATTATAGAGCTAAATTGTTGCTTAGATATCTGTCTTACTGTTCTGCAAATATACAGAGATCAGTATATATTTTTCTGGTTTTATAATTTGCACTCAGATTCCTCACATCTCTATTGAAACTGTCCCCCCCCCTGTTCTTGGTTGTAGTTTAAATTTGGTGGGTTTTGCAGTGCCCGCCCCACTGTAGATTTGATATAGGACACTCCCCCAGTCCCATCTCTTTACCGCATTCTACTTAATAAACCCTTTCTGCACTTGCTTTTAGTCCTTTTTAATTTAATTACATTTTTTCAAACTGTGTGTGGACTAATATTGCTACATACTCAAATGTGCCAGCTTGCACTGCATGTGAATTGTTTTTACTACTGTTTTTGCTACTTTTCTGAAAAAAAAAATTGTAAGCCTGTTTCCTACCTTTCCTGTAATTAGTGTTCCAGATACAGATTTGCTGTATCCAGGACTGTTTGTAAGCTTCTGAGCCCCCCAAGCCTTTCTGTGTTGGAGGGAAGCCTTCTAGCTTATCAGTGGGAGTGGTAAGCAGTAGGTAACCTGCCTACCACATAAGGAGTGGTTCTGGCCCAGAATTTGTAGTTATTGGCAGTTTGGGCGGGCTTCCATCTCTCTCAACTTTCTGATTTGAAGGCCTGCATTTGCACTTGTTTCTGTCCTGTAACTCCTGGGCCCATCTCATTTGCTCACTCAAAAAAAAATTATCTGCTTTTACTGTATTTGTGTTTCTTCCTACTTTATTTTGCTTTTGCGTCATCTTAATAGTACTCAATTGTATTTATTACTGCTTGGTGTAATTCATTCTAAGCCTTTTAGTTTAAGCACTTGGGCTTCAAACCAGTTGTTTTACATTAAGAAGGTTTGTGGTCTGCACTGTAGTGGCAGAACAGGTAGCTTACATCCTTCTAAGTTGGGAACTGCTGATTGAGGGCTCAGTGTCTGTTATTCTAAAAGTGTATTAATTCTGGTTTAAGCACTTGGGCTTCAGGCCAGTTATTTTACATTAAGAGGGTTTGTGGTCTGCACTCTTGTGGGAGGAGAGGCTGGACTCTGCCCTTCTGAGCTGGGAATTTCTGGTTAAAGGCTTATAGTGCATGCATATTTGAACTGCTTCTTACTGAAATTGGTACACCTTGTTTGCAGTAGCATAGACTAGATCCAGGCCTGCTGAATCTAGCTTTGTTTGTATAACTTGAGCACTAATCCAGGCATTCTTTAAAGTATTCAATTTTATTTATTACTGCTTGGTAGTAACTTGATTAAAGTCTAGCTATCATTCTAAGTCTTTTGGATTAAGCACTTGGGCTTCAGACCAGTTGTTTTACATTAGGAAGGTTTGAGGCCTGCACTGTGGTGGCAGGACAGGTAGCTTACATCCTTCTAAGTTGGGAACTGCTGATTGAGGGCTCAGTGTCTGTTATTCTAAAAGTGTATTAGTTCTGGTTTAAGCACTTGGGCTTCAAGCCAGTTATTTTACATTAGGAAGGTTCGTGGTCTGCACTCTTGTGGGAGGAGAGGCTGGACTCTGCCCTTCTGAGCTGGGAACTTCTGGTTAAAGGCTTATAGTGCCTACATATTTGAACTGTCTCTTACTGAAATTGGTACACCTTGTTTGCTGAAGCATAGACTAGATCCAGGCCTGCTGAATCTAGCTTTGTTTGTATGCTTGTTGTTTGTTTGCTTGTTATTTCCCTGAAACGCTAATTCCATCTAAAACGCGTCTTTTCAGCGCTTCTGTGGATCCCTAGTGATATCTGCATTGCTTACTGTACTTATTTCCTTGTTTCACTTGAAAGAAAGTTGCTGTTTGTCGTTTTTGCATTTAAGTTACCTGTAACACATTGCATTTAAGTTACCTGGCACTTGCTCACTAAAGCAATTATATAAGTCAGCACTAAAAAATTAAAAGCACTACACCCTCACAAACTCCCCTTGAGTACCTTGTTCCCCATTGGCCCTTTTTTTCAATTATAAAGGAATTCCCAATACTATTCTAGGATGTCCAAAGGTCAGTTGTCAGTCTCCTCTCCGGTCCAGCTGGTGAATCTGGGAATCTTGAGGCAATGTTACAACTGCCTCATGTACCCAGACAACCCTCTCCTCCTCCCATCAAATTCCAACACGTGAGAGATGCAACCATATAGCCAAACTGGAGGCTAAGCTCTCTCAACTTAGTACTGGCGTAACCAGTCAGGAGGAGAAGGAAACCACACTCACTACAATTCCAGTCTCACATAGGCCTACCACGACAGCAGACCAAACACAAAAATATACTCGGAGGCTCTAAATAAAAATCTGCTAAGCAGCAGAGACCTCCAAAGCAGACACCCAAGCAACCACTACCCCAAAACAAAACACGTGCAACACATAGCTCACAAAGACAGTGTGCCGAACAGTCACAGCCCTTAAGGCTAAACAACACACCTGATACACTTGTAATAGGTGACTCTATCGTCAGGCACACTGACGTCCCACTCACCAGGCTGAACAAGGAGAAGGTCATGCTGAGCTGCCTGTCGGGCACTAGGATCCACCACATAACACAAGCACTCAGGTCACTCCAAGGCAAGTACAAATATGACTCTGTCATTGTCCACGCTGGTGTGAATGACCTGAGATGTACCTCCCTGGACTACATGAAAAGAGACGTAGAGGAGCTCTCTGAGCATGTAGCCCAGGCCGGTATGACCCTGACCTTGAGTAGCATCTTACCCTCACCAAGAATGATGCCACAATATGAAGACAAGATGATCAATTTCAACAATTGGCTTAAGTATTGGTGTCATTCAAAGGGGATTCAATGCCTGTCAGCCTGGGATGACATGCTCGACAAGCCACAATGCTTCGCTAGGGACGGCTTGCACTGTCACCCCTGGGCTTTCGGATATTGGCAAAGGCTCTTGCTTCCCCCATAGTGCCTTTTTAGGCAAGGCTCAAAAGACAAACCCACCTCCATAGGTATCACAAGGGATAAGAAACTAAGAGTAATGCTACTCAACGCCAGAAGTCTAAACCTCAAGATGCACGCACTTGAAACTCTCCTTAGCATGGAGAACATCGATACCTGTGCAGTAACAGAAACCTGGTTCAAGGCTCCCGAGAGCACCCCAGCACTACCAGGTTATACCTCATACCATGCTTTTCAGCCCCAAAACTTGGACCGAACCACAAAAGGAGGGGGAGTATCAATATTCATCAAAGATACCTACACCTCCAGGTTGGTGGCACAGCACGAAGCATCAGAGACTATCCATGTGCAACTAACAGTGGGTAAAACTGCCTTCCAGTTTATAGCCTGCTACAGACCACCCTCCCAAACCCAGGAACCCCACTCGGCCTTCCTGAGAACACTGGAAAATATGAAGGTCTCTCCAAACACCATTATATTGGGCGACTTCAACTACCCAAACATAGACTGGGACCATTACTCTAGCTCCAACACCCTAGCCCAAAGGTTCCTAGAATTTATAAACTCAAATGCTATGGAACAACTTGTTACCACTCCCACAAGAGGGGAAAACATACTGGACCTGATCATCACCAACATGGGGACTCTGTGCTCCAGACTAGAAGTGTATCCCTCACTGGTAAGATCAGACCATAAACTAATCTCACTGGATATTCACATCCCGACCCCACCCCCTGCCCAGAAAACCACAGTGAAAAACTTCTCTAAAGCAAATTTCACACTTCTCAAAACCGAGGTGGAATCCTTCAAAGCCCCCGAGCCTGTGGAAAATATGGCCCAGACTGCAGAATCCTTTATAAACGCATTCTATGAACACCTTCAGGAATGCATGGATCATGCAATCCCAAGTAAAACCAAGACCCAATCCTCCAAAGGCAGACGTCCTGTCTGGTGGACCCCAGCCATAAACAAACTATACAATAGAAGGAGGAAGCTACTACATGATAGAGCAAAATCCCAAAAAGGGAAGGCATCTCTGATCAGTATTAGCAAAACACTACGGGCACTCATAAAATCGTCTAAGGCCAGCTTTGAGAGAAATTTGCACAGGACACTAAGGATAATCACAAGGCTTTCTTTAGTTATGTTAGCAACCTGGGTGGGAATTCCCAGATATGCTCAGAATTAGTCCAAAATGACAAAAAATACATCGAACCCACAGACATTGCCAACATCCTAGCTGACAGGTTCAGTGCAAACCCCCCCCCCCCCGCCCACCAAAATGGCAAATATCTATCCCAACAGAGTGCTGCCCCCCTGACATCTCAGATGCTCAGGTAAGAGCCGCCCTCTCCAAAGCAAAAAACACAGCATCAATGGGACCAGACGGTGTCCCGGGCTGCGTCCTACATGAACTCCATGAAGAGCTAAACCCAAACATAAAACTACTGTTCAATCTCAGCCTTACTACAGGATATGTACCCAAAGAGTGGCGTACAGCAACAGTGGTCCCTCTCCACAAAGGTGGTGCCTCAACGGATCCTGGAAACTATCGCCCCATAAGCCTGACTAGCTTGGTCTGCAAAGCTATGGAAAGGATCATCATGGACCTCATAAATAAAGATATTGGGGACCTACAGACACTGGATCCTACCCAGTTCGGCTTTGTTAAGGGCAGATCCTGCCTCTTAAACCTGGTCGATTTCTTTGAAACAGTTACCAAGGCCATTGACGAGGGGAAGGTGGTCCACACAGCCTACCTGGACCTCGCAAAAGCCTTCGATACAATACCCCACTCAGGCATTATAGATAAGCTAACCAGCTTAAATATAAACCCCTATGTCACTAGATGGGTTGCAAACTGGCTCAAGGACAGAACCCACATGGTTAGAATTGCTGGAGCAATGTCAGACTCCAAACCTGTTACAAGTGGCGTCCCACAAGGTTCAGTCCTGGGACCTCTCTTGTTCGGTATATATTTCTCGGAGGTACAGGCCAACACGGAAGGACTGTGGCTGATCAAGTTCGCAGATGACTGCAAACTGGGTGCCATAATCGACTCTCCAGCCGACACAAGCATCCTCCAAAAGGGCCTCATAGAAACAGACAACTGGTGCCAGAGCCATGGCCTCAAGCTAAACGCCAAAAAGTGTATAGTCACCCCCTTTGGCAAAAATAAAGTGCCCACAAATTACCACATAGGTGGTAATCCATTAAGTACAGAAGAAGTAATTAGGGACCTGGGGACCCAAGTTGATAGCAATCTCTCATTTGACAACCACGTGGCCAAAGTGGTTAGAAAAACATTTTATATAGCCCACCTAATCATGAAGGGATTCACATCTAGATCAGGGGAGGTCATCGTGCCTCTTTACTCTCCCTCATCAGGCCCATAATTGAGTACAATGCCCCTTTTGGGATGTACCTTACCAGACACCTGCAGCAACTGGAAAGACCCCAAAAGTACCTCACCAAGTTGATCAAAGGGCTCAAACAGATGCCATATGCTGCCCGGTTAAAGAAACTCCAGCTCTACTCAGTGGCATACTGCCTGCTCAGAGGCGATCTGTGCCTGACGTATAAAGCCATGTCCAACCCGGAATTAATGGACATGCTGCACCTCAGAAAATCCAAATCCCATCGAGCTATGTGCTCGAGAGACTTGAACCTCAGTACTGAAATAAATAGGACATGCTGGAGGGACAGATTCATAACCCAGAGACTCCCTTCACTCTGGAATAAAATCCCAGTCCAGGTTAGGCAGAGTCCCTCATTGACTCTATTCAAGAGGAATCTTGATGAGTGGATGGGAGATCGTAGGTTTACCCCGGGTATCACTTCTGTGTCACTGTTAGACAGAGGCACAGTATACTAACCTCGAAAAAGGGCATAGCAAAATTAGTTTAAAATGGGTGGCGAAAGCCAAACACACTCTGGCTAGGCTTATAAATGCCCTAGGGCAGATAGCCTAGTATGAACCTATGAACTCATGTTTGACTGCAAATACAGAACTGGCTTTTAAAAGAATGACTGGGTTTGGCCAATCGAGACCCCCCCCCCCCTCACCCATACACTTTTTGCCTGGAGCAGTTGCCCTAGGGTTGTCACCTTTTCCTACGTCTGAAACTGGACAGTGTCCACACCCCCAGCATTACCCCTATTTTTACCCATCCCGTCCCCTTTCTTTACCCACTGTACCAAATCTACACCTATTTTGTGACATAAATTGCCCCATCAAGGATGGCAGGATGGCTTATTTTTCCCTAATCGCATCACATTAGCAATGCTTTTCTTTTAAAAAAGCTGTTCAGTGTCTGCATTTTAATAAACACCTGTATTCAGTTTGTTTTGTTGAACAGAATACCAGAGTTTGTACAGTGCTTTCTGGACTGCTGGACATTTGTTCTGATTTCTGTATAATCTGAAAAAAAATCCAGATAGTTGGCAAGGCTTAGTTGGCCTTTTCACCCTTCCATAGCTATCCTATTGATTACCAAGTTGAATAAAATTGTGATTCCTTTTCAGGTTGCTCTGCTTTTACTTCCATCTTTTGTGAAAGTGGGTAAACTGTGTGATAGGAGTATTTTTGGAATAGAGACATATGACTGTGACAGTAAAATGAAGATATTAATTTAGAGAATAGCGATGGTTTCTTAAACAAATGCAGGATCATATTTTTAGGTTTGCATCTTCGTATGATTATTTTAGATTACAGCTTGTAGGAGAAATGCAAGCATGCACAGTCAACTGGACTGTTGTATCTTTGTAATGTCGCTGTAATGAGAATTGGAAGTAGCATGAAATCATGGGATGTTCGTAAAATTAAG
Organism: Protopterus annectens; assembly: GCF_019279795.1. NCBI lineage: Eukaryota > Metazoa > Chordata > Ceratodontiformes > Protopteridae > Protopterus > Protopterus annectens. The sequence continues at coordinate 459,263,826 of NC_056749.1, forward strand.
ATTTTCTTGTTTTGTGACATAGCTTAGGGGTGTCATCGTTAGCATAGTACTATTTTATTTTTATGTCCATTCTTTACTGGTATGCAAATGAAAGTACTTTCCCTCATTTGCTAATACTGTGTACTGTCTTTTGTTAATGTGTAGTGATTGTCTGCAAATGCTTTAGATAGGCAGCGGTAGTTGGTTATTCAAGGGGAATCACAAGCCAGTCACAAAATTTTAATAGAGCTGAAATATGCTGGAATTTTGTGACTGGCTTGAGATTCCCCTTGAATATCTTAACTACTGCTCAATACAACTATACCTCTCAACTGTCCAGATTTTTCCTCATATTTTTTGACTGGACTTGTACCTTATAAAATGTTTGGTTTGCTGCCAAATCTCTGTGGTGATCTGAAGATTGACCTCACTAAATAATGGCGTACATTTGAGTTCTGGACGTCATATCTTTCAAAAAAATGCACGTCAACACAAACCCTGTTAACACCTTTCTGAGTTTATAAGAGCAGTATTTAAAGTCTGTCCCTGTTGGGCCTTTGTCCCTCCTTTATGTCAGGCTTTGTCCAGATTTCTTGGCAAGCTGAGAAGTTGAGGAGTATGTCTGTAGGTCTGGAGAACAAAACTGAGTGAATTGTTATGCATGATGGACTCACTAACCATCATATAACAAGGCCCTTGAATATAGGTTCATAACTTCGTATTAGCCAAACGTCTGCATCGTGCTGGTGTAACAGAATGACAATACATTCACATTTACCTGTCACGGAACAGGACTGCATTAACTTTTACTTAAAACATTTGTTTTACACCATGTCCGTCGTAACCTCATTAGTTTAAGACAGAGCGCAGTTTTTTTTCATGCTTTTCATTTCGCTCGAAAAGCTTGACTAACAACATATAGTTATCACCAGGTAAATCCCATGGTGACTAGGAAGCTGTAACTGAGCGACCAGCTGTCGATATTATTTGATGAAGACAGTGCAGCTTTTGGCATGGAGTTAGGGGCCAAGAAGGCCATCTGTCTACAACACTGTTACTGGAATTATGTTGCATGAAAAAAAAAAATCTGAAGTTACAACTCAGAAGAAAAAAAATAATGTAGTTTACAAAGTGAAAAAATTACATGGAGCTGCTTACTGCTTGGTGTTATGGATCTGAGGTGTTCTTAAGACACTCAGTCTTGCTGTCTGGATTCTGCTAAAATTCAAAGTCTGGTTATATTTGCATTCACAGTCTGTTGCATACAGAAACTTGCAGAATATACACTGATGAGAGAATATACTTTGCAGCATCAACTTTAGAGAGCAGTAACAAATAACTTTTTATAATAAACCAAACGGACCCACGTTGCAGCTTAAAAGTACTGTTCCAACTTTACTTCTCATATAGTACAGATGATGTGAGAGATATAACATTTACCTTAGGACAAATGAGTCCCTACCATACCTCTAACATAACTGGATTTATACAGCTCTTTATATACAGTTTTAGTCCTCTTGGTATTCTATTTTGGAGAATTGCTTATCCTGTAGAAACAATACTAAGCTTCCTTGTTTAACAATGTCTTGTAAGAGACCAGCTTTTCTGACAGTGTGAATATCCTGTAACAGTGTCCTGTTGTCCATGCAAAAAAACATATTTTTAAGGAAACACATTGTTCTGTATTCTATTTGGATCTGTGTATAAGAACATTATGTTCTTGTGCCAGTGCTGATAAGCATATCCTGTTTTCCATGCAGAAAAACATATTTTTGAGGAAAGACATTGTCACAGTGTTATTGTCCATTCTTTAAAAGCAGATTTTGCATTTTTTGCTCTTGCATACATCCTGTTTTTAAGTCTGTAAGGGAAAAATGTCCATTCTTTAAAAGCAGATTTTGTAATTTTGCTCTTGCATACATCCTGTTTTTAAGTTTGTAAGGGAAAAATGTCCATTCAGCAGATTCCTTTTCCAAGCCATGGTCATTTAGTATGACTGCTGATCACATATTACTAAACTCTGTTTCTGCATTTAAGCAAGCCTTTTCTTTCAGCATATTTACAACATAATTAATTTCAGACTAATATTCATAAAATCTAACAATTCCCTCTGTTTTTAAACATACTCAAAACATTTTATATAGAAAACACAAGAAACAAACCTTTAGTTTGATACAACAAATCAAAATGCAATTTTGCATAGTTAATACAATGATATTAAGTATTACTACCAAAACTGAATGTATTCAACAACTTTTTCTTTTGCAGACCATTCTGTGAAAATATTTTATCAGTTATGAGCTGTGTCTCCTTTAATGTTATTTTTTTTAACATGATCAATTTATTCTTTTGCAATCACAGAATTTAATTTATGACTTAGAACTGTTCCATTAACTCTTTGCAACTGTTGAATTAACTATAAGAGACAGTAACCATGTGCTACTGCAAGCATTTATACACTACTGAAAACACACAATTTCAATGTCATTTTTAACCATAACATTGTGGTCATGTCTTTGAACTGCCCATTAACATCTTGGTAAAGTATTGAACTGGGCTTAGATAATAAATATTTAAAAGCAATTATTTTACTGGGGTAAAACCAATGATATTACAACTTGACAAATTAGTTTTGAACTTATTACAATGTATCCTGATCAGTATGTATTTACACAGACTGTTTGCTATTTATGCATTTTAATCTAGTAGGTACCCTGGACCCATTGTTTTCTTTAAATATGTTTTTTTTCACACATATTCATTACTAGACATTAATTTCATTTGTACTGAATTTTTCTGCATTTGTACATACAAATACTATCATTTGTACTGAAATTTTCTACATTTGTACATACAAAGACTGTAAAGTACATTTAGTCTAATCTTACAAATTTAATAACATTAATATTAAGCAAAATATTGGAAAATGTTTGTCTCTTTAGAAATATCTAGTGGAACTTATACCAAATGCATATGTCCTGTTATTTTAAACTACATACTCAGCAATTAAAATATTCATGCTTTTTATACCAACATTGTTTTGTCAAAAACATATTGAAATAGTGACCATTCTTGCTATTAGAAACATTTATGCATTTTGCATATCTTTATTCTCTCTTATATAGCTTTAATAAAGCAATTTTAAATCATCTCTTGTTTTTTAACCATCTCTTGTATAGCTTTACAATTTAACAGGTTGTAAATACAATTTAATTCTAAACAATACAATAATAACCATTATGATAACTATTAACAACTTGTAAAATATCTTATCCTGTCATGTTTAATCCAGTTTACCAGTATTTCTAATACACCAATACCTGTTTTTCCCCCCATAAAAGAGTATTTTCAAGAAGGAATGAGATATTTCTTCCTGTATCTTTATTTTAGACCCTTATTGTTTATTTTTTCTGTAGCTTTATTTCAGACCCTTGTTGTTTATTTTTTCTGTAGCTTTATTTCAGACCCTTGTTGTTTATTTTTTCTGTAGCTTTATTTCAGACCCTTGTTGTTTATTTTTTCTTTTCAACATTTCCTGTAACTATTCATTCAGTCTAGGAAGGTCTGAGCTCACATTTCATACTCTGTAAACTATAGTTAATTCTTTTGGCATTTTTCCTTTAATGTGATTATGATTTACATAACTATGCATTTATACAACATAAATAGACATCATTTTACAATTCCCTTACATGGATTTCAGTATTTTTTTTTATTAATTTAACTATTTAATTTTACAAAAACTGTTTGAATAATACTATCTGTGATTTTCTTTTTTAAATTCAGAACTTTAACTGTTTGGTGTTACTATATAATTATAAACAAATTGTAAAAAACAAAATAGATATTAGTTTAACCAACACATTTATATTTATATTATTTATATTTGCTGTTGTCTGCCTGTTATTCTTGTGTATTGTAACAGATATACTCTAGATGAAAAGAACACACATGCATGTCTGTCTTGTATATGTATATCTTTATACAAGCATGTCATGTCTTGTGACTTTAAATTTTTACTCCTCTATTTTTATTTAATTTTATACACTAGAACAGTTTTGTTTACCTTTTGACTATGCTAATGAATGGCATTCATAAGCTTTACTTTACTGTAGTACTGATAGATGTCTTGCTTTAACTGAATGAAAGTAAAACATTTAAAAATGATTTGTCCAGACATCAGATGCTACCATCCTACCATGTATGTTTAACCATTTTCAAAACATAAACATATTATAAAATATATTTCTTTTGCACAGATTAACTGTGAATGCAGGAAGTTCCCAGTCTTTGTCAGTTCAGCTAATTTATTTCCTTTATCCTGCAACTTCTGTTGAATTTCCTGGAATGTTGTATGATCTTTCTGACATTCTTTAGTAAGCTGTTCTGCTGAATTTGAAACTCCTATGCACTTTTGAAAAGATGTATGTATAACTTGTCTAAGCTTCCTGAACTCATTGTGTCTGTCTTTTAGAAGTTTACTACATTCCTTTGTAACAAAATGTACTAGGGGTTTTATCAGTAACTGATTTGACTCACATGTGGTGACAGGACATAACTGTTCAACATCAGAATGTAATGGAAACACTTTACCCTTAGTTAATTCTTTATCATGAACAGATCTGTCTTTACAGTCTATTTTTTTAGCAATATGTTGCAATATTATTTTATGGCATAATACATAAAATGCAGTTTTTGTTGAAGCACACACTAAACATTTGTCATTTTTCACATGGTTTTCTTTGAGATACCAGTCAAATATTGTAATACATTTGCATAATGCCTTACTATCAACCTGCCCTAATAAGGTTTTACATGTGCTGTGTATACCAACATTGCAATTTACTAAAGTTTGGTTTACTCCTGCATGAATTATAAATAATATCCATACTGTCTAATATACAATCTGTCTATGAATATACAAACTATCTTAAGAATATACAAACTGTTAACATCATCCACACTAAATATGTGACACAGAAAAAGTCTTACCAGTTAGCAAGAAAACAGGTGATCAAGCTGTTATTGCAGATGGCTAGAAATTTTTCAGAGTCACTTGAGAAGCTGGTGAAGCACAACAGGCAGCGGACTACTGTGCTAGTGGACATTCACCTTTTCTTGAAGAATTTATGGCACTGCGAATTTCTTGAACTAGTCTCACTCCGGATTGTAGACGTCTAAAAAACCTTACTACTGCAAGCTGCATAAACTGGAATACTTCTGTTTAGGATTTACACATACGTACAAATGTTAGTTACTGCAATTTGACTGAAGTGACCCTTTGCAGGGCTTACCATCACTCCTGTGTTTGAATGCAGATTGTAGGTCCAAATACAGACTAGCTTGCCATTGAAAAAATTACATAGATGCTCTGTTTACTTGCTTGGTGTGATGGATTTGAGGTGTTCTTAAGACACTCAGTCTTGCTGGCTGGATTCTGCTAAAATTCAAAGTCTGGTTATATTTGCATTCACAGTCTGTCGCATACAGAAACTTGCAGAATATACACTGATAAGAGAATATACTTTGCAGCATCACCTTTAGAGAGCAGTAACAAATAACTTTTTATAATAAACCAAACGGACCCACGTTGCAGCTTAAAAGTACTGTTCCAACTTTACTTCTCATATAGTACAGATGATGTGAGAGATATAACATTTACCTTAGGACAAATGAGTCCCTACCATACCTCTAACATAACTGGATTTATACAGCTCTTTAGTCCTCTTGGTATTCTATTTTGGAGAATTGCTTATCCTGTAGAAACAATACTAAGCTTCCTTGTTTAACAATGTCTTGTAAGAGACCAGCTTTTCTGACAGTGTGAATATCCTGTAACAGTGTCCTGTTGTCCATGCAAAAAAACATATTTTTGAGGAAACACAATGTTCTGTATTCTGTTTGGATCTGTGTATAAGAACATATGTTCTTGTGCCAATGCTGATAAGCATATCCTGTTTTCCATGCAGAAAAACATATTTTTGAGGAAAGACATTGTCACAGTGTTATTGTCCATTCTTTAAAAGCAGATTTTGCATTTTTTGCTCTTGCATACATCCTGTTTTTAAGTCTGTAAGGGAAAAATGTCCATTCTTTAAAAGCAGATTTTGTAATTTTGCTCTTGCATACATCCTGTTTTTAAGTCTGTAAGGGAAAAATGTCCATTCAGCAGATTCCTTTTCCAAGCCATGGTCATTTAGTATGACTGCTGATCACATATTACTAAACTCTGTTTCTGCATTTAAGCAAGCCTTTTCTTTCAGCATATTTACAACATAATTAATTTCAGACTAATATTCATAAAATCTAACACAAACCTTCTGTGCCAAATGGCATAGTCCACCAGAGATTCATACTCATGCCAATAGCCCGCTCCTCCCCAATCCCTTTCCACTCGTTCCCCCCTTTTTATTCCATGCCACCTGAGAACTATGGAATTCAGAAAGAGAGAGCAAATTGGGCTTTGTTGTGTATTGCATGCAAACAATTATTTTTGTATTTGAAACATCTAAATACATGGATAATCGTAATCAATGTAGATGCTACAACAATAAGCCCTTATATTGGTGAAAAAAAGTGATGGTCAGTCCTCATTGGCTGCAGGTAGATTTTATTTTGCAAAATCTCATGATTCCACAAAAATGTAAAAATGTCCCACTTTTCAGCATCGGAAAAGGTGGCAATCCTAGATGCAAATAAGCCGGTAAAGAATGAAAATGTGTCCTAGTTGTAGTTGCTGTTACTGGATACCCATGTAAAAGCTCCTAATATGAAACATCCACCTCTCAGGACAACAAAAAAGATTGTAAGTGCACCACAGATAGAGGCAGTTGTTCCTAGAAATTCACATATCCCTGGTTAAGCTAGTTTATAGGAGACAAATATGCACTGTAAATGTATTAGATGGTAGTTAATACAGTTAATAAGTGACAAATATGTTGGTGGTACTCTGAGCATCTAGTTCCTGCCATCTAACTCAGTAAAAGCCGGCATCTATCCGCTTATACTTCTGCTTAAGCAAATTATAATTGCATCTGTTTTGCCCCGCAAAATATTCTGTACATTTGTTTGAAAGCCTTTTAAAAGCATCTCTATCCCAGCGATGTCCTTCAAGGATGCATCTGCAGTCATCACATATGGGTTGTCCTGCCTCAGACAGCCCTTCGGTTGGCCGGATTCCAAAGTCTGGGTCCGGCGTCGGCTGATGTCGCCCTTTCCATGACGTCAGAGCACCTGGGGTATAAAAGCGTCAGCCGACGCCATCTTCCCCAGTCTTTCTTGCCGCGTGGTGCCCGAAGCAGAAGCAGTTCGCAAGTGCCGGTCGGCCAGCTCCTGTAATTCAGCTACCGAAGACTTCAAAAGCTAAGTACCCCGTTGGGGACTCTTTCTTGCCTCAGCCGATGTCAGATAAAGTTAATAATTGCTTTACTTGTGGGAAACAAATACCTCATAAGGATTTCCACTCTTACTGCCTCCCCTGCCTAGGCCCAGACCACGACGTCTCGGCCTGTTCAGCCTGTGCTTCCCTCAGCCGACACACTCTTAGACGTCGGGCGGAGTTTGCAGAGGAATTTTTTGGGGCTAGTTTCTCATACAATATGCCGTCGGAGACTCCGACTTCACATTTAACAAAGAAACGGAAGGACAAGGACCGACACTGGCCGCGGTTTCGCTGAAACCACGGCCAGGCCTACATGAGTGTCTCGGTCTCGGCTGAAACCGAGTCCTTGGTACTTCCGACCCCCGAAACCGCTCAACCGACAACCTCGGCCTCGGAGGCCCCTGCTGAGTCGGTTATTGAATTTCCTTCTGAAACTGATGTCTTGGAAACTTCCGACACCATTCCTCTAGACAAAACTACCCCAGCACGTGGTGCAGCCAGGCCTCCTGCATCCATGTCCATAAAGGCATTCACCAGGGCTAAAACTGCTAAACACACATAAGCTATGCCTACCAGGGTTATTCGTCAGGGACCCTCTAGTAGTTCACAGATTCTAACCTTAGCAGAGGACCTTATTTCTTTAATTAGGGGCTCTCAACCCCATCCAGACAGGGGCTCTCAACCTCCTTTAGACAAAAGGCCCAGGGTTGAGCCCTCTGATCCCCACTCCTCAGAGGAGGCCACTGATGGCGCTGCTCTCTCGGACTACCAGGAGGAGGCTTTTTTGGCCTACGAGGATTCTGATGCAGAGGAATCTATCCCCTCAGCCTCCCCTCCTGAAGAACTAGCCTTCGGGGAGACCCTTCACACTATGAGAGAGCATTTCAAATGGCAGGGCCAGGAATTCTCTGATTCCAGGAAAAGATTAAGAACTTTTCTGCATTTACCTCAGCATAGACCTTTGGCTATTCCTCCTGTTTTGAATGTCATTGATGATGTGTACTCTGAGTCTAGCATAACCCCTGACACTCTTCCTCCGGCCCCTGTCAAACCCGATAGGTACTACAGGGTCCCGGACTCGCATCATTTTCTTTACAAGGCCCACTCTGCTGATCCAGAAACTATTTCCCAGGGCCCTAAAGGGGTTGCAGCTGCCACTACTAAAAATCCACTCCCCTCTGAAAGGGAGTCCAGGGCTTTAGAGAGATGGGGTAAAAAAGTGTATACTTCTGCTACTCTTTCTATGAGGGCATTAAATTGTCAATTTCATATGATACAGTACCAAGAGTATTTGTTAGATGAATTGCATAAGAAACTGTCTTCTCCTGAACCCCTAGATCGCAAATCACTTCAGGATCTGGTACATAACTCCCAGCAGGTTAGCAACCATTTCTTGCAGTGTGGTTATGATGCATTGGAAGCTTCATGTAGGTCAGCCATGACAGGTGCAGTCATACGTAGGCATGCCTGGCTGAAGGAACAATCTCTGCCAGACCATGTTAAAGCTAAGCTTCTGGATGCTCCACTGGAAAAGCAAAAGTTATTTGGCTCCACTGCTCAGGAGGTCTTAAAGAAATTTGAGGAAAAGGCAAAATCTGTACAAACAGTCAAAGATTTTCTACAAGTCCAACCACCAAGATTCAGCAGAAATTGGCCTACCAAGAATTGGTCCTTTCCGGACACAGAAAGATTTCAGAGAGGCAAGAACAGGCATGCCAGAGGTAGAGGGCAAGCTAGAGGCTCCTACAGAGGACGTCAATGGCAGCCTCCCAACCAGAGAGGTAGTGCAGGACCTACAACTGCTGCACAAGGACAGACTCAATGACTTTGCTTTGACTCCGCCAACCAGGGCTCAATTAGAAGCACCTTTGGGCGGAAGGCTTTCTTTATTCTCAGAAAATTGGCACAGTATTACAAGAGACAAATGGACACTGCAAATAATAGACAAAGGATACAGGTTCCATTTTCACACATTGCCAAAAAGAAAAGGCATGCCAGACCTGCCACCAAATCAAAGGGCAGAGGCTCTGAAACAAATCTCCAACTTAATGCAAATGAAAGCTATACAAAAGGTTCCTCTTTCAGAACAAGGCCAAGGATTTTGTTCCAGACTATTCCTTGTTCCAAGAAAAGAAAATCAATGGAGGCCTATTCTCGACTTGTCCGCACTGAATACTTATCTCACTGTGCCAAAATTCAAAATGTTGACTCTACAGCAACTCCTTCCCATGCTGGGCAAGGGGTCTTGGCTGGTGACTCTAGACCTCAAGGAGGCATACCTGCATGTCCCTATCAGACAAAGTTGCAGAAGACACCTCAGATTTCTTGCAGGTTCAGAGCATTATCAATTCTCAGCATTGCCCTTTGGCTTAACTACTGCGCCCAGAGTATTCACGAAATGCCTGTCATCAGTAATTGCACACTGCAGACTTCAGGGGATTCAAGTATACCCATATCTGGACGACTGCCTTATACAAGCGGACAGCCAACAAACTTTGGTAAAGGACTTGAATTATGCCATCCACCTACTGCAGGCCTTGGGATATACAGTCAACATTCACAAATCAAGACTTGTTCCATCCCAAAGAATAACTTTTCTGGGTGCGGATCTAGACACAACCACCCAAATGGCTTTTCTCACAGAAGAAAAACAAAGACAACTACCAGATTACTTCAAGAATCTGACAAGACAAACTCAGCTGACTGCAAGGAAAATCCTGCAGGCCCTGGGTTACATGGCATCTTGCATTCTTCTGATTCCACAAGCAAGGCTGCATATGAGGAAACTACAATGATACCTAAGGAGTTTATGGACTCAGCACAGTCACAGCTTAGAAACTTTGATCCCACTCATTCCATGCCTCCAAAAGGAATTTCTGTGGTGGGCTCAAGCAAGCCAGTCAAACAGGGGTTGCCCTTCAGCAAGCCAATAGCCAGCCAAACCATTACAACGGACTCTTCAGACCACGGTTGGGGAGCACACATGGAGGGCAGATGTATTCAAGGACTATGGTCACAAAAGGAGCTACGCATGCACATAAACCAAAAGGAAATGCTGGCAGTGATACATGCAATCGAGGCCTTCAAACTGTTTCTGCATCAAGGCCACCTGCTAATAAGGACAGACAACACCACAGTTATGTGGTACATAAACAAGCAAGGAGGCACCCATTCCTACCCTCTTTGCAGACTGGTAATGAATCTATGGGAACTTTCCTTGAAACTCAATATAGAGCTGCAATCCCAGTTTGTGCCAGGAAAAGACAATATACTGGCGGACAGCTTAAGCAGAAATATCATGGATGCACACGAATGGATGCTGCACCCAGACATCTTCCTACAGATAACACAATTATGGGGAAGGCCAGACATAGATCTTTTTGCCTCCCCCACAATCATCAGCTGAAGAAATTCTGCTCAAGGACATACCACCCACAAACATGGAAAGTGGACGCCCTATCTTTCAGCTGGAGAACTCTAACAGTGTATGCATTTCCACCTCTTCCATTAATGACCAAGGTCTTACTGAAGATCAGAGCAGAGCAGCCAAAAGTGATTCTGATAGCTCCGGACTGGCCAAGACAGCACTGGTACCCACTGTTAAAGAGTATGTCACGCACGAAACCATGGCCTCTTCCTCAATGGCCACTTCTCCTGACACAGCACAATTACAAAACTCTGCATTCCAACCTGAAAACCTTGCAACTAACAGCCTGGAAAATACCTTGACTCCTCCTCAGGATAAGCTATCCAAGAGAGTGAAGGATATCATCATGGAAGCTCGCCGGCCTTCAACAAGAAAGACATATTCAGCAAAATGGAAAAGATTTCACACTTGGAGCACCACAAAGGGCCTAGATGCGACAGTCATGAACATGGCACATATCCTGGAATACTTGGCAGAAATGCTCCACAATGACCTGTCTTACTCTTCCATTAAAATTCATGCTTCAGCAATTTCAGTTTCTACTCCAGACTTTTTCTGGTACCCAGAAAAGAAGGGCACCTGGTGCTCCATCCCCGATCTATCCATGCTAAACACCTTCCTGGTGATACCAAAATTCAAAATGCTCACCCTCCAGCAGCTGCTACCCATGCTCTCCAAGGATGCTTGGCTAGCCACCCTTGATCTAAAAGAGGCCTACCTCCACATTCCACCTGTCTTTTCTCATCCTCTCCTAAGACAGTTTCTAAGAGGAATTAAAAACATCAATCCTCTAAGGAAACCTCCAGTGCCTACTTGGGACCTTAACTTCGTGTTGGAAAAACTAACTCTGCCTCCCTTTGAACCAGCAGCATCTGCAGAACTACAGTTCCTGTCTTGGAAGACCGCCTTCCTTCTGGCCATAACCTCAGCAAGAAGAGTATCGGAGTTGCAGGCCCTCATGGCAGTGCAGCCATTTCTTATTTTTCATCAGGACAGAGTTTCATTGAGAACCAATCCTTCATTTATGCCAAAGGTGGTATCCAGGGTCTCATTAAACCAAGCTATTCACCTGCCTACCTTCTTTCCAAATCCAAAAACAAGGGGGAGAAACTTCTGCACACCCTGGACATACACAGACAGTTGCGCTACTACTTGGACAGAACTAAAAGCTACAGAAAAACTGACCAGCTGTTGGTAGCATATGCTGCTGGAGCACAAGGAAAAGCAATTTCCAAACAGACAATTTCAAAATGGATAGGGAATTGCATTCGTTTTTGTTATTCCTTTCATGGAAAAACTGTGCCAGCTAACATTAGACCTCATTCCACCAGAGCCACAGCCACCTCCACAGCCTTCTTAAGAGGGGTGGCTACCAAGGACATTTTTGAAGCTGCTACATGGAGCTCCGTGCATACATTTTCCAAGCATTACAGTTTACCTTTATATTCCAGATCCAGAGCAGGCTTTGCTACGGCAGTCCTGCAGGGCATGTTAGCTACACCATCCTTTACATAGATCCTCCACCCCCAGATTGGCTATGGTATTCTACCCATATGTGATGACTGCAGATGCATCCTTGAAGGACATAGTACAGTTTTGTACCTACCATAAATGTAGATGTCCGATAGTTATGCATCTGCAGTCAGGTTTACCCTCCCTCCTTCCCCTCTTTGGTATTTATTGGGTACTTTTCCCTCTCATAGCTAGCTGGGGTTATCTGTTATGGTGTATTTGTTTTATATATATATAGATTTATATATATATATATATATATATATATATATATATAGATATATATTTCTGTGCATGTTTGGAATTTATTACATTTCTCCAAATTTAGCCTTCCTTTGAGGGCACCTGGCATCTGGGGCAAGAAACACTGAGGAAGATGGTGTCGGCTGACGCTTTTATACCCCAGGCGCTCTGACGTCGGGGAAAGGGCGACATCAGCCGACGCCGGACCCAGACTTTGGAATCCGGCCGACCGAAGGGCTGCCTGAGGCAGGACAACCCATATTTGATGACTGCAGATGCATACCTATCGGACATCTACATTTATGGTAGGTACAAAACTGTACTTTCCCTGTGTTGTGCATTGCTGTGTTGAATTTATAACTTGTCAGTTTTTTAACAAAGTTGTATTGTCATAACATTGAAGAATGTTGGTATCCCACAATTCCATTGGAGTGGGTGGGGTTATATAATTATGTATGGAAATTTTATGTTGATCAATGTCCTGATTTTTGGCCACTTGTACCTATGGGCCTTTGTCCATATTTTTGATGTCTCCAGGTTGAGAGGCATGGTCAGCAGCCATCCTTTCCTGTTTCTTCTTCTGAAGGATCTTGCTGTGCCTTCCTTCTAATTATTTAACCCTAGATCTACCAGCCTCCTCCTTTACATTATCCAGATTATTCTAACACTTATTTTTAGATTTATGCTGCCAACTTGATACCCTTTATCATGAAAGGTTCGCTGAAGTTTATAAAACACCCAAGATGTGGCTTTATTTAGATTGAAAGTATTGGAAGGATAACTTCAGGATGCTCTTTGTGTTTCACTGTTGCAGTAAATCACATTTGGGTTATCCCTGCCAGGGTAGCCCTTGGCCGGCCCTAATACCAGAGGCTTAGTATTTTTGTGTCGGTTGCTGTTGCTTCAGGACTGACGTCAGGTCGTCAGTAGTATAAAGTAAGGCAGCTTATGCCATTACATCAGCCTTTCTTGCAGAGGAGCCCAAAGAAGAAGCAGTTCGCACGAGTGCCGGCTGGCCGCTACCTGAGTTTCGTCTTCCGGATTGAAGCTGAATTATTTTAAAGCTAAGTACCCCATTGGGGATCCTTTTTTCTTGCACTAACCGATGTCAGAAAAAGTTAACAATTGTTTCGCCTGTGGAAAGCAAATACCACACCTAGACTTTCATTCTTACTGCGTCACATGCTTAGGCGCAGACCAGGACATCTCTCGCTGTCGCTTTTGTGCTTTAATGCCAGAAGTGTATGTCGTCAGGCACTTATTGTAGCTAGATATTTTTGCTTACAGTCCTTGAATTCAGATATGGCTTCAGTAAGCCATCCAACAGCAGATCTTCCAAAAAAACGCAAGGATAAAGACAGAGACAGACCGCACAGGGCCAAACCTACCGACAACGCTTCTGTTAAGCTAGTCGTCAGTTCTCCGGTCCTCAGTGAGGCACTTTCGCAGCCCCTGATGCCTGCTTCTGTGGATTCGCAGGCCGCTACCGAGACCCTTTCGGAGTCCGGTATGCCACAAAACTCTTCTTCGACTAAGGATCCTGCAGTTGTCGCTACTTTGGATGGGTCTGGAGCCACTGAGCAGGCACCAGCATCCGAGGAAGTACTTCGCACTACCGATTCCCGACACAAACCGATTACTTTTTTTGCATCTGCCATTCTTTTGAAAACTACCAGGTTTCTAAGGCCAAGGGTACGAACCACACCCAAGAAACCAACGACCAATCTCAGGCACCTGCTTACTTGCCTCAGTCTCAAATGCTTAAAATGGCGGAAGACCTTATCATGTTGATCAGGGGAAGCCAAGCTACCCCTTCCAAAAGAAAGAGATCTGTCCCCAGTAGTTTTGTCTGAACAGGAGTCTGATGACTCTGATGCATCTAAATATGAAAGACATGCACCCCTCTCTGATTATAAGGATTCTGATGCAGAGGATTCCATTCCTTCAGCCTCTCCACACAAGTATTTTTCCTTTGGGGAAACCCTTCATACTTTAAGGGAGCATTTCCATTGGGAATGTCAGGACTACCCTCAGTCTAAAAAGAGACTCGGAGAATTCTTACATCTTCAACAGCACAGAACCCTGGGCATTCCCCCAGTCCTGGATGTTGTGGACAATGTTTTCCTGGATTCCATTTTGACTCCTGACACCCTCCCTCATGCACCCAGAAAACCTGACAGGTATTACAGAGTCCCCTGACTCTCGCACATTTCTTTTCAAAAATCCTACTGCTGACCCTGAGGTAATTTCTCAAGGGCCTAAAGGGAATTAAAGCAACCTCTGCTAAGAATTCAACCCCCTCAGATAGGGATTCCCAAGCACTAGATAGATGGGGTAAAAAAGTGTACACCTCTGCAACTCTTGCTATCAGAGGACTAAATTGCCAGTTCCATATGCTAAAATTTCAGCAACATACCATGGAACACTTCAAACAAAAAGTGTCTTCCTTTCCTGCTTGTGCAGAATCTGAAGAGTTACAAGAGTTAATTCACTCTGCAAGTCAAGTAACTAAGCACACCTTACACTGTGGTTTTGACGCCCTAGATGATTCTTGCAGGGCAGCAGTCACCGGTTCTGTCCTTAGAAGGCATGCATTGCTTAAAGAACAGCCCTTGGCCAGACCATGTTAAATCTAAATTATTGGATGCACCCTTGCACAAAGACAACTTATTTGGCACTAAGGCAGAGGAGGTCTTAAAAAAGATGGTAGAAAAAGCTAAATCTGTGCAGTCAGTTAAGGATTTCCTACAGGTCCAGCCACCCAGGTTCAGCAGCCATTGCCCCTCCAAGCACTGGCCCTTTCCTGCTCCCACCAGGTCAGTTCAGCCCAGACCCCGGGGAAGCAGACCCCCCCCCACCCCCCAGGCAGCAGCCACAGGGAATGCAGAGATCAAAGCAGTGGAGTTTCTCCACTTCAAAACCAGGGAGTTCTTAGCCACCCCCTCATGGTAAGAACTCACAATGACTCTCCTCCCCCACCCCTCCCTCTGCCCACCTGCACTTACCCCTAGGAGGAAAACTCTCCTTTCACACAAGCACCTGGGCCACCATTACCAACGACCGCTGGATCCTCAGCATAGTGTCCCAGGGGTACAGATTTTCTTTCCACACTCATCCAACCCCAAAAGGGTTCCCAGATCTACCTCCATATCAGTGGGCAGAGGCGAAAAGCAAGTCCTTTCCCTGCTTTCTGTGAGGGCAATAGAGCACATTCCTGCAGAACAGCTAGGCCAAGGTTTCTACTCCAGACTTTTTCTGGTACCCAGAAAAGAAGGGCACCTGGTGCTCCATCCCCGATCTATCCATGCTAAACACCTTCCTGGTGATACCAAAATTCAAAATGCTAACCCTCCAGCAGCTGCTACCCATGCTGTCCAAGGATGCTTGGCTAGCCACCCTAGATCTAAAAGAGGCCTACCTCCACATTCCTATCAGGGAATCATGCAGGTCATATCTACGTTTCAGGGCAGGATCTCTGCACTTTCTGTTCTCTGCACTTCCCTTTGGCTTATCTACTGCTCCCAGAGTGTTCACAAAATGTCTGGCTCCCGCCATTGCCTTTTGCAGACAAAGGAATATCCAAATTTACCCATACTTAGATGACTGCCTAATTCAGGTAGACAGGAAAAGCTGCTCAAACACATGGCCTTTGTAAAGTCTCTACTGACCTCCCTAGGGTACACTATCAAGGAAAAGAAATCCAAACTAGTACCCACCCAAAGGATTATATTCCCGGGAGCAAGCCTGGACACAACATCCCTGATGGCATTTCTTACACCACAAAAGCAAACTTACCTGACAGCCTACTTCTCTCAACTAGCCACTAGACCCAAGTTATCTGCAAGGAAATTCCTGCATGCTCTGGGGTTCATGGTATCTTGCATTCTACTCATTCCATATGCCAGACTGCATATGAGGAAGCTTCAAGGGTACCTAAAAAGCCTTTGGTGTCAACACTCTCAAGACCTGGAAACTCTTATACCAATGATACCTTGCCTAAGGGAAGATTTTATTTGGTGGGCATCAGCATGCTTCCACAACATGGGACTGCATTTCTCACCACCCCCCACTGCCCAGACCCTCACCACAGATGCATCTATGTCTGAGATGCACACCTGTAGGGCAGGTGCATACATGGCCAATGGAGCCCCCAGCAAATCCATCTGCACATCAAACAAAAAGAGCAGTTAGCTGTCCAGCATGCATTGACAGCTTTCAGGCACTTTCTCTCTCCCCAGGGGCTCTCCTGATCAAAACAGACAACACCACTGTGATGTGGTATATCAACAAACAGGGAGGGACTCACTCCTACCCTCTATGCAGGCTGGCCATGACCCTTTGGGACACAGCCTCTGCCATGCATCTCCACCTGTTTGCACAATTCCTGCAGATTCTCTAAACTCTCCGGCAGACCACTTAAGCAGAAATCTTCTGGACCCAAATGCGTGGCAGCTAGACAAAGGAACCTTCACCCTAATAACTCAGAAATGGGGCACCCTGAAGGTCGACCTCTTTGCCTCCCACACCAACCATCAGCTCAGCAAGTTCTGCACCAGGGAGCATCACTGCATGACTTGGAAAGTGGATGCCCTATCCTTTCCCTGGGTCAATCTATCGGTCTATGCATTTCCTCCACTACCTCTCATCACCAGTGTACTTTTCAAAATAAGGAAAAACTAAGGACAATTCTTATCACTCCAGATTGGCCTCGCCAGCACTAGTACCCACTGCTGCGCAGCCTGTCCCCACTGCCACCATGGCATCTCACTCAGACCCCAATACTCCTGACCCAGAGGGAAGGGGAATTCATGCATCCCCAATTGCAGACCCTCAATTTGGCAGCCTGGCTTTTTCCCTGACCACTGTTCAATCTGCCAACCTCAGTAAACAGGTACTTCATATTATACATGAGGCAGACGCCCTAGCACTAGAAAGTCTTATGCTGACAAATGGAAAAGGTTCTGTACCTGGATTCAGGCTAAGGGAGCCGATGTGGCACAGCCCTCCCTACCTCTCATCCTGGATTACCTAGCTGACCTGATACAGTGGTCTCTCTTTTTCCTCTAGTAATATTCATGCCTCTGCTATCTCTGCTCATTTCCACACGGAGCAGTGCTTTTCTCACACCCTTTGATCAAACAATTCCTAAGAGGGGCTAGCAACTTGAGGCCACCCAGAAGAGTACCTACCCCAGCTTGGGACCTTAACTTTGTGTTGGAAAAGCTCACCCTGCTTCCCTTTGAACCAGCCTCTTCAGAAGAGTTAAAATTTCTCTCTTGGAATACAGCTTTTCTTTTGGCCATCACTTCAGCCAGAAGAGTCTGTGAGCTACAAGCACTCATGGCTGTGGAGCCCGTCATCATCTTCCATGGTGACAGGGTTGACCCAGAGGGAAGGGGAATTCATGCATCCCCAATTGCAGACCCTCAATTTGGCAGCCTGGCTTTTTCCCTGACCACTGTTCAATCTGCCAACCTCAGTAAACAGGTACTTCATATTATACATGAGGCAGACGCCCTAGCACTAGAAAGTCTTATGCTGACAAATGGAAAAGGTTCTGTACCTGGATTCAGGCTAAGGGAGCCGATGTGGCACAGCCCTCCCTACCTCTCATCCTGGATTACCTAGCTGACCTGATACAGTGGTCTCTCTTTTTCCTCTAGTAATATTCATGCCTCTGCTATCTCTGCTCATTTCCACACGGAGCAGTGCTTTTCTCACACCCTTTGATCAAACAATTCCTAAGAGGGGCTAGCAACTTGAGGCCACCCAGAAGAGTACCTACCCCAGCTTGGGACCTTAACTTTGTGTTGGAAAAGCTCACCCTGCTTCCCTTTGAACCAGCCTCTTCAGAAGAGTTAAAATTTCTCTCTTGGAATACAGCTTTTCTTTTGGCCATCACTTCAGCCAGAAGAGTCTGTGAGCTACAAACACTCATGGCTGTGGAGCCCGTCATCATCTTCCATGCTGACAGGGTTTCCCTTGGGACTAACCCATTCTTCATGCCCAAAGTGGTTTCCCTAACCCACACAACAAGGGGGAAAGGATCCTGCACTCTTTAGATGTGCACAGACAGCTCAGATTCTATCTAGACAGGATTAAATCATTCAGAAAGTCTGATCAGTTACTGGTTAGCTTTGCTGCAGGGGCAGAGGTTAAAGCCATCTCCAAACAATTAATTTCCAAATGGATAGCACACTGAATCCATTTCTGTTATAAGTAACACGGAAGACCTCCCCCTAAGGGGGTCAGGACTCGCTCCACTAGAGCAGCCTCCACCTCTGCAGCTTTCCTCAGAGGAGTTCCCACCAGGGACATCCTGGAGGCTGCCACCTGGACATCTGTTCATACTTTCACCAAGCATTACCACCTGCCTCTCTTCTCCAAATCCAGGGCAAGTTTTGCCACTTCAGTCTTGCAGGGCATCCTAGCCAGCCCCTAGTCTCCTTGACTGCCTCCACCCTTTTCCTCAGCTTTGGGAATCAACCCAAATGTGATCAGTGAAACAGTGAAACGTGAACAACATAGTACAGTTGTGTACACTTACCATAAATATAGATGTTCAATTGTATTCTCTGTTGCAGTCCTGGTTTCCCTGTCTCCATCCCCCCTCTTCTGTCTCTCTCTCTCCTTACAAAGAACATTTTGGTATTTACTTTCTACTGGTGAGGTTCTTCCACCATAACCTTGCTCCCACTTGGGGGCTCCTGACAGCTAAGGCAAGAAAAACTGATGTAATGGTGTTGGCTGCCTTACTTTATACTACTGATGACCTGATGTCAGTCCTGAAGCGACAGCAACCGACGCAGAAATACTAAGCCTCTGGTATTCGGAACGGCCGAGGGTTACCCTGGCAAGCATAACCCAAATGTGATGACTGCAACAGTGAATACACTCAAACATCTACATTTATGGTAAGTGTACACAGCTGTACTTTCGTAGGAGTCTCTGACATTGTTGCATAACATTGTCTGCTATTGGCTGTTTGCTGTGGCCACTACTGTAGCCTTTTGGATTATTTGGTTTGATGTAGGTATTGTTTTGACTGTCGGAGTGATGTAATTTTCCCTGCTTTCACTTGTCTCAGAGAGCAGCAAGCTCTGAAAATAATTTTCTGTATACACCACTGAGCATTGATATATAGCCCTTGAACTGTGATTGACTGTAGACATGCAGGCTGGTCACAGCTACATTGGGTCTGTCTCCAGAATCGTTTTTAGGAGTAGCTGAGCTTGCTTATCTTAAGGGGCATTTTCTGCTATATTGATAGCTGTAATTCAGTCAAATCTACTGGGGGGATACAAGGGTGTTAATTTATTGTATGTGAAAATAAAGTACTAGTTTATTTAGCAGACGTTTAAACAGGAAAAGCTTCAAACTTGTTGGCCTACACTTATGGGAAACTCTGTTAAGCCTTTAGTTGGAAGTGTGGTTTCTTTGAAATATAAGCATCAGCTCTGAATTTTGTCTGTTGAGACTTGAACATATTAGAATTTTGTAATGTGTTGTTAATTAAGGTACAGGGTCATGCTTCTCTGTTAGGTTGCAGGACGAATGTGTACTTTTTTTAAGCTGTAACATGTTTCTTAATATTGAAAACACTACTAGTATGTATAATATTTTTACTCTGCTATTGGATGATGATTGCATTTTTTTAGATAAGCATTTGTTTTGTCTTTTAGTTTTTAAGGCCATTTCCTGTTTTCAGAAACATTTTTCTGAGCTGTTTGTTGGTTGAGCATTTACTGAATAAAAAACATTTTAAGTATTTTGAGTGCCGTAATGTTGTTTATGCTGGCAAAACAATGCAGTAAATAAAGTACCCTGAGAAGAAGACTCCTTCCATTGAATCGTAAACTTCCTCAGAAAAAAATTCTAATGTCAGGCATGTGGCTAGGTTGGCACTGCATTCATAAGTTCATTTTGATGTTCTGTCATTGTTGCAGTAGTGATTCATTCTTAGATCATGCTGCCATGCAGAAGCCCGTGACAGCCCTGATTTCCATTGTCTTGGCATCATCCCTAGCCGACAGACGATGTCTGGACGTCAGTGTATCAGAAGGGTGTCCATCTTCCATTCTTTTTAGCTCTGCTGTCCAGTGCACTTCATGTGTGTTCAAAACGCTCACAGTCCTTTTGTGGGCTAATTTTTTCCAGAGAACCTCTTCTTTCAGTCACATAAGTACCCCATTGGGAAATTTTCTCTATTAATTTAATGTTCAACAAAGTCAATAATTGCTTGAGGTATGGGAAGCAAATTCTGCATAATGATTTTCACTCATTTTGTTTGTTCTGCTTTGGCCTCAGCACAACATCTCTAATTGTCCTGACTGCACAAAATTCTGTGAGAAAACCCTAAAACATAGGGCCAAGGTATTGGCCACCAATACGGTGTCTTCCCCTTCAGTTCTTCCAGTGGTGTCACAATCCACTGCTACTGCAGGGCCTCCAGTAACTCCATCATTGACTAGCATCAGTATGAAAAACAGAAAGAGAAAAAGACCAAGGACCCCAACGTTCCCAAGAAACCTCCAGCTGTAGTCCATAAGTTGACCAACCCAGGTGAGGTACCCTTTGCAGTCCCCTGGTATGGCAGCTCCAAGTCCTGAGCTCTCTGGCATGACCCCTCGGGAGGCCACCATGCTCTCTGACCTACCTACCAATGTTAATGCTGCACACCCATCGGTCTGGTCTGAGGTCTACCTGGACTGACAAAACCTTAACTACAGTTGTAGTTGGATGACTGCAACCTCTGGTCATCCCTTTCAAACAGACACCCACACTAAAGCAAACTACTACTTTGTCTTCACTCTTGCCTCCAGCCACAATTTCTCAGTCTGTAGCCCAAGATCTTCTAAAACTAAAGCAGGAAATCATGGCGTTTGTGAAATACAGAGAGCTGTCCCATACTTCTGCTACTGAAGCCTCACCATCCAAAAGAAACAGGGAAGTAGTCTTTCAGAAAGATGCCGATTCTTCTAGCTCAGAAGATGAGGAGGAATTTTCCTATTCTGAGCACCTGCCCCAACAGACTTACCTATGTATTTTTTTACCCATATTCAGACTCTGATGACACCATCTCTTCCATACACACCCCCGACAGCCTTTCATTTGGGGATACCCTGCATAGAATGAAGGAGCCTTTCAATTGGGAAAGCAAACAGTTGTCCCAGGCTCATACCCTTTACAGGGAACTGCTAAGTTTGCCTTCTCTCAGGTCATGGCTATTTCTCCTGTATATGTAGTACTAGATGACATCTTTCAAAACATTGCTTTATATCCTGATTGTCTACCCCCTACTCCTATGAAACCATTTGTAAGGACCTGTAGTATTTAAAGAGCGCTGATCTCATGCTCTTTTTAACCTCTGAAGAAGCTACCTAGTGAGAGTAGCGAAAACGCTGTTTGTTTATTTATAAAATAAAATTGCGTTAAGGTCTTATCTGCGAGCAGACTTTTTTGACTTGGGATCCTTTTGCTACGTTGGTTTGTGGGCTTTTACAAGTATTAAACCAGACCGGGTTACAGAGTGCTTGAATCTCACAATCCCCTTTTAGAAGTCCCCTTCAGTTCTTCCAGTGGTGTCACAATCCACTGCTACTGCAGGGCCTCCAGTAACTCCATCATTGACTAGCATCAGTATGAAAAACAGAAAGAGAAAAAGACCAAGGACCCCAACGTTCCCAAGAAACCTCCAGCTGTAGTCCATAAGTTGACCAACCCAGGTGAGGTACCCTTTGCAGTCCCCTGGTATGGCAGCTCCAAGTCCTGAGCTCTCTGGCATGACCCCTCGGGAGGCCACCATGCTCTCTGACCTACCTACCAATGTTAATGCTGCACACCCATCGGTCTGGTCTGAGGTCTACCTGGACTGACAAAACCTTAACTACAGTTGTAGTTGGATGACTGCAACCTCTGGTCATCCCTTTCAAACAGACACCCAAACTAAAGCAAACTACTACTTTGTCTTCACTCTTGCCTCCAGCCACAATTTCTCAGTCTGTAGCCCAAGATCTTCTAAAACTAAAGCAGGAAATCATGGCGTTTGTGAAATACAGAGAGCTGTCCCATACTTCTGCTACTGAAGCCTCACCATCCAAAAGAAACAGGGAAGTAGTCTTTCAGAAAGATGCCGATTCTTCTAGCTCAGAAGATGAGGAGGAATTTTCCTATTCTGAGCACCTGCCCCAACAGACTTACCTATATATTTTTTTACCCATATTCAGACTCTGATGACACCATCTCTTCCATACACACCCCCGACAGCCTTTCATTTGGGGATACCCTGCATAGAATGAAGGAGCCTTTCAATTGGGAAAGCAAACAGTTGTCACAGGCTCATACCCTTTACAGGGAACTGCTAAGTTTGCCTTCTCTCAGGTCATGGCTATTTCTCCTGTATATGTAGTACTAGATGACATCTTTCAAAACATTGCTTTATATCCTGATTGTCTACCCCCTACTCCTATGAAACCAGACCGGGTTACAGAGTGCTTGAATCTCACAATCCCCTTTCAGAAGTCCAAAGGCTAACCCTTTAGGAGTCTTCACTGAATTCACAAAAGGTGTATCTAAGGGACCAACCATTCATTCATTGACTAATGATAGGGAAACTAGAGTATTAGACAGATTTGGGAAAAAAGTTTATACTTCTGCCATCCTGGCAGTGACCACTTGGAATGGCCAATTCCATATGCTAAAAGTTCATTCAATCTCTCCAGGACAAAATTCTAGCAGAACTGGTCTGTATTGGGGCTAGAACTTTATCAAATGAAATTCAGGAGACAGAGAAGCTTTACAAGTCCCCAGACACACTCCAAAGTGTGGCTATGATGCTTTAGATGCATCTTGCAGAGCAGCTGCACAGGTTTTGTCATCCACAGACATGCATTACACAGGACCCAGCCCCTGTAAGATCAGGTTAAGGCTGAACATCTGGATGCTTCACTAGACAAGGAAGTCCTTTTCGCACATTCAGCTGAACAAATTTTCAAGACACTAGATAAAAAAGGAAAGGAAATAAAAGCTGTGAGGGATGTTTCCGACATGAAGATGCAATAGCAATTACCCATCAAAATGTTATCCTCTTCTCACAGACAAGACAAGTTAAGGCTTTCCCTTGGTAAGAGACTCAACCAGAGCAGCCAGATGCAACAGGTAGCTCCAAAAAGCACCCCCCAGCACATAGACCAACTGTGACAATGTTCAGCCCCACCCTATCATACCGCTACCCATCCTTCCCTCCAAACCTCTGGCTGGAAGACTCTTCTCCTTCCTAACCCAATGGAAAACCATCTCTAGGAACCAGTGAGTCCTCAGCATCATAGAAAAGGGGTACTGCATCCAGTATGAGAAATCCCATCCTTATCGGGCATTCCAAAACCACCAAAAGAGCAGGAAAGCCTCTTACCACCAATCCTTGGGGAGCTACTTCACCAAGGATCCATTCAGCTTGTCCCTCCAGGTCAGGAGTGAAAAGGCTTCTTCTCAAGGATTTTTCTAGTTCCAAGAAAGGATGAGACCTGGATGTCCATCTTGTATCTATCAAAGCTAAACAAGTTTCTCAAAATCCTAAAGTTCAAAATGCTTTACATTGCAGAAACTACTGCCCATGATCTATCAAGATGCCTTTGTGGTCGCTCTATACCTAAAAGGCACTTATCTCCATGTCCCCATAGCAGATAGTCACAGAAAGTACCTGCGATTTGTAGGTACAGGGTCTCACTTCAAAGTGTGTAGTTTACATTTGGGCTGTCCATTGCTCCCAGAGTTTTCACAAAATGCTTTGCTCTACCGATAGCACATTGCAGATCTCTGGGAGTTTATATTTACCCCTATTTAGGTGACTCTTTCATTCAGGGAAAATGCAAAGCAGAGACCCTAGATACCCTACACATCACTATAAACTGATTTCAGAAGGTAGGTCTCACCTTGAATCTTTAAAAGTCAAAAACTGTTCGTCAAACAAGGATCCTGTTTCTACGAGCCTTCATAGATTTGGTCCAGCAGAAAGCATTCCTTCCCCAGGACAAGATAGCTTTCCTAACAGCCTACCTTACCAGTCTACTTCCAAAGCAACACATCTCAGCAAGGGAATCTTGAGGCTTCTGGGGTACATGGCATCCTGCATTCTCATGATCCCACTTGCAAAGTTAACACATGAGAAAACTTCAGTGTTTCCTAAAAATGCTTGGGAACAGCATTCTCAACCCCTGGAAGCCATACTGCCTCTCCCTCCATTCCCGAAAGAGGATCTCCAATGATATAAGAATACTGTACAGCAGAGACCTGGGCCAATATTTTGTTTACCAGAAATGGACAAGCCCATCACCACAGGCAGCTCAGACGTAGCATGGGGGGGCTCACTTAGGTTCCATGAAAGTGCAGGCCATTTATACTTAACAGGGAAGACTGGATATAAATCAGAAGGATCTACTAGCAGTCTATCTGACCATAAAGGCTTTTAAGCAGAATTTAAGCCAAAGGATGCTGCAGATCTACAAAGACAACACCACAATGATGCATTACGTAAACAAGCAAGGGGAACACTGTCTCCTACCCTCTGTGCAGCCTTTTGAGTAAGGTTTGGATGCTGGATGAAAAAATGGGGCTTACCCTTGTATTTTCTGATATTCTGGGTCAGAATAGTCCCCTGATAGATTCTCTAAGCAAGGATTTTCTATACACCAATGAGTGGATGCTGAAGAGGGAGGATTTCCTATACATACAGTGGGGATTCCCCCTCAATAGACCAGCTTGTCTCTCACCACAACAAACAACTACAGAAGTTCTGCTCCAGAACTCAACAGACAGGGACTTGGAAAATAGATGCTTCCTATTTCACATGGGCAAACTGGTTCCTGTATGCTTTCCCACCCTTGCTTCTAATCCCTAGTGTACTGACAAAAGTCTGGGTGGAGAAATCCAGCTTCTACAAAACTATCTTTCTAGTGCCACGAAGAGGACACCTGGAGGCCCATCTTGAACCTATCAAAACTAAACAAGTTTCTCAAAGTACCAAAGTTCAGAATGCTTTATATTGCAAAACCTACTGCCCATGAACTTCCATGATGCCTTCATGGTCTCTCTAGACCTGATATACACGTACCTCCATGTCTCCACAGCAGACAGTCACAGACAATTCCTAGTGTCCCCCTTCTGGTTTAGGAAACGCTGGTTCTCCCTACTCTTGACTCTCCATGAATGAAATTCCACACCTTACCACAGGAAGTTGATGATCTCAACCAAGCCAAGGGATCTGTTTCCATTCTTACCTAGCCACCCTCAGGTTAACTCAGGTGGATTAGGTTTTGACATGAAGGAATGCCTCCTATCCCAAGGACATACTCTCCATTCTAAGGGAAGCAAAGAAACCCAGTATCATAAAATCATACCTGGTAAAATGGAAAAGATTTTCCACCTGGTGTCACAGCAAGAACACCAACTCTTCTCAAGTAGACATTAACTCAGTCTTGCAGCACCTGTCAAACCCGTTTAGACAGGGCCATTCCTAATCCAGCATTAAGTGCATTCATCTGCAATATCGGCTTGCCTTCACAGCGTTCCACCTAACTTCTTGCACCCCCACATGAAGCTTTTCATAAAGGGGGTAATTCACTTAAGACCACCAAGAAGGAGCCCTATTCCTGCCTGGTATCTAAATTATGTGTTAGAGAAACTGACCTTGCCCCCCTTTGAATCTGCTGCCACTGCCTGTCTAAACATGCTCATCTGGAAGAGCAATTTTCTTAAAGGTGTCACATCAACTTTGAGAGTTTTAAAGCAACAAGCCCTCGTGTAAAGATCCTTTCACAGTCTTTCACAGGGATAGGGTAACCCTCAGAACAAACCCACCCTTTCTGCCTAAGGTAGTATCAGAATTTACCCTAAACCAAGATATGATGATGTCTCTTCTGTCCATTCCTCAACAGATTGGTCTTCGTGTCCAACTATGGCTACTCCAGGCTTTAGGATCCAGAGCTCAGTTTACTCCCCTTAACCATAATCCCCTCCTGTCCACATTACCTCAGATCTCTTTTGCCGCTCAGAGTGCAGGCATGATTCCCGCTCATACTCACCTCAGCTAAGTTTTGTATAGCTGTTTATATCTTACGTACTTCCTTTTTGGATAGATTATTTTTTGTTGTTTACCTGTGGTATTTCTTTCCACTTTTCTTAGCTTCCTTAACCTAAAAAAGTCAGCTTCTTTTTCATTTACCTTTGGCATCCTTTGTTAGCATAGGTTAGGTCTTCTTTACAGTAGAGTAGGTTCTGTTTTTCTGCTGGTTATTATTGTTATTGTTTTTTGGTGATGTTATATTACTGCCTTTTTCTTGTTGGTTTAGTGCCTCGATTGACCATGTCTAATACGCCTTTGGAGTTTAAAAAATGCATGGCTTACAGTCACACAATTCGAAATTCGGATGCCCGTATGAAATGTGTGTACTGCTTGGGCACTGCCCACCTAGATAAAAACTGCACATTTGTACTGCTTTTGGCCAGAAAGTCATTATTGAATGATGTAATAAGCTTGTACTGAAGGGACTTCTCCCAGACCCTGTGGGGGAATCATCTAAGTTGTCTGTTTCTGGACACTGGCCATCTGCTAAAAAGGCTTCAGACTGACATAAAAGGGAGAAGAGTGGTGACAAGCCCAGGGAGAAAGGCAAGGAGTCTGGGAAGTGCTTCACCAATTTTTCATCTTCAGTGGCTTCCTTGGCTCTGTCTCTGAAATTACCTAAAGCTTCAGCTCTGAATTGTCTGTCAGATGAGATAGTTATTGGATTGTAAATTTCTCCATTGCTGGAGCCTAAATTTTGATCATAGCCAGACTTCCCTAGACTGTTCTTCCCTTTCTTGCAGAAGAGACCTGACCTGTACACTGATCTTCTAGACCTCTCGCTCCACTTTTTCCTCCATCAGTTCAGTGCTGTCTATCAGAAGCCTGACAGAAGCTCATGTGGATAGGATGATGAAGTTCCTCAGGACCCAAATTCAGTTGGAGTTCTACTAGTTCTGACCCCTGTCAGACCCTACGTATGATGTCTCCTATCCTGATCTACCTCCCAGTTTCAGAGTCCTTGGGTCCGAGTTCCCCTCGGGGCCCTTTGAACCTGTGATTGTCCTGGTTGGATCTGAAGACTTGGTCAGCTTTGACTCTGGTGACATCTATGAGCTGTCCACCTCTGAGCGTATCGGATCCAGGTGGATTTCATAGCCAGAGTGCTGATGCTGGTTATAGGCTCAGGGATTTACCCCAAAATTGTCAACGACTTCTCTTACCCTTGGTACCTTAGAGCTAGACAGGTCAGCTCCAGCATCCACCTTTCCAGGACCAGCTCAGTTTTGGAGACATTGGTTCATACTGGAGCAGTGTGGGTTCTTCTTTGGCTTCTGGCTTCGAGGAGGTCAAGACAGCTCTCTCCTTTTCTGTTGAGCTGACTTCCCTTAGTTTTTCGGCTCTGCCCATCTGCCAGAGAAATGCTTTCGGTCCTGATCATGCTTCTGATATCCCACTGTGACTGCTGGTTCCTCTGGGCCTTCAGACAGTCCACACCCAAGATTCCTGTAAGTCTTCTGAGTCCTCTCTGGAGTATCCCATTGCAAAGGTCCCTCAGAAACATACTTGCAAGAAGAGGCATGTCCACTCACCTGAGGAGTCGCTTACTGAAGACATGGATTTCAGTGACAGGGAAGGGTCCCCCAGATCACTAACTGAGGATATTTCATTTGGAAAAATCCTCAAACTCTTGAGGCAGAAAGGCAGTTCGTCTTCTGAAGCCTCTTCCCAACAGGAATCAGTGTTTCTCGAGACTTTTGGATCTGGCTCTGCTACTTCTTGGATGATCCTCCCTGCCAGCTGATGAGAGGGTGGATTTAATCTCTTGATGCGCATGGAAGGAGCTGGATGTGGCAAAACCTATTTCAAGTAAACCTGATAAATTTCTGATCACAACAAAAGATCGACAGCAGTAGAGCAAAGGCCTGGTGGTGGCTGCTATGGTGGTAGCAGCAGCCACCAAAAAGGAGCTGGTCTAAGAATGTTCATCTGTTCATCCCTTAGCAGGGAGTCTAGTGTATTGGACAGGTGTGGGAAGCAAGTTTATGCATTGGCTGCCTTCTGTTTGAGGGCGTTAAATTATGTGGCATGCATGACAAGATTTCAGAGAGAGTTGACTAAGGAGCTCTCCAAATCTCTGTCAGGGTCCATGTCTGCAGAGGACAAGAAAACTGTGGACTCACACCTGGCCACCATACAGTCCCTATTAAACACCTCCATGCACCCTTAATCCAGTGTGACCAAGGGTGTATCGAGAACCGCAGGCACAAGCATTACCATACAGAGACATGCTTGGCTGCGCTTGTGTGTCTTTGCAGAGCATTTCAAAACATCCTTTGTCAGTGCTGCTTTCAATGGTTTGACTCCGTACGTATCGAAAGTCAAGGATATACTGTATGGAAGTGACCAAGATGGGAAAACCCTTTCTGCCATAGGAATGTGGTTCTGTACCTCCCAGAGATCCTTCTTTAGAAACCAGAAAGGGGGTAAGAAGCTGTGGTTCCAGAAGTCACAAGGGTTTTCACAGAACACTCCTAGAGGTAGACCCTATCTCAGTTCAGGAGGGGGGGGGGGTTCTACTGGTGGATGTCACCTGTGAGGCAGACGAGGCCTGCAAAACCAAGACTTAATGGGTCCTTTCTCCAGGAAGCCTCATCAGCACTCCTGAATTGTAGCTGCTGCATTCCCATGCAGTCGGGGGGAGGGCACTTGTTTCTGCATCCAGAGGCCTGAACATACATCACCGAGGATATCAGGGTGCAAAAGATCATAACCAGAGGCTACTGCAGCCACTTTATTTACCTCCCTTCTTCAAAAAAGAAACCTCCCAGTGTGGCACCATGTCAATGGAAAGCATCTTGTGTAGAAATTCAAAAGCTGCTATACAAGGAAGTCATCCAGGAGGTCCCACCAGACTAGCACAGATCCACAAATTACTAAAGATTTTTTTTTTTGTGCCAAAGAATAACAGGGACTTCAGGCTACTTCTAGACCTCAGTCACCTCAGCCAGTATGTCAAAAATGTTAAACATGCCAAGTTCTTGATGGTCACGGTATAGTCCATCTTCCCTCTTTTGAGGATGACAATTGGATGTACTTGATAGACTTTCAGAATGTGCACTACCACATTATGATAGGCAGTTCAGAAGGTTTCTCCACT
Source organism: Protopterus annectens (assembly GCF_019279795.1). Classification (NCBI taxonomy): domain Eukaryota; kingdom Metazoa; phylum Chordata; order Ceratodontiformes; family Protopteridae; genus Protopterus; species Protopterus annectens. The sequence goes on from NC_056749.1 coordinate 459,293,587, forward strand.
TCTGTCTTAGAGCCAGTCATTTTCATTTCGGAGTCCTGCCCTTTATTCTCACCACAGCCCCCTGGGTGTTCACCAGATGTATGGCGGTGGTCGCAGTTCACCTCAGACTGCAAGGGATGCAAGTATATCCCATGTCTAAAAAACTGGTTTTCATTACCACTTTTACCAGTATTCTGTTCATTTGGGCTAGAGATTTTCTGCTCCACCTTTGCTACCAGCTGGGTGTCACAGTAAACCTGGAACAATTTCAGTTGTTTCCAATTCAGACATTGGAATTCATAGGTGCCCATATAATTGTCCACCCTGCAAAACAAGGTGCTAAAGGTTCTGTCCTGTCCCATGCCACCAGACAGATTGGTTCTCCAACTTTTGGGGTTGATGGCGGCTTCCATCACACTTGTCTGTATAGCAACTTATTACATGAGAGTTGTACAGTGGATACTTGCAGTACAGCAGTCCATCAGGTACATACCCATGAGTTTTCAGATTCACATAATGTGGTGGATTTAGTCTCTCAAGGCTTTCTCTTTGTATTTCCCCCCTCCCAAGGCCACTGTGACAGCGAACACTTCCCAGCTAGAGTGGGGGGGGGCATTACATGGGGAAGATGGTCCATTGCGTGTGGTCACCCTAATAGGCCTATATCCATGTCCGTATTTAGAGATGAGGGTAGTTCTGCTAAAGTTGCAGACCTTCCAGGATGTCGTCAATGTAGAGAGAATCCAGATGGACAACATATCAGCCATCTGGTACATCAACAAAAAGGGGGAGGTCATTCCTGTTTGTTATGATGAGAATTGATGAGTGTGTGGCAGTGGGTGACAGATTTTGATAGCTTGCTGGTAGCAATGCATGTACTGGGAAAGTCCTGACTTCTGGGAGACAGGTTGAGTAGATTTATCCTTCTTACCTCAGTTGTTGTCCCTCAACCCAGCATTGGTGGAACAGATGATGTTATGTAGTCCAGTCTTGCCTACATTTCTTACCCGTGGGTTCAGAGACGAATATCGGCTCCGACTCGGCCAAACTTTTCTAGCTCGAAGTCTTCTATTGCCTGGGCTAAGCAGGTATTCCATGGTGCACTGCTCCATATCCCCAGATCTCGTTTGCCGCTTGTGTAGCTCAGATGTGGTCTTGCTCTTGGCTGTGGCTAAGTACCCTTTTTTCCTTGTTATTTGAAAAAATTACTCATAAACAAAAAGCTATTTTCATAGCTAGTGTCTATTTAGTGTTGTTTTTGGTTTAGTAGTGTGTTTGTGGTTTGTGGTATCCCGCTAACTGTTCTTTCAGGCTAGACCTGTTTCAGTTAGAGGACCCTAGTCCTCTTGTCCTGTGTTGTTCGTGCTAAACCCGTTTAAGTTAGAGGTTTTAGTGTCGGTTTCCTCTTGTTATTCGTGGTCAGAAAACCGTTTTAGTTAGAGGTCTTTGGCCTTTTTTGTTTCAGTGCGTGATCCTTCTGAGGGTTGTGTGTGTGCTGTGCAGTTTACTAACTTGTTCCCGCTTTTTGTGGTGTTGTGTGTCCGTGTCCTTTCTTGCCAGACAGTGACTAGTGCTGTGTTGGTTTTTTGTGATTTGCTTTTTGGAAAATGTCCAAGGATTCCAAAGAGCACAAACCTTCAGGTTTTAAAAAGTGCACTAAGTGCGGTTACAAGATGTCCATCACTGATGGGCATTCAATTTGTGTTTATTGCCTGGGAGCCATCCATCTGCAGGAGTCCTGCAGCTTCTGCCATGCTTTTAGTCCTAGAGTGCTCCAAGAAAGAAAGAATAAGCTGATTTTAAAGGGACTCTTGAAACCCTCTTTCGAAGAGGCCATGGATTCTTCTCCCAGTGCTAAATCTAAGTCCTCTGAATCAAAAAAGAGGTCTCCAGCTCCTTCAGTTTCTTCGGAGCCTCCGGAGAAAGTCACAAAACTTGCTTCGACCTCCTCGGCTCCACTGTCGTTGGGGCCGCAGGAAGTGTCGGTGTTGATGGAACCTGCGTAGGCTCCAATTATATTGGAACCTCTACGGAGCCGATTGCCCAGTCTTAGATCAGTTTCACTTGAGAGTAGATCTTGATCTCCCTCCCTGTCCTCCAAATCTTCCAGGACCCTTTCTGATGTGGATGTTGATAGGGTGGTGCAGAGGCTCCTCCAGTCACCGGTTTTGGCAAAATTGTTTTCAGCTCCGGCGCCCGCCCCGACCCCTTCTTCGATCATTCCTCCTCCGAGTGCATCTCTGTCTACGGAGCCAGAGTGTTCTGCGCTGTGTGATGTTCCTAGGTGGGTTCCGATGGCCCCTCCAGGCCTATCGGTACCGACTTCGGCTCCGACCCTGTCGGTTCTGTCCACGGGGTTTGGGACTTGGGATTCTTCAGTCGGGCCCGAGGGGGACATCTCGGGACATATTTCGGTTCTGAGTCTTCCGCTCGGTGCCTCTGCTTGAGGGACCCTGACTCCTGTCTTGGTGTCGGAGACTGGCCAGTCCTCGGACTCGGGGGGCCTGCCTTTGAGGCCATACGGACTGCGCTGGCCAGATCGTCAGCTACATCAGGTGGGTCGGTCGTTCTGTCCCCCACCACTCCGGTGAGAGCCTCTGATCACCTCCTATCCATAGACAGCGGAGCACCAAGGCCTAGGGATACCCCCACGAGTGGTCCTCAAGCTTCTGAGGGCCCTTCAGAGTTAGTTCGTGCCTGAGGAGCCCCCTAGAAAGAAAATGTGCAAGAGGAAGCACATAGACTCATAGGATGAGTCTCTCACCTCTGATACTGACCTCGAGGAATCGTAGGGGTCCCCCTAGTCATCCTCTAATGATGTTTCCTTCTCCGACATCCTGGAGATACTGAAACAAAGAGGTGACTGGCCATCCAAATCCCCCTCCGAGGAGGAGTCGGTCTTCCTTAAGGCCTTTGGTGCTCAGCCCTCCACCTCCTGGGTGTCCCCACCCTTCGACAAGCTCCTAGATTTAATTTGTCGGAGGGTGTGGGAAAACCCTGATTCTGTGGAGCCCCTACCCAGGCGTCCCAACAAGTTTCTTTCTGCTCCCCCGGGTAAGGAGTTTCTGTCCAAAGGAGTCCCTGTGGATGCCATGGTGGTGGCGTCGGCCACTCAGAAGGAAGTAGCAGAGACTTCTTCCTCCGTCCATCCTCCTAACAAGGAGTCTAGGACCATGGACCGGTACGGGAAGCGTACCCTCTCATCAACAACCTTTACCTTACGGTCGCTGAACTATCTGTCTCATTTCACTCTGCTCCAGAGAGATCTCCTCAAGGAGTTAGAAGATACTCTTGCGGGTAACGTTCCTGAGGCGGTGGCCCAGACGGTTAACGCCCAGGTGTCTACCCTCATTTCCATCGTCAACTCCTCCATGCGGCTCATCTCATATGCAGCTGATGGAGCGAGTAGGGCAGCAAACTCAGGAGTCGCCCTTAGAAGGCAAGCCTGGATGCGCCTTTGTCATTTCGCAGAGGCCTTAAGTCTTCTTTCACTGACGCCCCCTTTGATGGTTCTTCTTTGTTCGGAACCAAAGTGAAAGACATCCTCATCAGGTGCGAACAAGAGGGAAAGACCCTGTCTGCCGTAGGGGTCAGTTTTTCCCTTCCCTCTAGGCCTTACCCCCAAGGCCCAGCGGGGTGGGAAGATGTGGTTCAAAAAATCACAGAGGTTTTTTCCTGCCGCTGGTGAGTCCCTCCAGAGGCAGAGGAGGGGGAGGTTATTCAGGGAGATGCCGCCCTAGAGGCAGAGGGGGCTTCCACAATTCGGGAGACCGCGATTCCTTTTGCGGCTCTCCGTACTCTCGTTCCTGAGGGAGTGCCCAGCTGTGCTTATCTGGAGCCAGTCGGGGGTCGAATTTTGTTATATCCAGAAGCCTGGAAAAGTATCTCCCAGAACCAATGGGTATTACGAATAATTTCCGGAGGTTATGTCTTTCCGTTTACATCAGACTCCCCTTCAGTCAGAAAAATCCCGGACGTTCCACCCAGTCAAAGGGATCAAGCAGCCTCAGACTTTTCAAAGCTGCTAGGAAAAGGAGCCATCCAGCGTGTCCCGTCAGACCAAGTTGGATTAGGGACTTACTCAAGATTCTTTTTGGTGCCGAAGAGAACAGGGGACCTGAGACCCATATTAGATCTCAGCCGACTGAACAACTATGTACAGAAGTCCAGGTTCCATATGGTCACATTACAATCGATTCACCCATTGTTGGGAGAGGAGGTATGGATGTGCTCCATCGACCTCAAGGATGCTTACTACCATGTCAAAATGGACAGGGCATCCAGGAGTCACCTACGCTTCCGGCTGGGAGTCAGTCATTTCCAGTTTCGAGCCGTGCCCTTTGGTCTCACCACAGCCCCCAGGGTGTTCACCAAGTGTATGGCGGTGGTGACTGCTCACTTGAGACGTCAAGGATTCCAAGTGTTTCCATATCTGGATGACTGGCTCCTTACCGCCCCCACCAGGCATCTACTAGTTCAAACCAGGGACGCTACCATCACTCTGTGAACAGTTGGGCATAACACTAAATTGGGAAAAATCTGCCTTGTTGCCCTCACAGCGTGTCACCTTTATAGGCGCAGAATTAGACACCGTTCGAATGCGAGCATTTTTACTGCAGGAAAGGATCAGAGCCTTACAGCAACAGATACACATCCTGATGCCCCTGAGGAAAGCGAAGGCAAGATGGGTTCTTCAACTCCTGGGGACCATGGCAGCAACAATTATGTTGGTCCCTATAGCGAAATTGCACATGAGACTTCTTCAATAGTCTCTCCAAAAATTTCCACTTTCTCACCCCATTTTGCTCACGGACAGATGCAAACAGGATCTCAGTTGGTGGCTTTGCACCAACAACTTGGACAGGGTAAAACCCTTCGTTCCACCTATCCCGGTTGCCACAGTGACCATGGACGCCTCCCAGATGGGGTGGGGGGGCATTATCTTGGCAGAACAGTCCAAGGCATGTGGCAAGATCACGAGATACATCTGCATATCTAGAGATGAGAGTGGTGCTACTTGCGTTGCAGGCACTTCAGAGCTTTCTGCCTTTAGGGACGATTGCAGTACACTCAGACAACATGTCAGTAGTGTGGTATCTAAACAAGCAAAGAGGAACCAGATCTTACCCCCTGTGCAGAGAGGCCATGCGAGTGTGGCAGTGGGCAGTTTCTTCCCAACGGTTTCTGGTGGCAACGCACATTCCGGGGAAGTCCAACGTGATAGCGGACAGGCTAAACAGAGCTATTCTGATGCCTTACGAGTGGTCCCTGAATCGTCTAGTTGCAGAACGAATCTTCAGCAGATGGGGTCAGCCTTGCTGCGACCTTTTTGCCAGCCTCCTCAATGTCAAATGCAGCAGCTACTTCACACTGATCCCCCCACAGGGGGAGTCACCAAGGGACGCTCTAGTTCACGATTGGCCCTCCGGTCTGCTTTATGCTTTCCCTCCGTTTCCCTTGCTGTCGAAAGTGATTCGGAAAGTGCAATCCTTGGGAACAGAATGATTCTGATTGCTCCACACTGGCCTCATTAAGTCTGGTTCACCTTTCTCCAACCCTACATTGTGGACACTCCTTGGATTCTGGACCCACAACCAGATTTACTGACTCTCATGTTGGGACAGTTCCACCCCTCTCTGATGACCCTCCGGTTGACAGCCTGGCTACTCCACTTCCATCGTTAGTTAGGCTTCATCATTTTTCACCGGAGGTAGTTCACATTTTATATTCCTCTCATAAGCCTTCTACTAGGAAGATTTATTCTAGCAAATGGAAGAGGTTTTCTATTTGGACGCATACCCAAGGAATTGATCCTTACACAGCCCCGATTGCTTCAGTCTTGGAGTTTTTGTCTATGCTTTTCCATCAGGGTTCCGTGTCAGCTACCATAAAAGTTCAATTGTCAGCCATCTCTAATTTTCATGTTGCTAATGAGCCTAGTCTCATGGCTCACAGACTCTGTAAGGCTTTCCTGAAGGGTACTCTATTACTCTGTCCTCCGGTCTCCGAACCTATCATGCCCTGGGATCTCAATTTTGTTCTACAAGCCCTTACTTCACCACCTTTCGAGCCTGCAGCTACCTGTGATTTGAAATTCTTGACCTGGAAAACAGCCTTTTTAATAGCAATCACTTCAGCCAGGCGAGTTTCAGAAATTCAAACCCTTTCTATCAAACTTCCATACTTGAACTTCCATAAGGACAGGGTTTCTCTTAGACCAAACTCTTCTTTCCTTCCTAAAGTGGCTTCAGTATCTAACTTTAATCAATCTATTGAGTTGCCTGTATTCTTTCCTCATTTTTCAAACAAGGCAGAATTTAAATTTCATCAATTGGATGTACATAGACAGTTATGTTTCTGTCTGCACAGAACAAAAGATATCCGAAAGTCTGATCAACTATTTGTCTCCTTTTCGGAAAACAAAATTGGGTCCCCTGTCTCCAAAATCACCCTATCCAGATGGTTATCTAGTTGCATCTCTTTCGCCTACTCCACAGGAGGAAAAGACCTGCCGTTTCCGGTCAAGGCTCACTCTACTCGGGCTGTTACTACATCTACAGCCTATCAAGCCAGATTGTCGATGGATGATGTGCTTCAGCTACTTGGGCTTCTCCTCACACATTTGTTACTCATTACAAATTGGACGTGGTATCTAGGGGCAGGTCGTCCTTTGGTTCCACAGTATTCAGGAGTATTTTCCTATGAGCCACCCAGGATGTAGGTGCTAGGGACGCTGTCCCACGGGTAAGAATGTAGGTGAGATTGGACTACATAACATCAAGAAGTTATGTACTCACCATAACGTTCGATGTATGTAGTCCATCTCACCTCACATTCTTAATTACCATCCCACCTTCCCCCTTCCTGGAGGATCTGGAGGTTAGGTTTCTATTTACAGAGTTCCCTTCACCTTTAGCTTATTCTTTTTTACCTGGATGTTGTGTATGCATGGGGTATGGAAGAGTATTCGCAGCAAACTAGATCTGGGGATATGGAGCAGTGCAGCATGGGATACCTGCTTAGCCCAGCCAATAGAAGACTTTGAGCTAGAAAAGTTTGGCCGAGTCGGAGCCGATATTCGGCTCCAAACCCACGGGTAAGAATGTGAGGCGAGATGGACTACATACATCAAACGTTATGGTGAGTATATAACTTCTTGATCTGAAGTAGTTACTTCATCTGAAGTAGTTACTTCATTTGTTCTGCAACCTGTGGGTTACGGATCCAACTTCGGATCCGAGCCTGCAGCTTCACAAGCTAAAGGATGCTCCTAGCTCCTCCCCTCTACCCATAATCCCCTGCTGCCTACTGCTTTACCTCAGATCGAGTTTGCCGCAGCTGAAGACAGCTACTCGTGAAGAGCTCCTTAAGCTGGGTGAGATCGTTTAGATTTTTTCTAATTGAGAGAATTGTTGAAGTGATTTTTAGGTACAGTTAGTATTATTTTCAGTCACATAGAGTTAGTTACCCACTCCTAGTTATCGTGGTCGTTAGTTTTCTTTTCTCTCCCTCCCCCCTTAGTGTTTGGGTGTGTGTGTGAGTTTTCCATAATGGCGGAAGGGCCCAAAGCCATTTTTTCCAAGAGCACTGAGTGTGGCCATAAGCTTTCCCCAGCTGATGGCCACACTCAGTGTGTCTTGTGCCTGGGGGTGGCCCATTTATCAACGGCTTGCCAAATCTGTGCAGCCTTTAATCCTCGGGCAATCAGGGACAGGAAGAACAAGCTCATCCTGGCAGGCCTTCTCCCCCAGGACTCTGCTTCTTCTTCCTCTCCCTCGAAGGGTCAGGCTACTACCGTAGCCCCGACGCCTTCAGTTCCCCCCGGTCTGCCTGGGACTCAAACTCCCTATACTCTGCAGAGCTCGGGGGACTCTAGTGCTTCTTTCTCCAGGGAAAAAAGGCACAGGGAGAAAGACAGACACAAGTCTCACAAAAGGCGGGCTGAGGGTCACCCCTCAGCCCCCCCTGCTAAAACTTCTAGTCCTCCCTCGAAGGTTCCCGGATCCTCCCCCTCTTGGCTCCGTTCGCCTTGTTTTTCGCCGGAGCTGGAGGAGGAGTACCGGTCTCCTTCGAGGTTGTCGAGGCGGCTCTCCCGGCCCGCTTCGACGACTTCCTCTAGGTCTACAAGGAACCTTACCGACACGGACATGTATCGGATGATGCATCGATTCCTGCAGACCCAAATGCAGATGGGGATGCTCTTGCTCCCCCCCCCCCTTCAGGGGGAGAGCTCAGTCCCTCTTTTTGCTCCGATCACTCCTTCTCCGACCCGGTTCAGGGTTTTGGAGTCATCGGATCCAGGCCCTTTCGGAGCCGGGGTTTTGCCGGCGCTGATAGCTCTTTGCCCTCGAGCGTGTCGGATCCTAGCTCTCGGGGCAGAGGATCCAGCATCGGATCCGTGGAGATTGGTGTACCTTCGGCTCAGGGTAGGTCGGAGCACACCTCTGTCTCGGATCCGACTGCTTTGGCTCCGACCCCGATCCCTGCTTCGGAGCTGAGGAGACTGCTTTGGGAGTCTGGAGAAAGTAGTTCCACTTTGGCTTTTGAGGTAGTGGAGAGGGTTCTGTCAAGGTCTTCCAGATCCCCGGGTCCGGGCCTCGGATCCTCCCGCCCCCCCCTTTGCATATGGGTCTATCCTCCATCATCCGTCCTATGGGACAGCCCGCTCATACCCTCCAGTCAGTTCCCTTGGAGGAACAGGACCCCGTGGGCGAGCCCTCCTCGGACAGTCTCACCAAGGAGGTGCCTTGCAAACGGCAGTGTAAAAGGAGGCACTTTGACTGCCCTGAGTCCATCACCACAGACACTGATTTGGATGAAGGGGAAGGTTCCCCAAGGTCACCCCCCGAGGATGTCTCCTTTGGAGACATCATGGAAATGTTGCGTATTAGAGGGGAGTGGTCTTCCCAAAAACCTTCCTCTGATGAATCGGTGTTCCTGGAGACGTTTGAGGCGGGCCCGTCTACCTCCTGGGTGTCCCCCCCGGCTAACCCCCTGGTGGACTTAATTACCACCAGGGCGTGGAAAGAACCCGACACAGTGGAGCCAATCCCGAGACGTCCTGACAAAGTTCTTAGTCCCCCCCCCCCCCGCAGATGGGCAGTCCTGGGCTAAGGGGTCTCCTGTTGATGCCATGCTGGTGGCGGCTGCCACGAAGAAGGAGCTCGCACAGGAGAGTTCCTCAGTCCATCCTCCGGATAAGGATAAGGAATCTCGGGCGATGGACCGTATTGGGAAGCAGATGTTTGTTTCAGCAACCTTTTCCATAAGGGCGCTGAACTACATGGCACACATTATCTGGCTACATCGAGACTTGATTAAGGAACACACTGCAGCCCCTCCAGAGTCCATGACTGTCGTGGATAAGGACACATTTGTGACTCGTATGGCCACTCTAAAGTCCATCTCTAACACGTCCAGACGGTTACTCTCTCACGCTACGGAGGGAGCCGCTAGGGCCAGCGGAACCGGGGTCATCTTGCGGCATCACGCCTGGCTTTGCCTTTGTGATTTCGTGGATCCCTTCAAGGCGTCCTTCGCGAATGCGCCCTTTGATGGATCTTCGCTTTTTGGCAAGACCATACGCGAGACGCTGGTCCAAAGCGAGAAGGATGGGAAGACGCTGTCTGCCGTTGGGGTCCGCTTCTCGACTCCCCAACGATCCTTTTCTAGGAATCAGAGGGGACAAAAGAAGTTGTGGTTCCGCAAGTCTCAGCAGTCCCACCCGGCTTCGGACCCCTCGTCCTCTAGAGGCAGAGGAGGACAAGGCGGACGCCGCCCCAGAGGCAGAGGGGGGGCTGCGTAACTTCGGGTCTAGGGAACCTTTCTCGGACAGGCCCGCGCAGCAGCCCTGAGGGCTTACCCGACTGTCCCTCTCTGGAGGCATGGAGGCAGTCAGGGGGCGTTTATCGGAGCACCTGTCAAATTGGGAGTCCATCACGACAGATCGATGGGTGCTCTGAATCATATCCAGAGGTTACTCCATTCCCTTCATATACCTACCCCCCAAAGTCAGATGCCTCCCAGATGTCCCACCCGATCAAAGGGAGGCAGCAGCCTTAGAAGTAGTAAAGCTACTAGGGAAAAGAGCCATCCAGGCCGTCCCCCCTGACCAGTCCGGATTGGGCTACTACTCCAGGTTCTTTTTGGTGTCAAAAAAGACGGGGGACTTAAGACCGACTCTAGATCTCTCCGCCCTGAACCTGTTCGTCCCCAAGGAAAAGTTCCGGATGGTCACTCTTCAGTCTATTCTCCCCCTTCTTCGGGAGAACTACTGGATGTGCTCAATAGACCTCCAGGATGTGTACTACCACATCCTGATGGACAGACGATCCAGGAGGTTTCTCCACTTCCAGCTAGGGGCCAGTCATTATCAATTCAGGGTCCTCCCATTCGGCCTTACCTCAGCCCCCAGGGTATTCACCAAGGTCATGGCAGTGGTCACAGCCCACCTGAGACTCCAACAAATTCAGGTCTTTCCATACCTGGACGACTGTCTCCTTGTCGCCCCCAGCAGGCATCAACTTGGAGTGGCAAGGGATTACACTCTTTCTCTTGCCCAGGAATTGGGCATTTCAGTGAATCTTCCAAAGTCCTCCCTTCAGCCAGTACAGGTCTTGGAGTTTATTGGGGCCAAGTTGAACACACGCACCTGTCGAGCTCTGCTGACTCCAGACAGACTGAACAGCCTATCACATCAAGTTTTAGCCCTCCTTTGAAGTCCTGAGAGCACTGGGGTCGATGGCAGCTGCCATCGGTCTCTGTCTGCATGCACGTCTCCGGATGAGGATCTTACAGTGGACTATTCAAGTTCAATGGTCGTTAGTGCTTCACCCGATCAATTCCCCGATTTCACTGAGCAGAATCTGCAGGGACTCCCTCCTTTGGTGGCTTCGCTCACAGGAGCTGCAAGAAGGGAGACCCTTTGTAATTCCCCCACCCCAAGCCACGTTGACCACGGATGCTTCGCGCCTCGGGTGGGGGAGGCATTGTTCAGGCAGAACCGTCCAAGGCACGTGGACCCCCTTGGAGACCGCTTTGCATATCAATGTCCTAGATATGAGGGAGGTGCTTTTGGCATTGCAAGCTCTCCACGACCTTCGCCCTCTAGGGACTATTGCGATTCAGACAGACAACATGGCGGTAGTCTGGTACATAAACAAACAGGGAGGAACCAGGTCTTACCCTCTTTGCCGAGAAGCCATGAGAGTGTGGGAATGGGTGATATCCACCAACCGCTTTCTGATAGCAACGCACATTCCGGGTCGGTCCAACATTTTGGCGGACAAACTGAGTCGGGTGATTCTCACTCCGTACGAGTGATCTTCCGCGCATGGGGTTGGCCTCGCTGCGATCTTTTCGCCTCTCCATCAAACACAAAGTGCAGCGAGTACTTTGCAATACTTCCCCCTCCAGGGGAGGCCCCAAGAGACTCTCTGGTTCATGCTTGGCCACCCGGTCTTCTCTATGCTTACCCCCCCCCCCCGCTTATGGTGAAATTCATTCAGAAAGCATGTCGGTTGGGGAGCAGAGTGATCCTCATAGCCCCATTCTGGCCTCGTCAGATCTGGTTCCCTTACCTACGGTCTCACAGTGTTGTTCCTCCATGGATCCTGGATCCCGGATCCCATTCCAGATTTGATATCACATCCTGCAGGATTCCAAACCCCGAATCTGCTAAACCTCAAGCTGACCACTTGGTTGATCCAGTTCCTCTGATGGCTAGGACTCCCGGTATCTCATCACCAGTGAAGGCCATTCTGGTGGCGGCCCATAAACCAGCCACCAGAAAAATTTACTATAGTAAATGAAAAGGTTTTTCCATTTGGGCCGAAAGCAAAGGCATGGACCCATTTACGGTCCCTATTCCTACAATTCTGGATTTCCTGTCACTAATCTTTCAGCAGGGAGCAAGCACTTACACAGTTAAGGTACAGTTAGCAGCTATTTCCCACTTTCATGTGGGGGATGAACTAGGATCATTAGCATCCTCAAAGATATGCAAAACCTTCCTCAAGGGCGTTTTTCTCCTAAAACCACCGGTCAAATCTGTAGTACCCCCATGGGACTTAACCTTACTGTTGCAAGCCTTGACAAGTCCACCTTTCGAGCCCACCTCTTCAGTTTCTTTGAAATTCTTGTCTTGGAAAACAGCCTTTTTAGTCGCTATTACATCAGCCAGGAGGGTCTCAGAACTCCAAGCCTTGTGCATGAAACCTCCCTACCTCATTTTTCATAAGGATAGAGCATCTCTCAGACTAACCCCTCTTTCCTACCGAAGGTGGTTTCGGAGTCAAATATTAACCAATCAATTAACTTACCAGTGTTTTTCCAAAATTTTCAGAACAAGGGGGAGTACACATTGCACAAATTGGACGTACACAGACAATTACGTTTCTATCTGCACAGGTCTAAGGATTTTCGTAGGTCTGGTCTGTTCAAATACTCAGTTAACAGGAAGTGACAAATAATTGTATATCCTGCACAAATTTATCTTAATTAAAAATTAATTACTAAAATCATGATAAATGATACTAAAAAACCATTGGGTTACCAATAAGTATTATAAAATAAAAAACCTCATAAAAATGTTCTTAACTAATACTTTTGTACTAATACATTATAAATATTATGCAGTATACCCAGAAAATATGTGCATATAAGAATATAAGAATTACCTAAAATAGCTCTTTAGCTTAAGGATACATGAAATATTACAATTCTCATTGAGACCATCTAGCCTAAATGCATCTAAATTCAACTGCCATGAAAGTTCGACACACTCAAGAACTGTCTGAAAAGACCTCCTATCAGTTAAAGGTACTTGGTCAATACCCATAAAGCTAAAGGAGTGGTCAGGGTTACTACTAACATGTTTTGCCAAGGCATTCTCTAAAAGAGGTTTTTTTATAGCATAAAGATGCTGATATACTCTCTCTTTTAATTTGCGATTGGTTTTTCCTATATAAAAGGAAGGGCAGGAATTACACAAAGCGATGTAAACTACTGACTTTGATTCACAAGTAATCCTCTGCTTAATATTATACTTTTTGTTCCTAACTATAAAGGAATTTCCAGTTCTCATCACTTTACACATGTTGCAGCATCCACATTTAAATGAACCATTAGGTCTTATATAACCATAAGTATTAGAAGTATGCTGTAAAAGTTCTTTCAAGTTACTACTTCTCCTATAAATAACGTAGGGACGCTGGCCTAACTTATCAATCAAATTAACTGAATTAATAACTAGTGGCCAGTTTTTTAAAATAATGGCCCAAATTCCTGTTGAATTCAAATTAAATTGAGTTATAAAGCTTAAAGAAAAATTTCTCTGCTGATTTAATAAGGAATTTTGGTGTACTAGTTCATTGTCAATGGTAGGCCTACCAACATTAGATTGGTCAAGTAGTGGTTTATACAACCCTTTTATTCTTTTAGTGTCAACTTCATTAATAAGACCCTCTAAAAGAGAAACAGGGTATCCACGGTTTAAGAACATTCCTTTCAAAAACTGGCACTCAGCTTTGAAATCCCTATATGTACTGCACATCCTACCTGCACGTACCAACTGGCCTTTAACAATAGATTTTTTCTGCCTAGGTGGATGTAAGCTTGTGTAGTGCAGGAAGGAGTTGCAAATGCGTCTGTTTTTCTAAAATGCCAGACAGGTAAATCTCTTCTTCTATTTCCTTAGTTAGTCTCACATCAAGGTAATCTGTTTCTACTGTTGACAAATTTAAACCTTTAGTTTTTCAACGTAATTTAAATAGTGATAACTTCAACTTCATTGTAATAAGATTACTATTTTTTCCATTTGGCAAGGATGAAGGCCTATTCCTCTTTGAGCGGACCCATTAAGTACATTAGCAGCTATTTCACTTCAGTGGATGAACTAGATCATTAGCATCTCAAAGTATGAATTCTAAAACAAAATCGGAAGACAACTATTTTGTCACTATTCTAATTGGAAAAGCAGATACCAGCAAGGCAATAAGAAGTACTTCCACTTTTCTATTCCATTATAAATTGATCATGAAGAATTTCCTTTGGCTCACGAATATTCTCCAGGCCACCAGTTAATTCTAGGTTGCAGGATTTCCACATTTCAGAACAATGATAATACTTAGATAAAGATTATGAACAACGTTCCTCGATAGGTACTTTTTCTCAACAATCCATTCCTAACATGATAAATGGACTTAAAATGTCCTTTTGCAAGCATGAAGTAGCTTGACTCTTCAGTTATTTTAGCAACCCTAGTAACATTAACAGCAGGATTTGTAAACTAAGCTTCGGATGAACCTTACCTTGTTAAGTTGCGCCTATCAGTGGATCCGAACCGACAGTTGCGTCAAATATACCACTAGATTACTATGGTGATTCATAACTTATATACAATGGTTTAACTATGTTCAATTCTTTTCCATCTCACGACAATGTAGCAGTTTTTTCGTCTTTCATCAGAGGTTACCAAGATGCTCTGAAATTTTTTCATCAAACAATCTTCACTAAGAATTATCTTCCTATCTGTGATTCCAAAGTTCCATGCTAGAAGCATTCAAATGGCAAGTCATCCTTTCATTCTGTCATGTCAGGTAAACCAGGTCATTTCCATATTCTTTGACATCATAATTGTTATACATTGAGGAACTGGATCCTTTTGATCTATCTTTTGTTCACTTACAGGTACAGCCTCACCTGGATAATTTAGAGTAAGCTAACTATGTTCTCCACATGTGCTAAATAGAATGGCTACTTCAGAGGCTTCATTCCACCATAATCACATTACTTAGTTTTCAACCAACCACCTACAGGATAAATTTACCAAATAAGTAAATTTTCTTTTGGGCTCCAATAAGAATGGTGATCCTTTCAAGCTGTTTTGTGAATGAGTCAATTCTATGATCCATTTTCCAGGCTGGGACAAGTTATTTTACGATTAAAGTCCAAGTCTCATAGTCGGCTATTTCTGTATTCTCAATGTTGCATGAAAATCACATACACTTCAATAAGGTTCTAGACTTGAACCATCACCTTTTACAATGAGTGAGCACCTTCTTCTTAACTACCACCTTTACAACACCCAATGGTGCATTCCTCATGGATATGACCTATTCCTACAGGCATCTACCAGTGAGACTTTCAGATATGTTTACTTTGAAATGAATTTTGTAGCTATGCTAACTTAAAGTCCAGGGAGAGTATTGGAGCTACAGGTTATATCCTGCAAAGCTGTCTTGCATCATTTTCCATGAAGATAGAGTCTTAGTAACCTCCATCTTTTAATACCTCTCAATGGTAAGATCTTTGATCTCATAAATATCAATGCAGTCATCCTTCTTTACTTTTTTTCACACAGATATTTTCAACAAGAATATAATTCTAAAACTTCTTGAAATGTGCATCTCCAGGTTCATTTCTACCTCCATCATACTTAATCCTTCAGGAAGACAACAAAACTCTCTCTGTTAGGAAGTTAAATGGGGCTAAAGATTTGCACAGTTCCTTGGCTAGGTAGTTATTCAACTGTAATTCAGCTAGCTTATTCTTCTGTTAACAGGCTTGCTCTAATTGTCTTTTAGACTCAGTACAGATAAATCAGAAATTAGTCTGTAAATCCAACTTCTCAGTCACTTGTTTAATGTAAGCTTCTTCACCTTGGATTGACATTTGTACAGCAAGGCCAGTTGGTTCAAAGCTTTTCATGTTAAATGATTTGTTTCTTCAATAAGCATCTTGGTTTGATCTACTGGTTAATAGCTGGTAACCATTTGATCATAAGCCCTCTAGCACAAAAATAAGTGCCAGTAGAACCAATTGAATACTTATAAGCCTCTTTGGTCCTAAATCTGGAGACTGTACTCATCCTTTAAGAAATGTCTATATCAGATCTTGATAGTTTAGTTCTTAACATAAAACTAGCTGAACTGCTTATTGTCTAGCTTTTAAATGTTGGTCCCAAATCAGGACAACTTATCCTTCAGGATTAAGACCATCCTTCTTCAATTAATGCGTTAAGAAAGTTTTACAAGTTAAATCTGGTTATGATTAGTATGGTCACTTTTTCTGATGTTATAGGATTAAACGAACTTGTTTGCAATTTAGACAGTATTTTCTAGCATCAATCTAGTTAAATAAAGGTCTTGGTATCAACTTCCTCAGTACTTGTTAAAATATCCAATCCATTCTATACATTTGATTTATGTACTCCTTGTTCTGGGGTGAATGCAGAACTTACTCTCACCTGATAATGTTGTAGAATCCAGTTAAAGGGTTATTCTTGCGGAAGGGAGGACCTGATCAATGGATCCTAAATGTCTCGAGTTTTGGAACCCGGATCAGGATGTGTATCTGAAGAACCTTTTTCATCCCATTCGAGCTTGCAAGGCCCAGTATATCACATAGACAGATCTTAATTTATGTAATTTTGTCATGCAGATCTTTCTAACTAAAGTTGCTATGAACTGAAAAGTCCTTGGATTTACTAAAGTTGATAGAATCCTTGTTGTACAAACTAAGTAAATGTTAAATTCATAGTTTCAACAAGGGCTCAAACAAAAGGGAATGAAATTGAAACTGACTAGCATCCTCATACAGAAACATTCTGTTTTACTGGCAATTAGATTAAGACATCTTTAAAAACAGTATGTTTGAATCAGATGATATTCACTTTGATAAGGATTTAAAAACCTGTCTTTAACTTATTAATGACATGTAGGATTAGAAAATCCTTTGATTGTCTCAAACTGAATTGCATGAAGGCATTCTGAACAACAGACTGTCTAATGAATTAATGTGCTTCAAGGTATTCGTATCCTTTTAGCAGTGCATTGACTGAACATATTTGGTTGTCATTATGCCTCATGCAAAGCCTGTAGTTCGGATTACCAAAGTCAACAAAGAGGAAATGTGGCTGTCTTCTATGTACACTTCCCTTACGCAAGCTTTCGTTGGTATAAAGAGCATACTAGCTACTTTGAAAGCCATTCTTCACATCAACTATTATTCACGCTGAGTGAACCTTTGAGTAGAGCTCATTGTTTAGCAATCCATGTCCATGAGCATTGATGTTCCTTTAAGATTTAGGTCACACAAGACTTTTGTACAGATTGGGGATTCGTTATCATCAAACTTTCGCTTGTCTGACATAAATTTATTTACAAATGTGGGAAAAGATGCCCTAAGCCATGTGCTAACTTTTTGCCTTTGCGGAAAGACCCAATCAAGAAACGTATAAAAGTTATTACACTAGGTGCATTCATCTTTTAAGGACGGTTGAACAAAACTAGAGACGTGAATAGTTTCACAGGTTAATTCTTATGGAACAGTTATTCCCTTATAAAACTAGGTGAAGAAGAGATTACCTTCTGCATATGGTTTAAAACAGACATTGCCTCTAGCTTACACAACCAGGCAGAAAAATCATTGTAGCGTTGCTAACCAGGACTAGGCATTTCAAAGCTGAGTGCAGTTTTGAAGAATGTTCACGGAACCCTGCTTTTAGGGGTTATAATGAGTGCACTACAAATATAAAAGGGTTACCATACTTGCCCTAGTTGGTAGCCACCTTGACAATGAACTAGTCAAAATTCAAACCATCCGTTTTTCTAGCTTATAACCATTCTATGTTAACAGGATTTGGCTTAAAACTGGCCACTAGACTAATTCAAGTAATTTGATGAAATCTACCCCAACCTTTTATGGAGTTCTAGATTCTCAGTCTTAACTAGGTATTAAGACTAATGGTTATTTAAAGTGGTGTCAACATAAAGTGGCTGCAAACCTTTCAGAGCAAAGCCCAAATATTCCCAGAGGCCTCTTGTATCTCAGATTACTCCTTGAGATCTGATTTTAAGGAAAACCATCAGGAAGGTATAGCCTATCTATAAACTTTTTAGAGGATGCTGCAAAAATGTTGAGAACCTGACCATCTAGTTCTATGGAATTACATCCTTATGGGGAGACCTTTCAGCATCTGAGGGCTAACTTTCATGGCAGGATCAGATGATTTCTGATTCTGAAGAGATTTAATATTTCATGTATTTAAGCTAAGCATAGGATCTATATTCTTATATACACATATTTTCTGAATATACCATAATATTATAATAATAGTACAAAACTTTTTAAGTGTATGAGGTCCTACTTGGTAACCCTATCATTATCATGATTTTAATGTATTTTTAACTAAAAGCATACTCTATTGTCACTCCTGTAACTGATATTTGAACCATTAACTGTTTTATTTGTCTTCTTCTGAGGAAGCTGTGACATCCGGCTTGTCTTTGAAAAATAAAAAGCTTTTACGTTAAAGAAGAAACTTGGATTTTGTTTCCGTTGGTTAGTATTGACTATCTGGACATAAGGTTGCCTGTCTCTACACATTTTCACAAGTTTGTTTGCTCGTTTTTGACTGATTTTCGTAGGTCTAATCAGTTGTTTGTGTCTTTCACCAGATCAGCTAGGGGAAAGGCAATTTGCAAAGTAACTCTGGCAAATTGGATTTCCCAGTGCATAACTCACGCGTATACATCCTAAGGTAAACCAGTTCCTACGGGAATTCACGCTCACTCAACCCGCTCCATTGCTACATCAGCAACCTTCTGGTCCAAGGTTCCTCTGGACAATATATGTTTAGCAGCTACTTGGTCCACTTCTCATACGTTCATCTCCCATTATAAATTGGATATGATTTAGAGGAGTAGGGCTTCCTTTGGCTCCGCGGTGCTTCGGAATATTCTTCCGTAAGGCCACCCAGGGTTAATTCTAGAGGTTGCTGGGGACTCTGTCCCACAGGTTGCAGAACAAATGAAGTAACTACTTCAGATAAAGAAGTTATGTACTCACCATAACGTTCCATCTGAGTAGGTACTTCATTTGTCTGCAACCAACCCCCCCTCCATTCCCCCTAACCATATCGGGATAACTGGCCAACTGTAAAATGTCCTTTTGTCATAGCATGAAGTAGGGCTTGATCCTCTGTCGAGGGTGTGAGGTGTTTAAAATTAAGCAAACTCGATCTGAGGTAAAGCAGTAGGCAGCAGGGGATTATGGGTAGGGGAGGAGCTAGGAGCTCGGATCCTTTAGCTTGTGAAGCTGCCGGCTCGGATCCGAAGTCGGATCCGTAACCCACAGGTTGCAGACAAATGAAGTACCTACTCAGATGGAACGTTATGGTGAGTACATAACTTATTTTTTTTTTATCAATGGGGTTGGCTATGTTTCAATTTTTCCCATGTGGTACATAAACAAACAAGGAGGCACACATTCCTACCCTCTATGCCGGATGGCAATAAATCTGTGGAACCTATGCCTGAATCTCAATATCCAGCTGCAGGCCAAATTCGTACCAGGAAAAGAGAATGCACTAGCAGACAGCTTTAGCAGAACTACCACGGATGCACACAAATGGATGCTGCATCCAGACATCTTCAAACTCATAACAAAGAAATGGGGAATGCCAGAGATAGATCTGTTCGCCTCCCCACTCAACCACCAACTGAAGAAATTCTGCTCAAGGACATACCACCCACAAGCCTGGAGGGTGGACTGTCTCTTTCAGCTGGAATGCCCTAACATTATATGCCTTTCCACCTCTTCCATTGATGGTACAAGGTTCTACTGAAGATCAGGGAGGAACAGCCAAAGGTGATACTAATAGCTCCGGACTGGCCAAGACAACACTGGTATCTGCTACTGAGAAGCATGTCTCAGGCAAACTCATGGCCTCTTCCCCTATGGCCTCTTCTTCTAACGCAGAACAATTTCAAGACCCTGCATCCAAACTTGAAAACATTGCAACTAACTGCCTGGAAAATTCCTTAAAACCAAACCAAACTGTTTTATCTCAGAGGGTCAAGGGCATTATCCTGGAGGCTCGCAGACCTTCCACAAGGAAGACATACTCAGCTAAATGGAAGAGATTTCTCATTTGGAGCACATCAAAGGGCACAGATGTCACAGTGGCAAACCTAGCACACATCCTAGAATACTTAGCAGAATTGTTCCACAATGGCCTGTCTTATTCTTCCATTAAGATTCATGCTTCAGCAATTACAGCAGAATACAATATGGATCCACCTATCTTCTCTCACCCTCTTCTCAGACAATTTTTGAGAGGGATCAAAAATGTTAAACCTCCAAGGAGACTCCCTCTACCTGCATGGGACCTCAATTTTGTGCTGGAAAAATTGACACTACCTCCTTTTGAACCAGCAGCATCAACAGGCCTACAGTTTTTATCTTGGAAAACTGCTTTTCTTCTGGCAATCGCTTCAGCAAGAAGAGTATCCGAGTTACAGGCATTAATGGCAGTGCAGCCTTTTCTTATTTTCCACCAGGATAGAGTGTCACTGAGAACCAATCCTACTTTCATGCCAAAGGTGGTATCCAGGGTATCCTTGAACCAAGCTATTCATTTGCCTACGTTCTTCCCTAACCCTCAGAACAAAGGAGACAAACTTTTGCACACCTTGGATATAAACAGACAACTATGCTACTATCTGGACAGAACTAAAACCAACAGAAAAACTGACCAACTTTTTGTAGCATATGCAACTGGGGTGCAAGGAAGAGCAATTTCCAAACAGACAATTTCAAAATGGATAGGAAATTGCATTCGCTTTTGTTACTCCTTTCATGGAAAGACAGCTCCTGAAAATATCAGGCCTCATTCCACAAGGGCCACAGCCACCACTACAGCTTTCCTACGAGGGGTGGCTACCAAGGACATTTTAGAAGCTGCTACTTGGAGCTCCGTGCATACATTTGCCAAGCATTACAATCTACCTTTATACTCCAGATCCCGAGCAGGGTTTGCAACTGCAGTTCTGCAGGGGATCTTAACTACACCATCCTTCTCTTAGTACCTCCTCCCCCAGTTTGGCTATGGTATTCTACCCATATGTTATGACTGCAGATGCATCCTTGAAGGACATAGTACAGTTTTGTACCTACCATAAATGTAGATGTCCGATAGGTATGCATCTGCAGTCAGGATTACCCACCCTCCTTCCCCTCTGTGGTATTCCTAGGGTGCTTACCCCTCTTTCAGCTAGCTGGGGAAATCTATTATGGTGTATTTGTTTGTTTGTATATATATATATATGTATATAATTTGCTACTGTTTGGAACTTTCCAGCATTTATCCAAATTTAGCCTTCCTAGAGGGCACCTGGCATCTGGGGCAAGAAACACAGAGGAAAATGGCGTCGGCTGATGCCTTTATACCCCAGAAGCTCTGACGTCGGGGAAAGTGCGACATCAGCCGAGGCCAGACCCAGACTTTGGAATCCGGCCGACCGAAGGGCTGCCTGAGGCAGGACAACCCATATATTATGACTGCAGATGCATACCTATCGGACATCTACATTTATGGTAGGTAGAAAACTGTACTTTCCCCTCTATTCTGCCCTAATCAGACCAGTTATTGAATATAACACATCCTTTTACATGTATCTTATGGGGCATATTAAAAAATGCAGATTCCTAACAAAAAAATAATTTCTGATCTTAAATACCTAAGCTACCAGGAAAGACTGTAGTCTTTGTACTTGTATTCAGTGTTTTACAGACTCTCGATACCTGTGCCTTGCTTACCATACCATTAAGGGAACATTTGGGGATCCATTTCTTCTCTACCTCCTTTTTCTTGACAAGTCAAATTGTATAGCCAAGAGCAGAACCAGAGATCTCAGATTTCATCAAGGAATAAATAAAACTTAATGGCAATAGAGGTTTGTCTCCCAGCACTTCCCCTTGCTCAGAAACAGACTCCCCCTACAGTGTCAACCAGTGTGACTCTTTGTCATCCTTCAAAAGTAGATTAGCCAGCTGGATTAATACCCTTAAATTTGCCCCTGGAATTACAGGGACTACTGTCTTTGTAAAAGGTGATAGAGCCTGAGGGTGGTTATTGGCAAAGCATGCATGGCCTCTGGTCAGTCTTGTCTCATGTATCGTACGATGCTAAGGGAGGTTGGATCCCTTATGCACCTTTTCTTGAGGCAGATCTCTTTTGTTCAGCTTTTCAGAAAGCAACAGAAGAAAAATGCTTGCCTAATACAGGTTGCTTCACTGTGGCCTGGGAAGCCATGGGTTTGACATCTACTAGAAATAGAGCCTCAGTTCCATCAACTCTAGGATGGGAAAACTCATCTTTTTGCATTGTCAGTGCATGACTCTGTATTTAGTATTAGAGCTGCTGCATCTCACAGTTTGAAAGTTGGAATTTTCCTTTCCAGCACAGGGTTGCTTTGGCCTGGGTTTCAGATGGTTTTAAAGAATCAAGAAAACCTTTTGCTAACTCTCCTTGCTTGTTGAAATGGAAGAGGGTCTCTCAATGTAAAGATCATGACGTTTTCAGGCTTTAGATACAACTCAAGATACTAAACTACTACTATCTCACTAAGGGTTTGTCTTATGCTTTTTTTTATTAAGAAACACTGATGGCCTTGTTATTGTACCTTTCTTGGGATCTATCTGTGAGGCCTGTGCCTACTTTAAAATTATTTATCAAGGGAATTTTGCTTATGAGTTATAAGACTATACCACTCTGAGAGTTAAACTTTGCTTTGGGTTCCTTGAAAATGCATGCACTTGAATTTGTGATGTAGAAAACCATTTTCTTGCTGGCTTTCACATTGGTAAAACAGTTTTTCATTGTTATAGCTATGGCCACCCTTTAAATTCAGCCAAAAAACTTGTGAATAAAACTTTGTATTCCCACAAAAGGCATGGTGACTTGCATTTCTCCGTTACCATCTCAAGAAAGATAAAACAATCTGCCAGTTTCTACTGGGATCATTAACATTCTGTTGGTCCTCTGATCCGGCAGACAGCCTCTCTCCTTTGGCTAGTAAGTTAACAGTAACTAAGGCTGCCCCTAACAGTGCCATTAGTACTAATAAACATTTCACTGTGTATGTCTTGCATGGTGTGTCATGGGTATCTGCCTTGATGTTCATCATACTGATCACTGATGCAGTATACCTGGCTGTATGACTTGTATCCTGTTAAGTATATAATAACTGGCCAACATCCAAAGCTTCAGGGCACCTTCCACACGTCCAAACTTGTAGCTTGAGCTGAGCTGAATGAAAGACAAGTATGAGCGCCAAGCCCTTCAGAGCTTTATTGCCACCAAAGAGTTTGCTCTTCTAAAGCTAATGAGGATTGACAGTTTTTTTGCTGCTGTTCCTTTGTTGGGCAGATGGGTTTCCTTTGGGGGAAAAATTTCCATTTTTTTTAAATGTTTGTGTTTTACCATTTTCCTCTTCAGGAATGTTTTAAAGCTAAGTTTTTACAGTGCTTTTCTGTGATAAATGTGAGTTTTAAAGATTTGTAGTTTTCACCGGCATTTGCTGCTTGCCTTTCTGGGAAAGAGCCAGGATTTTCGACTTGACCATGAAGCAAACTACCATTCCTATGGCTGGTCCTTCTACCAGTAACAAAACAAAAAGTTAACCAAACAGCCTTTTACACCACAGCAAGCTAACAATTTGCCTCAGCCGCAAGTGGGTGAATCTGCTCTGGCCATTTGTTGTACCTCAGACCAATCATCTTTTACTCCAGATCCTTCTGGTGTAGCACCTACAGCCTCTATGGACCAGGGGTTAGCCATGTCCTCTGGGGCTGTTGGGGTCGTCTCAGTGGTCACAGGAGAACCACTAGTGTCAGTCCTGGGAGAGGGAGCAGGGAAAGCTTTTCTAATATTCTTCGTGTTTCACTGTTGCAGTCATTACATTTGGGTTATTTGCCTGCAGGTAGCCCTCAGCCGGCCTGAATACCAGAGTCTTGGATTCCTGCATCGGATGCTGTCTCTTCGTCCGTGACTTCAGGTCGTCAGGGGTATAATACATGCAGCTGACGCCATGACATCAGTCTTTCTTGCCAAGCAGTGCCCGAAGCAGAAGCAGTTTGTAAGTGCCAGTTGGCCGACTCCTGAAATTTTCATTTTTGAGTTTCAGAACCGAAGTCTTCAAAAAAGCTAAGTACCTCGTTGGGGATCTTTTTTCTTGCTCATAACCGATGTCAGTAAAAGTTAACAATTGTCTTAACTGTGGAAAGCAAATACCTCATAAACATTTTCATTCGTACTGCATTCCTTGCCTGAACCCAGACCACGACATCCCTCGCTGTCGGTTTTGTGCCTTATTCAACCCCCAAGCTATTCGTCGCCGGTCTATTTTTGCAGCAAATTATTTTGGTACTCGGTATAACTATCCAGAAATGGCTTCGGTAAGCCATCCGACTACCGTTATTATAAAAAAAGTAAGGATAAAGACAGAGACAGACCACATAGGTCCAAAACTGCCGACGATGCTTCCGTTAAGCTAGTCGCCAGTCCGCTGGTACTCAGTGAGGTGGTTTTGTAGCCCCTGATACCCGCTACTTTAGATTCGCAGGCCTCTACTGAGACCCATTCGGAGTCTGGTATGCCACGAGATGCTTCTTTGACTATGGAACCTGCGGATGGTTCTACCTTGGATGGGTCTGGAGCCGCTGTGCAGGCACCGGCTTCTGATGGTGTGTTCAGGCCTACAGACTTGCATTTTAAACTGACACCATCTTCTTCATCCAGGCCTAAAACTCGACCCACGCCTAGAAAACCAACGTCCAAACCGCATGGTCAAGCCCATATGCCTAGAAAACAAATGCTTAGAATGGCTGAAGACCTTATTACTTTAATTAGGGGAAGCCAGCCTTCCCCCTCTGAGAGATCTAGAACTGATTTTCCCATTGATTCTTCTGATCAGGATTCTGATATTTTTGTTTCTTCTCATTACCAGGATTTGCCCTTATCTACCTATGAGGATTCTGATGCAGAGGATTCCATTCCCTGTGCTTCCCCTCCAGAATATTTTTCTTTTGGTGAAACCTTGCACACTCTTAGGGAGCATTTCCACTGGGAAAGCCAGGATTACTGTGACTCCAAAAAGAGGCTTAGGGAATTCTTACTCCTTCCTCAACACAGGCCTTTAGCTATCCCTCATGTTCCGGACTTTGTAGATGATGCTTTCTTGGAATCTAGCCTGTCCCCAGACACTTTACCTCCAGCTCCCACAAAACCTGACAGGTATTACAGAGTACCCGACTCTCACAAGTTCCTCTTCAAGACTCCTACTGCGGATCCAGAGACCATTTCCCAAGGTCCAAAGGGCATTAAGGCTACTGCTGCCAAAAATCCTACTCCTTCTGATAGGGATTCTAGAGCCTTGGATAGATGGGGCAAGAAGGTATACACTTCTGCTACTTAGGTCGTTAGGGCTTTAAATTGCCAGTTTCATATGTTAAAGTACCAGCAGCATATTATGGGACTACTTAAACAGAAAACGATGTTGATTCCTGAGTGTGCTGAACACAAAGAATTACAGGATTTAATGCATTCTGCTGAACAAGTTGGTAAACATACTTTGCAATGTGGTTTTGACTCTTGAGAAGCATCTTGCAGGGCTGCTGTCACTGGGCCTGTATTTAGCAGGCATGCCTGGCTTAAGGAGCAAAACTTGCCAAATCATGTTAAAGCTAAATTACTGGATGCTCCCTTAAACCAAGACCACCCATTTGGCAACAAAGCAGAAGTCGTCCTTAAAAAGATGGAGGAAAAAGCTAATTCTATGCAAACTATTAAAGATTTCTTACAAGTACAGCCTCCCAAATGTAGTAGGCATTTGCCTTCAAAGAATTGGTCCTTTCCAGTCTCTTCCAGGCCTTCTCAGTCCAAACCCAGGAACAGCAGACCACCTAGGTTACAGTCTTAGGCTACGCATAGGCCTAAGCAGTGGGGGGCTCCCACTTCCAAAGCAGGAAGTAGTAAAACATGCCCCTATGGAAAAAATGTCACAATGACTTAACCTTAACCCTTCCAAGCCCTGCTCACCTGCCTGCTCCCTTAGGAGGAAAGCTTGCCCTGCATGCAAACAACTGGGAACTCATTACCCAGGACAAATGGGTTTTAAATATAGTTTTCCTAGGATATAAATTCCACTTCCACTACCTACCAACCCCAAACGGTTGGCCAGACCTACCCCCAAATCAGTGGACAGAGGTTCACCAGCAGGTTCTCTCTCTTCAAAGTATCAGGGCTATTCGACCTGTCCCAGCAGAAGAAAGGAGACAAGGTTTTTATTCAAGACTTTTCCTGGTACCCAGAAAAGACAGCTCCTGGCATCCTATCCTGGACCTCTCTATTCTAAACACCTTTTTGGTAATCCCAAAATTAAAAATGCTAACACTTCAACAGCTGCTTTTTATACTAGGCAAAGATGCCTGGTTGGCAACCTTAGACTTAAAGGAAGCTTACCTGCACATTCCAATAAGGGAATCTTGCAGGAAATACCTACACTTCAGGGCAGGCTCCATGCACTATCAGTTCTCTGCACTTCCCTTTGGCTTATCTACTGTGCCCAGGGTTTTCACAAAGTGTCTAGCTCCAGCCATTGCATTTTGCAGGCAGAGAAATATTCATATATACCCATACCTAGACGATTGTCTGATTCAGGCAAAAAGCCAGGACTTGCTATTAAAACATCTGGCATTCGTAAAGAAGCTTCTAACATTACTGGGTTACACCATAAACGAAAAGAAATATCACCTAGTTCCCTGCTAACAGATTGTATTCCTGGGAGCAAGCTTGAACACAACTTCCCTGATGTCTTTCCTCACTCCAGAGAAATACGTTTATTTGACAGCCTACTTCAAACTACGGGCCACAAAGATCCAGCTATCTTCAAGGAAAATTCTGCAAGCTCTGGGGTTCATGGCCTCTTGCATTCTACTAATTCCATATGCAAAACTGCATATGAGGAAACTACAATGGTATCTAAAAAGCCTATGGTGCCAACATTCTCAATACCTGGAATCAATGATTCCTATCATTCCTTGTATAAAGACAGAGTTCCTTTGGTGGGCAGAGGCCTGCTACCACAACAAAGGGCTCCCTTTCACTTCATCCCCTGCCGCCCAAACCCTAACAACAGACGCATCAGACTATGCATGGGGGGCTCACTTGGCAGGGCAGTGCATTCGCGGCAAATGGAACCCGCGTCAGATGCACCTGCATATTAGCCAAAAAGAAGTGTTAGCTGTACAAAATTCCCTGACGGTCTTCAAAGACCACATCCTTCCAGATGTTCTTCGTGTTTCACTGTTGCAGTCATCACATTTGGGTTATCTGCTTGCAGTAGCCCTCTGTCGGCCTGATTATCAAAGTCTTGGGTCCTACGTCGGTTGCTGTCTCATCTTCCGTGACATCAGGTAGTCAGTGGTATAAAACATGCAGCTGATGCCATTACATCAGTCTTTCTTGTCATGCGGTGCCCGAAGCAGAAGCAGTTCACAAGTACCGGTCGGCCGACTCCTGAAATTTTCATTTTCGAGTTTCAGAACCGAAGTCTTAAACTAAAGCTAAGTACCCCATTGGGGAAACTTTTTCTTGCTCTAAGCACCCCGTTGGGGAAACTTTTTCTTGCTCAAGTTCCCCATTGGGGAAACTTTTTCTTGCTCTAAACTGATGTCAGTAAAAGTCAATAATTGTATTTCTTGTGGAAAGCAAATACCTCATAAAGATTTTCATTCATACTGTATTCCTTGCCTAGGCCCTGATCACAACGTACCTCGCTATCAGTTTTGTGCCTTATTTAAGAAACAAACTATTCGTCGTCTGTATATTTACACTTCTAAATATTTTGGTACTCTGTTCAATTATCCAGATAGGTCTTCGGTAAGCCATCCGACTACCGACATTCCGAAAAAACGCAAAGATAAAGACAGAGACAGTGCGCCTAGGTTCAAAGCTGCCGACGACGCTTCTCCTAAGCCAGTCGCCAGTTCGCCGGTACTCAAGTGAGGCATTTTCGCAACCCCTGATACCCGCTACTTCAGATTCGCAGGCCTCTACTGAGACCCATTCGGAGTCCGGTGTGCCACGAGATGCTTCAACTGTGGAACCTGCGGATGTCTCTACCTTGGATGGGTCCGGAGCCTCTGTGCAGGCACCAGCTTCTGAGGGTGTATTCAGGCCTACTGACTTGCATATTAAACCAATGTCATCTTCTTCTTTAGGGCTTAAAACTCGTACCATGCCTAGAAAACTGACGCCAAGACCGCATGGTCAGGCCTCTATGCCTAAAAAACAAATGATAAGAATGGCTGAAGACCTTATTACTTTAATCGGGAAGCCAACCTTGCCCCTCTAAGAGACTTAGGACTGAATTTGCTTATGATACTTCTGACCAGGATTCTGAAATTTCTGTTTCCTCTGATGACCAGGATTTACCCTTATCTACCAGTGAGGATTCTGATGTAGAGGACTCTATTCCCTCTGCCCCCCCCAGAGGATTTCTCTTTTGGTGAAACCTTGCATACTCTTAGGGAGCATTTTCGCTGGGAAAGCCAGGATTACTCTGATTCTAAAAAGAGGCTTAGTGATTTCTTACTCCTGATCCAAGACAGACTTTTAGCTATATCTCCTGTACTAGACATTGTTGATGATGCCTTTTCGGACTCTAGCTTGGCCCCTGACTTTCTACCTCCTGCTCCCAGAAAACCTGATAGATATTACAGGGTTCCTGACTCTCACAAGTTCTTTTTTAAAAATCCTACTGTGGATCCTGAGACCATTTCACAGGGACCCAAGAACATTAAGGCTACTGCTGCCAAAAATCCTAGCCCCTCTGATATAGACTCCAGGGCGCTGGATAGGTGGGGTAAGAAGGTATACACTTCTGCAACCTTGGCCATTAGGGCCTTGAACTGCCAGTTTCACATGTTAATGTATCAGCAGCATATTATTGGATTGCTTAAACAGAAAATGATGTTGTTCCTGACTGTGCTGAAAATAAGGATTTAATGCATTCTGCTGAACAGGTTGGAAAACATACATCAATATGGTTTTGATTCACTAGAGGCATCTTGCAGGGCTGCTGTCACTGGGTCTGCACTTAGATGGCATGCTTGGCTTAAGGAGCAATCTTTGCCAGATCATGTTAAAGCTAAATTGCTGGATGCTTCCTTAAATCAGGACCGCCTGTTAGGTAACAAAGCAGAAGAAGTTCTTAAATAGAAGGAGGAAAAAGCTAAATCTATTGCAAACTATTAAAGATTTCCTACAAGTACAGCCTCCAAGATTTAGTAGGCATTGGCCCTCTAATTGGTTCTTTTCCTGCCTCTTCCCGGCCTTCTCAGTCCAAACCCAGAACCAGCAAAACACCCAGGCTTCAGTCCCAGGGTACGCACAGGACTAAGCAATGGGGGGCTCCCACTTCCAAATCGGGGAGTAGTAACACTCCCCCTATGGTAAGCTGTCTCAGTGACTTAATGCAAAGAAATATTCAAATATACCCATACCTGGACGAATGTCTAATTCAGGCAGAAAGCCAGGACTTTAAAACTTCCAAGCACTTCTCAACTAACTGCTCCTTTAGGGGGAAGATTGCTCTGCAGGCAAAAAACTGGGAACTCATTACCCAGGACAAATGGGTTTTAAATATAGTTCCCCAAGGATACAGATTTCACTTCCACATGTTACCAACCCCAAATGGTTGGCCAGATCTACCCCCGAATCAGTGGGCAGAGGCTCTAAAGCAAGTACTCTCTCTCTTAAGCATAAAGGCTATTCACACTGTACCAGAAGAGGAAAAGGGACAAGGTTTCTACTCAAGACTTTTCCCGGTACCCAGAAAAGACAACTCATGGCGTCCTATCCTGGATCTTTCTATCTTAAACACCTTTTTGGTGATTCCAAAATTCAAGATGCTAACTTTTCACCAGTTGCTTCCTATGCTAGGCAAAGATGCCTGGTTGGCAACACTGGATTTAAAGGAAAGCCTACCTGCACATCCCAATCAGGATATCTTGCAGAAGATACCTACGCTTCAAAGCAGGCTACGTGCACTATCAGTTCTCTGCACTGCCCTTTGGCGTATCTACTGTGTCCTGGGTTTTTACAAAGTGCCTAGTTCCAGTCATTGCATTTTGCAGGCAAAGAACTATTCAAATATACCTATACCTGGACGAATGTCTAATTCAGGCAGAAAGCCAGGACCTGCTTTTGAATCATCTGGCATTTGTACAAAAGGTGCTAACTTGCCTGGGGTACACCATAAACGAAAATAAATCACATCTGGTACCCTGTCAACAAATTATATTCCTGGGAGCAAGCTTGAACACAACTTCCCAGATGGCTTTCCTTATGCTAGAGAAACAAATCCATTTGACAACTTACTTCAAACTACTGGCCACAAAGACCCAGCTATCTGCAAGGAAAATACTGCAAGCCTTGGGGTCAATGGCCTCCTGCATTTTACTAATTACATATGCAAGATTGCATATGAGGAAACTACATTGGTATGTAAAAAGCCTATGGTGTTAACATTCTCATGATCTAGAAGTAATGATTCCTATTATACCTTGTCAACGGTTAGAGTTCCTTTGGTGGGCAGAGGCCTGCCACCATTCACTCTACCCCCTGCCGCCCAAACCCTAACAACAGACGCATCAAACTATGCATGGGGGGGGGGGGGCTCACCTGGCAGGGATATGCATTCATGGCAAATGGAAACCAAGTCAAATGCACCTGCATATCAATCAAAAAGAAATGTTAGCTGTACAGAATGCTCTGACAGCCTTCAAGGACCACATTCTTCCAGGACAATTAATGGTAAAGACGGACAACGCCACTGTTATGTGGTTCATAAACAAGCAGGGGGGGTACCCATTCGTACCCCCTCTGCAGACTAGCCATGGCTCTGTGGAACACAGCCTTGAGCTACCAAGTGCATCTACAGGCTTAATTCCTGCCAGGAAAACTAAATACACTGGGAGACAAACTAATCAGAAATCTCATGGACCCACACAAGTGGAAACTGGAACCAAAGACTTTCAACATGTTGATAATAAAATGGGGGTGCCCAGATGCCTCCCCCCAGAACTACCAATTGGACAAATTCTGCACAAGGACTCCCCACAAACAAGTTTGGAAAGTGGAATCCCTGTCCTTCAGCTGTAAAAATCTATCAATTTATGCCTTTCCTCCTCTGCCTCTCCACTTCAAAGTACTACTAAAGATCAAACAGAACAAACCAAGGATAATACTAATTGCACCAGACTGGCCTTGCCAACACTGGTAGCCCCTCTTGTGCAGTGTGTCACTGCTGGCTCCATGGCACCTGCCTCAGACCCCTACCCTGCTGTCACAGCAGGAGAGCCAGATTCTGCACCCTCAGCTTCAAACCCTGAACCTGGCAGCCTGGCTAATTACCTAATCTCTCTGTTACCATACCTCAGTAAACAAGTGTTGGATGTCATTTTGGAGGCAAAGAGGCCTAGTACTAGAAAATCTTATGCTGAAAAATGGAAAATATTCTGTGCCTGGAACCAAACTCAAGGGATGGGCACATCAGCGCCCAATTTACTTCAGATTCTTCAATACTTAACTGAGATGCTTCACAAGGGCCTTTCTTTTTCCTCCAACAAAATTCACGTCTCAGCCATTTCAGCTCATTACAACACAGAACCACCCCTCTTCTCTAATCCACTGCTCGGGGGGGGCCAAAAACTTAAGACCACCCAGGAGAAGCCCCAACTCCCGCCTGGGACCTTAACTTTGTATTGGAAACACTCTTCCCCCTTTTGAGCCAGCTGCAAGTGCAGAGTTAAAATTCCTTTCTTGGAAAATAGCCTTCCTTTTAGCAATCACTTCAGGAAGAAGGGTATCTGAATTACAGGCCCTTATGGCAGTAGAGCCTTTCATCATCTTTCATGCAGGCAGGGTGTCCCTCAGGACCAATCCCTCCTTCATGCCCAAGGTGGTATCCAGTGTGGCTTTTAATCAGTCCATTCATTTGCCAACCTTTTTTCTAATCCACAGAACAAAGGGAAACTGATACTGCACTCCTTAGATGTGCACAGCCAACTTAGATTTTACTTGGACAGGACTAAACCTCAAAGGAAATCTGAACAACTGCTGGTGGCATTTGCTGCAGGGGCAGAGGGAAAGGCTATTTTCAAAGCAAACCATTTCTAAATGGATAGGCCATTTCATTCATTTCTACTATAAGCACCATGGAAAACCTATCCCACATGGGATTAGACCCCATTCAACCAGGGCTGAATCCACCTCTACAGCCTTTCTCAGAGGTGTCCCTACCAGGGACATCCTAGAAGCTGCTACCGGGAGTTCTGTACATACTTTCACCAAGCATTACCATTTGCCAATTTTCTCTAAATCCAAAGCTGGCTTTGCCACTGCAGTCTTGCAGGGCCTTATAGCTGGTCCTAATGCTATCTAAATTCCTCCTCCCATCCGTAGATTTGGGAATCTACCCAAATGTGATGACTGCAGCAGTGAAACACAAAGAACACAGTACCATAAATGTAGATGTTCGAGTGTATTCACTGTTGCTGTCCTGATTACCCTCCCTCCAGCCCCTGACTTCTTCTGGCTATACCTCTACTCTCTTTTACTATGCTTAAAAGCTTTTTGGTGTATTTGCTTTTTTGTTGGAGGTATAACCTTGTATATATATATATATATATATATATATATATATATATATATATATATATAGATAGATATATATATATATATATATATATATATATATATATATATATATATATATATATATATATATACACACACACACATATACATATTTAATTGCTTCCCACTGGGGGGACATCTGGGGCAAGAAAAACTGATGTAATGGCGTCGGCTGCATGCTTTATACCCCTGACTACCTGACGTCACAGAAGATGAGACAGCAACTGACGCAGGACCCAAGACTTTGATAATCAGGCCGACTGATGGTTACTGCAAGCAGATAACCCAAATGTGATGACTGCAATAGTGAATACACTCGAACATCTACATTTATGGTAAGTGTACACATCTGTACTTTATGTGGTACATAAACAAGCAGGGGGGAACCCACTCATACCCTCTCTGCAGACTAGCCATGGCTCTGTGGAATGCAGCCTTGAGCTACCAAGTGCACCTACAAGCTCAATTCCTGCCAGACAAGCTAAATTCACTGGCAGACGACCTAAGCAGAAATCTCATGGACCCACACAAATGGAAGCTGGAACCAAAAATATTCAACATCTTGAGGAACAAATGGGGGACTCCAGAGATAGACCTGTTTGCCTCCCCTCAGAACTACCAGTTGGACAAATTCTGCACAAGGACTCCCCACAGTCAAGCTTGGAAAGTGGATGCCCTGTCCTTTACCTGGGAAAGCCTCTCAGTTTATGCCTTTCCCTCTCTGCCTCTCCTCTCGAAAGTTCTGCTAAAGGTCAAACAGGACAAGCCAAGGACAATGCTGATTGCATCAGACTGGCCATGCCAGCAGTGGTATTCCCTCTTGCGCAGCATGATACTGCTGGAGCCATGGCACCTACCTCAGACACTTTCCCTGCAGGCGGGCCAGATTCTGCAGCCTGGCTAATTCCTTGAGATCTCCAATAGCATCCCTCAGTAAGCAGGTGCTAGATGTCATTCTGGAAACAAGGAGGCCTAGTACTACAAAATCCTACGCTGAAAAGTGGAAAAGATACTGTTCCTGGAGCCAGACAACAGTGCCCAGCTTACTTCATATTCTTCAGTACTTAACAGAAATGCTCCAAAGGGCCTATCCTTCTCGTCAATTAAAATTCATGCCTCTGCCATTTCAGCACATTATAATACTGAACCACCCCTCTTCTCTCACCCCCTGCTAAA
Organism: Protopterus annectens; assembly: GCF_019279795.1. Lineage (NCBI taxonomy): Eukaryota > Metazoa > Chordata > Ceratodontiformes > Protopteridae > Protopterus > Protopterus annectens. The sequence goes on from NC_056749.1 coordinate 459,327,287, forward strand.
GCAATTCCTTAGAGGGGCCAAATATTTTAGACCCCCCCCCCCCCAAGCAAGCCCCTACTCCAGCCTGGGACCTTAACTTTGTATTGGAAAAGCTCACTCTCCCTCCATTTGAACCAGCTGCTACTGCAGAGTTGAAATTGCTTTCTTGGAAAACAGCCTTCCTTCTAGCCATCACTTCAGCAAGAAGAGTGTCTGAATTACAGGCCCTCATGACAGTGGAGCTGTTCATTATCTTCCATGCAGACAGGGTTTCCCTCAGGACCAGTCCTTCCTTTATGCCCAAGGTGGTGTCTAGTGTGGCCCTAAATCAGTCCATTCATTTGCCTACCTTTTTCCCGAATCCACAAAACAAAGAAGAATTAATACTGCAGTCTTAGGACGTGCACAGACAACTTAGATTTTATTTGGACAGGACTAAGCCTCTCAGAAAATCTGAACAGCTGCTAGCTGGCTTTGCTGCAGGGGCAGAGGGGAAGGCCATTTCAAAGCAAACCATTTCTAAATGGATAGCCCATTGCATTCATTTCTGCTATAAGCACCATGGAAAACCTACCCCACAGGGGATAAGATCACATTCCACCAGGGCTGTATCTAACTCTACAGCCTTTCTCAGAGGAGTCCCTACCAGGGACATCCTAGAAGCTGCTACCTGGAGCTCTGTACATACCTTCACCAAACATTACTGCACACCTGTTTTTTTCTAAATCGAGAGTTGGTTTTGCCACTGCAGTCTTGTAGGGCTTAATAGCTGGTCCTAATGCTCTCTAACTTTTTCCTCCCTTCCTTAGCTTTGTGAATCAACCCAAATGTAATGGCTGCAACAGTGAAACACGAAGAACGTAGCACAGTTGTGTACACTTACAATAAATGTAGATGTTTGAGTGTATTCACTGTTGCAGTTCTGGTTACCCTCCCTCCAGCCCCCTGACTTCTCTTGGCTCTACCTCTCCTTCTTGTTTGGTGTAACTAAGCTTTCTGGTGTATTTGCTTTTTGATGTAGGCATACCATAACATGTAATTGCTTCCCATTGTGGAGGCACCTGACATCTGTGGCAAGAAAAACTGATGTAATGGCGTCGACTGCATGTTTTATACCCCTGACGACCTGATGTCCTGACATCATGGAAGAAGAGAGCATTCGACGCAGGAATCCAAGACTCTGGTATTCAGGCCGGCTGAGGGCTACCTGCAGGCAGATAACCCAAATGTAATGACTGCAACAGTGAATACACTGGAACATCTACATTTATGGTAATTGTACACAACTGTACTTTGTGCACCAGGGGAAGCTGCTGCTGTTGCCATTAGTAACATGGTTGGTCCTATTTTTTCTATTAAAAAGGAACAAAAAACAAAGCATGTGTCTACTACTCAAATTTTCTTGCACATGAGTAGTTTACTGGGTTTGACTCCAGGTTTAATTCAAGCTATTGGTCGTCCTTTGTAAATTCGTTTCTGGTAAAATAAAAATGATGCCTCTTTTCCTGAAGGTTTTCAAGATTCTGAATCTGAAATGGAAGATGAAGGGACAGATACAGGATTTTCTCTTTAGATTTTTGATTCAAACTTGGAGGTGACCTCAGGATGTTCTTCATGTTTCACTGTTGTAGTCATTACATTTGGGCAGTCTGCTGGCAGGTTGGCCTGAATATCAGAGTCTTGGGTCCTGCGTCGGTTGCTGTCTCCTCTTCCATGACATCAGGTCGTCAGGGGTATAAAACATGCAGCCAACGCCATTTTATTCAGTCTTTCTTGCCGCGTGGTGCTCGAAGCAGAAGCAGTTCGCAAGTGCCGGTCGGCCGACTCCTGAAATTTTTGCATTAGAGTTTCATTACCGAAATCTTCAAATAAAGCTAAGTACCCCATTGAGGAAAATTTTTCTTGCTCCTTACTGATGTCAGCAAAAGTTAATAATTGCATTACTTGTAGGAAGCAAATATCTCATAAGGATTTTCATTTGTACTGTATCTTTGCCTAGGCCCAGATCATAAAGTGCCTTGCTATCGGTTTTGTGCTAGATTTAACCAACGCACTATTAAGCGTTGGTATATTTTTGCTTTCAAATATTTTGGATCCAGATTTAATTACCCTGAAATGTCGTCTGATAGCAATCCGACTACCGGAGTTCACAAAAAACGCAAAGAAAAAGACAGAGACAGACCGTCGAGGTCCAAAACCGACAGCGAAGCTTCTCCTAAGCCAGTCTCCGGTTCGCCGGTACTCAGTGAGGCGCTTTCGCAGCCCCTGATACCTGCTACTTTGAGTCGCAGGCCTCTACCGAGACCCATGCGGAGTCCGGTATGCTGCGAGCTTCTCAGAGTATTGAACCCGCGGATGTCTCTTCCTCGGATGGGTCGGAGCCGCTGAGCAGGCACCGGCTTCTGAGGGTGTTTTCAGGCTTCAACATTTCTATATAAAACCAACGCCAACTTCAAAAACTAAAACAACTTCTAAGTCTAAAAAAACAATGTATGACCCACGTGCTTAGGCCCCTATGCCTAAAAAACAGATGATCAGAATGGCTGAGGACTTAATTACCTTGATCAGGGGTTCCCAACCCCCCCCCCCCGCTAAGTGGCCTAGGCAAAACACTGATTATGAATCTTCAGATCAGGTTTCTATTTCCTCTGATTCCTCTTCTGATCAGGAATTTTCTATACCACCCTATGAGGATTCAGATGCAGAAAAATCCATCCCATCTGCATCTCCTCCTGAGGATTATTCTTTTGGAGAAACCTTGCATACTTTAAGGGAACATTTTCATTGGGAGACTCAGGATTTCTCTGAATCAAAAAAGAGGCTTAGGGATTTCCTTCTTCTTCCTCAGCATAGGCCGTTGGCATTACCTCCTGTATTAGACATTGTTGATGATGTGTTTTCGGAATCAAGCATGGCTCCTGATTCCCTACTTCCGGCTCCTAGTAAGCCAGACAGATATTACAGGGTTTCTGAGTCCCACAAATTTTTATTCAAAAATCCTGCTGCTGATCCTGAAACTATCTCACAGGGTCCCAAAGGTGTAAAGGCCTCTGCAGCCAAAAATCCTACCCCCTCTGATAGAGATTCCAGGGCGCTGGATAGATGGGGAAAGAAGGTTTGTATGTCTGCAACCTTAGCAATTAGGGCCTTAAACTGCCAGTTTCATATGCTTAAATATCAACAGCATGTTATGGGCTTATTGAAACAGAAAATTATGTTGATTTCTGATTGTGTGGAAAATAAAGAATTACAGAAATTATTGCATGCAGCAGAACAGGTTGGAAAGCATACTTTGCAATGTGGTTTTGATTCCTTGCTGGCCTCTTGCAGGGCCGCAGTTACTGGATCTGTGATTAGAAGGCATGCCTGGCTCAAGGAGCAAAATCTGCCTGATCATGTTAAAGCTAAATTGTTGGATGCACATTTACAGCATGATACTCTGTTTGGTAATAAGACAGAAGAGGTTTTAAAGAAAATGGAAGGCAAAGCTAAATCTATGCAAACTGTAAAATATTTCTTACAATTGCAGCCACCCAGATTCAGTAGGCATTGGCCTACTAAAAATTGATCCTTTCCTGTGTCCAACAGAGCCTCACAAAGCAAATCCAGGCGCTCAAAAGGCTCTAGATACCAATCACAGGGTTCTTACAGGTCAAAGCAGTGGGGTGCCTCTACCTCCAAATCTGGAGGAAAAGAAGCACAGCCCTACAGTAAGCAGTCTCAATGACTTCCCTCTACCTTCACCAAGCACTTATCTTTTGGAAGCCCCCTTGGGGGAAAATTAGCACTTCATGCTCAAAATTGGCAGTTAATCACCCAAGGACAAGTGGGTATTAAACATAGTATCCCAGGGGTACATATTTCATTTCCATACTTTGCCAATTCCAAACAGTTGGTCAGATCTGCCACAAAATCAACGGGCATAGGCTCAGAAACAAGTTATGTCCCTCATGGATATGGGGGCTATTCAACCAGTACCAGAACAGGAAAAAGGACAAGGTTTTTATTCAAGACTGTTCCTGGTACCCAGAAAAGACAATGCCTGGCGTCCAGTGCTGGACATCGATTTTGAACACGTTCTTGGACATTCCAAAATTCAAAATGCTGACTTTACAACAGCTACTGCCCATGCTGGGCAAGAACGCTTGGTTAGTGACTCTAGACTTAAAAGACGCATACCAGCATATCCCAATAAGGGAATCGTGCAGAAGATACCTCCTCTTCAAGGCAGGTTATATGCATTAACAATTCTCTGCACTGCCCTTTGGCTTATCTACTGCGCCCAAAGTGCCTTGCACCAGTAATTGCATTTTGCAGACAAGGAAGCATACAAATCTATCCTTACTTGGATGACTGTCTCATTCAAGCAGAAAACAAGGACATTTTTCTTCAACATCTGGCATTTGTAAAAAGGCTTCTAACATGCCTAGGGTACACAATAAACAAAAAGAAATCACAACTGGTACCCTCTCAAAAATTACATTCCTGGGTGCAAGCTTGAATACAACTGCCCAGATGGCTTACCTTACGCCAGACAAACAAAGGCAACTGACTGTATACTTCAAACAGATGGCAACAAAAACCCAGTTATCTGCAAGACAAATTCTGCTGGCTTTGGGGTTCATGGCATCCTGCATTCTACTAATTTCATATGCAAGACTGCATATGAGGAAACTTCAATGGTATCTAAAAAGTTTATGGAGTCAACATTGTCACATTCTGGAAACAATGATTCCTCTCATTCCCTGCCTACAACAGGAGTTTATTTGGTGGGCAGAGACATGTCACTAAAACAAGGGACGGTCTTTCACTCTACCCCCTGCCACCCAAACCCTAACTACAGATGCATCAGACTATGCTTGGGGGGCCCACCTGGTGGGGAGATGCATTCAGGGCATATGGACCCCAAAACAAATGCATCTGCATATCAACCAGAAAGAGATACTAGCTGTTCAGAATGCCCTAACAGCCTTCAAGGACTTACTTCATCCAGGACAACTACTGATAAAGACGGACAACACCACGGTTATGTGGTACATAAACAAGCAGGGGGGTACACATTCCTACCCCCCTTTGCAGACTAGCCATGGCATTGTGGGACACAGCTTTGACTTACCAATTACATCTTCACGCACAATTCCTGCCAAGTAAACAAAATATTCTGGCAGACAACCTAAGCAGAAATCTTATGGACCCTCATGAGTGGAAATTGGATCCACACGTCTTCAGCATGGTAACACAGAAATGGGGGACCCCAGACATAGATCTATTTGCCTCTCCCCAAAATTATCAACTGGACAAATTCTGCACAAGGACTTATCACAAACAAGCCTGGAAAGTGGATGCCCTATCCTTCAGTTGGAAAAACCTATCAGTCTACGCCTTTCCTCATCTGCCTGTTTTCCCCAAGGTCTTACTAAAGGTCAGACAGGAAAAAACAAAAAATGATCCTAATTGCCCCAGACTGGCCTTGCCAGCACTGGTACCCAATTCTAAAGAATATGTCTCAACTTTCTCCTTGGTACTTGCCTCAAATACCTCATCTACTGTCTCAACAGAGCAATCAAATTCTCTGCATTCAATCCAAACTCTGAACCTGACAGCATGGCTGATCATGTAATTATTCAAACACCTCTCAGTAAATCTTTGATGGATGTCATTTTGGAAGCCAGAAGGCCTAGTACTAGAAAATCTTATGCTGATAAATGGAAAGGGATTCTGTGCTTGGAACCAAGCACAAGGAACGGACACAGCAAAACCAAATATTCCTCAGATTTTACAATACTTGACTGCGATGCTTGACAAGGGGCTATCTTTTTCTTCTTCTTCTTTCGGCTTTTTCCCGGTCAGGGGTCACCACAGCGGATCACCTGTCTGCTCATGATTGGCAGTGGAGTTTTACAGTGTTGATTTGCCAGCCCGGTGCCCGACCTTCCATAGAAGGCACACACATGCACACACTCACACCTAGGGCCAATTTAGAGTGTACAATCCACTTACAGCATGTCTTTGGGATGTGGGAGGAAAGCGGAGCACCCGGAAGAAACACACGCGGCCGCAGGGAGGACATGCAGACTCCATACAGAAAGCACCCCAGCCAAGGATCGAACCGGAGAACCTCTTGCTGTGAGGCGGCAATGCTAACCACTGCACCACCATGGCCGCCCAAGGGCCTATCTTTTTCTTAAATAAAAATCCATTCCTCTGCCATCTCGGCTCATTGCAACACGGAGCCTCCCATCTTTTCTCATCCTATGCCAAAAATTTGAGGCCTCCCAGAAGATCACCAACTCCTGCATGGGACCTCAGTTTTGTGCTGGAAAAACTCACCTTGCCTCCTTTTGAACCAGCAGCTACTGCGGATATAAAGTTTTTATCTTGGAAAACAGCTTTCTTTTTGGCAATCACTTCGGCAAGAAGGGTTTCAGAACTACAGGCTCTCATGGCTGTGGAGCCTTTTATTACATTTTACCCGGACAGGATGTTCCTCAGGACCAATCCTTCCTTTATGCCTAAGGTGGTATCCACTGTGGCTCTTAACCAAACTATTCACCTGCCAACATTTTACCCAAATCCGCAGAGCAAGGGGGAGTGGATTCTGCATTTATTGGATGTACACAGACAACTAAGATTCTACTTAAACAGGACCAAATCTCTAAGAAAGTCTGAGCAACTACTGGTGGCATTTGCTGCAGGATCAGAGGGGAAGGCTATATCAAAGTAGACTATTTCTAAGTGGATAAGCCACTGCATTCGTTTCTGCTACTTGCATCATGGTGAACCAGTGTCCAAGGGAATCAGGTCACATTCCACCAGGGCTGCCTTTACCTCAGCAGCTTTTCTCAGAGGAGTTCCAACCAAAGACATTCTAGAAGCTGCTACTTGGAGCTCTGTTCATACTTTTGCAAAGCATTATAATTTGCCTCTCTTCCCTAAGTCCAGGGCAAGCTTCACCACTGCTGTTCTGCAGGGCCTTATAGCTGCTCCTAATGCTATTTAGTTCCTTCCTCCCATCCATAGCTTTGGGATTCTTCCCAAATGTAATGACTGCAACAGTGAAACACGAAGAACATAGTACAGTTGTGTACACTTACCATAAATGTAGATGTTCGAGTGTATTCACTGTTGCAATCTGTTCCCCACCCACCATCCCCCTTTTTTTCTAGAACTTCTCTTTCCTTCACTATATTCTAAAGCCTTTGTGGTGTATTTGCTTTTAGATGAAGGTAAAGTTTATGTTGCTAAAAGTGCATTTACTTATATATATATATATATATATATATATATATATATAAACAACAATATATATATTTTTTTTTTCTATCCATTTGGGGGGCACCTGACATCTGGGGTAAGAAAAACTGAATAAAATGGCATCAGCTGCATATACCCCTGACAACCTGACGTCATGGAAGAGGAGACAGCAACCAACGCAGGACCCCCAAGACTTTGATATTCAGGCCGACTGAGGGAAACCTGCCAGCAGATTGCCCATATGTAATGACTGCAACAGTGAATACACTCGAACATCTACATTTATGGTAAGTATACACAACTGTACTTTCTGATTCTCCTTTTGTGGGGGTCTCTTTCTCTGAGACTATTGGTAGAATGTGCCAATGTTTTTGGTGGGAGGGCATTGAGGTTTCTTAGTCCATCAGAAAATACTGTGAGTTTTTACAGAAGGAATTTCCAGAACCTACAAGCATTCCTTCTCTTCTGCCAGCTTTAAAGGATGTGTGTGTTGCTGCCTTCAATTTTACTGACAGTCAGCTAGCTGCCCCTAAAAAGGCAGATAGGATGTGTAAAGTTTCTTAGTCTTTTGCGTTTTTATACAGTATTCCTAAACCGGACTCAGCAACTGTAGCATTAGTTGATCCTACCAAAGATCCTACTCCAGGAACTAATGGCAAAACAATGTGATTTCACAAGTTGCATATCGCTATCATAACCACCCTGGCGATGGACCTTCACATGGCAGAGATGGAGGTAATGCCAGTGGACATTGCCCAAGAGACGGAAGCCGACTGCACAATTGTGGCTTTCATGGTCCCTTTTCCAAGAGGCACTATCAACGTCCCTGAAGGTGTGCCCAACTGCTGCTCTCTGGAAGCAGTCGGGGGACACTTATCTCTGCACCCCTAAGCCTGGCTAGAATTAACAAAACACAAGTGGGTGCAAATTTTAATTACCAGAGGGTATACCATTCCCTTTTCTTGTCTTCCAATAAAAATGAAAGTGATGTCTTGACATTCCACCCATTCAGTGGGAAACAGCAGCACTAGAGGTATCAAAACTGCTAGAGACAGAGTCATCCAACCAGTACCCAAAGATCAGCTAGGATCCAGAGTTTACTCAAGGTTCATTTTAGTTCCAAAGAAAATGGGGCACCTATGACCAATGTTGGATCTCAGTTCTTGAAACAGGCAAAATTCTAGATGATCACAATTCATTCTCTTTTTCCTGTTCTGAAGAAAGATGATTGTATGTGCTTGATAGAGCTCCAGGGTATTTACTGTCATGTGAAGGTAGAGTAGTAGTACATGAGATTTCTCTTTTCAGCTAGGTGCCAATCACTTTCATTTCAGAGCCCTGCCATTTGGTCTCACCACAGCCCCCAGGGTGTTCACCAAGATAATGACAGTGGTGGCAACACACTTGTGCACGCTCAAGATCCAAGTTTTCCCTATCTAGACAATTTGCTCCTAACTGTTACATTCAGACACCTTCTGGTACGTCATCTGTATATTCTGTTCCAGTGCTTGCTGAATCTAGGCATATCAGTGAATTTTCACATGTATCATTTACTTCCAACACAATGGGCGGACTTTATAGGTTGCCACCTTGATACCACTCTCCAAATAGTCAGTCTCCCACAACACAGAGTTTGTTCTCTGCATCAAACAGCCTTACAGGTGTTGCATCATCCCCACCCTCCAGCACAATTAGTTCTATGACCTTTAAATTTCATGACTTCTTCCATATTAATGGTTCCCATGCTTGTTACTACATGCAAATTCTTCAATGATACTGTAATCCCAGAAGATTCATCCTCTGCATGCCAGGATTCATCTTAAAAGCATTTGCAGGGAGCACATTGCATGGTGGATTTCATCACCATCAGTAACACAATGGCAACCCTTTCTTCCGGGGAATACAGCAGCAATACTGATCACTTAATGCCTCCCTTCGGGGGGGCGCATTTCAAAGAGAGAGAGAGAGTAATCCAAGGTACATGGTCAAACTTAGACATCAGTCTTCACTTCAGTGTGTTGGAGATGAGAGTAGTCCTGCTCACCTTGCAGGCTTTTCAGAATGCCCTCCCCAAGGGTGTGATCTGCATACAGTCAGAGAATATGGCTGTATTATGGTACATCAACGAACAAGGAAGAACCTGTTTTATCTCCTCTGTCAAGAGGCCAGAGGGTTTGGCAGTAGACTGTGTCTTCACACTGTTTTCTGATAACAACACACATTCCTGCTTTTCCATTGCTGTTGAGGACAGGTTGAACAGAGCTGTTCTAACTCCTCATGAGTGTTCCCCAAACCCATCAGTGGCAACACTAATTTGTAGCCACTGGGACCAACCTTGTTGTGATCTATTTGCCTCCAACCTGAACAACAGTTGCTGCAGTTACTTTACACTGATCCCTCCACCAGGTCAATCACTAAGGGATGCTCTAGTCCGCCAGTAACTCCCACCCCGGTCTCCTGTATGCCTTTCCCCATTACCCCTCATGAACAAATTAATTCAGAAAGCCAGACAGTGCAAGGCCTCTTTGCCCCTGACAAACTTGGTTCCCCTTATATGGCTTCTACTAGTTACATACAGCATTGACACTGGATCTATATTCAGATCTCCTTTCTCACCTGTTCAGAATACCTTCACTGGATCAGACTACCATGAAACTAACCACTTGGTTGCTCCAATTTTGACTATAGCCAAAAATGCCAAGCTTCCCAATTCTGTTGCTGTTATAACAACAGCCTCCCAGAAATTTAATATGAAGAAGATCTACAATAGTAAATGGAAAAGGTTTCTTTTTGGGCTACAGCCAAGGGTTTGGACCCTTTCTGTGTTTTCATTCCAGCGGTCTTGGAATTTCTAGCCGAACTCTTTCAGCAAAGATCTAGCTTTTCTACTATCAAAGTTGAAGGGGTAGAGATTTCTAACTTTCATCCTGGACAGAATGATGTTTCTTTGGCTTCCTTAAAAATTTCAAACGCCTTTCTTAAAGAAGCCTTTTTAGGGATCCAGTACTTCACCGGTATATTACGTTTGTGCTCCAGGCCCTAACATAACCACCCTTTGAACCTGTGGCTATCACACAAAACCTGGAACCCCAGCTAACTGCAGAATTTTTAGGAACTACTCTAAGGTTAACTTCCTATTATTAAGTAATAACGTAGCAAAATTCTAACTCCTCATAAACCCTGAGAACACTGCTGCCTATGCAGAACTGTTCACAGGAACCCTATACAAGCATGTTAATAGCTGCTGTACCCACCCAGAAGCAGTACAGAACTAACAAAAAAAAAGACAGCGTGGTGGAATCTCAACATCAGTAGGCTGTATAAGTGAAGGAAGAAAATAATGGCAAAAAATTAGGAGGTGCAGTACTCAACAGGATAAAAGCACTCTCACTAAGCTAAACAAACATCTCAGTGGGTAAATACAGTCTACTAAAGCAAAAGATGAGGTAAATTTTGGCCTTGCCAAGGACAACCGCAAAGCATTCTTTAGCTATGTCCGCAGCCTCAAAGGCAATACACAGTCGTGTGCACAGCTCATTGTAAATAGAAACACCTATATCGAGCCAGAAGATATAGCAAACCTACTGGCCAGCAAATTCAGCTCCATTTTTACCCCTCTCTCCCCCCTCAGGAAATACCATTGAATATAGCTCCCCTTACTGTCACTAGAGAGCAGGTCCTTAATGCTCTCTCTAAGGCCGGGAACACTGCATCAGTGGCCCAGACAGTGTCCCAGAATGCCTTCTAAATAGCATGAGAATTGACCTATCAGGCCCTCTGGAATTGCTGTTTAACTGTAGCTTCCAAACAGGCTTTGTGCGTCATGAATGGAGAACAGCAATGGTCATCCCTCTGCACAAAGGTTGGCCATCTACAGACCCTGGAAACTACAGATCCACAAGTCTAACTAGTGTTATATGCAAAGCCATGGAAAGAATTATCATGGAAATGATAAATAGTAACATAGGGAAACCTCCGGACACTGGACCCAACCCTATTTGGTTTCATCAGCTCCAGGTCGTGCCTTCTCACCCTGGTGGACTTCTTTGAAAAAGTCACCGAAGAGATGGATGAGGGCAGACTGGTTCACCCTGCCTACCTTTACCTGGCCAAGACATTTGACACAATACCTCACCTGGTATTGTTGACAAACTCAAGAGGTTGGGTACAAACCCTTATGTCACCCAGTGGATAGCCAGCTGGCTCACAGATGAGACCCAGGAAGTTAGAATTGGAGAGTCCATATTTACAAAGAGGCCATTCACAAGTGGAGTCCCTCAGGGATCGATCCTAGGACCGTTCCGCTGGCTAACTAAATTTGCAGATGATTGCAAATTAGGAGCTATCATTAAATCCCCCACTGACACAAATATTCTCCAGGAAAGGCTGATACAAATAAACAACTGTTGTCAGAGCATGGACTAAAACTAAATGCCAAGAAATGCATAATATTATCCTTCAAGAAGTTATCTACTCCTGGTAAATATCATATTGACCCCAGTAGTCAGAGACTGGGGAAACACACAGACAGTAATCTAGCTGGGGAAACACACAGACAGTAATCTAGCCTTTGACCATCACGTGTCTACAGTACTGAGGAAGTCATTGTATGTTGTGCAACTTATAAACAAAGGTATGGCATCTAGCTCCAAGGAAGTCATCATTCCACTATATTCGGCATTCATCAGACCTATCATTGAGTGCAGTTGCCTCTTTAGTATGCACCTAACCAGGCATATCCAGTAACTGGAATGTCCGCAGAGGTTCCTCACTAAAAGAAATACTGGGCATAAGTAACATGTCCTGTGCTGACCACCTCAAGGCCCCAAGTATCATGTCCTATGCAGACCACCTCAGGGCTCCATCCTTATATTCTGCATTCTACAGGCTGTTGAGGGGAGACCTGTGCCTGGCATACAAGGCATTGTCAGACCTCACTCTGATGGACCTTTTGCATATCCGCAAAACAAACTGCACCAGAATTACCCATTCTAAAGACTTAAACCTTGCCTGTGATATAAATAGGACCTGTTAGAGAGACAGGTATGTATCCTAGAGAGTACCACTTCTCTGGAACAGACTCCCAGTCCATGTGAAGCAGTTTGTCCATAACCCAATTCAAGTATAACTTGGACAATTGGACGGGGAACAGGAAATGCATGTGTCGTTAATGGACACAGGCAGCCTGTAAATAGTTAATCTCCCAGGCTTCTGCTTGTAAATGTTTCATCTCTGAAGCTCCTGCTTAAAATTATCAAGGGTACCAGAACTTGTCAGAGATTTGGGATGCATGGCTAAACTTAAAAATGCCCTTGTGGTCATTAGCCTAGTAAACACCAATGAACCCATATCAAATTTTTCAGTTGGAAAACAATTTTCTTAGTTGCTACCACCTCTTAGATGAATTTTGGAATTACAAGCACTCTCGTGTAAACCTTCATACTTGGTTTTCCACGAGGGTTGGGTCTCACTCCAAACAAATCCATCCTTCATCCTAAAGGTGGCGTCCATAACTAACAGAAATCAATCCATACCCATGTTTTTCCCTAAGTTTATGAAGAAAGAGGAATACATTCTATGCATGCTAGATATGCATTGCCAACTTAAATTCTATCTGCACCAGTTTAAGAAAGTTAGAAAATATCAATTTTTATTACGTACTTTAATTCTATGTTACTCTGTCCAGATGATTATCAGAGTGCATCTCATTTATGTATGCTTCATTAAGTTTACAGTTACAGTCCAAACCTAAGGCCCACTCAGCCAGAGTAGTGGCTACCACAACAGCCTTTTGTAAGAGACTACCTGCTGATGACATCTGTGCAATAGTGACATAGTCCACTGTCTATACCTTTGTATCTCATTATAAGCTGAATGTACAATCTAGATCTCACTCAAGCCTTGGCCCCACCATCCTCAGGAATGTCCTTCCTTAGCACCATCCTGGAAAATGGCTTGGAAATCTGTCCCTTATGTTGAATCTGACAAAAATAGAGAACATTGGATACGAAAGTTACATACTTACCGTAACGATAGGTCCATTTTATCTGATTTTCATCTAGTTCAACCTCCCATCCCCCTTTGAAATTATTTGTATGGATAGCTTTTAGATGATCATGTGACCTCCCACTCTATAACCTGTCTGTGACCATTATTGTCTGAGACCTATACTAGCTCGTTATGGTAATTATCTTTCTTGGTCCGTTTCCATTTTTTGCATTTACAAACCACGTTTCACATTAATAAGTGTGTACATTTTGTGTAAAGCAAACTCGATCTGCGGTATTGGAGGTGCAATAGAAGAAATTATGGGTGGGGGAGTGGTCAGACCCCAGAAACTGTGAACGTGTCTATAATTCGATGCCAGGGTCTATCCAATGTCCCATATGTTGAATTGGATGAAAATCAGACTACATATATCTTGTGTTAAGGTAGGTACATAACTTTAATTTATTTGCTGGTAGTCCAAAAGCCACAGATAAACATTAGTCTGAACACCTTTTGCTGAGCTGGTTTCTATCAAGCCATTTGCAGATAAGTGCCCCATTGGGGTTCCGTCTCTTCTTTTTTTCCTCTGTGTTTACTGGGAGTTCATATCATCCAGGAAGGGAAAATTTCAGTGTGGGAGGCAGAGTCCCCATGAATATTGGCATGAGAAGTGCTTGCTCTGATTAGGTGCTGCACGCAGAAATACCCAGTATACCATTTGTCAGGCTTTTGATCCAAAAATTCTTCACAGCTGCCTGTCTTCATTGGCCATCTACCTTGAGAACTGATGTCTCAAGCTTTTGACCCAGGGTACCATGGCTGAATCCGCCCACCCTGAGGGTACTGCCATCTCTCAAAAAATAAGACTAAAATTTCTCAGTCTGCATCTGCTGCTGTCCAGTCTCCACCAGACCTCTATTTCGAGGTGAGTGAATACATAGAAAAATGGGTGGTGCCGATAACCGTTTCCTCTGCTATGAGCCTTTTGGAGGCTGGCATGGAAGTGGCTTCTCACATGTTCTCCAAGGCTTTGCAAACTTCCACTACAGACATTTGGAGGGAACTATGGCTGATCATTTTTGAAGGGCTTTGGGGGATTCCCCAAATTCTAGTTAGAGAAAAGTCTTTTAGTACCCTTATTGAATCTAGGCCTGGCTTTGAGTCTCCTAGATTGCTCAAAGCTGAAGTCCCATCAAGAAAGAAGCAGAAAACTAAACATATGCCACCCATTGCAAAGATCCTCAAAAAGAATGTCAATATTTTACCCAGGGTTTGTTCAATGCTTTCATGGCTTTGAAGTCCCCTGAGGGGTTATCTGTTCCTGATTCTCCTTGCTCTTCTACTCCAGCCAAAAGAACTAAAGAATCTGATTCCTCAAATGAGGAGTTGGATTCAGGAGATGAATCCTCATAAATTGCTTCACCCTTAGACAACGGGTTAAAGAAAAGAGGATTCCTTGAGTTTTGATTCTTCCTTTGAGGAGTTGTTCTTTGGGGACACTGTAGTTTATATGATAGAGCATTTTAAATGGGATTGCTCCCAAATCTTTGACATCCAAAAGAGGTATTATGTGCTGTTACAAATGGAATTTCCTAAACCTTCTGCTGTTCCCTGTTTTGGCTGCCTTACTAGATACATTTTCAGCTGCTGCTTTGTCTCCTAATTCAAACCCCTTGCCCCCAAGAAGCCTGACTGCTTTTATAAGGTAAATAAAAACGACCACCAACCACAGTGAGCACCAAGGTCCTTCCAAACAAATGATCAACACATACAAAAAACAGCACGTGGACCCAGAAGTGACAGCAAGGCTTGTAGATGAACCTGTCTTTAATTCACAAAAAATAAGGACATAAGCGCTTTCGTAGTATCACTACTTCATTAGATGTAAGTCACATTAACAGAACCCCTCCTTAAATACCATTGAAATAAGTCACCTGTATCACATCAGTTGTAAATTAAATAGACAAGCACTATAAGCAGCAACACTTATAAAAACATGAAAAACTATTAAAAGCATTATTTCATACCGTAATTAATACATCAATATCTAAAATAATTCATTAAACAATAACATTCACAGAAGCACACATAAAAACATGCGCAAATAACACTTTAAAGCACTAATACATAACATACTACCTAAACAATTCATCTGAAGTAGGTACTTCATTTGTCAGCAACCTTTGGGGTCTTGGATCCGAACTCGGATCCGAGCCAGCAACTTATTTCATAGCTTAGAGATCCGAGCTCCTAGCTCCTCCCCTTACCCATAATCCCCTGCCAACCCTGACTGACCTCAGATCTAGTTTGCCGCTCTTGAGTACGCTTCTAGATTCCTGAGCTCCTGGCGTGTGGTAGATAAGTGACAACTTTTTTGTTGCAAAACTCTATATTTTTCACATTTTATTTATAGTTAAGTGTTTGCGTGTGGTTAGGTTCCCCTTTGTCAGTATACCTTTTTTTTTTAGTGTAATTCCTCCCCCTCCTTCGCTGGTGCGTAGTGTGTGTGTGTGGACTGTTGTGTGTTGGGGCCTGGTCTGTGTGAGGTAGTTTATTCATAGTTTTAAGCTTTTTTTTGTTAAAAAAAAAAACTATGTCGGAGGCCCCAAAGCCTATTTTCTCAAAGTGCACCGAGTGTGGCCATAAGCTTTCACCGGCAGATGGCCACACTCGGTGTGTTCGGTGCCCTGGGGTTGAACACCTCTCCTCTGGGTGTTCTATTTGTGCGGCGTTCAACCCCAGGGCACTGAAAGACCGTAGGTCGAAGCTGATCCTGGCGGGACATTTGCCCCCGGATCCGGCTTCGGCCTCCGGTACTCCCATGGCACCACCCCAGTCCTCGGTGGCAGCCACTCCTGCCTCCCTCCCCCCGGCTCGGACTCAAACTCCCACTAAAGCGCCGGAGGAGAGGGAGGCCAGGAGGGAGAAGCACCACAATCGGTGGGCCGAGGCCTCCGCTTCAGCCCCCCTCAGCTAAGCGGGCTTCTCCCTCCACGGCTTCCAGGTCTCCTCCTCCTCGGCTCCGATCCCCGTGCTTTTTTTCGGGACCTGAGGGGGGGAGGAGACCTGATCTCCGTCGAGGTCATGGAGGCGGCACTCCCGGGCCGCCTCGGTGGCCTCATTGAGATCTACCTACAGCCTTTCGGATGCGGACTTGGACCACGGAGCCGGGCAGCATTGGAGCTGGGGGTGGGTCGGCGCCGACAGTACTGGGTACTTCAGATCCGACTCTGCCTTCGAGTCTGTCTGGTCCTTCCTTGTCGGATCCGAGCTCTCTGAGCCGTGGGCCGAGCTTTGGATCTGTGGGATTCAGTGTGCCTTCGGCTCCGTCCAGGTCGGAGCACACGGGTCCTTCGGATCCGATGGTCTCGGCACTGGTTCCGATCCCTCCATCGGATCCGAGTGGGAGTCGACTTTCCGATCCCAGAGAGAGCAACTCCCCCTCGGCCTTCAATGCAGTGGAGAGGGCTCTGTTGAGGGCATCCGGACCCCCAGCCCTTGATTCAGCTCCACCCCGCACTCCCTCTCGGCTGAGTCAGGTTTCCATCACCCGGCCTCAGGGACAGCCTGCTTCGATGTCTCAGGTCGTTCCCTTGGAACAGGTCGTTGCTGGTGAGACCTCCTCGGACAGCCCCCCCCCCCCCGAGGATGTGCCTCATAAGCACAAGTGTAAGAGGAGACACGTGGACTCCTCCGAGTCCTTAACAGAAGACATGGACTTGGATGAAGGAGAAGGCTCCCCTAGGTCACCCCCCGAAATACTCAGGATTAGGGGGGGTGGTCTGTCCCCAAGGCTTCCTCCGACAAGTCCGTGTTCCTGGAGGCATTCGAAGCAGGACTGTCTACCTCTTGGGTGTCCCCTCCGGCCGACCCCCTGGTGTACCTTATTACCACCAGAGCATGGAAGGAGCCGGACACTGTGGAGCCAGTTCCCAAATGCCCCGATAGAATTCTGAGCCCCCCCCCTTGCGGACAGATCCCACTGGAGCAAGGGTCCCCCCGTAGATGCCATGTTGATGGCGGCAGCCACCAAGAGGGAATTAGCTCAGGAGAGTCCCTCGGTCCATCCACCGAGCAAAGAGTCCCGCTCGATGGATCGCCTGGGGAAGTGGGTTTTTAGTTCAGCGACCTTCTCAGTGAGGTCTCTGAGCTATATGGCACACGTTATCAGGATGCAGCGAGACCTTATCAGAGTACGCTGCTTCCCCCCCGGAGTCCATGTCGGCGGAGGACAAACAGTTGTACTCCACTCGCATGGCCACTCTAAGATCGATATCTAATACCTCTATGCGGTTGTTGTCCCATGCTACAGAGGGAGCCGCTAGAGCCAGCGGAGCAGGCCTAGTTCCGACATTGTGGCTTCGCGGAACCCTTTAAGGCGTCATTTGCGAATGCCCCTTTTGATGGTTCTGCCTTATTTGGCAAGACCATTCGTGACACTTTAGTCCAGAGCGAAAAGGACGGGAAGACCTTGTCTGCCATCGTAGTCCGCTTCTCCGCTCCCCAGAGGTCCTTCTCCAAGAACCAAAAGGGACAGAAGAAGATGTGGTTCCGGAAATCGCAACATTCCCAGCCTGCTCCGGACAACCAGTCCTTCCGTGGCAGAGGAGGACAAGGAGGACGCCGGCCTAGAGGCAGAGGGGGCCCGAAGAATTTTGGGTCCAGGGAACCTTTCTCTGACCGACCCACACAACAACCCTGAGGGGTTGCCCGACTGCTCCACTCTGGAGGCAGTCGGGGGGGGCATTTCTCGAAGCACCTGGCAGCTTGGGAGTCCATCACATCAGATCGCTGGGTGCTTCGTATCATATCCAGAGGTTACCAAATTCCCATAGATCATGTCCCCAGAACCAAAAGCCTCCCCGATGTACCACCCGATCAGAGGGAGGCAGCAGCTGCAGAGATCCAGCAGCTGCTAGAAAAAGGAGCCATCCAGCCCGTCCCCCCAGACCAGCTCGGATTAGGGTTTTACTCCAGGTTTTTTCTGGTGCCAAAAAAGACTGGGGACTTAAGACCAATCCTAGACCTCTCCCTTCTGAACCTGTCTGTAACCAAAGAAAAATTCCGAATGGTCACTCTTCAATCCATTCTCCCCCTACTGCGGGAGAATGACTGGATGTGCTCTATAGACCTCAAGGATGCGTACTACCACATTCATATGGACAGACGATCCAGGAGGTTTCTCCGCTTCCGGCTAGGAGCCAGTCACTACCAGTTCAGGGTCCTTCCCTTTGGTCTCACCACAGCCCCCAGGGTGTTTACCAAAGTATTAGCAGTGATAGCGGCCCACCTGAGACTCCAGGGAGTGCAGGTGTTTCCATACCTGACTGCCCCGACAAGGCATCTACTTTGCTCAGCCAGGGACTACTTCCTCCGGCTGGGCCTCCAGCTGAGCATCACCATCAACATGAACAAATCCTCTCTTGCAACTACCCAGGTGATACAGTTTATAGGGGCCAAATTGGATACAAGAAATCTCCTAGCATTTCTGACCGCGGAACATTTTCAGAACCTGAGGCTGCATGTGCGGGCCATCCTCCAATCTACAGCTCCACCGGCGGGATTGGTCCTGAGGGCTCTAGGCTCCATGGCAGTAGCAATCCCTCTTTTGCCATTGGCTCGTCTGAACATGAGGGTACTGCAATGGACCCTTCAAGTCCAATGGTCGTTTCAACATTACCCCCTGAACCATCCTATTTCCATCAGCAAGGCGTGCAGGATGGCTCTCGTATGGTGGCTCCAATCCCCGGATCTCCATACGGGACGTCCTTTCTCCACGCCTCCTCCCCTCGCCATGGTGACCACGGACGCCTTTCGCCTTGGGTGGGGTGGGGGGGCATTGCGCAGGCAAGACGGTCCAAGGCACGTGGAACAACACAGAGACCTCCTTGCATATCAGTGTCCTGGAGATGAGGGCAGTGATATTGGCGTTGCAAGCACTACAGAACCTTTTTCCGGTAGGGACTATTGCGATACAGATGGACAACATGTCAGTGGTCTGGTACATCAACAAACGGGGGAACCAGGTCCTATCCTCTTTGTCGAGAGGCCATGAGAGTGTGGGAATGGGCGATTTCTACCAACCGCTTTCTTGTTGCAATGCACATTCCGGGATGGTCCAACATACTGGCGGACAGACTCAGCCGCACCATCCTTTCCCCCTAAGAATGGTCTCTCAATCTCCAGGTAGTGAAGCGGATTTTTGCTGTGTGGGGTCAACCCTGTTGCGATCTCTTCGCCTCTCCCTCGAATACGAAATGCAACAGCTACTTCGCTCTAATTCCCCCCATCGGGGAATCCCCGAGAGACGCTCTGGTGCATGCTTGGCCCCCCGGTCTACTTTATGCCTACCCTCCTCTGCCCTTGATGCTGAAACTCATACAGAAAGCCAGTCGGTTGGGAAGCAGGATGATCCTCATTGCCCCATTCTGGCCTTGTTAAACGTGGTTCCCTTACCTGTGGTCTCATCTGGTAAATCCGCCTTGGATTCTAGATCCCCTCCCGGATCTAATATCTCATCCCCTAGACCTCCCGATCCCGAATCTGGACAACTTCAAGCTGACAGCGTGGCTGCTCCAGTTCCACTTCTAGTCAGGACTCCCGGAATCTCTTCACCGGTTAAAGCCATTCTCGTAGCAGTACATAAACCTTCCACTAGGAAAGTCTATCGTAGTAAGTGGAAACGCTTCTCCATCTGGGCGGAGAATAATAACTTAGATCCCTTCACAGCCCCGTTACCGTCTCTGTTGGAGTTCCTTAGAGGTCTGTTCCATCAGGGGACTAGCTGCTCTACGGTCAAGGTTCAACAAGCAGCTATTTCTTATTACCATGTGGGGCATGAATCGGGCCCCTTGATTACAGCGAAATTGTGTAAGACCTTTCTCAAGGGTACTTTCTTGCTCAGACCTCCTGTCAAGGAAATTGTACCCCCTTGACAGCTCCCCCTTTTGAACCAGCTGCCTCGGTCGATCTTAAGTACCTCTCTTGGAAAATGGCGTTCCTAGTCGCTATTACTTCGGCAAAAAGAGTTTTCGAGCTTCAGGCCCTTTGTGTGAAACCCCCGTACTTGGCCTTTCATCAGGATAGAGTGTACCTCAGGACCAATCCTTCTTTTCTTCCCAAGGTGGCTTCAGAGGCCAATATCAATCAGTCCATTAACGTACCAGTTTTCTTCCCTAAGTATCAGAACAAGGGAGAATACAAACTCCATTCCTTAGATGTGCACAGACAACTGCTCTTCTACATTCACAGGACTGGTGGTCCTAGACAATCCGACCAGTTGTTCATTTCCTTTTCCATATTTAACCTAGGTAAATCTGTCTCTAAGATCACTTTATCACGATGGATCTCACAGTGTATTCTCTTGGCCTATGACACTTCTGGGAGACCTGCACCTCAGGGAATTCATGCGCACTCTACTCGTTCTGTATCTACCTCTGCGTCCTTTAGATCTAGAGTTCCACTGGATGATATTTGTTCCGCGGCCGCTTGGGCCTCACCTCATACCTTTATCAACCATTATAAGCTGGACATTATCTCCAGAGGGAGAGCGTCCTTTGGCTCTGCAGTGCTCCGGAACATCCTTCCATGATGGCCACCCAAGATTCAGGTAGCTGGGGACTCTGTCCCAAAGGTTGCTGACAAATGAAGTACCTATTTCAGATTAAGAAGTTATGTACTCACCATAACGTTCTATCTGAGTAGGTGACTTCCTTTGTCTGCAACCATCCCCCTTCCCCCTGGCCCTCAGAAATTTGTTGTTCCTGTATGTCCTTCTATGGTATCCTTCGGGATGTATTAGCCTTCGGCTTTTTTGTATACGGGCAAACTTGATCTGAGGTCAGTCAGGGTTGGCAGGGGATTATGGGTAAGGGGAGGAGCTAGGAGCTCGGATCTCTAAGCTATGAAATAAGTTGCCGGCTCGGATCCGAGTTCGGATCCAAGACCGCAAAGGTTGCAGACAAATGAAGTCACCTACTCAGATGGAACATTATGGTGAGTACATAACTTCTTAATTTCCTCTTAAGGGCTCTAGCCTTGAGTTTAGGTCTCAGTGGAACTCTGTCATTCAGGCCATGCCGAAAATTCCCCCTCATCCTAATTATCCACTTTGACTCCAACTGCTCTGTTTGATTCCCAATATCTCCCTTTCTGTTACTTTCTGTTACTTTCTATAACTTGTCCATTTACTAAAAATTTTAAATAATGTGTTGTATCAGTCTCAGATACATGTTTAGAGAGAGCACTCACTGTATCATTCTTTCTTATGTGGTAGTAGTGTTCCCTAATTCTGTCCTTTAATGTTCTATCCGTCTTACCAATGTAGAATTTTTTACATGTGATACAGTGTGCCAAATAGACAACATGGAGAGTATTGCATGAGGCTTGAACACTGAACCTATAAATTCTACCCTGATCGGGGTGACTAAACACCCCACTACTATCTATATATTTACAAGCTTGGCAATGTCCACACGCTGAGGTACACCCCCCATGTACACTAAACTGTTTCTGTTTATAGCTTCCTTGTAAAGTCTGACATCTCTGGAGTAGGACAGGCAGACTTTCAGTCCACTGTTCCTACCCAATTCTTTTCCAGTTCTCTTCTCGTACTTCTTTCCAAAATAAGGCCTGGCTCTAGTATCTCTTAACCTAACTACCTGTTCAATGAAAACATGTCCTACTCCAGAGATGTCAGACAAGTTATAGAGAAACATTGGAGAGTTTTGACTACAGATAGTGATATCACTGACATAGTTGATGTAAGACCATCATTTGTTTATAAAAATGTGTTCTCTTAAGAGACTGATGTTAAGTTGTCTATCTCGCCTTCATTCTTGCTGGATGGGTTCGGCTCCGACTCGGCCAATACTAAAGCTCGAGAGCTAATTCCACCGGCTCGAGGCTCCCCTATATCTCACAATGCTAGGTGGTAACTACTCAGATCTCGTTTGCCGCTTAGCTGACGAGGTGCTTTTCTACCGGCTCTGGCAGGTTAGTGAAAAATTTTCTAAAATTTTTCTAAAATTTTCAAATCTTTAGACCCCCTAGTACTTCCTTACTAAAACCTTTAGTTTGAAACCACTTTTTTTCCTGGTTCAAAAAAATACCTCAGTATAATCCTTTCCTTTATTCCCCTTAGTTTTAGGCCTTAGGCCCCTTCCCCCTCCTTCTCCTAGTCCTTTAGTGTGACTGGTGTTTGATTTTTCTTTAAGGTCTGTGTGTGTGTGTGTGTGTGTGTGTGTGTGTGTGTGTGTGTGTGTGTGTGTGTGTGTGTGTGTGTGTGTGTGTGTGTGTGTGTGTGTGATTCTCTCTTAGACCTTTATTATGCCTAAGGAATCTAAGGTCTCAGGCTTCAAGAAGTGTGACTCGTGCTGTCAGAAAATGTCTCTGACAGACAGTCACACTTCTTGTGTGTATTGCCTGGGACCTTTGCACCTGCAGGAGTCCTGTGCTGTATGTCATGGTTTCAGCCCTAGAGTCCTGCAGGAACGCAAGAATAAATTGATCTTGCGTGGCTTATTAAAGCCTGAAGGCCCCCTCGACCCAGTCTGCGTCAGGGAAGCCTTCAAAGACTTCCAAACAGTCGGCTCCGGCTTCTGAGCCGACCTCTGGAACTCTAAAGTCTGCTTCGACATCGGCTCCGGCTGGAGCCGATGTTTCCAAGCCTTATACTGTTACCTCAGCTCCGGCTGGAGCCGAGGCTGATAAGACTCAGTTGGCTCCGATACTTTTATTGGAGCAACCTTCGAGGAAGAGATCTAGATCCCCCCTCCATCGGCTCCGTTCACTCGGCACCAGGATCCCCTCTTCTTTCGGAACGGAGCCATAGGTCACATTCCTCACGGTCTTCCAGGCTATCTGACCACGATTTGCAAAGGGTAGTGAGTAGACTTCTCAAGTCCAAGGCACTGGCCCAAATGCTGCATAGCCCAACTCAACAGTCAGTGGCTATTCCTGTTCCCCAATGTATTCCTCCTCCGACTCCTTTGAGTTCGGAGCCAGGGCTCGTCGGAGCCATGACTGTCGGTGCGTCTGATCCGATACCTTCCCTTTCGGCTCCGTCGTCTGCTCCGATCTCCTCTTTGGAGGGATCTCGGCGCCGAGCTTCCCTCGTTGGCTCCGAGGGGGTGAGTGGCATCGGACCCTTGTCCGACCCCGTTCTCCCTCTCGGGGCTTCAGCGCTGGTGAGTTCGGCTCCAACATCGGCCTCGGAGCCGTCCCTGTCGGTGCCGGGAGGGGTCCTTGTCTCTTCGGAGCGGGGACCTCCGGCCTTGCCTGATAGGGGGGCCTTCGAGGTCATGCGGAGCATGGTAGAACCAGGGTCTGCTCCACAGTCGGCTCCATCAGCCCCTCCATCTTCAGTGCCTGCGGTGATTTCTACCCACCCCCTTGCATCAGACCGCAGAGAGCCAACTCCTCAAGTTTCCCCATTGGGAATTTCCTCCTCTTTCGAGGCCTCTCCTGACCCGGTAGGAGATACCCCTAGGAAGAGGCAGTGCAAGAGGAAGCACATTGACTCCCCTGAGTCTATCACCTCGGACACTGACTTAGAGGAATCTGAAGGTTCCCCCCGATCCCCCTCTGAGGATGTCTCCTTTGCTGACATCCTTGAGATCCTGAAACAGAGGGGGAACTGGCCAGCCCTTAACCCTTCAGAGGATGAGTCAGTGTATCTTGAGGCGTTTGGCTCTCGCCCTTCTACCTCCTGGGTGTCCACTCCCTTTGACCCCCTTATGGAAGTGGTGGCAAGGAAGGCCTGGACGGCTCCTGATTCAGTGGAACCCACCCCGAGGAGGCCATCTAAGTTTATTACTGCCCCTAGAGATAAAGACTTTTTATCCAAAGGTGTCCCTGTTGATGCCATGGTGGTGGCCGCGGCCACTAAGAAGGAGTTAGCCGATCCTTCGGTTCCTGTCCATCCTCCTAATAAGGAATCTGGGACCATGGACAGGTACTGTAAGCGGATGTTCTCATCAGCAACCTTTTTGATGCGGTCGCTGAACTACTTATGTCACTTCACTCGTCTCCAGAGAGATTTACTCAAGGATATGAGTGAAGCGATAAAGGATCCAACAGCTGAGGGGTTCCAAGATGGTGAACTCCCAGTTGGCAACCCTGAACTCCATCGTTAACTCCTCCATGCGGCTTATCTCATATGCTGCGGATGGGGCGAGTAGAGCCACAGGCACAGGCGTTGCCTTACGACGTCACGCCTGGATGCGGCTGTGCAACTTTGCGGACCCTTTCATGGCGTCCTTCACCAATTCTCCCTTTGATGGATCATTATTGTTTGGTCCACAGGTGAAGGATACATTGACTAGGTGTGAAGTAGAAGGTAAGACTCTCTCTACGTAGGAGTCCATTTTTCTACCCCTTCTAGGCCTTATCCCAAAGGTCAAAGAGGAGGAAAGATGTGGTTCCGTAAACAAAACCAGGGAGTCTCATCTGATGCACAAGGTCGATTCCCCTCTAGAGGCAGAGGGTGGAATAACAATAGACGCCACCCTAGAGGCAGAGGAGGTCCGCAAAACCAGGGTAGCAGAGAAACTTTCTCTGATAAACCCTTTCAGCATCCCTGAGGGGCTGTCCACCTTCGGAGGCAGTCGGGGGAAGGTTATCCCTGTACCCAAAAGCCTGGCTTTCCCTTACACAAGACAAATGGGTACAGTCGATCATATCCGAGGGTTACAAAATTACCTTTATTCACACCCCATCCCAACCCAAAGGATCCCTTCCAGACATTCCACCCAGTCTAAGGGAACAAGCAGCATTAGAAATTTCAAAGCTGCTATCAAAAAGATCTATCCAATCAGTCCCAGCAGACCAGCAAGGATCCGGAATCTACTCCAAATTCTTTTTGGTACCAAAGAAAACAGGAGACTGGAGACCCATACTGGATCTCAGCAAGTTAAACAAGTATGTTAGAAAAACAAAATTCCGGATGGTCACGCTACAGTCCATTCTACCCTTCTTGGGTCAGGACAGTTGGATGTGCTCAATAGATCTTCAGGACGCGTATTACCATATCAAGATGAACAGACGCTCCAGGAGATTTCTCCGCTTCAGGCTGGGAGCCAGTCACTACCAGTTCAGAGCCCTGCCCTTTGGTCTCACTACAGCCCCCCAAGTGTTTACCAAATGCATGGCAGTGGTCGCGGCTCACTTGAGACGTCAAGGATTCCAGATGTTTCCATATTTAGACGACTGGCTCCTTACTGCCACCACCAGACATCAACTTCTTCTATCCAGGGACTTCACTATCCAAACTTGCCAAGCTCTAGGCATTTCAATAAATTTCGAAATATCTGCCTTGTCGCCTTGTCAATCTATTACCTTTATAGGCGCCACATTAGACACACTGAATCTTTCAGCCAGACTTACAGAGCAAAGAGTGTCAGACATCCGCAAGCAAGTTTCCCTTCTCTTGCAATGCAACAAAGTCAAAGTCAGACTAGTTTTGAAGGTATTAGGACTCATGGCAGCAGCTATCCCCCTTCTCCCCTTAGCTCGCTTCCACATGAGGATTCTCCAATGGATGCTGTTTACACAATGGTCCTTCCAACAGCTCCCGATGTCCTACACCATATTGATAACTCAATCATGCAAAAATCAACTGTCTTGGTGGATGACGTCACCTCAGGTTCTCCAAGGAAGACCTTTCACTCATCCCCCCCCAGTCGCCACGTTGACAACAGACGCCTCCCTGATCGGGTGGGGGGGGCATTATCAGGGCAGGACAGTCCAGGGCACGTGGCAACCGTTCGAGTGCCACTTGCACATAAATGTCTTAGAGATGAGAGCAGTGCTTTTAGCGTTGCAAGCCCTTCACGACTCTCTTCCAACAGGGACTATTGCATTTCAGACGGACAACATGTCCGTAGTGTGGTACAGCAACAAACAAGGTGGAACCAGATCATACCCCTTATGTCGAGAGGCACTCAGACTTTGGCAATGGGCGATCTCTTCTCAGCGTTTTCTGATAGCAACGCACATTCCCAGGAAATCCAACGTGATTGCAGACAAGTTGAGCAGGGCAATACTCATGCCCCACGAGTGGTCTCTGAAGAAATCAGTTCTGGAAGAAGTATTCCTAAGATGGGGCCAGCCTTGCTGCGATCTTTTTGCTACTCCCCAAAACAGCAAGTGTCACGACTTCTTCACTCTCTTCCCATTACCAGGCCATCCCACCAGAGACGCTCTAGTCCACGATTGGCCCCGGGGACTTCTATATGCCTTTCCCCTTTTTCCGCTGATAACTCAACTAATTCAGAAAGCCATCGCCTTGAGAGTGACTATGATCCTCATTGCCCCTTACTGGCCTCGACAGATATGGTTTCTGTTTCTTCATCGTTACCTGTTGGTGCAGCCTTGGCATCTGGACCCAGTGCCAGATCTGTTGACCCACCAGTCGGGCCAGCTGCACCAATCTCTTCATTCTCTCAACCTCACAGCGTGGTTTCTCCGATTCCGACCTTAGCCAGGCTTCCCTCAATATCTCGCTCGGTCCGAGATATCTTGATAGCCTCGCATAAATCTTCTACCCGGAAGATTTATTATAGCAAATGGAAACGCTTCTCCTTTTGGGCAACATCAAAAAATATAGATCCCTTCACTGCTCCTATCCAGTCTATTCTAGACTTTCTAGCAGAACTCTTTCATTTAGGCTATTCTTCATCTACCATTAGAGTTCAACTGGCTGCCATATCTAATTATCTTGTAGGTGTCTCGGAGTCTAGCATCATGGTTCACAAGCTCTGCAAAGCCTTTTTAAGGGGCATATTTCTTTTTAAACCTCCAATCAAAGATCCCCCACCTCAATGGGACTTGAACTTGGTGCTGGCATCCTTGATCCTTCCCCCCTTCGAACCAGCGGCTTCATGTTCTCTGAAGTTGCTGTCTTGGAAGACACTTTTTCTGGTAGCCATAACTTCAGAGAGAAGGGTATCTGAACTCCATGCTCTGTGCAGTCGTCCTCCTTACTTAGTTTTTCACAAAGATAGAGTTTCCCTCCGTACTAATCCATCCTTTTTACCTAAGGTTTCCTCTCAAACAAACCTAAACCAAATTATTGATCTCCCCGTCTTTTTCCCTAATTATTCAAACAGGTCGGAACAAAAGCTACATTTTCTGGATGTTCACCGCCAACTTGGGTATTATTTAGATAGGGCTAAACAATTCAGGAAATCTGATCAGCTTTTCCTGTCTTATGCGGAAGGAAAATTGGGCCTTCCAATTACTAAAGTGTCCCTTTCTAGATGGCTTACCTCTATAATTACCTTCATCTATGAAATCAGACATCAAAAATTGCCTTCAAGACCTAGAGCTCATTCAACTAGGGCATTAGCTCCATCTGTAGCTTTTCAGAGTAGGCTGCCAATAGATTCCATTTGTGCAGCAGCCACCTGGGCTTCTCCTCATACCTTCATTTCACATTACAAATTGGACATGGTTTCCAGAAACCGTGCCAACTTTGGTTCCACTGTTCTCAAGAGTCTGTTCCAATAGGCCACCCGGGATAAGGTGCTAGGGACGCAGTCCCATCCAGCAAGAATGAAGGCGAGATAGACAACTTAACATTAAGAAGTTATGCACCTACCATAACGTTCCATGTTAGTTGTCTTCTTCTCGCCTTCTTTCTTGCGTCCCACCCTCCTTCCCCCAAGCCTGGACAGACCGATAGGAATTCTTTTTTTTTTTGTGATCTTCCTCTGGAAGTTGTCATTCCCACACGTCTTCCACCTCTATTTCCCCTTTTGTTAGGTCTAGGTTACCTTTCACTCAGGTTTATATAGAGGTGGGTTACCCTTCTCCATTCTGGAGACTAGAATTGCTTGGTCTAGCTATCAAACGAGATCTGAGTAGTTACCGCCTAGCATTGTGGGATATAGGGGAGCCTTGAGCCGGTGGAATTAGCTCTCGAGCTTTAGTATTGGCCGAGTCGGAGCCAAGGATCGGCTCCGAACCCATCCAGCAAGAAAGAAGGCGAGAAGAAGACAACTAACATGGAACGTTATGGTAGGTACATAACTTCTTATTATGCTACCCCAAACAGAAACAGTTTAGCTATCCAAGCTTTTAGCTTCTTCCTGACTTCTCTGTTCTGACAAAGACATGTGGGCTATGAAGAGGCTGGGGAAAAAAATCATAATTCTGTGACCTTCAGAGCCATAAATCATCAATACCCATTTGGCCAAGTTATGTTCTGGCTCTTTTATTTCAACTTGGGGGGGTGGTCCTTTTCAGACCATCCTGACTCTGAAAGCAAGACTACTGTCCTTTCCTTACTGACTGCCACTTCACTGGTAGCCCAGCACTCCATCAAATGTAGTTGTTATGCAGCTGCCGCTTCAGGTTCAATTATGAGGAAGCAGTCTTGGCTTGGGCTGCAGGCCTTCCCTGATGATGTTAATGCCAAGCTCCTAGATGCTCCTTTGGACAACAACAGTCTTTTTGATGCTGCTGCCGAGCTGTTTAAGACTCTATAAGACCAAGGTAAAGTTATTTAGGACTGTAAATACATTTTTGTTTCTCCTATCCACAAATTTCAGAGAAACTATTCTTCTAAATCTGCTTTTGTTCATAAGCAGCCACATCAACCTTCTAAAGGAAGAAGGGTTCCTAAGAGCATCATGTTTTCTGGTAAACCTACCCAGACTTCTAAGAATCAAAAGCCCCCTTTTCAGGACAAATCTGCCTCTGACATATTTTCTCCCCGTCTCCTCGGTCAGGTTCCCCTGTCTCTCAGGCTTTCCCTGTCTGGCAAAAAGATTACTTCAGACTCTTGGGTACTTTACATTATCTGTCAGGGTTATTTTATAGTGTGGAAATCCCTCCACCCTCAGGTCTTCCTCAGCCTCATTCAGACCAACCGCCTCACTTTTTTGTGGTCCTACAAGATCTTTTGGATCAGGAAACCATCTGACACATTCCAGAATCCCAAAGGGGAACTTGGGTCCCTATTAGATAATCAAAAGATCAGTGTATAGAACATCACTTACTTCGAAAATGCCGTTCTTCAAACTGTTCATAGTGAGATCGTGGTACAGCGAAGATCGGAAGATTTGCCCTTTTCTCACTGTAATGCGATCTTGAAGTTGGTATATATAATTAGCGGGGGGTGTGGGGGGCACAGCCCCCTACAAGAGTGAATTCGATGAATGGCATTTTCGATGCAAGTGCCATTCGATTAACTTACTTTTTGATTATCTAATATAGACCCCAGGGTTTTACTTCATGATGTTTCTGGTTCCCAGAAAAGAGGGGTCATGAAGACCTATACTAAACCTCTCCTTTCACAACACCTTTTTCTTCTTAACAGATGGATCTTCTCACATAAGACGAGAGGTCTCATTAACTTTCATTTATCCACTCTTCAGGTGGCACTTTGTATGATAGGGTTTTGATCCTTTTTAGACACTACTTTTCTGACATGTTTAGTGGTCTGCAAGAGGCCAGGAAACCCACTACCAGAAAATCCTGTATGACTAACTGGAAGAGATTTTCTGTTTGGTGTCTCAAGCATCACCAGGATCTGTTCTCAGTGGGGGTCTCTTTAGTCCTTTCCAACTTATGTGAAATGTTCCATGCTGGCCTAGCATATACTTCTGTAAAGTTCACTTGTCAGCAAGCTCTGCTTATGTGCCCTTGAAGCTACCATTGGCCTCTCATTTCGAGGTCAAAGAATTCCTTAATGGAGTCTTTCATATCAGGCCCCCCAAGAAAATGTATTTCTCCCTCTTGAGACCGTAAATTTGTGCTTGAAAAACTAGCTCAGGCTCTTTCAAGAAGAGTGTTTTGTTGGCAGCTCTTACTTCAGCCAAGATAGTCTCTATCGGATGATGACTCTTCCCTTTTTGATTTTTCATCCAGACAGGGAGTGTCCGTGTACTAATCCTCCTTTTATGCCCAAGGCGGTCAATGGGTTGTTCCTCAGTCGGTCTGTCCAACTCCCTTCCTTTTTCCTTCTCCACATATTGGAGTTGCAAATTATTTGGATAAGATGAAGGCTATCTGCAAATCTGAGCAGCTTTTTGTTTTTTATTACCAAAATATTGGGTTTGGCAGTTTATATGAAAATTATCTCCTCCTGGATTTCTAATGCCATTTCTTTTTGTTATTCATTTCATGGTAAACAGCTTTCTGTTTCAGCTCAAAGATTGACTGTGCAGAATTTTATGAAAGGCAATGTGGTTGTTGCTGAAAACAATTCTTTGTCATGGTCTTTTCTCCAAGTTTGTCCATGGCCAATTTCTACTGCTTTTCAATTTTTGAGGTTTGTTGTGTAAATGTCATGCATACCTTCAGGTCATTCTTTTCTTGTGAGAGCAGTAGCCTTTTCTGGAGATTTCTTCAAGGGTTTGGTAAAGGTAGATTTTGATGGTGAAAGATTGACTGTGCATCATTTTATGAAAGACAATGTGGTTGTTGCTGAAAACAATTCTTTGTCATGGTCTTTTCTCCAAGTTTGTCCATGGCCAATTTCTACTGCTTTTCAATTTTTGAGGTTTGTTGTGTAAATGTCATGCATACCTTCAGGTCATTATTTTATAATGTGAATGATGCACCGAGGCAGGTAACTAATACTCAGATGCTTGGAGCTGTATCCCTCCAGAGGATGATCTAGATGAAGTAACAAGCTTTTGATTTGATGCACTTCTACAACCTGTCATTCAGAAACAAAGGCACATTGCACTTTGCCACATGAGCATTGCTTGCTTAGATTGTCATTTTTTTATTTCCTGTCTCCTGGTCTAAATAGCTGTGCAGGTAAAAAGTGTATTTCTAACATGAGATGTGGCTAAATATCTGAATGCAGTAGGGAAGAAGTGATTCAAAGTGCTGCGACATTATTAGACCAAGAAGACATGGAAGATATGTATTATGTTTTGTATTGTCTTGTTGAAAGTAGTTCATTTAAAGTAGATGTGTTTTATATGCCTTTTAAATTTGTGCAGTTGATTTTTTTTTTTTTTGTTTTGTTTTTTTTTTCTGTTTTTTTTTTGTGATTAATGCAAAATGTATTGCTGTGGAATAGTCAAAGTGCATTCCATTGAGGGAAATGGCTTTTAGTGGGGAGCTGAGTTTCACGAGTTAAAGAACAGTTAAAACATCTGCTTTGAATACACATTTCCAGAAGCATATAAAAATGGAACCTTGCTTGTTCTGTTTAGGATGACTGCTTTTATGGTATCTTTGTAAAACCTAAACTATTTCAAAAAGTAAAGCAGCAACAGAAAGTCTTAGAAGATGCAGTTAGACAGTATTTGAATATTTTACTTTACTGCGTATCTGAAAACTGTATTGTGTTCGATCTTTGATGTACTGTTTTTAATTTCAGGCCCTTGATGTTCAGTTTGGCAGGACCTCGTCCTCCTAAACAAAGTCGTCAGTGTGTGTCAAAGAAATCTGAAACTACTGCAGAGGTATTTTTTTCTTATGATGATGAAATTTGTGTTAGATAAGAAGCTGATCTGTTCTGTTAAAAGTTAATTATTTTGAAATGCTTTATATTATCAGCAAACTTAATTTTAACATTCCCTTTAACTTTAGTGGTTATAGCGTTCTGCAATTTTTAAAAAGTTTACTTATTTCTGTACTTGTGGTACACACATGTATGTGCTTTTTTTTATGCAAGTGTGTATGTTGTGTGCATGTGTATATACTTAGTAACGCTGCATTTCTCAGTATTTTGTCACTTTATAAACCTTCAGTAAATTCAGCGCTTTTGACTGGTGAACTTTCCTCTGATTTTAAGTGGTTTCTAAGACATTTTCCAGGTTTTATTCCCTCTCCCAGTCTTGGCTTGCTGGCCTGTGGCCTGTTTGTTCTCTTTCACCTTTTTGAATCCACTGTTTGACTACTTCTCCTGCATCATGGCTGTTGAACTCTTTGATGGGCACACTAGTTCCATTTGTCATTCAGCAGAGAAACACAACACTATCCATTGCTCTATTTGTTCAGCTTTTTATTAAGCAGTACAGAAATAACACAGAGAAAAACTTAGCAGTCTCCTTATAAAACAGTCATTTGACTCAAGACCCTCGACTTTAACCCAGATATAGTCTCAAAGCAAGGTAGTTATATGACTTAGGGCAGTCCTGAAGAAGCAAGCTGCTTCTCCGAAGGAATGCTAAACACCAGTAGCCAAACTGTTTTAAATTCAGATTCCCTTTTTCGCTCCTTGGACTATTGACAAACTGGTTGACAGTTTCTTTAAAGAATCTTCAATAAGATACCCAGAGCTTACTCCAGTGTTGAATTCAAACCCATCTTAACCCCTTTCCACTCCTATCTTTGAATATAAGAAATTGGTCCAGGATGTTTTTGATTCGAAGACTCAGGTATCTCTTGTTCTCATGCCTTGTTGGCAAAGTGGCACATCGGAGAGTTCTTCCAAGTCCCAGTTCCTGTGTTTATTACCATTTGAGACCTTACATCTTCATCCTCCTGGGGATAATTCTACAACTTCAGTCCTGAGGCTTCCTGGACCAAAGCTGGCACACCCAAAACTGACTTTAACTCTGGGAGTGCCATTCTTGCACCCTGTCAAGCTGGTACAGTTGCCACCACAAATATAGTACATGGTGTCAGTATCCCAAGTGTTATACCTGGCACTGATGAAATATTTGTCACTGTACACACAGGATCTGTTCTCATTGCCAACCTTTACAACATACTTATACCTTTGGAAGCAACCTTCTCATTGTCAGTTGCAGTCCACACCAGGCTGAATGCAGTTACTTTGGTGCCAGCTGACAACTTTATCTTGTCCCATATTCCATTGGCAATGATGCCAACATAGCTGACTTTGCAGCTGCTGTTAGTGCTGTTGATGCAAACATCTTCAGGATAGCCTCTGCATATACTGATGTTTTTTATGGACTCCAGCAGTAATCACTATGGCATGTTTACATTCTTAGTCATGCAGTAGTCTAAATCGCAAAAGTCAGGAATTTGGAAGATTTATGCATGCATGAGAATTCGAACATGTAGAGCTGGGTCTATAGTGTCCATAGTTTAATAGGCAGTTATCGAAACCTATCCACATGGTGAACAATATTGTGAGAAAGGGTGGCTGTAATTTGAGAATTGCCATTTTCCAGTTTTAAAATAAAAGCGGGTCTAGCTAATTTGTTAATGTGCATTTGGTTGAAAAGCAAATTACCTTCATCTGTGTTACTGATGTTTGAAGTCAGTACAAAGTAAAGAAAATGTTAGAGGAAAATGAATAGAAATACTGATGTTCTTCGTGTTTCACTGTTGCAGTCATCACATTTGGGTTATCCCTGCCAGGGTAGCCCTTAGTCAGCCCGAATACCAGCGGCTTAGTTTTTTTGCATTGGTTGCTGTCACTTCAGGACTGACGTCAAGTCGTGAGTAGTGTAAAGTAAGGCAGCCGACGCCATTACATCAGTCTTTCTTGCTGAGAAGCCCGAAGCAGAAGCTGTTTGTACAAGTGCCGGTCGGCAGCTACCTGAGTTTCGTCTTCCGAATTGAAGCTGAAGTGTTCTAAAGCTAAGTACCCCATTGGGGATCCTTTTTTCTTGCTCTAACCGATGTCAGAAAAAATTAATAATAGTCTCACCTATGGAAAGCAAATACCACACCAAGACTTTCATTCTTACTGCGTCACTTGCTTAGGCCCAGACCACGACCCTCGCTATCGCTTTTGTGCTTTGTTCAACACCAGAACTAGACGTCGT
Source organism: Protopterus annectens (assembly GCF_019279795.1). Classification (NCBI taxonomy): domain Eukaryota; kingdom Metazoa; phylum Chordata; order Ceratodontiformes; family Protopteridae; genus Protopterus; species Protopterus annectens. The sequence continues at coordinate 459,361,213 of NC_056749.1, forward strand.
CAGGCCATTACTGTAGCTAGATATTTTTGCTCACAGTCCTCGAATTCCGATATGGCTTTGGTAAGCCATCCGACAACAGATCTTCCGAAAAAACATAAGGATAAAGATAGAGAGAGTCTTCCGTTAAGCTAGTCGTCAGTTCTCCGGTCCTCAGTGAGGTGCTTTCGCAGCCCCTGATGACCGCTTCTGTGGATTCGCAGGCCACTACCAAGACCCTTTCAGAGTCCGGTATGCCGCAAGACTGTTCTTCGACTAAGGATCCTGCAGTTGTCTCTACCTTGGATAGGTCCAGAGCTGCTGAGCAGGCACCAGCTTCTGAGGAAGTAGTTCGCACTACCGATTCTCGACACAAACCGACGACTCCTTTCGTGTCTACCATTCTTTCAAAAACTACCGAGTTTCTAAGGCCCAGGGTATGAACCCCGCCCAAGAAACCGATGACCCAATCTCAAACACCTGCTTCCTTGCCTCAGTCTCAAATGCTTAAAATGGCTGAGGACCTTATAATGCTGATCAGGGGAAGCCAAGCTACCCTTTCCAAAAGAAAGAGATCTGTCCCCAGTAGTTTTATCTGAACAGGAGTATGATGACTCTGATGCATCTGAATATGAAGATATGCAACCTCTTTCTGTTTGAGGATTCTGATGCTGAGGAATCCATCCCTTCAGCCTCCTCACTCAAGGACTTTTCCTTTGGGGAAACCCTTCATACTTTAAGGGAGCATTTACAATGGGAATATCAGGACTACCTTCAGTCTAAAAAGAGACTCAGAGAATTCTTAGATCTTCCACAGCACAGACCTCTTGCCATTCCCCCTGTCCTGGATATTGTGGATGATGTTTTCATGGAATCTAGTTTGACTCCTGACACCCTCCCTCCTGCTCCCAGAAAACCTGACATGTACTACAGAGTCCCTGACTCGCACAAATTTCTTTTCAAAAATCCTACTGCTGATGCTGAGGTTATTTCTCAAGGGCCTAAAGGAATTAAAGCAACTTCTGCTAAGATTCCCACCCCCTCAGATAGGGATTCCTGAGTACTAAGATGGGGTGAAAAAAAAAGTACACACCTCTATTACTCTTGCTATCAGAGCACTAAATTGTCAGTCCCGTATGCTAAAATGTCAGCAACATACCATGGAACTCCTCAATCAAAAAATATCATCCTTTCCTGCTGTGCAGAAAATAAAGAGTTACAAGAGTTAATGCATTTTGCAAATCAAGTAACTAAGCATACCTTGCAATGTGGTTTTGATGCCCTAGAAGCTTCTTGCAGGGCAGCAGTCACTGGTTCTGTCCTTAGAAGGCATGCTTTGCTTAAGGAACAACCTTTGCCAGACCATGTCAAATCTAAATTATCGGATGCACCCTTGCACAAAGACAACTTATTTGGCACCAAGGCAGAGGAGGTCTTAAAAAAGATGGAAGAAAAAGCTAACTCTATGCAGACAGTTAAGGATTTCCTGCAGGTCCAGCCACCCAGGTTCAGTAGGCATTGCCCCTCCAAGCACTGGTCCTTTCCTGCCCCCTCCAGGTCAGTTCAGCCCAGACCCTGGGGGAGCAGACCCCCCCCCCCCAGACAACAGCCACATGGAATGCAGAGATCAAAGCAATGGAGTTCCTCCACTTCAAAACTAGGGAGTGCTAAGCCATCCCCTCATGGTAAGAACTCACAATGACTTTCCACTTCCACCCCCTGACCTCTGCCCACCTGCACTTGCCCCTAGGAGGAAAATTCTTCTTCCACACAAGCACCTGGGCCACCATTACCAACGACTGCTGGGTCCTCAACATAGTGTCTCCCAGGGATACAGATTTTCTTTCCATACTCCACCAACCCCAAAAGGGTTCCCAGATCTTCCTCCAAACCAGTGGGTACAGGCCAAAACGCAAGTCCTTTCCCTGCTCTCTATGAGGGCATTAGAACACGTTCCTGCAGTACAAATAGGCCAAGTTTTCTACTCCAGGCTCTTCCTGGTACCCAGAAAAGAGGGCACCTGGCGCCCCATCCTCAATCTATCCATGCTAAACACCTTCCTGGTGATTCCAAAATTCAGAATACTCACCCTCCAGTATCTACTACCTATGTGCTCCAAGAATGCTTGGTTAGCCACCCCAGACCTAAAAGAGGCCCAACTCCACATCCCAATCAGGGAATCATGCAGGAAATATCTGCGTTTCAGGGCAGGACCTCTGCACTTTCAGTTCTCTGTGCTTCTCTTTGGCTTATCTGCAGACTTTTAACAAAATGTCTGGCTCCCGCCATTGCTTTTTGTAGACAAAGAAATATTCAAATTTACCCATACTTAGATGACTGCCTAATTCAGGTAGACAGTCAGGAAAAGCTGCTCAAGCACCTGGCCTTTGTAAAGGCCCTACTGACCTCATAGGGTACACTATCAGTGAAAAAAATCCAAGCTAGTACCCACCCAAATGATTACATTCCCGGGAGCACGCGTGGACACAGCATCCCAAATGGCATTCCTTATTCCAGAAAAGCAAACTTACGTGACAGCCTGTTTCTCCCAACTATCCTGCAAGCTCTGGAGTTCATGGCATCTTGCATTTTACTCATTCCATATGCCAGACTGCATATGAGGAAACTACAGTAGTACCTAAAAAACCTTTGGTGTCAACACTCTCAAGACCTGGAAACTCTTATACCAATGATACCTTGCCTAAGGAAAGATTTTCTATGGTGAACAGCAGCTTGCTACCACAACAAGGGACTACCCTTCTCACCACCCCATGCTGCCCAGACCCTCACCACAGACGCATCAGACTATGTCTGGGGTGCACACCTGGATGGCAGGTGCATACAGGGCCAGTGGAGCCCACATCAAATACATCTGCACATCAACCAGTAAGAGATGTTAGCTGTTCAGCATGCATTGACAGCTTTCAGGACCCTTCTCTTCCCAGGAGATGTTCTTCGTGTTTCACTGTTGCAGTCATCACATTTGGGTTATCTGCTTGCAGTAGCCCTCAGTCAGCCTGATTATCAAAGTCTTGGTTCCTGCGTCGGTTGCGGTCTCATCTTCCGTGATGTCAGTTAGTCAGGAGTATAAAACATGCAGCAGATGCCATTACTTCAGTCTTTCTTGCCGTGTGGTGCCCGAAGCAGAAGCAGTTCGCAAGTGCCGGTCAGCCAACTCCTGAAATTTTCATTTTCAATTTTCAGAACCGAAGTCTTCAACTAAAGCTAAGTACACCATTGGGGAAACTTTTTCTTCTTCTAAACTGATGTCAGTAAATGTCAGTAATTGTATTTCTTGTGCAAAGCAATTACCTCATAAAGATTTTAATTCGTACTGTACTCCTTGCCTAGGCCCTGACCACGACATACCTCGCTGTCGGTTTTGTGCCTTATTTAAGCAATGAACTATTCGTCATCGGTATATTTACGCTTCTAAATATTTTGGTACTCGGTTCAATTATCCAGATATGTCTTCGGTAAGCCATCCGACTATCGACATTCTGAAAAAATGCAAAGATAAAGACAGAGACAGGCCGCCTAGGTCCAAAGCTGCCGACGACGCTTCTCCTAAGCCAGTCGCCAGTTCGCCGCTACTTCGCAGCCCCTGATACCCACTACTTCAGATTCGCAGGCCTCTACTGCGACCCATTCGGAGTCCAGTATGCCGCGAGATGCTTCAACTGTGGAACCTGCGGATGTCTCTACCTTTGATGGGTCTGGAGCCGCTGTGCAGGCACCTGCTTCTGAGGGTGTATTCAGGCCTACTGACTTGAATATTAAACTGACGCCATCTTCTTCATGGCCTAAAACTCGAACCATGCCTAGAAAACCGACGCCCAGACCACATGGTCAGGCCTCTATGCCTAAAAAAACGGATGATAAGAATGGCTGAAGACCTTATTACTTTAATTAGGGAAAGCCAACATTCCCCCTCTAGGAGACCTAGGACTGAATTTGGTTATGATACTTCTGACCAGGATTCTGAAATTTCTGTTTCCTCTGATGACCAGGATTTACCTTTATCTACCTATGAGGATTCTGATGCAGAGGACTCTATTCCCTCTGCTTCCCCATCAGAGGACTTCTCTTTTGGTGAAACCTTGCATACTCTTGGGGAGTTTTTTCATTGGGAAAGCCAGGATTTCTCTGATTCTAAAAAGAGGCTTAGGGATTTCTTACTCCTGTAGCTATCCCTCCTGTACTAGACATTGTTGATGATGCCTTTTCGGAATCTAGTTTGGCCCCTGACTTTTTACCTCCTGCTCCCAGAAAACCTGATAGATATTACAGGGTTCCTGACTCTCACAAGTTCCTTTTTAAAAATCCTACTGCGGATCCTGAGACCATTTCATAGGGACCCAAGGGCATTAAGGGTACTACTGCCAAAAATCCTACCCCCTCTGATAGAGACTCCAGGGCGCTAGATATATGGGGTAAGAAGGTATACACTTCCGCAACCTTGGCCATTAGGGCCTTAAATTGCCAGTTGCATATTTTAAAGTATCAACAGTATATTATTGGATTGCTTAAACAGAAAATTATGTTGATTCCTGATTGTGCTGAAAATAAGGATTTACAGCATTTAATGCATTGTGCTGAACAGGTTGGAAAACATACTTTGCAATGTGGTTTTGATTCACTAGAGGCATCTTGCAGGGCTGCTGTCACTGGGTCTGTACTTAGAAGGCATGCTTGGCTTAAGGAGCAATCCTTGCCAGATCATGTTAAAGCTAAATTGCTGGATGCTCCCTTAAATCAGGACCGCCTGTTTGGCAACAAAGTGGAAGAAGTTCTTAAAAAGATGGAGGAAAAAGCTAAATCTATGCAAACTTAAAGATTTCCTACAAGTACAGCCTCCAAGATTTAATAGGCATTGGCCCTCTAAGAATTGGTCCTTTCCTGCCTCTTCCAGGCCTTCTCAGTCCAAACCCAGAACCAGGAGAACACCCAGGCTTCAGTCCCAGGGTATGCACAGGACTAAGCAGTGGGCGTCTCCCACTTCCAAAGCAGGGATTAGTAAGATCCCCCCCTTATGGTAAACTGTTTCAATGACTTAACTAAAACTTCCAAGCACTTCTCAACTGACTGCTCCTTTAGGGGGAAAGATTGCTCTGCCGGCAAAAAACTGGGAACTCATTACCCAGGACAAATGGGTTTTAAATATAGTTTCCCAAGGATACAGATTTCACTTCCACATGTTTCCAACCCCAAACAGTTGGCCAGATCTACCCCCAAATCAGTGGGCAGAGGCTCAAAAGTAAGTACTCTCTCTTTTAAGCATAAAGGCTATTCAAACTGTACCAGAAGAAGAAAAGGAACAAGGTTTCTACTCAAGACTTTTCCTGGTACCCAGAAAAGACAACTCATGGTGTCCTATCCTGGACCTTTCTATCTTAAACACCTTTTTGGTAATTCCAAAATTCAAGATGCTAACTGTTTACCAGTTGCTTCCTATGCTAGGCAAAGATATCTGGTTGGCAACACTGGATTTAAAGGCAGCCTACCTGCACATCCCAGTCGGGGAATCTTGCAGAAGATACTTACGCTTCAAAGCAGGCTACATGCAGCATCAGTTACTGCACTGCCCTTTGGCTTATCTACTGCACCCAGGGTATTCACAAAGTGTCTAGCTCCAGCCATTGCATTTTGCAGGCAAAGAAATATTCAAATATACCCATACCTGGATGATTGTCTAATTCAGGCATAAAGCCAGGACCTGCTTTTGAATCATCTGGCATTTGTACAAAAGGTGCTAACTTGTCTGGGGTATATCTTAAACAAAAAGAAATTACATCTGGTACCCTGTCAATAAGTTATATTTCTAGGAGCAAGGTTGAACAACACTTCCCAGATGGCTTTCCTCATGCCAGAGAAACAAATTCATTTGACACCTTACTTCAAACTAGTGGCCACAAAAACACTGCTATCTTCAAGGCAAATGCTGCAAGCCTTGGGGTTCATGGCCTCCTGCATTCTACTAATTCAATATGCAAGACTGCATATGAGGAAACTACAATGGTATCCAAAAAGCCTATGATGTCAACATTCTCAGGATCTGGACGCAATGATTCCTATCATACCTTGCCTACAGCTAGAATGCCTTTGGTGGGCAGAGGCCTGTCACCACAACAAGGGACTACCATTCACTCTACCCCCTGCCGCCCAAACCCTAACAACAGACACATCAGACTATGCATGGGGGGCTCACCTGGCAGGGAAGTGCATTCAGGACAAATGGAACCCAAGTCAAATGCACCTGCATATCAGTCAAAAAGAAATGTTAGCTGTACAGAATGCTCTGACAGCCTTCAAGGACCACATTCTTCCTGGACAATTAATGCTAAATACGGACAACACCACTGTTATCTGGTACATAAACAAGCAGGGGAGTACCCATTCTTACCCCCTCTGCAGACTAGCCATGGCTCTGTGGAACACAGCCTTGAGCTACCAAGTGCATCTACTGGCTCAATTCCTGCCAGGAAAACTAAATACACTGGCAGACGAACTAAGCAGAAATCTCATGGACCTACACGAGTGGAAACTAGAACCAAAGACTTTCAACATATTGATAAACAAGTGGGGAAGCCCAGATATAGATCTGTTTGCCTCCCCCCAGAACTACCAATTAGACAAATTCTGCACAAGGACTCCCCACAAACAAGCTTGGAAAGTGGATGCTCTGTCCTTCAGCTAGGAAAAATCTTATCAGTTTATGCCTTTCCTCTTCTGCCTCTCCTTTCCAAAGTAGTACTAAAATCTAACAGGGCAAACCAAGGATGATACCGATTGCACCAGACTGGCCACACCAACACTGGTACCCCTCTTGCGCAGTTTGTCACTGCTAGCCCCATTGCACCTGCCTCAGACCCCTACTCTGCTGTCTCAGCAGGAGAGCCAGATTCCTGCACCCTCAGCTCCAAACACTGAACCTGGCAGCCAGGCTAATTACCTAAGCTTTCCTTTACCATTCCTCAGTAAACAAGTGTTGGATGTCATTTTGGAGGCAAGGAGGCCTAGTACTAGAAAATCTTATGCTGAAAAATGGAAAAGATTCTGCGCCTGGAGCCAAACTCAAGGGATGGCCACAGCAGCGCCCAATTTACTTCAGATTATTCAATACTTAACTGAGATGCTTCACAAGGGCCTTTCCTTTTCCTCCATCAAAATTCACGCCTCAGCCATTTCAGCTCATTACAACACAGAACCACCCCTCTTTTCTCACCCACTGCTTAAGCAGTTCCTCAGAGGTGCCAAGACCACCCAGGAGAGCCCCAACTCCAGCCTGGGACCTTAACTTTGTATTGGAAAAACTTACTCTTCCTTCTTTTGAGCAAGCTGCAAGTGCAGAGTTAAAATTCCTTTCTTGGAAAACAGCTTTCCTTTTGGCATTCACTTCAGCAAGAAGGGTATCTGAATTACAGGCCCTTATGGCAGTGGAGCCTTTCATCACCTTTCATGCGGACAGGGTGTCTCTCAAGACCAATACCTCCTTCATGCCCAGGGTGATATCCAGTGTGGCTCTTAATCAGTCCATTCATTTTCCAACCTTCTTTGCTATTCCACAGAACAAAGGGGAATGGATACTGCATGCCTTAGATGTGCACAGACAACTTAGATTTTATTTGGACAGGACTAAACCTCAAAGGAAATCTGAACAAGTGCTGGTGGCATTTGCTGCAGGGGCAGAGGGGAAGGCTATTTCAAAGCAAACCATTTCTAAATGGAGAGGCCATTGCATTAATTTTTGCTATAAGCACCATGGAAAACCTATCCCACTGGGGATTAGACCCCATTCAACCAGGGCTGTATCTTCCTCTACAGCCTTTCTCAGAGGTGTCCGCACCAGAGACACCCTAGAAGCTGCTACATGGAGTTCTGTACATACTTTCACCAAGCATTGCCATTTACCAATTTTCTCTAAATCCATAGCTGGCTTTGCCACTGCAGTCTTGCATGGCCTTATAACTGGTCCTAATGCTATTTGAATTCCTCCTCCCATCCTTAGCTTTGGGAATTTACCCAAATGTGATGACTGCAACAGTGAAACATGAAGAACATAGTACAGTTGTGTACACTTACCATAAATGTAGATGTTCGAGTGTATTCACTGTTGCAGTCCTGGTTACCCTCCCTCTAGCCCCCTTACTTCTTTTGGCTATACCTCTACTCTCCTTTGCTATGCTTAAAAGCTTTTTGGTATATTTGCTTTTTTGTTGGAGGTATAACCTTGTGTTTGTGTATATATGTATATATATATATATATATATATATATATATATATATATATATATATATTTAATTGCTTCCCATTAGGGGGGCACCTGGCATCTGAGGCAAGAAAAACTGATGTAATGGCATCGGCTGCATGCTTTATACCCCTGACTACCTGACATCACGGAAGATGAGACGGAGGACCCAAGACTTTGATAATCAGGCCGACTGAGGGTTACTGCAAGCAGATAACCCAAATGTGATGACTACAACAGTGAATACATTTGAACATCTATATTTATGGTAAGTGTACACAACTGTACTTTCTACTGATCATAACAGACAACACCACTGTGATGTGGTATATCAACAAGCAGGGAGGGACTCACTCCTAATAAAAGAGGCGAAATGACACTCTAAGAGCCGACAACTATAAAATAAACCAAAAATATTTATTAATGTTAGCGCTTTCGGCAAAGACGATACTTCACCTTCATCAGACAAACAGAGAAAATTAGTCACAGATACATATTTAAGTAATTAGTGGTAATGAATCCACCAATTACAATAAACTGCATTTTACCTTGGCAACCTCATAGAGACACTTCACGGAAGCAACACAAAAACTAAATATCTAACTGAACTTGTATTAAAAATGTAAAATGACTATACATCAAGTCATTTAAAATATTTAGAAACTACGTTACTATAAAACTTATTAGATAAAAATTAGAGTTACAAATACCAAATGAAAAATGAAATAAAAAAATAAACATTAGAAAAATAAACATGTTCGGGTTCTCAGACTAGCAAGGAAAACTTTAAAACCTAATCATTCCTAATACAGAAAATAGAAAGCTTTCACTGTCATGCTGGTGATATACATAGGCACAAAAAAACAAAATAAATCTTTTTCATCTTCTTAAGGAGAGCCACCTCAGGACACACTTGATAGATAAACTATCATTAATACCTGGAAAAGTGTGTGCCCTAGTTCTGATCTGCCACATAAGTTCATCTATTTCTAACAATAATTGCCAAGCTCCACCTTGGATGTCACTGGACCTTGGCAGTTATTGTTAGAAATAGATGAACTTACGTGGCAGATCAGAACTAGGGCACACACTTTTCCAGGTATTAATGATAGTTTATCTATCAAGTGTGTCCTGAGGTGGCTGTCCTTAAGAAGATGAAAATGATTTATTTTGTTTTTTTGTGCCTATGTATATCACCAGCATGACAGTGTAAGCTTTCTATTTTCCTTATTAGGAATGATTAAGTTTTAAAGTTTTCCTTGCTAGTTTGAGAACCCGAACATGTTCATTTTTTTAATGTTTATTTTTTATTTTCTATATTTCATTTTTCATTTGGTATTTGTAACTCTAATTTTTATCTAATAAGTTTTGTAGTAACATATTTTCTAAATATTTTAAATGACTTGATGTATCGTCATTTTACATTTTTAATACAAGTTCAATTAGATATTTAGTTTTTGTTTTACTTCCGTGAAGTGTCTCTATGAGGTTGCCAAGGTAAAATGCAGTTTATTCTAATTGGTGGATTCATTACCACTAATTACTTAAATATGTATCTGTGAGTAATTTTCTCTGTTTGTCTGATGAAGGCGAAGTATCGTCTTTGCCGAAAGCGCTAACTTCATTAAATATTTTTGGTTTATTTTATAGTTGTCGGCTCTTATAGTGTCATTTCGCCTCTTTTATTAGTTTTTCATCTCATGTTTTTCCTGAGTTTTAGGGACTCACTCCTACCCTCTATGCAGGCTCGCCATGACCCTTTGGCACACAGCCTTAGCCTTGCAACTACACCTGTTAGTACAATTCCTGCCAGGCTCTCTCAACTCTCTGGCAGACAACTTAAGTAGAAATCTTCTGGACCCACACGAGTGGCAGCTAGACCAAAGAAACTTCACCCTAATAACTCAGAAATGGGGGACCCCGACGGTCGACCTCTTTGCTTCCCACTCCAGCCATCAGCTCAGCAAGTTCTGTACCAGGGAGCCTGGCTTCAGGGCCTGGGAAGTGGATGCTGTATCCTTCCAGTGAATCACCCTCTATGTCTATGCTTTTCCCTCACTACCTCTTATTACCAGGGTACTGCTCAAAATAAGGGAGGAAAAACCGAGGACAATTCTAATTGCTCCAGACTTGCCTCACCAGCACTGGTATCCACTGCTGCCCAGCCTGTCCCCTCTGCCACCATGGCATCTTCCTTGTATCCCAACCCTCCTGACCCAGAGGGAAGGAGAATTCATGCAGCCCCAATTGCAGACGCTCAATCTGTCAGCCTGGCTTATTCCCTGACCACTGAACAAGCTGCCAATCTCAGTAAACAGGTTCTAGATATTAAACATGAGGCCAAACGCCCTATCACTAGAAAGTCTTATGCTGACAAACGGAAAAGGTTCTGCACCTGGATCCAGGCTAAGGGAGCTGATACGGCACAGCCTTCCTTACCTCTCATCCTGGATTACCTATCTGACCTGCTACATGGTGGTCTCTCCTTTTCCTCTATTAAAGTTCATGCCCCTGCTATCTCTGCTCATTTTAACACTGAGCAGCCACTTTTCTCACCCTCTCATCAAACAGTTCCTAAGAGGGGCTAGCAACTTGAGGCCACCCAGAAGAGCACCTACCCCAGCTTGGGATGTAAACTTTATGTTGGAAAAACTCACCATATCCCCCTTTGAACCAGCAGCTTCAGCAGAGTTAAAGATGTTTATATTTACGGTAAGTGTACACAATTGTACTTTTCTCTCCTGGAAAACAACTTTGCTTCTGGCCATCACTTCAGCCAGAAGAGTATCCGAGCTACAAGCACTCATCGCTGTAGAGCCCGTCATCATCTTCTATGCTGACAGGGTGTCCCTCCAGACTAACCCATCTTTCATGCCAAAAGTGGTATCCAGTGTGGTTCTCAACCAGTCCATTCATTTACTCACCTTTTTCCCTAACCCATAAAACAAGGGAGAAAGGATGCTGCACTCACTAGATGGGCACAGACAGCTCAGATTCTATCTAGACAGGACTAAATCATTCAGAAAGACTGATCAATTGTTAGTCAGCTTTGCTGCAGGAGCAGAGGGCAAAGCCATTTCCAAACAAACTATTTCCAAATGGATAGCACACTGCATCCATTTCTGCTACAAGCAACACAGGAAACCTCCCCCTAAGGGGGTCAGGACTCACTCTACCATAGCAGCCTGCACCTGTGCAGCTTTCCGCAGAGGAGTCCCCACCAGGGACATCCTGGAGGCTGCAACATGGACATCTGTTCACTCCTTCACCAAGCATTACCACCTGCCTATCTTCTGCAAATCCAGGGCAGGCTTTGCCACTGCAGTCTTGCAGGGCATCCTAGCCAGCCCCTGGTCTTCTTGACTGCCTCCTCCCTTTTCCTCAGCTTTGGGAATCAACCCAAATGTAATGACTGCAACAGTGAAACACGAAGAACATAGTGCAGTTGTGTACACTTACCATAAATGTAGATGTTCAAGTGTATTCACTGTTGCAGTCCTGGATGTTCATCATGTTTCACTGTTGCAGTCATCACATTTGGGTTATCTGTCTGCAGATAGCCCTCAGCCGGCCTGAATACCCAAGTCTTTGAATTTCTGCATCAGATGCTATCGCTTCTTCCATGACGTCAGGTCGTCAGGGGTATAAAACATGCAGCCGATGCCATTATATTAGTCTTTCTTGCCGTGCAGTGCCCGAAGCAGAAGTAGTTTGCAAGTGCCGGTTGGCCAGCTCCTGAAATTTTTGTTTTCGAGTTTCAGAACCCAAGTCTTAAAAAAAGATAAGTACCCCATTGGGGATCCTTTTTTCTTGCTCTAACTGATGTCAGAAAAAATTAACAATTGTCTTGCCTGTGGAAAACAAATACCTCATAGAGATTTTCATTCTTACTGCGTCACCTGTTTAGGCCAAGATCACGACCTCCCTCGCTGACTGTTTTGTGCCTTGTTCACCACCCGAACTATTCATCATCAGGCTATTTTTGTAGCTAAATACTTCAGTTCTCGATCTCTGTACTCTGAAATGGCTTTGTTAAGCCATCCGACTACCGGTCTTCCGAAAAAATGTAAGGATAATGTCAGAGACAGACCGCATACGTCCAGAACTGCTAACGACACTTCTGTTAAGCTAGTCACCAGTCCTCCGTTACTCAGTGAGGCGATTTTGCAGTCCCTGATACCTGCTATTTCAGATTCACAGACCTCTACTGAAACCCATTCGGAGTCAGGTATGCCGTGAGATGCTTCTTCGACTGTGGAACCTGCGGATGTCTCTACCTTGGATGGCTCCGGAGCCACTGTGCAGGCACCAGCTTCTGAGGGTGTATTCAGGGCTACAGACTTTCATATTAAACCGACGGCATCGTTTCCAACTAGAAGTACTGAATTCCTCAGGTCTAAAACTCGCACTATGCCTAGAAAACCGACAGCCAAACCGCTGATTCAGGCCCATATACCTCAAAAACAAATGCTTAGAAAGGCTGAAGACCTTATTACCTTAATTAGGGGAAGCCAGCCTTCCCCCTCTAAGAGACCTTGAACCGATATTCTTTCTTATTCTTCTGATCAGGAATCTGATATCTCTGCTTCTTCTGATTACCAGGATTTGCCCTTATCTACTCATGAGGACTCTGATGCAGAGGATTCCGTTCCCTGTGCTTCCCCTCCAGAAGATTTTTCTTTTGGTGAAACCTCTCATACCCATAGGAAGCATTTCCGCTGGTAAAGCCAGGACTATTCTGAGTCCAAAAAGAGACTTAGGGAATTCTTACTCCTGCCTCAACACAGGCCTCTAGCTATCCCTCCTGTTCTGGCTATTGTAGATTATGTTTTCTTGGAATCTAGCCCTTACCTCAGACACTTTACCTCCAGCTCCCAGAAAACCTGACCGGTACTACAGAGTACCTGGCTCTCAGAAGTTCCTCTTCAAGAATCCTACTGCAGATCCAGAGACCATTTCCCAAGGACCAAAAGGCATTAAGGCTACTGCTGGCAAAAATCCTACCCCTTCTGATAGAGATTCTAGAGCCTTAGACAGATGGGGTAAGAAGGGTATACACTTCTGCTACTTTGGCCATTAGTGCTTTAAATTGCCAGTTTCATATGTTAAAGTATTAGCAACATATTATGGGACTACTTAAACAGAAAATTATGTTGATTCCTGACTGTGCTGAACACAAAGACTTGCAAGATTTAATGCATTCTGCAGAACAAGTTGGTAAACATACTTTGCAATGTGGTTTTAATGCTTTAAAAGCATCTTGCAGGGCTGCTGTCACTGGGTCTGTACTTAGAAGGCATGCTTGGCTTAAGGAACAAAACTTGCCAGGTCATGTTAAAGCTAAATTACTGGATGCACCCTTAAACCAAGACCACCTTTTTTGGCAACAAAGCAGAGGAAGTCCTCAAAAGGATGAAGGAAAAAGCTAAATCTATGCAAACTGTTAAATATTTTCTACAAGTACAGCCTCCCAGATTCAGTAGGCATTGGCCTTCAAAGAACTGGTCCTTTCCATTCCCTTCCAGGTCTTCTCAGTCCAAACCCAGGAGCAGCAGACCACCTAGACATCAGTCTCAGGCTACACAGAGATCTAAGCAGTGGGGGCTGCCACGTACAAAGCAGGGAGTAGTAAGCCACCCCTCTACGGGAAAAATGGCACAATGATTTAACCTTAACCCTGCCAAGCCCTGCTCATTTACTTGCTCCCTTAGGAGGAAAGCTTGCCCTGCATGCAAAAAACTTTGAACTCATTAACTAGGACTAGTGGGTTTTGAACATAGTTTCCCAAGGATACAGATTCCACTTCCACACACTATCAACCCCAAACAGTTGTCCAGACCTCCCCCCAAATCAGTGGGCGGAGGCCTAACAGCAGGTTCTCTCTTTTCTTAGTATCAGAGCTATCCAGCCCATCCCAGCAGAACTCAGGGGACAGGGTTTTTATTCAAGACTTTTTCTGGCATCCAGAAAAGAAAACTCCTGGCGTCCTATCCTGGACCTCTCTATTCTCAACACCTTTCTGATGGTTCCAAAATTCAAAATGCTAACTCTTCAACAGCTTCTTCCTATGCTAGCCAAGGATGCCTGGCTGGCAACCCTAGATTTAAAGGAAGCGTACCTGCTCATCCCAGTAAGAGAATCCTGCAGACAATACCTACGTTTCAGGGTGGGCTCAATGCACTTTCAGTTCTCTGCACTTCCCTTTGGCTTATCTACTGCGCCCAGGGTGTTTACAAAGTGTCTAGCTCCCGCCATTGCATTTTGCAAGCAGAGAAATATTCAAATTTACCCATACTTGGACGACTGTCTGATTCAGGCAGAAAGCCAGGACTTGCTATTACAACACGTGGCATTTGTAAAGAAACTTCTAACCTCACTGTGGTACATCATCAACAAAAAAAAATCTCACCTAGTACCCTGCCAACAGATTGCATTCCTGGGAGCAACTTCCCAGATGGCATCCCTCATTCCGGAGAAACAAGTTTATTTGACAACCTACTTCAAACTATTTGCCAAACAAAACCTAGCTTTCTGCAAGGAAAATAAGGCAAGCTCTGGGGTTCATGGCCTCTTGCATTCTGTTAATTTCATATGCAAGACTGCATATGAGGAAACTCCAATGGTATCTAAAAAGTATATGGTGTCAACATTCTCAGGACCTGGAAACAATGATTCCTATCTTTCCTTGTCTAAGGACAGAGTTCCTTTGGTGGGCAGAGGCCTGCTACCACAAAAAGGGACTCCCTTTCACTCTACCCCCTGCCGCCCAAACCCTAATAACAGACACATCAGACTATGCATGTGGGGCTCACATGGCAGGGCAGTGCATTCAGGTCAAATGGAACCCGAGACAGATGCACATGCATATCAGTCAAAAAGAAATGTTAGCTGTACAGAATGCTCTGACAGCCTTCAAAGACCTTATTCTTCCAGGACAACTATTGGTAAAGACAGGCAACACCACAGTTATGTGGTGCATAAACAAGGGGGAACCCACTTCTACCCTCTCTGCAGAGTAGCCATGGCTGTGTGGAGCACAGCCTTGAGCTACCAAGTGCACCTACAAGCTCAATTCCTGCCAGGCAAACTAAATTCACTGGCAGATGACTTAAGCAGAAATCTCATGGACCCACACAAATGGAAACTAGAACCCAAAATATTTAACCTCTTGAGGAACAAATGGGGAACCCCAGAGATAGACCTGTTTGCCTCCCCTCAGAACTACCAGCTGAACAAATTCTGCACCAGAACGCCCCACAGTCAAGCTTGGAAAGTGGATGCCGTGTCCTTTACCTGGGAAAGCATCTCAATGTCCTTCAAGGATGCATCTGCAGTCTTTACAAATGGGTTGTCCTGTCGTCAGGCAGCCCTTCGGTCGGCCGGATTCCAAAGTCTGGGTCTGGCTTCGGCTGGTGTCGCACTTCACCCGACGTCATTGCGGCAGTTATTCGGGTATAAAGGCATCAGCCGACGCCATTTTCCTCAGTCTTTCTTGCCGCGTGGCACCCGAAGCAGAAGCTGTTCGCAAGTGCCGGTCGGTCAGATCCAGAGATTACTACTACCGAATACTACTTCAAGACTTCTAAAAGCTAAGTACCCCGGTGGGGACTCTTTCTTGCCTCAGCCGATGTCAGAAAAAGTGAATAACTGTTTAACTTGTGGGAAACAAATACCTCATAAAGATTTCCACTCTTACTGCTTACCTTGTTTAGGCCCAGACCACGACGTAGCAGCTTGTTTAGCCTGTGCTTCTTTTAACCGACGGACGCTTAGACGTCGGTCGGAGTTTGCTGAACAGTTTTTTGGCTCAGATTTCGCGTACATTATGCCGTCGGATCCTCCGACTTCACAAGTTGCTAAGAAACGCAAAGAAAAGGACCGACACTCGCGGTCCGCGGTTTCGGCAGAAACCGCGGTTAAGCAAACGCGAGTGTCTCTGTTTCGGCCGAAACCGAGCAAGCGGTTCTAACTTCAGCCGAATCCATGACTACTACCGAGGCCCCTTCTAACCTGGTTGAATCGGCCTCTGAAATCCAACCTGCTACTGTGGTTTCACAAGAGTTATCGGACACCATCCCCTTGGATGTTTCAACCCCTGCACGTGGTGCTGCTAGGCCTCCTGCAGCCATGTCCATAAAGGCCTTTGCCAGGGCTAAAGCAGCCAAAACCTCTAAGTCTGTGACTGTTAAGCCCCCCTCTCACAGGCCCAGCTTCAGTTCCCAAATGCTTACTCTGGCAGAGGATCTCATCTCTTTAATAAGGGGATCCCAACCTCATCCAGACAGGGCCTCTCAACCTCCTCCAGAAAAGAGACCTAGAGCAGAGCCCCCTGAGCCAGTGTCCTCAGATGATTCTTCTGATGATTCAGACAATACAGACCATCCAGAGGCTCCTTTTTCTACTTATGAAGACTCCGATGCTGAGGAATCGATTCCTTCTGCCTCTCCACCAGAGGAATTTTCCTTTGGGGAAACCTTACATGCCATGAGGGAGCAATTTCAATGGCAGGGGCAAGATTTCTCAGATTCAAGGAAAAGGCTTAGGACTTTTTGCATTTACCACAACATAGGCCTTTAGCTATACCTCCAGTTCTTCCTGTTGTAGATGATGCATTTAATGATGCTTGCACTGCTCCTGATACTTTACCTCCAGCCCCTGCTAAGCCCGATAGGTTCTACAGGGTCCCGGACACACATCACCATTTATACAAGGACCCTTTTGCAGATCCCGACACTATCTCCCAGGGGCCTAAGGCAGTAGCTTCGACCTCAGTTAAAATCCCTCCCTCTGAAAGGGAATCCAGGTCCTTAGAGAGATGGGGTAAAAAAGTATACACCTCTGCTACTCTCTCAGCTAGGGCATTGAACTGCCAGTTTCATATGATTCAATACCAGGAGTTTATGCTTGATCAGTTAACTAAGAAACTGTCCTCTGATGACTCTTTAGATAAGAAATATGTTCTTGAAATGGTGCATAACATTCAGCAGGTTAGTAACCATTCTTTAAAATGTGGCTATGATGCACTGGAGGCTTCCTTTAGATCAGCCATGACTGGCACAGTTATCAGAAGGCATGCATGGTTGAAAGAACAAGTCTTGCCGGATCATGTTAAAGCAAAGCTGTTAGATGCTCCTATGGATAAGGTCAATTTATTTGGTTCTCCTGCTCAGCAGGTACTGAAGAAAATGGAAGAGAAGGCAAAATCTGTACAAACAGTGAAAGATTTCTTACAGGTTCAGCCTCCAAGGTTTAGCAGGAACTGGCCTTCCAAAAATTGGTCCTTTCCAGACTCCTCTAAAACACAGAGAGGCAGGAATAGGCATTCAAGAGGCAGAAACCAATCCAGAGGAGGTGCCTACAGGGGACGCCAGTGGCAAGGTAACAACCAACGAGGCACAGACACAACTACTGCCACTGCAACAGGACAATCTCAGTGACTTGGCTCTGGCACCGCCTACCAAGGAACAAATAGCAGCACCCTTAGGCGGAAAGTTAGCCTTATTTTCAAAAAACTGGCACTGCATCACAAGAGACAAGTGGATTTTGCAAACTATAGACCAAGGCTACAGGTTTCATTTCCATACTTTACCAGCAAAAAGAGGAATGCCAAACCTGCCACCAAATCAAAAGACAGAAGCTCTAAAACAAATAGCTCAATAATTAAAAATGAGAGCTGTGGAAAAGGTACCATCTATGGCACAAGGAAAGGGATTTTACTCCAGACTCTTCCTGGTACCAAGAAAAGAAAACAATGGGAGGCCTATTCTCGACCTGTCCGCTTTAAACACATTCATCATTGTTCCAAAATTCAAAATGCTGACCCTTCAGCAACTTCTTCCCATGCTGGGCAAGGAGTCTTGGCTGGTGACTCTAGATCTCAAGGAGGCATACCTGCACGTCCCCATACGACCAAATTGCAGAAGATACCTCAGATTTCTTGCAGGATCAGAGCATTATCAATTCTCAGCATTGCCCTTTGGCTTATCTACTGTGCCCAGAGTGTTCACGAAATGCCTGGCATCAGTAATCGCTCACTGCAGGCTTCAGGGAATCCAAATATATCCATACCTGGACGACTGCCTGATACAAGCGGACAACAAAACAAGCTAACAGAAGACTTACAAAGAGTCATTTACTTACTGCAAGCCCTGGGATATACAGTCAATATAAAAATCAAGACTGATTCCATCCCAAAGAATAACCTTCTTAGGTGCAGAATTGGACACAACAAAACAGATGGCATTCCTAACTGCAGAAAAGCAAGAACAACTTCCTCTCTACTTCTTGGCATTAACAAAACAGAGCCGACTAACAGCAAGGAAAGTACTGCAGGCCTTGGGCTTCATGGCATCCTGCATAATCATGGTCCCTCATGCCAGACTACATATGAGAAAGCTACAGTGGTACCTGAAGAACTTATGGTCTCAACACAGGCACAGCCTAGAAACCGAAATACCTCTAATCCCATGCCTGAAACAAGAGTTCCTATGGTGGGCTCAGGCATGTCAGTCAAACCCAGGTTTGCCCTTCCACAGCATTCAACCAAGCCAAACCATCACAACGGACGCCTCAGACCTCGGTTGGGGGGGGCCCACATGCTGGACAAGTGCATACAAGGCTTATGGACTCAAGATCAGCTGCACCTGCACATAAATCAAAAGGAAATGCTGGCAGTAAAACTGGCAATCCAGAATTTCAGACCATTCCTCCAAGAAGGCCAGTTGATGATAAGGACAGACAACACCACAGTCATGTGGTACATCAACAAACAGGGAGGCACTCATTCATACCCCCTATGCCGGATGGCACTGGACCTATGGAATATGGCTCTGAGCTACAACATTCAGTTACAAGCAATTTTTGTACCGGGAAAAGAAAACATCCTAGCAGACATATTAAGCAGAACTACCTCGGATGCTCACGAATGGATGCTACACCCGGACATCTTCAAGGCCATCACAAGGAAATGGGGACTACCACAGATAGACCTATTCGCATCCTCGCTCAATCACCAGCTCAAGAAATTCTGCACAAGAACGTACCACCCACTTGCTTGGAAGGTGGACTCTCTATCCTTCAGTTGGAAAAGCCTGACAGCATATGCATTCCCACCTCTTCCTTTGATGCACAAGGTGCTATTGAAAATCAAAGAGGAACGTCCAAGGATCATTCTGATAGCTCCAGACTGGCCAAGACAACATTGGTACCCATTACTGAGGAGCATGTCTCGGGGACAAATGTGGACACTACCCCTGATCCCATTGCTGTTAACTCAGAGCGGCTACAACACCCTGCATCCAAACCTGAAAACTCTGCAGCTGACTGCCTGGAACATTACATAAGAACAACTAACCCAGATTTATCCCAAAGGGTTAAAGACATTATCCTTGAGGCCCGCAGACCTTCAACAAGAAGGAACTATGCAGGAAAATGGAAAAGATTTCTCATTTGGAGTACTGAAAGGGGAAAAGATGTGTCAAAGGTAGACATAGCCAACATCCTGGAGTATTTGGCAGAGCTTTTCCATACAGGCCTGTCCTATTCCACCATCAAGATACATGCATCAGCTATTTCTGCAGAATACAGCTTCGATTCCCCTGTCTTCTCGCATCCTCTACTCAGGCAGTTTCTGAGAGGAATTAAAAATGTAAAACCTCCTAGGAAACCACCGTTGCCAGCATGAGACTTGAACTTTGTGCTAGAAAAATTGACACTCCCCCTTTCGAACCAGCAGCAACAGCAGAACTTCAACACTTATCCTGGAAAACTGCTTTCCTGCTGGCAATTACCTCAGCAAGAAGGGTTTCTGAGCTACAGGCTTTAATGGCAGTACAACCCTTCCTAATCTTCCATCAAGACAGAGTGTCCATGAGAACAAATCCTACATTTATGCCTAAGGTGGTATCCAGAGTATCTTTAAACCAGGCTATCCACCTACCTACATTCTTCCCAATCCACAGAACAGGGGGGAAAGACTGCTGCATACTTTGGATGTACATAGACAGTTACGCTACTACCTGGACAGAACCAAGGGCAATAGAAAACTGACCAGCTTCTGGTAGCATATGCAACAGGAAGGGAAGGAAAAGCAATTTCAAAACAGACAATCTCCAAGTGGATAGGAAATTGCATCAGATTCTGTTACTCCTACCATGGAAAGCAAACTCCACAGAACATAAGGCCTCATTCTACAAGGGCTACAGCCACTACCACAGCTTTCTTAAGACGAGTGGCTACCAAGGACATTATAGAGGCTGCTACTTGGACCTCCGTGCATACATTTGCCAAGCATTATAACTTACCTTTATACTCTAGATCTCGAGCAGGGTTTGCCACTGCTGTTTTACAAGGGATCCTAACTACACCATAATTTCTTCTCCTTTCCTCCTCCCCTAGTTTAGCTATGGTATTCTACCCATTTGTAAAGACTGCAGATGCATCCTTGAAGGACATAGTACAGTTTTGTACCTACCATAAATGTAGATGTCCGAGAGGAATGCATCTGCAGTCAGGATTACCCACCCTCCTTCCCCTCTGAGGTACTCCTAGGGTATTTGCCAATCTACAGCTAGCTTGGGGGGGATCTATTATAGTGTATTTGTTTGTATATATGTACATACATGCTTATTTTATGTGTTTGCTCTCTACTATTTGGAAACTTTGGCATTTATCCAAATTTAGCCATCCAAGAGGGCACCTGGCATCTGGGGCAAGAAACGCTGAGGAAAATGGCGTTGGCTGATGCCTTTATACCCGAATAACTGCTGCAATGACTTCGGGTGAAGTGCGAGCCCAGCCGAAGCCAGACCCAGACTTTGGAATCCGGCCGACCGAAGGGCTGCCTGACGACAGGACAACCCATTTGTAAGGACTGCAGATGCATTCCTCTCGGACATCTACATTTATGGTAGGTACAAAACTGTACTGTTTATGGCTTTCCCCCTCTGCCTCTCCTCTCGAAGGTTCCACTAAAGATCAAATAGGACAAGCCAAGGACAGTACTGATTGCACCAGGCTGGCCACGCCAGCACTGGTACCCCCTCTTGCGCAGTATGACACTGCTACAACCATGGCACCTGCCTCAGACCCCTTCCCTGCTGTCCCAGCAGACAGGCCAGATTCTGCACTCTCAGCTTCAAACCCTGAACCTTGCAGCCTGGCTAATTACATGAGCTCTCCTCTAGCATCCCTCAGTAAGCAGGTCTAGCATCCATTTGTGGATCTGATTTTTTATGTTCATAAAGTCAGCCAAAAAGTTCTGCTGGACCATGATATAGGAGGTCTTGATTAACATAATTGAGTCTAGGGCCAACTCCCATGCTTTCATTGCCACTCTGCAAAGTTGGTAAGGAGGAGTTCAACTCTGTCTACATACCACATCCTAGAGGTATTTTCTGTTGTCAGGTATATGACCCCTGGCTTCCAAATAGACATAAGTGTCTTGATAGCCTAAATCACCTTCACCTTTTGTTTTGTACTGATACGGATCTTGTGTTTCGTTTTGTCCTCCATGCCGTGGTCCTTCTGTTCCCCCTTTGTGAGCTCCCCAAGCGTTTTCAAGGTATTCATGGTCACAGTACTTTGAATTTAGTTAAATTGCATATGGAAATAATTTCACTTTTAATGTTTTGGTGGTGTTTTATGAACTACTGTAGTGGCACAGCACATTAAATAACAGAAAGCTTCTAGATACAAAAAATATAATGAGTAAAAAAATGTCACAGTAAGAGTTTCTGATGCAGGCAGAACATTCATCTGATGATATCACAGACTTCTCCCTGAATTTTCCACCAAACATAAACTTAATGTTAATTACAATGATATTTTTTTGTTGAAGTTTATAATTTGAATCAGAATTAGATGTTTGCTGGCATCAGTGTGTTGGCCTGATCTTTTTCACCAGTCAGATCTCTCTCAACATGCATGGCTGTGGGGGGGTCTGTATTATATATTCGAAGCTTCAAAATTTTGAACCTCATATGTTCAACAACATATGCGCGAAATTTGAATTTTCGATCATGTAAAAAAAAAAAAAAAAAACACCTTAACGCTCTGAGCAGGGGGCAAGCCCCCCTGCACTCCCCACACACTCCCTACTTATACATACCAACTCCGAGACTGCACTTCAGTGAAGAAAAGGGAAAATTTCCCATTCTGCGCATACAGAGCCGTTGCCTTTCACCTGCAAACTTTTCAAAGTTAGATCATATGGTGTCGACCATATGACATTCAAACTTTGAAATGTTCAGTAATTTAATAGGGACTCTGCTGTGGAACCCGGCTGTAAGAGAGAGAGTGTTTAACTCATCCTAGTCCATTCTTCTTGTAGGTCTTGCAGTAAAAGGGTGGTAGTTTTTTGCAGTGTTTTATCACTTCCTTTGTGTTAATATTTGTCAAGAGAAATTGCGCTGTTTTTACATCTTTTGTTTTACAGGTAATATTTACTATATTTTGATGGGTTTTACAGTTTCTCATAAATGCCTGCAGAAATAGAAAAAATATCAAAAAAATGCTTATGCAAGCATCAGATTACTCCTAAGGACTTTTCACCATCACTGTTTATTTTTCTTTTAAGAAATTCACTCTGTAGATGTGTGTAAACATTGCACAGTTCTTAAGTATTAGGTTTTTGTTAGGAAAGCTAAAACCTTATTAGCCTTTGCGAGTATAAGTAATTATTTGCGATTCTGTCTGTTGATATACATCATATTGATCACTGCTGCAGCAGACTTATCTGTATGGGTTATGTCTTCCCAAGGATATAAAAGACGTCTGGCTTCCAAAACTTCAGGGCATCTTCCATGTGCCCAAACTGTCAGTCAGCTCGACCTGAGCTGACTGAAAAGACAGGTTTGGACACCAAGTCCTTCAGAGCTTTTCTGCCTTTGAGGAAAGCACTTGTCTGCTGGCTTTTGAGGACCGACAGTCAACTTGTGCTGTTCCTTTGCTGGGCAGATATGTTCTCTTTGCTACTACACAAACATAATGGAAGTGAAAAAAGCATTTTTTTTAATTAAAGTAAGTTTTGTTGCTTTTGATTAATTTCTCCTCCATGTTGCAGTGTTAGCAGTTGCTTCCTTATTATGCAGATGATTCTTTTTTACTATTGGTCGAACAGGACTGACGCAGATTTTTTTTTTATGGCGTGAAAAGGCTTTTCAAGATGTATAGAGCACGGTCGTTCCATTTCTGATCACTCGGCAAGTTATATCAATAATCCATTTTTTTCCCGTCTTCCTGTTATAGTTACAGTTGCTTGCATTTAAGCTGCAGTTTGGTTACGAAACTGAGAACTGGGGAAAGCAGAAGAACAGAACCTATATGACATCAATGTATCACACAGGATTTATTGATTGATTTCACAAGTCAGTTTTTATTTTTTAACAAAAGCGGTAAATAAATCATGTGTGATTACTTGATACATTGATTGTGGGTATTGTGTTTTTGGTTACGTGGTTTTGAACATTGTTTTGAGTTTTTGCAGATCGGTCCTGATTTTGCCTTGCTTTTCTAGTCATTCAAATGTTAATTTGATGACCTTGTATTAAATCACCGCGGGTAACACTCAGTTAGTAATTATAGATATAGAATGCTTTAAAAAACATGTTGAAGCAAAGTATTTTGATCTAGTAACTTTTAAGTGTTATCAAAATATTGTCCCTGCTTATGGGCTGACATTAGGGTTTTTTAGGCGCTGAAAGTAAACTTTAAATCAATTTTATTGAATTATTACTTACGACATAGGCAGTCATACGTTTGTAAAAATATCTTTTACCTCTTTATTTCCAATCACACCTCCAACAGTTGTAATCTACCTGAGGAAGATTTCTTTGGAGTCTGCTTGGGGTATAAAAATACCTGTGCAAACACTTCCAAGCAAAAATCCTACATCATTGTTGCATGTTTGTGAGACATATGTATATTCTCCCATTGTTTGTGAATTACTTTTCCATTCTGCCTTCCTAATCTTTTCTATCCTCCTGTGATTAATTCCTATAGTTTTTATGCTGTATTTTATACGTCCTGCTAATTATCCCTTTATAACAGCAACATATGTTCTAAAAACTCCACCAGTGCTGGTCTTCCACTTAGGATTCTCCTATCCCTGTCTCTTTTTATACTCTGATGCCAATCTCTGATGGAGAAGGCAGTTAGTAGCCTGCAGTCCAAATGTATTATCGGCCTTTTCCCATTCTGTTACCTTTCCCTCTCTAATTATTGCTCTCAGTACCTTGGTTCCTTTGCCAGTTTTCTACAGTAAATTCCTGTCCTCTTGCCTATTCTTTCTACTATGATCCAGAATCCCACTCTCTCCTTATTTCTTGAGCTTTCCCCCTGTTGTATCTTCCCTTTCCACTTTGAATTGTTTTTTCTGCTTGTGCTATGTGTAGAAGCCTTAACGGTGTAGCTCTAAAATATCCCTTTAACTCATGTAATACCAAACCACCTTCTTATAGTGGAAGGGCCAACTTACCTGCTTGAATCTTTGCCCTCTTCCCTCACTTGTAAAATCCTTCAACTCTTTATTAATTGCTATCCACAACTCCTCTGGTTGATCAAAATATGCCTGACCTGTGTATAAAACAGAAGGGACTAAGAACATTTTCACTGCTTCTATCTTGCTATCTGTATCCATAAACCAGAGGTACCTGTTCCTCAGTTTTTATATATTATCTATTGTTTAGTCTCTTCCCACATACTCTTAGCTGCCATACCAGAATCCTTTTTAACCCATACTCCTAAGTACTTTATTTTGTCATGTCCCAATAAATATGGGTATTGCCGAACCAAGTTGTATGAGGATACTGAGTTTACAGCTGTAGGCTTTGTTTTATCTTTATTAATTTTATGTCCTGAAAAGACTTGAAACTGTCACAGAATGTTCATAACACTGAATTGTTTCTTTCTTCTTTTATCCAGTGCAAAATAATATCATCTGCAAATAAAACCAAATTTCTTGATTCCCATACCAGTTATATCCTTGAATTTCTGCGTCCCTTATTTCCTTTGCCAATTGTTCTAAATGTAATGCAAACAACAAAGGGGACAGAGGATATCCCTCCCTGGTTCCTCTGTTCAAATAGAACTTATCAGAGAAGAACCCCCCTGACTTTAATTTTCAACTCTGATGCCTTATATATCCTCCTAATTAACCCTGCTACTGTGCCAGAGAGTGCAAATTTTTCCATTTCCTTACTCATAAAATTTCAGCTTACTCTGTCGAATACTTTCTCTGCATCAAGACCCACGAATAATAGTGGTATTTTCTTATTTTCTGCTTGTCAAATGTTTGCTCCCCTCCACAAAACCATATTGATCCATATCTATCAATTTTGGCAACAACATTGCCATTCTTTTAGTTATTATAGACAAAAACACTTTATAATCATGGTTTAGAATTGAAATGGGCCTATATGAAGGTGGATGTAATGGGTCTTTACCATTTTTAGGTATTACAGCCAGCCCAACCTTCTTCCCTGATGTTGTTGTGTCCTCTTCTTTAAAATACTGTTAAACAAAGCCTTCTAGATCTTTATCACTTTCTTCCCTCCTAGCTTTAAAAACATCAACAAGAATACCATCTATTCCTGTAGGTTGGTTATACATTACTGTTTTTATGTCATCTCCTTCTGTCTTAACTGTTAATAACTTTGCTTCATCTACCTCTAAACTTGGCATATTCAATTCTTCCATAAATATTAGACACACAGTAGTGTTTTTTTAAGTTTGTTGTACATGAGTTTTGTGTCTCATGTACTGTAAATGTAATGAATAAATAGTTAATTACAACAGAATATTGTTGCCCCTGGTGGGGTCGTTGACAAGTTGATCCAGGGCATTAGAGTTTATGAACTCCAGGAATCGTTGAGCCAGGGGGTTAGTTCAAGAGTAGTTTTCCCAGTTAATGTTTGGGTAGTTGAAATCGCCCATTATTATGGTGTTTGATTGGATCCTCATTTTTTCCAATGTCCCCAGGAACGAGGAGTGAATGTCCTTGGTCATGGTGTGGGATCTATAACAAGCTATAATTTGGAATGCATTTTTGCCCTGGGTTAGTTGCACTTGGATGATTTCAGAGGCATCATATTTTGCAACTAGCCCGGAGGTGTGGATGTCCTTGATGAATATGGACACGCTTCTGCCCTACGTGTTACGGTCCGAGTTTTTTGACAGAAAAGTGTGGTATGAGTTGTAGCCTGGTAGTGCTGGGGTGCTCTCAGGAGCCTTGAACCAGGTCTCAGTCACTGCACAGATGTCGATGCTCTCCATTTTGAGTAATGCCTCGAGTGAGTGCACTTGGAAGTTTAGACTCCTAGCGTTGAGTAACATTGCCCTCAGTTTTTTATTTCCTGTAGTTCTTGTGGTGGTGGGTTTGTTTTTTGAGCCTTGCCTCAAAAGGCACTATAGGGGCGGCAAGAGTCTTGGCCAATATTCTGAATCCCAGGGGTGACAGGTGCAGACCATCTCTGGTGAAGCATCGTGGCCTGTCCAGCGCATCATCCCAGGTAGACAGATACTGGATCCTCTCTGAATGACACCAGAAGCTTAGCCAATTATTGAAGTTGATTATCTTATCCTTGTACTGTGGTATCATTTTTGGTGAAGGCAGGATGCTACTCAGGGCTAAGGTCATGCCTGGACTACGAGATCGGAGAGCTCTTCCATGTCTCTTTTCATGTAGTCCAGGGAGGTACATCTCAGGTCATTTACACCAACATGGACTATGACAGACTCATATTTGTACTTGCCTTGTAGTGACCTGAGTGCATGCGTTATGTGGTAGATTCTGGCACCCGATAAGCAGCTGACAGTAAAGTGAGTGGGGCATCAATGTGCCTGACTATAGAGTCACCTATCTCAAGTGTGTTGGGTATGTTGTTTTGCCTTATGGGCTGTGGTTGTGCGGCTCACCGAGTTTGTGGGTATGTGTTATTTGGGGTGTGTTGGGAGGAGGTTGCTTGTGTATCTGCTTTGGAGGTCTCTGTTGCCTAGGCAGATTTAGATTTTTAATCAGAGTCTCCGTATATGTCTTGGTGTTTCTATGTGTGGGTTTTGGAGGTGTTGGTTTAGTTAGTCTGTGTGTTCTGAGTTGGGTGTTGTGAGTTGTTACCTTCTCCTCTTGACTGCCTGTTCCAGTCTTGGTTGGAGAGAGCTTTGCCTCTAGATTGGCTGTATAAGTTCATCTCTCGCAAGTGTTAGTGTTTTGTGGAAGGAGGAGAGGGTTGTCTGTGTACATGAGGCAGTTGTAGCATTGCCTCAAGATGCCCAGGTTCATCAGGTAGGCTGGAGAGTACACCGGGTGCTGTCTCTTGGACATACCTGAATAAGTAGGGAAGTATAAAGACTATTCCCTTCTGGCAGATGTGGAGGTTGAGTGCTTAGTGCTGCAGTAGATTTAGAACAAGTGCTGGGCTGAAAGGTGCGGGTCTGAGTGCTTTAGGCTGAAAGACTGACAAGTTCTAAGGGAAAAACTGAAGAGCAGACTTTGTGGAGCCAGGAATGGTTAACCCCAGCTAATAGGTGGTGTGCAAAAACAGGTTTTTATAGCAGGAAGATAAAAGGGATAGAAATTTAGCCAAAAATGGTCAATAAACTACAAATTCTGAGCTGAAAACCACTCCTCCAGGGACAGATAGGCTGCTCAAAGCTCCCCACTCTCACTGGTGAACTGAGAAACTTCCTTCTATCCAAGTAAGGTATGGGCCAACACAGAAACTACAGTACAGCCTGGATTCAGCAAACTCTGAAAACTGGACTCTACTAGCTTCAGAAAGGTGGGTCCTGGTCATTACCAACATGGGTGACCAGTGCTCAACGCCCAAGATCAACTCCTCGCTGGTTAGATCACACCATAAACTAATCACCCTAGATATCCACATCTTGACCCCACCCCCACACAAGGAAACCATCGTAAAAAATGTCTCCAAAGCGAACTTCACGCTTCTCAAAACTGAGGTGACCAATTTTGCGACAACCCTGCAGATGAATAACACAGTCAATACGGTCACAACTGCTGATTCCTGCACATATGCACTCTACAAGCACCTGCATGAGTGCATGGATCGTGCTTTCCCCAACAAAACTAAGAAGATACTATTCTCCAAACAAGGGAAGCTGATCTGGTGGTCCCCTGCCATTAACAAACTCTACAACAGAAGGAAGAAACTGTTGCAAAAGACTCTCATAAAATTCTCCAAAGCCAATTTTGAGAGAAAAATTGCCACAGATTCCAAAGACAGCCACAAGACATTCTTTAGCTTTGTCAATAATCTCCATGGCAACACCCCGGTCTGCACCGAGCTACAACAGAATGGCACAAAATATACAGAGCCAACTGATATTGCCAACATATTGGCAGATAGGTTCAGTGCAAATCTTACTCCCCCTTACCCCCCAAAGGGCCCATAACTATACCAGATGGTTGTAGAGCCCTGGCAATCACAAACACACAGGTAAAAACAGCACTCTCTAAAGCCAAAAACACAGCATCCATGGGACCGGACAGCATCCCAGGCTGCATCTTACACCAACTCCAAAATGAACTAGTCCCCCACACCTAAAATTCATGTTCATACCACAGGCTATGTGACCACAGAGTGGCGCACAGCAATGGTTATCCCACTCCACAAAGGAGGAACCACCACAGACCCTGGGAACTATAGACCTATTAGCCTGACAAGCCTGGTCTGGAAGGCCATGGAGCGTATCTTCATGGAACTCATCAACAAAGATATAGGTAACCTCCAAACTCTGGATGCTACCCAATTCGGATTTGTAAAAGGTAGGTCATGTCTCCTAAACCTGGTAGACTTCTTTGAAACAGTTACAAAGGCCATAGACGAGGGCAAGGTAGTCCACACAGCCTACCTGGACCTCGCTAAATCCTTTAACACTATCCCTCATTCAGGAATCATTGATAAACTCACCAACCTTAACATAAACCCTTACGTCACGAGATGGGTGGCAAACTGGCTCACGGACAGAACCCACACTGTAAGAGTTGCTGACTCCAGATAAGACTCCAAACCAGTGACAAGTGGAGTACCCCAAGGTTCAGTCCTGGAACCCCTCCTGTTCGGTATATACTTCTCTGAAGTGCAAGCAAACACCGAGGGTCTGTGGCTAACCATGTTCGCAGATGACTGCAAACTGGGTGCCATTATCGATTCCCCTGCTGACGTAGACATCCTACAAAAGGGCCTCACCGAGACTGACACCTGGTGTCAAAATCATGGCCTCAAACTAAATGCCAAAAAGTGCATTGTTATCCCCTTTGGCAGAAACATGGTACCCATGAATTACCAAATAGGGGGAAGTTCACTTAACACAGAAAGTTTGATAAGAGACCTTGGGACCCAAGTGGATAGCAACTTCTCCTTTTATAACCACATTGCCCCAATGGTCAGAAAATCTTTCTACGTGGCCTACTTAATCACAAAAGGGTTCGCATCTAGAAATAAAAAAGTCATCGTTCCCCTCTACTCATCACTTATCAGACCCTCATTGAATACAGTGCCCCATTTGGGATGTACCTCACAAGACACCTACAACAACTTGAGAGGCCCTCACCAAGAGGATCGCTGGCCTCAAACAAGTGCCCTTTGCCGACCGGCTCAAGAAACTCAAACTCTACTCGATCACATACCGTCTACTCCGAGGAGACCTCTGCCTGACATACAAAGCTATGTCAAACCCAGAATTATTGGACATGCTCCACTTGAATAAATCACAGTCTCCCCGATCTACACGCTCTAGGGACCTAAACCTCACCACAGCAATAAATAGGACATGCTGGAAGGATAGATAAGATAGATTCATGTCCCAGAGACTTCCCATGCTCTGGAACAAGATTCCCATCCACATCAAGCAGAGCTCGTTATTAGCACTATTCAAGAAAAACCTTGATAAGTGGATGGGTGATAGGAAATTCAACCCTGGGATTATGTCTGGGGCACTGCTCGATAGAGGGGCAGGAATTTAACAATACATGGGTGGCGAAAGCCAATATACTGTTGGCTAGGCTTGCTTTGGCCCTCGGGCTGATAGCCTAGTACCTACCTATGAATAATACTCAACAACTATCCATGGTATTGGTCACTAAGTATTATTTTTTTAATAGGTTGTGTAAGGGATGTCTGTTTCTCTTGTTCCTGTAAAAGTCAAATAAATTGCACTGCCACAGCCATGTGTGATTTTGCTGCTGATCAACCTCTCTTCTATCCAGAATTTTGCAAAAGGTCCCTGATTTTGCCTCATATTTTCCCCACCTTGCCTCACCTTGCGATAGATGACTGAAGGTTACAGGTAGGCAGTAATGTCAGATATTAGAGTTTCAGAAAATGGACTGTGATGCAAAACCTTATGATCTGTAAACATAAGAGAATTAGAGTAATAGTCAACAATTTTCCATGCTTTTGGACAGACTTCTTTTTTAAATAGCTGTGTGTAAGAAGAGTGCAAGGGGACTTGACACAAGAAGGGACATAATGTTAGCATATTATAATGTGCAGTGTGCAGTAGCTGAGGTTACAGTACCACTTTCATAGCTGTAAAGTAAGCAAGTAGTACAACATTATATTGTTTGTATGCATGAACTTTTGAATTATTAGCAGAGAGGAGCTGTATACATTTTTAGCTCGAGTAGGAGAGTGAGTGATTTACAGCATAACAAGACTTTTGTCTTGCAATGTAAAGCTGCTTTCATGTGGAATGTTTATGGAAAGTTTGGGTTATTGAGTAATCTCTGTCTCTCTTTCTCTATAAGCAGGAATATTTGACTTGTTAAACGTACTGTGCTTTGATATTTACTTCTTGAAAGAGATACAGCTGAGTTAAAAAAAAGAAGGATTCCAAAGATTATTATTTTTTTTATTATTATTATTTCGCTTCTGCTCACCTGATTTAAAATTTTGAAATAGAAATGCGTGAAGAACTTTGGCTTTGAATGTCAGATAAGTGGAGATCCTTTGTTTTCTATTCTCATCTGTTTGAAGCATATGGGTTGTTGGATATGACCTTGGTACCTACTTTGAAGCTTCTTTTGATCCAGAGCACTGACTCCTCCCCTACAAATAATTCCCTAGACTCCACCTTAGATGCTCAGATCTTGTTTGCTACTGCTGGACAGAAAAGAAATATACATGTGCATCATGCTGTATTGTTGTAACTGCTGAAATGTATGTATGTTAACAGAGGATGCTGGAAGGGAAGGGATTAAACTTAGCCCAACTTATTTTAGGAAAAATAGTTTGAAATTAAATTAGTTGGTGTAAGCCATAAAGATTATATCTCACAGGTCTGAATGCAGCCAGAGATGCAACGTCTATAAAAACAAGGGCTAGGAATCCTGCAGTATTGTCCTTAGTGGTGAGCTAATTGCTACCCTGAAAGGGTGGAAGTGTTGAAATGGTTTTATAGCTTCCAGATGCTGTAACATATCTTAGCAAAGCTCTCTGTGTGTGCATTGTGACACACAAGTGCAAGATCCTGGTTCAGCTTCTAGTAAAGGGGGTAGTGTGGGAACCACAGAGAGAGGTGAACAGATGTCATTCTGTAATCCAGCACTGAAATGGTGATTTAATACTAGATGTGGCAGAAGTCTTAGGGCACTATGTTTTGAACCATTTCAACACTTCTTCCCTTCCAGGGTAGCAATTAGTTCACCACTAAGGACAATGCAGCAGGATTCCTAGTCCTTGTTTTCACAGACATTGCATCTCTGGTTGCGTTTAGACCTGTGAGATACAATATTTATGGTTTATGCCAAGTAATTTCATTTCACTCAAACTATTTTTCCTAAGGTAAGCTGGTCTGAGCTTAATCCCTTCCCTTCCAGCATCCTCTATTAACATATATACATTTTAGCAGTTACCACAGTACAGCCTGACAAACATGTCTAGTTCTTTTCTGTCCAGCAGGGCCTACTGTTGATACATTTTTTCACACAAACAGCTTTACAAATACATTCTTAACACAAGTATCTGTACATATCAGTCTGATATGCAAATGACATAAAATTATTTATAAACCTGCAGCAAGCTATGCTGGCATATGTTATACATGCACTGCCCTGCTCTCTCTGGCGAAGCTAGTACTACCTCATAACGCAAGTATCTGTACAAATCAGTCTTATGTACAAATGACATAAAATTCCTTACAAAACTGCTGCTAGCTATTTTGGCATATGTTGCACATGCACTGCCCTACTCTGTCTGGCATAGCTGTCACTATCTTACATCATCACGGCAAGTACTACATTACCCATCACCTCCAGTGAGGTTAGTTCTGCATCTTCTAGGCCTCATGATGTCCACAATTCTAATGGTCCCTTTAACCAGGTACTACATGAGACTACTGTGATAGTCTTTAGTAGTACGTTGGTCTGTCCATTCACCCTTTACATTCAAAAATCTGAATTACTCAGGTCTGCAAACAATACATTGCTTGGTAAATAATGTCCATGACTGTAACTGAGGGCTGCTCTTTCCAGTCAGAATTACCAGTTACAACAGTGACCACAGAAGCCTCCCTTTTAGGGTGGGTTGGCACTTTTTGAAGGGAGAATGGTCTAAGGTATATGGTCGTCACTAAAGGTTAATCTTCAAATCAGTGTGTTGGAGTTGAGAGCAGTCCTTCTACTGTTGCAGAAATTTCAGGATCTTCTCTCCAAGGTTGTGATTTCCAACAGACAGACGACATGGAGGTAGTATGGTACTTCAACAAGCAAGGAGGAACACGTTCTTATCCTCTATGTTGAGAGTCCATGAGATTCTGGCAATTTGCAAATTCTTTACATTGGTTTCTGATAGGAACACACGTCCTGGGGTTGTCCAGTGTACTAGCAGACAAATTGAGCAGAATTATCCTAATGCCTCATGAGTGGTCCCTCACTTCTACAGTGACATGCTTAATATGTACTAATCCGTCCACAGGGACAGTCACAGAGGGATGCTCAGGTCCACAGTTCATTCCGCATACCTCTTAACCTGTTAGAGCAAGGAATCTGGACAAAGCCATAAATAATAAGGGGATAAAGGCCCAAATATAGGGACACTTTTTAAATATTGCTCTTACAAACTTCGAAAGTTGATAGAACAAAGAAGTGTTGCATTAGCATGATTTTTTAGAAGGGTATGAAGTCTGAAACTGAAATGTCTGTCATTATTTTCTAACTTCAACCCTCAGTGATTTGCCAGTAAACCACAATGTTATGAGAAACCGACCAAAAATTTGAGGCAAAAATCTGGATAATCTGCAAAAATCTGTACAGTTATAGGTATGGTTCCTGGGCATTCTGTCTTTTTTTTTTTTTTTTCAGTTTTTCTACATAACTTCTCTTTACTTGTGTTACTGCTTACATTTTGTATTTCACCTAGGCTGAGCCCAATATTGATTGGTGCACTACCCTGATAAATATGTATAAATAAATAAAACCCGATTCTTGTTTGTCATTTACTCATTTGCAGGTGTTTGTATGCTGCAGGTACCAAATAATGCAATATTTGGTCATTCGTTATATAGCTGACAGCTGCCTGATAGAATGATGCTTAACATCTTCGGTCATGAGAACAGAAGTCATACTCTTCAGAAGTATATGAACAGTATTTAACTTTGCTTTATTTTTTCCTAGGGGAATAGATTAGTTCTGAATAACGCACATGATGTGTCAGAAACTGGACTTGTTATTCAGGATGTTACAAATTCACAGGAACAGTGTACAGAAGAAAAAAGTTTAGCAATCCAGACAGAAGGAACGGTGCATAATGGGTAGGTGCCATGTCCTGTTATGTGCAGTTGTAAAGAAAAATAATGTGCATTTCTATGGGATCTGTGCTTCCAGTAGCAGTTCCAACAGTGGTTTATTTGTCTTCTTCAGTTTCAATTTGTAAAAAAATGCATATTGCACTTTGCAGAATGCAAATAAATTCAGTATTTCTACTTAAACTTGTAGCAACAATCTGAGGTAATGGCAGAGATTAGATAAAGGTCATAAAAATGTAGAACATGACACATTTTCTTGTTTTTCCTGGTTGAGTGATTTCTGAACATCTGAATGTCTGGTATGAAAAGCTGTTCTTTAGATTTCTACAGCATCCCTTCATACATGTCAGTTTTCCTAATGTGCTAGATTTTGGGACAGATTCATTAACTTCTTCATTAAGTGTGCACAATCTGTATTCAAGAACATCCCTACCACATTGTATGTGCTTGCCAGTTTTTCAGAAAGCTTATACAAAATATACATGTAGTCTACACTTTGTGATAACCTTTATAAATCCCCCATGATATTTAAGGCTGCAAGAAAATCATTAGGAAAACTATAATTAGGAGGGAAAAAGGAGCGAGTTACAGTTGTGTGTTTACTCAGAACGGTGTACACTTAGAGTAGGCGTTAATGAATCCCAAAGTTTATATTTCTTTGTGCAGGTATGTCATTTTATTTTTCAAACTACATTAGTTTTATTGTTGTTGAGTCAGTCTGATTTACTTCACATACCTAATAAGTGCATTGATGTTACTGTTACTTGTCAGTCTAAACAGAATTTTTGTTCAGTTTGCTTCTGATGCTTAGGGATTTGTTTTGGAACTTAATTGAAAATTATTAAATGGGACTTAGTGCTATTGATAAGTACAATTATGAGCTGGAAAAGTGGGACTGCAGTGGAGGAAGAAACCTCAGAAGATGTTACTGTTTGTTAATTAGGTACCTATGATGGTCTATGGATCCTTTTCAGCCATGACCTCAGCTGCAAGGGAAAGTGCAAATGTATATAGACATGAACATCTATATGAATATATTCACAATTTATTGTAGCCAGTCAGCCAGCATGTTTATGGATGGTGGAAAGAAAACTGTAAAGCCTGCAGAAGACCCATAAAGGTACAGGAAAAAAGCACAGAGATTGACTAGAAGCCAGGATTGAGCCACTGACTTTGAAATTGTGAGACATAGATCTTACCACTGAGTTACCATTCTGCTTTGTTTTGCATTATGTGTTACTGTTGATCTTCAGGATCCATCAAATATCACTCCTTTCATAGATTGTAACAATTTGGAAAGTGACCACTGTACAAAGGTATTTTCAGCAATTACAGTTTAGCTAAAAACTTAACATTTGGATAAACTTTCTTTGCCCTTTTCCCATTGTTGTGCAACTGTGGATTTAGTATATGAATGATGTTTGTCATTCTGATCACTGCTCCAGTAGTCTGAGCTTTAGGGGTTGTATTCTGCACAGGATAAAACATGCAGCCAGCTTCCAGAGCTTCAAGGACATCTTCCATCACCCAAACCATTATTTAGCTCGAGTTGAGCTGAAGAAAGACTGGTTTGGATGTCAAGCCCTTCTGAGCTTTTCTGACACTGAAGAACGCTCATTTTCCTAGCTTTCAAGGATTGACATTCAGCTAACATTGCCCATTGTTGAGCAGATAAGGTATTTTCAGGGGGGAAAAAACTTCCACATTTTTATTTTAGGACACAAAGCTGATAGCACATCCTCTGAAAAAAGCTGCCTAAATATTAAAAGGGAAACTAGGAAGACTGCAGCAAGAAAATCTTGCTTACCTAAATGGGGGAGGTTTCATCTGTTTTGTGTGAGGCTATTGTAGTGGTACTGTCTTTGGTATTATTTAAAAGGCACTGAATCACACTAACAATTTGTTTTTTAGACTTGGTTAAAATGTGTGTATCTGTAAACACTTGTTATATCAAATATTAGTGTAACAGTAACATGGTTGCTTGTTTATTTGAAAAACAGTACTTGTTTTAAGTATTTTATTGGTATTTTAAATATGCATTGTTTATTTCTGTATTTTTGAACTGCAGTGTATTGCATTCAGTGAATCTTTCACTTGTATGCATTCATATGCATACATTGACACATTTTTATCAAACTGGATATTCTGTTTTGTGTTCCAAAATTAGCTTTTGTGCTTTAGAGGAAAGGGTTCCTTTTAGGAGTGTTAGCTGCCACACCCAACAACCTTTGGTTGTAGACCATGTGGTGTGACAAGTGGGTTATTTAAACTCTTGCTTATAAGGAAGTGTGTATCTGATTAAGTTAAACTATTGTGGATTAACGAAAAGTGTTCTATCATTTTTGAGCTTAATAAATGCTGCTTTTGTGGCTCTAGTTGGACTCAACTGGTGTGTGATACAGGTCTACTCAGGATTCTTTGGTGTGGATTAGCAGGTTTCATCTGTTTTGCCAAAGGTGGACTGAGGACAGCATCAGTGTTCTTGATGCTGAAGTATCTGTCAGTTTTATAGTTAGATCTGGCTTATGCCTTAGTGAAAGCACATCACTTGGCCTTCTCAGCATGCATGTCTCTGGATCTCCACTAGCCTGTCTGCTGACATTTAAATAGTTTGTCATGGGGATACTATGTTTGAGACCACCTAGACGGGATATCAATCCACCATGGGAGTTGAATTTTCCTTACAAGACTTGACTTAATGCCGCTTTTAAACCAGTGACATCTGCACCCCGTCAAGTTATTAACCTGAAGATACTCTGTTCTGCTTGCTGTCATGTCAGGCAGAAGAGTTTCTGAATTACAGGCACTGATGTGCAAAGAACTTTTCTTATTTTTTTTTTTTTTTTTTTTTAACATGGACAGTGTTGGCCTGTGCACGAACACTTCCTCTGTGTTACTGGAATTTCTTTAAAACAATGTATATAATTGCCGGTCTTTCCAAATCCAATATGAAGGCGAAATGAGTTTATATTCATTGCATGTGCACATGGACCAGCAGAAAGAATGTTAAGTTTATGAGTCTCAAATTAGTTCATCTTTTGCATCTAAAAGGGAAAGGAAAGTAGTTTCCAGGCTGACTCTTAGTGGCTAGCACGTAATATATCCTTTTGTTAGTCAAATCTTAATAAGGAACTTAAGGGACATGTGAGATTGCATCCTGCAAGAGGTGCACCTACTACCTTACTGTTTTTTTGTTGTGTGACAAAAGCCATACTAGAGGCAGCAACTTTGTGCTCAGTCCACACATTGTCTGAAAACTACAAATTGAATTTAACATCTAGAAACATAGCATATTGATCATCTTCTATAGGGCCTTCTGCAACCTTGTACAGTAAAGTAACCTTCACTCAACTCCAGTAGCTCTGAGACTCTTCTCATTGGTCATTACTACAGCAGCAGTGATTCATTCAATAAAGCTGCTGCAGTTGAGTAAGGAAGTTCCCATAACAGAAGACCTGTCTGGGTAGGATCACTGTTAGTCATGTTTCCCTTCCTCCTTCTCCTCTCTCCAGTCACCCCCGTTATAGTTCCTCTAGTCTCTTCAGGTCTGGATGGATCTAACAGAGTTCAGTTTCCTAGAACATTTTTCCCTATGGCTGGAATACCCATCTTGATTTCTTTCTTCCTGTTTAGTTGTTCACTTCAAAAGTGTGGGTTGCAATCTGTTTGCCCAGGGCTACAACTTAAGACCATCAAGAGATAATATCTTAATGAATGTCCCATTTTTCTTGTTTTGTTTTAATATTTTCTGCCTTGTATTGTATTTCTGTTTAGCATATGTGGAGGAACTGACTTCCATGCACAGAAATGTGAGGTATGCCCACTGTGGAAAAAATGAACAGATATGCTTGTAAACACCAAATAATCTCCCCCACTTTCAGGAGGGTTGAAAGATTATGTATAGTTAACGAACCTTATTAGTTTTTCCTTGCGACTCCTACTACAGATCCAGACACAATATCCCTGGAAACTGCCAAGGAAAGAACGTGGGCCATATAGTGTAGTACTGATCTGATGTTATCCATGTCTTCATTCATCACTACAGGTTCTTGGATCCGAGCCAGCAGTATACCACAGAGGGATCCAAGGCTCTGGCTCCTCGCTCTCCCGTACTGCCCTGTTGCTCTCTAATCTCCAGATCCATGCTCATGGTGCAGATGCATTCCTCTGGCTCTGCCTGTTAAGTGCAGAATTTTCAATCTTTCTTGTAATTTTTTTGTAATTTTGTAGTGTTTTAGTGGAGGATAGTCTAGTTTGCAATTTTTTTTTTTTTATAGAGTAGATCCTCCCGTCCCGTTAGTCGAGTTGTGTCAGTGTTTGTGGGCTTTGGTGCCCTTTTTCTTCTGTTAGCCATTAGGACTTTGTTCATATTTTGTTTTTAGCATTAGTTGTCATTTGACTGAGTTTACAATGTTGGATAGACCTGCTGGGTTTAAGAAGTGCTGCTCATGTGGTCGGAAAATGCCTTATTCTGATACACATGAGAGGAGTGTGTTTATTGCTTGGGCGCTGCTTACCTGGAGGTTGAGTGTGATCGTTGTGCCGGATTTACCACAGGCTTTAGCGGAGTGCCGCAACAACTTGCTTCTTATGGGTCTGGTGCAAAGCAGTCCTTTTGTTTCCCCCTCGAAGGCTTCTTCTTCCGACCCGAAGAGGAAGGCCCCTTCTTCTTTTCCAGTTCCCACCAAAAAACTGCGGCTGTCAGATCCTAAGTCCCAGATCCAATCCCAGCCCAGTCTGCCTCCGATCCGAGGTCTTCAGAGCTGAGAGCTAGGGAGCTTTTGGTTGGATCCAGGTCTTCTCCGGATCAGAGGCTGTCAGGTTCAACCATGGTGGGGCCGGCCCTGGATCCAACCGGTTCATCAGAGCTGGCCTGTGAGCCATCTAGGCCTTTGGATCCAACAAGAATGTCGGATCCAATCATATCTTGAAGGAGCATGCAGTCCCTTCCACCTCCAAGCAGAGAACACTGTTGACTGCGAGGCATTAGATCCATTCCCAGAAAACTGTCAGTAGGTCATGGAGGTCTCCTTTCAAGTCTACCCATTCCTTTTTCTCCTCTAGGTCATCTAGGAGCCTCCTGCACTCAGACATGGACAGGTTAATGAGGAGTTTTCTCAAGGCCCAAATAGAGTTGGGTCGTCTGGCTTTTCCTGCCCATCCGGCCAGAGAAACCCCTTCCCCCACCAGCTTGTCATTCTCGTCATCCAACTGCTTTGGGTTTGGATTCCAGGGACCAGGAAGTCTGCAGCTAGATTCTGATGAGGCCGAGTATTCCCCCTGTTTTGTCCCCGCTAGGGTCCCTGGCTTATTATGTTCCTCCTCCCCACGAACTGGGGTGAGCCCCATGCCGGAGAGGTAAACCCAGCTCCACTGGGGGGGGGGGGTTGGTGCCATCTTTTCTGCGTTTCTCTTCTCTGGAGGACTTCTCCCTTGGATGTGAGTGATGGGCTCTCTTCCAGCCCCTAAACCTTCTGGGTGGTAGACAGGACCTTTTTCAGATCTGGAGTTTCCTTGGCTGCACCACCAGTCCCTCCTGGCCTCTCTCTACCTCTGCTGGCAAGGCGCCTCATCCTGTCCTGGGTCAGCCCTCCCAGTTGAGCCTTCAGGAGGTTTTCTCCCCTCTGGGAGTCCCTGTCTCTTCCAAATCCTCCCTGGAGCCCCCAGCGGAGGAGGTTCATCATAAGAGAATGTGCAAGAGGAGGCACTTGGACTCCCCTGCGGAGTCCTTCACTAAGGATACGAACCTCGAAGAAGGAGAGTGGTCCCCCAGATCTCTGCCTGATGATGTCTCCTTTGGAAACATCCTTGAGCTCCTAAAAGAAAAGGGCGGATGATCTCCCCAGCCCACCCCATCTTCAGAAATGTCCATACTTCTGAAGTGCTTTGGGATAGGCCCGTCTACTTTCTGGGTGTTCCCCCCTGCTGATGAGTTGGTAGATCTGATTGTCAGCAGGGCCAGGAAGGAACCGGGCACAGTGGAGCTTGTTCCAAAGAGGGCTGATAAATTCCTTACTTCCCCAGTGAACTATTTCGTCTGGAGAAAGGGTGTATCAGTCGATGTCATCGTGGTTGCCACCACCACGAAGAAGGAACTAGCAGAGCAGAGCTCCATGGTCCATCCCCTGAACAGGGACTCCCAGGCCATAGACCATTTTGGGAAGCAAGTTTATGCCTCAGCTACCTTTGGACTGAGGGCGACTAACTGTTTGGCACATTTTATCCGCCTTCAAAGGGATTTGATTCAAGAGCTCTCCACCTCCCTTGCAGAATTATTGCCAGTGGAGAACCTCAAGCAGGTGTCTCCCAAGGTTGCCAGACTGACATCTCTGGAGAATTCCTTGATGAGGGTAATCTCTAATACTGTGGAGACTACCCCTCAAGCTTTGGGCATGGGTGTTGCCTTGTGGCATCATGCTTGTCTAGGGTTTTGCGGGTTCACGGAACCCTTTAAGGCATAGTTTACTAATGCTCTCTTCGATGGTTCTACCCTGGTTGGACCCTCCTGAAGGACACTTTGATCCATAGCGAGAAGGAAGGGAAAACTCTGTCTGTGGTAGTAATCAAGCGTTTGGCCCCCCAGAAGTCCTTCTTGAAGACCCAATGGAGAACCAGAAAGATATGGTTCCATAAGGCACAGTCTCCTTTTCAGGGCGCTCCAAACGAGTACTCTTCCAGAAGTAGGGGGGAGAGGTTTCAATGGACGATGGCTGCCTCGTGGTGGTGGTGGTGGGGGTTTTGCAAAAATCAGGGCTCCAGGGAAATCTTCTCTGAGCAGCCCTTTCAGGACTCCTGAAGCATTGCCCAGCTGCTGTGCCTGGGAGGCAGTCTGGGCCGCATTTCCCTACACCCACTAGCCTGGATAAAAATCACTTCCGATCAGTGCGTGTTAAATGTCAAATCCAGGGGCTTTTTCCTTCCCTTTTTGGAACTCCCTTCAGTGAGTAGTTATATCCCTGACGTTCCAACCAGTCAGAGCGAGTTTGTCCTCAAAGAAGTTCAATATCTTCTTCTAAAAAGAGCCTTCCAAGAGGTCCCAGCAGGACAAACAAGATCTGATACTTACTCTCACTTCTTTTTAGTGCCAAAAAAGATGGGGTACCTAAGTCCTATTTTGGATCTCAGCAAGCTCAGTCTTTCAGTCAAGAAGTCAAAGTTCTGGATGGTCACTGCTCAGTCTATTTGTTCCCTGTAATGCGGGGATGATTGGATGTGCTCAGTATATCTCCAGGATGCCTATTTTCACATCAAGATAGACAGGCATTCAAGGAGACATCTTCAGTTCCAGCTAGGGGCCAATCATTATCAGTTCAGAGCCCTACCGTTTGGTCTCACCACAGCCCCCCGGGTGTTTAGC
Organism: Protopterus annectens; assembly: GCF_019279795.1. Lineage (NCBI taxonomy): Eukaryota > Metazoa > Chordata > Ceratodontiformes > Protopteridae > Protopterus > Protopterus annectens. Next base: position 459,402,556 of record NC_056749.1, read on the forward strand.
AGATGCATGGCAGTGGTAGCGGCTCACCTGTGCTTACAGGGATTCTAGTTCTTTCTCTACCTCTACAAATGAATAAACAGAACTGGTAGTGCACTAAACAGGATCCACACAGAACTGAATAAAAATAAAAGGTTTAATGAAGCGCTTTTCGTTTGCTTAGTAAGCAAGTGGTTATATATTTTTAAATCCTTTAGATAGTATGCTCTTTTAAATGCTAGTTAGGATTAATTGACTTAATTGTTTGTAAATTAATGAATTATTTAAGGTTGTGGTTTATGGATTATTCTTTGTCTGAGGAAGTTTGCTTATTAAGCAAACGAAAAGCGCTTCATTAAACCTTTTATTTTTATTCAGTTCTGTGTGGATCCTGTTTAGTGCACTACCAGTTCTGTTTATTCATTTGTAGTAGTTTTTTTCGTTTTGGATTTATGGTGTCTGTTATTTCTGGGGAACCAGGTAGTGACTTTCCGGATGCCACGCCAGAGTTATTGAGAGCTGTGGGGTCTGTTGACATCATTCAACCCCAAAGTGACACGGAGGTTAATGCGCCTGTATCTTTGGATTTACTGCTCAGCAAGTTGGAATCTATGCTGAGCAGAATAGACAGTTTGGAAAGGCAACAACGGCACAATCTTCAAAAGGATGGTACCGGTCCTACATTTCCTACTTCAGTGGATGCACGGACAAATTTGGTTGTTCTTTTCGGCAAAAGTAGCAACAGCAGTCCAGCATTTACTGTATCAGCAAGAAGGGACTTACCGGTAGTTACTGCCGGTAACATTATAGCACTGGGCGCACCAACCCATATTACCGATAATTTAATCAGCAACGCTAGTCCACTTAGAGGGTCGAGTGGTGATAACAGCGAGAGGCAGAGGAGAATTCCGGCTTCGGTAGCTGAAGAGGGACCCCTCCAGAACCAGACCGATGCTAGGACGAATTCTGCTATTCAGCGTCTTACTCAACAAACTTTTATTAACAAAACATCAAGGTCTGGGGGACCACACAACAATGTGCTGGGTCAACCTGACCGTTGTTTGGACTTGGGCATGCATTACAACACACCGAGTGCAATGGCTTTTACTACTCCTGCCCCGGTGAGTAACAATCAAGGTGCCAATTATCCTACTTTGTTTAACTGGTGGCGAACAATCCGACATTTAGTAACACTTTAAACGGACCACAACTAACAACCGTTAGTAGTGGCAATGAATCTGATATAGTGAACAATTTGAAACTCTTGGACAATGTTTTAATTAAAATTAAGAAAATACAATTGGAAATAGCATATTTTAAAGAGTGTTTAGAATGGAGAATTGTACCAAAAGGTTTGAGACACTACCAATACCCGACGGGGCTGGTAGCTGAATCAACCTTTCATCAGGAGTTGATTGTGTTGTTTGACCGACTTGAGTTCGAGTTACTCGAACTCATGATTAAGCATTATTCTTGTCAAGTAGACGTACTTAATATAGAGGCGGAAGCACTGGATAATGCAGTGAAGTTGGACATGTGTTTTGAGAGGTACAAATACGACTATGCAAGAATGTTTACCAGTATTGATGAATATTTGAGTAAACTTAAATCTATTAAGTTAAAAAAGCTTAACAGAGATAGTAAAGCGTATAATGATGGTTTAGCCTACCCCAGTCCACCTTTAAGTCAAACATGGAGACCTAATGTTAGGTCCAGTAACAACAGCATTAACAATGTAGTTTCATGTACAGTTAGTGATGACACTCAAGTAAATGTGAATCAGTTAAATACTGACCAGTGTCCTTGTGAACCGGTTGGTCAAAACTCTCAACCAGTGGAATTGCGTAGGAGTGAGAGGATACAGAATAGGAATAACCCTTATAATGGGCATAACAACAACAATTATGGGAATAATAATTTTTTAGGAGCAAGACCCAAGCAACAACGTCAATGGACGAACCGCTCCAATCAGAGGAGGAACAATTAGAACCATTGACAGGGTCTTCCCTATATGATTTTAATATGAGTTTTCATCACGGTCTTAATTGTTCCACCCATACACCAACCCACTTGGATATGTTTGATTTGTCGGATCACATAGGACCATCCGTCCCAGAGTTACAGGACATACACCATGGTCCAGTTGTTTGCACTAACAGATCAGGGGATTTTAAAGTTTTTAATTTTTCTAGAATTACTATTACACCTGATTTGATAGATTTATTTTCCAAAGGTTATACCTATGTTCCTAAACAGCAACCGGATTTCGTAAGGTCCATTATTGATGTAAAAATGTTTACAAGGAAGCTTAATTTTCAATTAATGATGGGGGTTGAGGTTTACACAGAGGCAACCAACAGGTTGCATGTTCCTAGCACTTGCAATCCACCCCTGCACCCATTATTAACGTCCTTTGAACAAATTTGCGAGGTGGACATTAGGAGGAATAGATTCTATAACAAGCAATTTCCGGAGTTGATTAATAACCCTGAATTAGAATCTTTACACAATCTTAGTTCTTGTAACTTAAGAATATGTAAACCGGACAAAGGTGGGGGAGTTGTTATTTTTGATAACAGTAACTACTTTGACCGTATGACTTCCCTATTAGATTCACATTCGTATTCTATAAGCTCAATGTCGGAGACTAATAGAGCGTATAAGATCATTAGTGACAGTATTGAAGAAATGTATATAGGAGGTAGGATTAACCAAGACATGTATAATTACATGTCAACTATTTATCCTAGGTATCCTTACCTCTTTGGAATACCTAAAATTCACAAAGATGTTACTAACCCCCCTATGCGTCCTTTGGTAGATGGGCGTGGCTCTCCAACGTATGCCTGTGCCAAGGTAGTGGATAAGATTTTACAGAAATACATCTCTCAGGAAATCCAAATTTGTAAGGACTCGTGGTCATTTCTATCCAAAGTAAATGAATTGGAATTTCAGGATCATCACAATTTTGTCACAGTGGATGTTAAGGATTTATATACTAGCATCCCCCATGATATAGCTATTGATTGGGTATGTGACAGGTTAAAAATGAGGGAAGCTAGTAACAGCGACATTTCCTTGGTTAGAGAGCTTTTGGATTTGGTACTATCGAACAACTTTTTCATGTTTGGGGACAATTTCTATTTACAAGTCATTGGTGTTGCTATGGGTTCACCTTGTGGGGCAAGCGTGGCCAATCTGGTCATGGCCCACTGGGAACACCAATTTGTTTTCAACCATACACTGTATAAGGAGCACGTTGTGTTTTACACACGTTATTTGGATGACATATTTATCGTCTTTAATGGTGATGAGCCACAAGCAGCTAAATATGTAACGTACCTTAATAACACCACTGACTTCCTGTCCTTTACTTCATCTTTTAGTACTAACAACATAGCATACTTGGACATTATGTTGTCTAAGGATCCAACAAGAGCAGGATATACAGCGAAAATTTACAGGAAATCAACATTTTCAAATACTTTCTTGCACTATACTAGTTGTCATCCCTACACACAGAAACGTGCTGTGGTTAAAGGCCAGCTAGTTAGAGCAGCGAGAATAGTAAGTAATGATGTAGATTTTGAGCAGGAATGCTTAACATTGAAAAGGATGTTTTTAAGCTGTGGATATCCGACTGGTCTCATTGAGGACCTTGTAATAGAAGTATCAAACAAACGTCAGACCAATTTTTATGTCCCATTGTTAAAAATTAGGAATATTCTTGACCACATGGAATCTTCCACCCTTATGGCAGGTGAGCATACCGAGAAGAGCTATGTAAGAATAAATCCAGTTATTCCTAGATTTATTACTACCTTTACCTTGGATAGTAGTAATTTATGGGCCATCATTAAGAAAAACTGGGATCTGTTTAAAGCTGACTCGATGGTGATTTCTAAGTTAGGTTGTTCACCCCAGGTTACTTATAGAAAAGCTAAGAACTTGAAAATGTGGTTTGAACAAAAACCACTTACTACAAGAACCCCGGGTATGTTTAAATGTCAATCTTGCAACTACTGTAAATACATAGAGTCCAACAGATTCTTGATACACAACCATGAATTTAGGTTGAAATATAGGACGAATTGTAATTCATGTATGTTAGTTTACTTGGCCCAGTGCCAAGATTGTATGGCGTTCTACATTGGGAAAACGGAGCGTAAGCTTCGTGAACGTATTTATGAACATGTGTACGCCATACGGAAACAAAAAGAAGTGAACGCACTGGCTAAACACATTCTGGAACATCCGACACATAAATTTAAGTTCATGGCGATAGATCAAGTTAGCCAGAACAACAGAGGTGGCCCTACTCAATTGAGACTACTAGAGAATGAATTAAGATGGCAGATCAGGCTAGACGCTTACCATGCTCCTGGCCTTAATGAATCTTGTTCCATTTCAGGTATTTTAAAGTTACTAAGTTTAAAAAGATAACATTTTTAGTTGATGTTTTTACATCAATATGGTTTAGTTATCAAGTGCAGGCTTATTTGTATGTATTAGGGTGTGAATGAAATCATAAAATCACATAAAAAAGACAGGTGTAACCTCTGTATCTGTATATGTTTTCACTTTTTTGAGGCAGTGTCAATTTATGTCAGTTCATGTTATTTTATTTTTAAATTACAACCATAATTTGCTTCGTAAAATTGTATATGTAAAAGTTTTAGTATTGAACTAGCATATGAAAGCACGATAATATTCATAATGAAAAAAGTACTAGCAATATACCATATACTTATGAACAAATTGATTGTAAAATAAATTAGATGGATTAATTTTAATTTTGATTTAGATTTTAACATTGCCCTTGACTATGTTGTGTATGGGGGGTTGTTGTTGCCTTTATTTACACCACTTTATTTATACATTCAATATTTAAAGTGGTTATATATTTTTAAATCCTTTAGATAGTATGCTCTTTTAAATGCTAATTAGGATCAATTGACTTAATTGTTTGTAAATTAATGAATTATTTAAGGTTGTGGTTTATGGATTTTTCTTTGTCTGAGGAAGTTTGCTTACTAAGCAAACGAAAAGCGCTTTATTAAACCTTTTATTTTTATTCAGTTCTGTGTGGATCCTGTTTAGTGAACTACCATTTCTGTTTATTCATTTGTAGTAGTTTTTTTCTTTCTGTACCTCAACAATCAGCTCCTCACAGCACCTTCAAGGCATCGACTGGCTCGGGCGACTCAGTATCTTCTTACCCTCTTCTGCCAGCTGGGTATAACAGTCAACCTGGCAAAATCCAGTCTCATCCCCACTCAACAGTTGGAGTTCATAGGAGTTAAGTTGGACTCTGTGCCAGAGATTGTGACTTTACCTCTGCGCAGAATTCAGTTGATTTGGGAACAGGTCAAACAGATTTTGGACCTGGGGCACCCCCTAATTCTTTTGGATCTTCAGGCTCTCGGTTCCATGACCTCGGCCATTCTCCTTATCCCTCTAGCCACATACCACATGCGGGTGATGCAGTGGACCTTAGCGGTCCAGTAGTTGGCTCTTCTTCATCCTCTGTCTACGACCATAAAACTGGTGCCTGTGTGCAGACGTCACCTCCAGTGGTGGCTTCAGTCAAGGTTCTCTCCTTAGGCAGGCCCTTTTCTGTCCCTCCGCCCACAGCCACTGTGATCGCGGATGCCTCCCTCCTGGGGTAAGAGGCATTTTTGAGGGAAGACTGTCAACATACTTCAAACTATTGGCCACAAAAACCCAGCTGTCCAAGGAAAATGCTGCAAGCTCTGGGGCTCATGGCCTCTTGCATTTTGCTAATTCCATATGCAAGACTGCATATGAGGAAACTCCATTGGTATCTAAAAAGTCTATGGTGTCAACATTCTCAGGACCTGGAAACAATGATGTTCTTCGTGTTTCACTGTTGCAGTCATAACTGTAGGGTGTTCCTGCCGGCAGGCAGCCCAAGGTCGGCCAGAATTCCAAAGTCTGGGTCTGGCGTCGGCTGTACCAGCAAGTACCCTGACGTCAGAACGTAGAGGTATAAAGCTGACAGCCGACATCATCTTCTCCAGTCTTTCTTGCCGTGCGGTGGAAAGCAGCTCGCAAGTCGTTGGTTGGCGCATTCAGGACAACGTGCTTTGATTGTCGTTGGTCCAAAGTTTTCTACTTCTCTTCTCAAGCTAAGTACCCCGTTGGGGAAACTTTTTTCTTGCTCCTTCGATGTCAGAAAAAGTTAATAATTGTATATCGTGTGGAAAACAAATACCTCATAAAGATTTCCACTCTTACTGTCTACCTTGCTTAGGCCCTGACCACGACATTTCTTGCTGTCGATTCTGTGCCAGGTTTAATTCTCGCATTATCAAGTGTAGGTACGATTGGGCCTTGAATTATTTCGGTAGATGATTCAATTATAGAATGTCGTCGGATACTTTACCGACAACCGGAATTCAAAAGAAGTCTATGGTGTCAACATTCTCAGGACCTGGAAACAATGATTCCTATCATTCCTTGTCTAAGGACAGAGTTTCTTTGGTGGGCAGAGACCTGCTACCACAACAAGGGACTCCCTTTCACTGTACCCTCTGCTGCCCAAAGCCTAACAACAGACCCATCAGACTATGCATGGGGGGGCTCACATGGCAGGGCAGTGCATTCAGGACAAATGGAACCCGAGACAGATGCACCTTCATATCAAACAAAAAGAAATGTTAGCTGTACAGAATGCTCTGACAGCCTTCAAAGACCTTATTCTTCCAGGACAACTACATGGTACATAAACAAGCAGGGGGGAACCCACTCCTACCCTCTCTGCAGACTAGACATGGCTCTGTGGAACACAGCCTTGAGCTACCAAGTACACCTACAAGCTCAGTTCCTGTCAGGCAAACTAAATTCACTGGCAGATGAAGAAATCTCATGGACCCACACGAATGGAAACTACACCCCACAATATTCAATCTCTTGAGGAACAGTTGGGGGACTCCAGAGATAGACCTATTTGTCTCCTCTCAGAACTGCCAATTGAACAAATTCTGCACCATAACTCCCCACAGTCAAGCTTGGAAAGTGGATGCTCTGTCCTTTACCTGGGAAAGCCTCTCGGTTTATGCCTTTCCCTTTCTGCCTCTCCTCGTGAAGGTTCTACTAAAGATCAAACAGGACAAGCCAAGGACAGTACTGATTGCACCAGACTGGCCACGCAAGCACTGGTTCCCCTTCTTGCACAGTTTGACACTGCTACAACTATGGCACCTGCCTCAGACCCCTTCCCTGCTGTCCCAGCAGGCGGGACAGATTCTGCACCCTCCGCTTCAAACCCTGAACCTTGCAGCCTGGCTAATTCCATGAGCCCTCCTCTAGCATCCCTCAGTAAGCAGGTGCTGGATGTCATTCTGGAGGCAAGGAGGCCTAGTACCAGAAAATCCTCTGCTGAAAAGTGGAAACGATACTTTTCCTGGAGCCAGGCTCAGGGGATGGGCACAACAATGCCCGGCTTACCTCATATTCTAGAGTACTTAACAGAAATGCTCCACAAGGGCCTATACTTCTCGTCAATTAAGATTCATGCCTCTGCCATTTCAGCACATTATAATACTGAGTCACCCCTCTTCTCTCACCCCTTGCTAAAACAATTCCTTAGAGGGGCCAAAATTTGAGACCCCCCCCAGGAGAGCTCCCACTCCAGCCTGGGACCTTAACTTTGTATTGGAAAAGCTCACCCCCCCCCCCTTTGAGCCAGCTGCAACAGCAGAGTTGAAATTCCTTTCTTGGAAAACAGCCTTACTTCTAGCCATCACTTCAGCAAGAAGAGTGTCTGAATTACAGACAGTGGAACCCTTCATTATCTTCCCTTTGGACAGGGTTTCCCTCAGGACTAATCCTTCCTTTATGCCCAAGGTGGTGTCTAGTGTGGCCCCAAACCAGTCCATTCATTTGCCTACTTTTTTCCCTAATCCACAAAACAAAGGGGAATGGATACTGCACTCTCTGGATGTGCACAGACAACTTTGATTCGATTTGGACAGGACTAAGCCTCTCAGAAAATCTGAGCAGCTGCTAGTTGGCTTTGCTGCAGGGTCAGAGGGGGAAGGCCATTTCAGAGCAAACCATTTCCAAATGGATAGCCCATTGCATTCACTTCTGCTACAAGCACCATGGAAAACCTACCCCACAGGGGATAAGATCACATTCCACCAGGGCTGCATCTACCTCTACGGCATTTCTCGGAGGAGTCCCTACCAGGGACATCCTGGATGCTGCTACCTGGAGCTCTGTCCATACCTTCACCAAGCATTACCACCTGCCTATCTTTTCTAAATCCAGAGCTGGATTTGCCACAGCTGTCTTGCAGGGCTTAATAACTGGCCCTAATGCTCTTTAACAATCTCCTCCCTTCCTTAGCTTTGGGAATCAACCCAAATGTGATGACTGCAACAGTGAAACATGAAGAACATAGTACAGTTGTGTACACTTACCATAAATGTAGATGTTCAAGTGTTTTCACTATTGCAGTCCTGAATGTTCTTTGTGTTTCACTGTTGCAGTCATTACATTTGGGTAATCTGCTGGCAGGTTGCCCTCAGTCGGCCTTAATAACAAAGTTTTGGGTCCTGTGTCGGTTGCTGTCTCCTCTTCCATGACGTCAGGTCATTGGGGGTATAAAACATGCATCCGGCGCCATTTTATTCAGTCTTTCTTGCTGTGCGGTGCCCAAAGCAGAAGCAGATCGCAAGTGCCGGTTGGCCGACTCCTGAAATTTTCACATTCGAGTTTCAGAACCGAAGTCTTCAAACTAAACCTAAGTACCCCCTTGGGGAAACTTTTTCTTGCTCCTTACCGACGTCAGTAAAAGTAAATAATTGCATTACTTGTGGGAAGTAAATACCTCCTAAGGATTTCCATTTGTACTGTATTCCTTGCCTAGGCCCAGATCATAACGTGCCTTGCTGTCGTTTTTTTGCTAGATTTAACCAAAGCATTCTTAAGCATCGGTATATTTTTGCTTCTAAATATTTTGGATCAAGATTTAATTATCCTGAAATGTCTTACTTTAGTAATCCAACTACCTGAGTTCACAAAAGCGCAAAGAAAAAGACAGAGACAGACCATCTAGGTTCAAAACCAATGACAAAGCTTCTCCTATGCCAGTCTCCGGTTCGCCGGTACTCAGTAAGGCACTTTCACAGCCCCTGATACCCGCTACTTTTGAGTCGCAGGCCTCTACCGAGACCCATTCGGAGTCCGATATGCCGCGAGATTCTCAGAGTATTAAACCCGTGGATGTCTATTCCTTGGATGGGTCCGGAGCCGCTGAGCAGGCACCTGGCTTCTGAGGGTGTTTTCAGGCCTCAGCATTTTTATATTAAACCGACTCCAGCATCAAAAATAAGATCAAAAACTTCTATGTCTAAAAAACCGATGCATGAGCCACGTGCTCAGGCCCCTATGCCTAAAAAACAGATGATCAAAATGGCTGAGGACTTAATTACCTTGATCATGGGTACCCAACCCCTCTTGCTAAAAGGCCTAGGCAAGGCACTGATTATGAATCTTCAGGTCAGGTTTCCATTTCTTCTGATCAGGAATTTTCTCTATTCCACCCTATGAGGATTCTGATGCAGAAGAATCCATCCCATCTGCATCTCCTCCTGAGGATTACTCTTTTGGAGAGACTTTGCATACTTTAAGGGAATATTTTCACTGGGAGAGTCAGGACTTCTCTGAATCAAAAAAGAGGCTTAGGGATTTCCTTCTGTTTCCTCAGCATAGGCCTTTGGCAGTACCTCCTGTATTAGACATTGTTGATGATGTGTTTTCGGAATCAAGCATGGCTCCTGATTCCCTACCTCCTACAGATATTACAGGGTTCCTGACTCCCACAAATTTCTATTCAAAAATCCTGCTGCTGATCCTGAGACTATTTCACAGAGTCCCGAGGGTGTAAAGGCCTCTACAGCCAAAAATCCTACCCCTTCTGATAGAGATACCCGGGCGCTGGATAGATGGGGAAAGAAGGTTTATACGTCTGCAACCTTGGCAATTAGGGCCTTAAACTGCCAGTTTCATATGCTTAAATATCAACAGCATGTTATGGGCTTACTGAAACAGAAAATTATGTTGATTTCTGATTGTGTGGAAAATAAAGAATTACAGGAATTATTGCATGCAGCAGAACAGGTTGGAAAGCATGCTTTGCAATGTGGTTTTGATTCCTTGGAGGCCTCTTGTACTGGATCTGTGATTAGAAGGCATGCCTGGCTCAAGGAGCAGAATCTGCCTGATCATGTTAAAGCTAACTTGTTGGATGCCCCCTTGTAGCATGATACTCTGTTTGGTAATAAGGCAGAAGAGGTTTAAAAAATGGAAGACAAAGCTAAATCTATGCAAACCGTAATAGGTTTCTTGCAAGTGCAGCCACCCAGGTTCAGTAGGCACTGGCCTACTAAAAAATGGTCCTTTCCTGTGTCCAACAGAGCCATTCAAGGCAAATCCAGGCGCTCAAAAGGCTCCAGATACCAATCACAGGGTTCTTACAGGTCAAAGCAATGGGGTACCTCCATCTCCAAATCTGGAGGAAACAAAGCACAACCCTACAGTAAGCAGTCTCAGTGACTTCCCCTCTACCTTCACCAAGCACTTATCTTTTGGCAGCCCTCTTGGGGGGAAAACTAGCACTTCATGCTCAAAATTGGCAGTTAATTACCTAGGACAATTGGGTATGAAACATAGTATCCCAAGGGTACAGATTTCATTTCCATACTTTGCCAATTCCAAACGGTTGGCCAGATCTGCCACAAAATCAGTGGACAGAGGCTCAGAAACAAATTATGTCCCTCATGGATATGGGGGCTATTCAACCAGTACCAGAAAAGGAAAAAGGACAAGGTTTTTATTCAAGACTTTTCCTGGTACCCAGAAATGACAATGCCTGGCTTCCAGTACTGGACTTATCGATTTTGAACACGTTCCTGGACATTCCAAAATTCAAAATGCTGACTTTACAACAGCTACTGCCTATGCTGGGCAGGAACGCTTGGTTAGTGACTCTAGACTTAAAAGAGGCATACCTGCATATCCCAGTAAGGGAATCATGCAGAAGATACCTCCGCTTCAAGGCAGGTTTTTTGCATTACCAATTCTCTGCACTGCCCTTTGGCTTATCTACTGCGCCCAGGGTCTTTACAAAGTGCCTGGCACCAGTAATTGCATTCTGCAGACAAAGAAGCATGCACATTTATCCTTATCTGGACGACTGTTTCATTCAAGCAGAGGACAAGGACACTCTTCTTCAACATCTGGCATTTGTAAAAAGGCTTCTAACATGCCTAGGGTACACAATAAACGAAAAGAAATCCCAACTGGTACCCTCTGAAATAATTACATTCCTGGGTGCAAGCTTGAATACAACTGCCCAGATGGCTTACCTTACGCCAGACAAACAAAGGCAGCTGACAACATACTTCAAACAAATGGCAACAAAAACCCAGATGTTCATCATGTTTCACTGTTGCAGTCATTACACTTGGGTTATCCTGCTGGCAGGCGACCCGCAGTCGGCCAGAGTTCCAAAATCTTGGTCCGGCATCGGTTGCTGTCGCCTCTTCCCTGATGTCAGTGCGCCAGGGGTATAAAAGATGCAACCGACGCCATTTTCTCCATTCTTTCTTGCCGCGCAGTGCCCGAAGCAAAAGCAGTTTGTAAGTGCCGGTCGGCCGACTCCTGAGATTTTCAAAATTGAGTTTCAGAACCGAAGTTTTCAGTAAAGCTAAGTACCCCGTTGGGGAAACGTTTTCTTGCTCCAGACCGATGTCAGTAAAAGTTAATAATTGTATTTCTTGTGGGAAGCAAATACCTCATAAGGACTTCCACTCTTACGGTATTCCTTGCCTAGGCCCTGACCACGACGTTACCAGTTGTCGGTTTTGTGCTAGATTCAATAAACGCACTATTAAACGTCGGTTTGATTTTGCTTTACATTATTTTGGCCGAAGGTTTAATTACATAATGCCATCGGAACAACTGACTGGAATTTATAAAAAAATGCAAAGTCAAAGAAAAGGACAGGCATCTGAGGTTCAATATTGACGACAAAGCCTCTTCTAGGCCATTCGCCGGTTCTCAGCGAGGCGCTTTCGCAGCCCCTGACACAGGCTACCTCAGAGCCACAGGTCGTAACTGACAGCCACGTGGAGACACCGAGGCCTGTGGAAACTCAAGGTATTGGGCCTATGGAAACTATTCCCTCAGATGGGTCCGGAGCCGCTGAGCAGGCATCGGCTTCTGAGGGTGTTTTCAGACCCTCACAGATTACAATTAAGCCCACTACAGCAGCTAAGGCAAAGTCAAAAACACCATTAAAGACAAGGAAACAAGTACAGCATTCTCCTGAACAGTCATCCATGCCAAAGAAACAGATGCTTAAAATGGCCAAAGACCTAATTACTTTAATCAGGGGTTCCCATCCCCCTCCTGACAAAAGGCCTGGGCAAGACACTGACTATGATTCCTCTGACCAGGTTTCTATTTCCTCTGATTCCTCTTCTGATCAGGGATATTCTCTCCCTCCCTATGAGGACTCTGATGCTGAAGAGTCTATACCTTCAGCCTCTCAGCCTGAGGATTATTCTTTTGGGGAAACCCTGCACACCATGAGGGAGCATTTCCATTGGGAGAGCCAAGATTATTCAGAATCCAAGAAAAGGCTCAGAGACTTCCATTTATTGCCTCAGCACAGGCCCCTGGCTATTCCCCCTGTGCTTGATATTGTTTTCTCTGAATCCAATCTGTCTCCAGATTCATTACCCCCTGCACCAGTCAAGCCAGACAGGTACTACAGGGTCCCCGACTCTCACAAATTTCTTTACAAAAACCCCGCTGCAGACCCAGAAACAATTTCCCAGGGTCCTAAAGGGGTTAAGGCTTCCACTGCTAAAAATCCTGTCCCCTCGGATAGGGATTCCAGAGCTGTCGACAGATGGGGGAAAAAAGTTTACACTTCTGCTACTTTAGCTGTAAGGGCTTTAAATTGCCAGTTTCACATGCTTAAATATCAGCAGTACCTCATGTCATTGTTAAAACAGAAAATGGTTTCAAATTCAGAATGTCCTGACAGTAAGGAAATGCAGGATTTATTGCATGCAGTTGAACAAGTGGGAAAGCATACTCTGCAATGTGGTTTTGATTCATTACAGGCTTCTTGTAGAGCCACAGTTACAGGCTCTGTTATTCGAAGGCATGCTTGGTTGAAAGAACAAAGTTTACATGACCATGTTAAAGTAAAATTATTGGATGCTCCACTACAGCATGATACTTTGTTTGGTGTTAAGGCAGAGGAGGTGTTAAAGAAAATGGAGGATAAAGCAAAATCAATGCAGACAGTGAAGGATTTCTTACAGGTTCAACCACCTAGATTTAGCAGAAACTGGCCTTCAAAAAATTGGTCCTTTCCAGTGTCAGACAGGCCACAAAGAGCCAGATACAGATGCCCAAGAGGCAGATCTCAGCCCCAAGGCTCCTACAGACCTAAACAATGGGGTGCGTCAGCCCCAAAGGAGAGGAAGACAAATCACAGCCTTACAGGAAACAGTCCCAATGACTTCCCTCTACAGATGCCAAGCACTTACCTTTTGGCAGCACCCTTAGGGGGAAAGATGGCACTTTTCTCAAAAAAATTGGCACATAATCACCCAGGCCAAATGGGTACTGAATATTGTTTCTCAGGGTTACAGGTTCCACTTTTACATGCTTCCAAAATCAAAAAGTATGCCAGACCTGCCACAAAACCAATGGGCAGAGGCACAAAAACAGATCGCTGCTCTTATGGGCATGGGAGCTATTCAAACAGTTCCACAGCAAGAACAGGGACAAGGATTTTACTCAAGACTTTTCTTAGTACCCAGAAAGGACAAAGCCTGAAGACCAGTACTGGACCCTGTCTATCCTAAATACTTTCCTGGATGTTCCAAAATTCAAAATGTTAACACTACAGCAACTTCTGCCCATGCTGGGCAAGAAGGCTTGGCTAGTTACTTTGGACCTCAAGGAGGCATACCTGCATGTCCCAATCAGACAATCTTGCAGAAGATACCTCAGATTCATAGTAGGCTCAATGCATTACCAATTCTCTGCACTGCCCTTTGGCTTATCTACTGCGCCCAGGGTCTTCACAAAATGCCTGGCACCAGTAATTGCATTTTGCAGACAAAAAGGAATTCAAATATATCCTTACTTGGACGACTGCCTTATTCAAGCAGAGAGCAAAGACATTCTTCTAAAGCATCTGGCGTTTGTAAAAAGATTACTAATTTGCCTAGGGTACACAGTAAACGAAAAGAAATCAAAACTAGTGCCCTCTCAAGAGATACTATTCCTGGGTGCAAGCTTAAATACAACTGCCCAGATGGCTTATCTCACGCCAGACAAACAAAGGCAACTGACTCATTACTTTCAAATGATGGCAACAAAAACCCAGCTCCCTGCAAGAAAAATTCTGCAGGCCCTGGCCTTCATGACATCCTGTATTCTACTAATTCCATATGAAAAACTGCATATGAGGAAACTACAATGGTATCTAAAAAGTGTTTGGACTCAGCATTATCACAACCTGGAGACAATCATAACTTTAATTCCCTGCCTACAACAGGAGTTTCGATGGTGGTCCCAGGCCTGTCACCACAACAAGGGACAGCCTTTCACCTTACCCACAGCCAGGCAGACAATAACAACGGATGCATCGGATTATGCCTGGGGGGCACATATGGCAGGAAAATGTATTCAGGGCACGTGGCCCAAGGAACAAATGCATTTCCACATCAATCAAAAAGAGATGCTAGCTGTACAGAATGCCCTGACAGCTTTCAAGGACCTACTACATCCAGCACAGCTATTAATAAAGATGGACAATGCCACAGTTATGTGGTACATAAACAAGCAAGGGGGCACACATTCCTACCCCCTATGCAGATAAGCCATGACTTTGTGGAACACAGCACTGATCTGTCAAGTACATCTGCAGACACAATTTCTGCCAGGAACAAAAAATACACTGGCAGATGAACTAAGCAAAAATCTCATGGATCATCACGAATGGAAACTAAATCCACAGGTGTTCAGCATGATAACGAGGAAATGGGGACGCCCAGACATAGATCTTTTTGCCTCCCCTCACAATTACCAAATACAGAAATTCTGCACAAGAATTTATCACTCTCAAGCATGGAAAGTGGATGCTCTATCATTCAGCTGGAAAGGCCTGACAGTCTATGCCTTCCCTCCGATGCCTGTTATTAACAAGGTGCTCCTAAAAGTCAAACAAGAAAGGCCAAAAATGATCCTGATTGCCCCAGACTGGCCACGCCAGCACTGGTACCCAATCCTAAAGAGCTTGTCTCAAGGCCCAGCTTGGCTTCTACCTCAAATTCCTCATCTTCTGACTCAACAAAACAATAGATGTTATGTGATCCTATCTCGCCTACATTCTGAACTGATGGGTTCGGAGCCGATCCCTCGGCTCCGACTCGGCACGCTTATGGTATAGAGCGAGGCCTCCAATTGGCTGAGCTATCTTTATCCCAGGATGCACCACCACTAATCCCCCAGATCTCGTTTGCCGCTATCAAGCTTAGACGTGGTCTCAACATTGGCTGGGCTAAGTACTATTTATTTAGGCTTTTTCCTGTCACAAATCTTCTCACTTTGAACCCAAAAGCTGTTTTAACAGCTACTGTTGTCATATTAGTGTGATTGGTGAATTTCGGTTGAGAATTTCGTGAATTTTTTAGTCAGGGAAGGTTTCCCGTTTTAGTTACAGGGGCCTTCCCCTGTTGCTTGCTGCTTGTGTATCTTTTTGTTTATCTTTCTTGACTCTCTATCTTTTTGTCTGTTGAACTGTTTAGTGTAAAAAAAATATATATATATATATATATATATATTATAATTTGTTAAAGTTGTTTAACTTAACTTTACTTTTGATTAAGTTAAGTGTTTTTTTCACTTAATAGGTTCTGTGGTAAAGACAGTTATGTCTAAAGAACACAAACCCTCCGGGTTTAAGAAATGCACGAGGTGTGGTTTTAAAATGTCCATAACGGACGACCACTCCTCGTGCGTCTATTGCTTAGGTGCTAAGCACCTACAAGAGTCGTGTAGTGTGTGCCACGCGTTCTCTTCTAGAGTCCTCCAGGAGAGGAAGAACAAATTAATCCTCAAGGGATTAATCAAGCCTTCCTTCGAGGAGGCTTTATCTTCCTCTCCGTCTCCTTCTAAAAAGAAGAAGACAGTGTCAGCTCCGACCAGTCAGTCGGAACCGATCGCTAAAAAATCTAAGCAGACTTCTCCATCGGCTCCATGGACTTCAGAGCCGAGGTCGGAACAGTCTGCCTCGATGCCTCCAGCCTCGACCCCTCTGGTTTCGGAGCCGAGGTCTGGGGCATTGAGAGGCGGGTCACCCTCATCGGCTCCACTGATATTGGAGCCGATAAGGGTTACCGGCTCAGACTCTTCCCCCTCGGAGCCGAAGTCCTTATCGGCACCGAGGGAAATTTCCTTGAAACCTTCCTCGGAGCCGATAGTTGTTGAGTCCTTTTGGAGCCGGTCCCCGAGCCCTTCGGAGCCGATGGAGAAATCGGTTCGGGCCCGATCGGTATCCTCTAGATCATCCAAGATGTCTGATTCGGACATCGACAGGGTGCTCCTTCGACTCTTCCAGTCTCCAGTGTTCCAAAAGCTAGTTTCGGCTCCAGCCCATTTGGCTTCAGAGCCGATGGTCCACTCTCCTGCTGTGATTCCTCCTCCAACAGCTTCGGCACCGTTGGAGCCGGTGCTGGTGGAACCTATGTAGGTGTTAGGGTCGGGCCTGACCCTTGCTCCAACTCCGGCTCTTGGGTCAGAGTTCAGTACACGGACTTCTTCCCTCGGCCCTGGGGGGGAGGCTTCGGGATTGATGCTTTCGGTCCCAAGTCTCCCTCGGTGCGTCGGCGGCGGGAGTGCCGTCCACTGTCGTGGCCACGGAGGTGGGACCCTCCCAGGATTCTGGTGGTCCCGCCTTCAGGGCTATGAGGAGTGCATTAGCCAAATCTTCCTTGGCTACCTCCACGGTTTCCCCAGCTCCTTCCCTGCACATGGAGACTGGGTCGAGGGCAGTCCCCCCTGTCCTTAGACAGCGGAGCCCCCGGGCCTCAGGTTACCCCCGCTGGGGTTTCTCCCCCTCCTGGAGGTCCTTCTGAAGCCTCTTCGGAAGAACCCCCCAGGAAGAGATCGTGCAAGAGGAAGCACGTTGACTCCCCTGATGAGTCTCTGACATCCGACAACGATCTCGATGATGCAGAGGGGTCCCCTAAGTCATCCTCGGATGATGTCTCCTTTGCAGACATTTTGGAAGCCCTAAAACAACGAGGCGGCTGGCAGTCCAAACCCCCCCTCTGCTGATGAGTCGGTGTTCCTGAAGGCCTTCGGGGCTCAGCCCTCTGCCTCCTGGGTGTCTCCGCCCTTTGACGAGCTCTTGGATTTGATCTGTCGAAGGGCATGGGAACACCCAGACTCTGTGGAACCGGTGCCTGCTTGTCCGAACAAATTTCTCTCGGCGCCCCCTGACAGAGAGTTCCTTACTAAAGGTGTGGCTGTAGATGCTTTGGTGGTGGCATCTGCTACCCAGCAAGATGTAGCAGAGGCTTCTACGTCCATCCATCCTCCTAATAAGGAGTCTAGGAGCATGGATCGGTACGGAAAGCGCACCCTCAGTTCAGCGGCCTTTACACTGAGAGCCTTGAACTACCTTACGCACTTTACCAGATTTCAGAGGGATCTGATTAAGGAGCTATCCGATACCCTCTTGGGTAACCTGCCTGAGGAGCTGGCCCAGACGGTTGGCTCTCAGCTGGCTACAATGATGTCCATTTCGAACTCGTCCATGAGGCTCATTTCTTATGCGGCCGAAGGGGCGAGTAGAGCGGCGGGTACAGGCATTGCTCTACGGAGACAAGCCTGGCTCCGTCTGTGTCATTTTGCGGAGGCCTTTAAGTCTTCATTTGCCGACGCCCCCTTTGATGGGTCCTCCCTGTTTGGACCCAAGGTGAAGGACACACTAACCCGCTGTGAACAGGAGGGTAAGACGCTGACTGCCGTAGGGGCACGGTTTTCCACTCCCTTTCGCCCTTTCGGCCTTATCCCAAGGCTAAAAGAGGAGGGAAAAGGTGGTTGCGTAGATCACAGAAGCCTTACTACTCTCAGCAGGAGGATTCCCCTTCCAGAGGCAGAGGAGGGGGAAATTCATCCGGAAGACGCCGTCCCAGAGGCGGCAGAGGCCCTCGCAACACTGGAGACCGCGAGTCCTTTCGTGGCTCTTCAGCCTTTCATAGTCCCTGAGGGATTGCCCGGCTGTGCTGCTCGAGCCAGTCGGGTCGTTCTCAAGCACCTAAAGGCCTGGGAAGGTATCACTCAGGACCGATGGGTGCTTCGGATTATCGCCGGAGGTTACTCCATCCCATTCTCTCACCCCCCCCCCCCAGTCCAAAAAAATCCCGGACCCGCCACCCAGTCAACGGGATACCGCAGCCTCAGAAGTTTCAAAGCTGCTGCAAAAAGGAGTCATCCAACCGGTCCCCGCAGACCAGATCGGATCAGGGACTTACTCAAGATTCTTTCTGGTGCCAAAAAAGACCGGGGACTTGAGGCCCATTTTGGACCTCAGCATCCTAAACCGTTCAGTCAGAAAGTCCAAGTTCCGAATGGTCACCCTACAAACCATTCTCCCATTGCTGGAGAAAGGGGTTTGGATGTGCTCCATAGATCTCAAGGACGCTTATTATCATATCATGGTACATCAAGCATCCAGGAGACATCTGCGCTTCAGCCTAGGAGGCAGTCATTTTCAGTTCCGTGCGCTGCCCTTTGGTCTCACCACAGCCCGCAGGGTGTTCACCAAGTGTTTGGCAGTCGTGACTGCTCACCTGAGAAGTCTAGGATTCCAGGTGTTTCCGTATCTAGACGACTGGCTCCTAACTGCCACCTCCAAGCATCTACTTCATGGAGCCTACAAGCCACTATATCACTGGGCAATTCCCTTGGAATCACCTTCAATTGGCCAAAGTCTGTGTTGCTGCCATCTCAATGAATAAGATTCATAGGGGTAGAGATAGACTCAAACCAAATGCGGGTCTTTCTACCTACAGACAGGATACAAACCATACAGGATCAAGTTCGAGCCTTACTTCCCAGATCCAAAGCCCCAGCCAGAATGGTTCTGCAGCTATTGGGATCCATGTCCGCCACGGTTCTTCTAGTCCCCTTGGCAAGGTTGCACATGAGGATTCTCCAGTGGCTTCTCTCAGCTCAGTGGTCCTTTCAGGAACTTCCCCTCAGTCACCTTGTACGGATCACGGAATCTTGCAGATGGGACCGTCGCTGGTGGCTAGTGCCCTCCAACTTGAATCAGGGATGACCCTTTGTTCTACCTCCTCCGGTGGCCACTTTGACCACGGACGCCTCCCAGACGGGGTGGGGGGGGCATTCCCTGGGCAGGTCAGTCCAAGGCAAATGGCATCCGGAAGAGACTTTGCTTCATATCAACATCTTGGAAATGAGGGCAGTACTTCTGTCCCTTCAAGCCCTTCACGATTATCTCCCTCAGGGCGTAATTGCTGTTCACTCAGACAACATGTCAGTTGTTTGGTACCTGAACAAACAGGGAGGGACCAGATCCTATCCTCTTTGCAGAGAAGCCATGAGAGTTTGGGAATGGTCAGTCTCGACCAAACGCTTCCTAGTGGCTACTCACATTCCGGGCAAGTCCAATGTGATAGCCGACAGATTGAGCAGGACCATCCTCTCTCCTCACGAATGGTCTCTGAATATGACAGTCACAAGTCAGATTTTCAGCGAATGGGGAGTTCCGTGTTGCGACCTCTTCGCGACTCCTCTGAATGCGAAGTGCAAAGAATTCTTCTCCCTAACCCCGGCTCCGGGGAAGAGCCCCATGGACGCATTAGACCATCCTTGGCCCACCGGCTTGCTTTATGCCTTCCCTCCGGTTCCTCTCCTTCCCAGGGTGATTCAAAAGGCATCTCTTTTGGGGAGCAAAATGATCTTAATTGCTTCTTACTGGCCTCGTCAGGTGTGGTTCCCCTATCTTCGGAAACATGCCCTGGAAGGTCCATGGTTCCTGGATCAGATCCCAGACCTACTGGTTCATCAGTCGGGCCTATTCCACCAGTCCCTACACACCTTAAAATTGGCTTGGCTACTCCTCTTCCGACGATAGTCAGGAGTCATACATTGGATCCGGATGTTGTACACATATTATCTTCGGCCCATAAGTCTGCTACAAAGAAACTGTATTCTAGCAAATGGAAAAGATTTGCTATTTGGGCTCAACTCCGGGCCTGGACCCCATTTCTATTCCCGTGGCAGAAGTACTGAAATTTCTGACCTCTCTTTTCAATCAAGGCTCTTCAGTTTCTACCATCAAGGTACAATTGGCAGCAATTTCTAATTTTCACGAATCCATAGACCCACCTTTAATGAGCAACAGATTGTGTAAGACCTTCTTGAAAGGTGCTGCTCTATTAAGACCTCCGATTTCTCATCCTGCACCTCCATGGGATCTCGATATAGTGTTACGTGCCTTGACTTCTTTCCCCTTTGAACCGGCTGCTACATGTGATCTAAAGTTTCTATCATGGAAGACAGCTTTTCTGGTGGCGATTACTTCTGCCAGAAGAGTTTCAGAGCTTCAAGCATTGTCAGTGAAACCCCCGTACTTGGTTTTTCATAAAGACAGAGTATCCCTAAGACCAAATCCTTCCTTTGTCCCTAAAGTTTGTTCTACTTTCTGCTTACAGCAATCGATAGAGCTTCCAGTATTTTTCCCAAAATACTCTAACAAAGCGGAATTCATATTCCACACACTAGATGTCCACAGACAGTTACGTTTTTATTTAGACAGGACCAAACAAACCAGGAAAACAGATCAGTTGTTTGTATCCTTTGCAGATACCAAATTGGGCAACGCTGTCACAAAGGTCACTATTGCCAAATGGATCAGGGATTGTATCACTCAAGCTTATATTTATTCTAACAAAGAGCTAACCACCTCTGTCAAGGCTCATTCTACAAGGGCTATGGCTACTTCGATAGCATTTCATTCTAAGCTTGCTATTAGTGACATTTGTGCTGCAGCTACATGGTCCTCCCGCACATTCATTTCCCACTACAAATTAGATGTGGCATCTAGAGGACGAGCTTCATTTGGTTCCACAGTGCTCAGGAGTGTTTTCCAATGAGCCACCCGGGATTTAGGTGCTAGGACGCTGTCCCATCAGTTCAGAATGTAGGCGAGATAGGATCACATAACATCTTTTAGTTATGTACTCACCATAACTTCAGATGTTTGGGATCCATCTCACCTACATTCCTAATAACCCACCCTCCTTCCCCCTTCCTTGGAGATCAGAGGATATCAGAAGGTCCGAATTCTGTTGTTTCATCTTGAAACATCTAACGATGTTATATAATCAAGTTGTGCATGTGTGCATGAATGCGGACAAACAAGATCTGGGGGATTAGTGGTGGTGCATCCTGGGATAAAGATAGCTCAGCCAATTGGAGGCCTCGCTCTATAGCATAAGCGTGCCGAGTCGGAGCCGAGGGATCGGCTCCGAACCCATCAGTTCAGAATGTAGGCGAGATGGATCCCAAACATCTGAAGTTATGGTGAGTACATAACTAAAAGATTCTGCACAGTCAACTCAGAACCTTAAATCTGGCAGCATGGCAGATAATGTAGCCACTCAGACTGCACCTCTCTCTAAAGCTGTTATGGATGTCATTTTAGAAGCCAGGAGGCCCAGCACTAGGAAATCTTGCGCAGAAAAATGGAAGAGATTCTGTGCTTGGAACCAGGCACAAGGGCTCGAACCACTTGTCCCAAATATACCACAGATTTTACAATACCTAACTGAGATGTTGGGCAAAGGCCTATCTTTCTCATCAATTAAAATCCATGCCTCTGCCATTTCAGCTCATTACAATACAGAACCTCCTATTTTTTCACATCCTCTACTAAGACGGTACCTCAGAGGGGCAAAAAATATAAGACCCCCAAGGAAAGCACCAGTACCAACTTGGGATCTCAATTTTGTTTTAGAAAAACTCACACTGCCTCTTTTTGAACCAGCCAGCCCAGCTGATCTAAAATTCTCATCATGGAAAACTGCTCTGCTCCTAGCAATAACTTCAGCAAGAAGAGTCTCAGAGTTACAGGCATTAATGGCTGTGGAACCTTTCATCATCTTTCACCAGGACAGGGTTTCTCTTAGGACAAACCCAACATTCATGCCAAAACTGGTCTCCAATGTGGCCTTGAACCAAACCATTCATTTACCAACTTTCTACCCAAATCCCCAGAATAAAGGGGAGAGACTTCTGCACGCTTTGGATATACACAGACAGCTACGATTCTACTTAGACAAAACAAAAGCTTTCAGAAAAACTGAGCAACTGTTTGTAGCCTATGCTGCAGGATCACAATGAAAGCCTATTACAAAGCAGACAATTTCAAAATGGATAGGACACTGCATCCACTTCTGTTATGCACAACATGGCAAATCAGTGCCTAAGGGCATTAAGCCACATTTTACCAGAGCAGCAGCCACTTCAGCAGCTTTTCTCAGAGGAGTACCAACCAAAGACATTTTAGAAGCTGCAACCTGGAGCTCAATGCACACTTTCACCAAGCACTGCCACTTACTTCTCTACTCTAAATCCAGAGCAGGCTTTGCTACTGCAGATGTTCATCGTGTTACACTGCTGCAGTCATCACACTTAGGTTATCTGCTGTCAGGCGGTCCCGCAGCTGGCCTGAGTTCCAAAGTCTTGGTCCGGCATTGGTTGCGGTCGCTTCTTCCCTAACGTCAGTGCGACAGGGGTATAAAAGAGACAGCCAACGCCATTTTCTTCAGTCTTTCTTGCCGCGTGGTGCCCGAAGCAGAAGCAGTTCGCAACTGCCGGTCGGCCGACTCCTGAGATTTTCAAATCGAATTTCAGACCGAAGTATTCAGTAAAGTTAAGTACCCCATTGGGGAATCTTTTCTTGCCTCAGACCGATGTCAGAAAAAGTTAATAATTGCATTTCTTGTGGGAAGCAAATACCTCATAAGGATTTTCATTCTTATTGTATTCCTTGCCTAGGCCCAGACCACGACGTCACAGATTGTCGGTTTTGTGCTAAGTTTAACAAACGAACTATTAAATGTCAGTTTGATTTCACCCAACATTATTTTGGTAGAAAATTTAATTACACCATGCTCTCAGAGCAACCGACTACCGGGATGCATAAAAAGCGCAAAGATAAGAACAGGCAGCCGAGACCCAAACCAGACACCGAGGCCTCTGCTAGGTCAGTCGCCGGTTCTCCAGTTTTCATTGAGGCGCCTACAAAGCCCCTGACGACCGCTGATTTAGAACCCCAGGCTGCATCCGACTCCCAAGCAGAGATTGCTGGGCCTCCAGAGCCTTTATCTTTAGGCCCTTCCGACTCCATGGCTGAAGGGGATTCCGGTGTAGTTGAAAGGCCTTCAGTTGCTGAAGCTGTCTTCAGACCGACTACACTTACTATAAAACCCTATGCAAAGCTGAAAACTCCTTTAAAAGTAAGGAAGCCTGTACAGCAGTCTCCAGTACAAGGCCCCATGCCTAAGAAACAGATGCTTAAGATGGCTGAAGACTTAATTACACTAATCAGGGGTTCCCATCCCCCTCCTGACAAAAGGCCTAGACAGGAGGAGGACTACGCTTCGTCTGACCAGGTTTCCATTTCCTCAGATTCTTCTGAGGAACAGGAATACTCTTTTCCCCCTTATGAAGACTCAGATGCTGAAGAGTCTATTCCTTCAGCATCTCCCCCAGAAGACTACTCTTTTGGGGAAACTTTACATACCATGAGGGAACATTTCTACTGGGAAGGCCAGGATTACTCTGATTATAAGAAAAGGCTCCGAGAGTTCCTTTTACTACCCCAGCACAGACCCCTTGCTATTCCACCTGTGTTAGACATTGTGGATGATGTTTATTCAGAATCTAGCTTTAACCCAGATTCATTACCTTCTGCACCAGCCAAACCAGACAGATGAAGAATCTATTCCTTCGGCCTCCCCTCCTGAAGAGTTTTCTTTTGGTGAGACACTGCACTCTATGAGAGAACATTTTCAATGGCAGGGCCAGGAATTTTCTGATTCTAGAAAGAGATTAGGGACCTTTGTACATTTACCTTAGCATAGGCCTTTAGCTATACCTCCTGTTTTGAATGTTATTGATGATGTGTACTCTGATGCTAGTACAGCCCCTGATTCTCTCCCTCCGGCTCCTGCCAAACCTGATAGGTACTACAGGGTCCCGGATTCTCATCTACACCTGTACAAGGCCCACACTGCAGACCCAGAAACTATTTCCCAGGGCCCAAAAGGGGTTGCAGCTGCCACTGCTAAAAATCCTCTACCTTCTGAAAGGGAGTCTAGAGCTTTAGAGAGATGGGGAAAGAAAGTCTATACTTCTGCAACTCTTTCCATGAGGGCATTAAATTGTCAATTTCATATGATTCAGTACCAAGAATATTTGTTGGATGAATTGTATAAGAAGCTTTCCTCCTCTGAACCCCTTGACCGTAAATCACTTCAGGATCTGATACATAACTCACAGCAGGTTAGCAACCATTTTTTGCAGTGTGGTTATGATGCACTGGAAGCTTCATGTAGGTCAGCTATGACAGGGGCAGTTATACGAAGGCATGCCTGGTTGAAGGAACAATCTCTACCGGACCATGTTGAAGCTAAGCTCCTGGATGCTCCAATGGAAAAACAAAAATTATTTGGTTCCACGGCTCAGGAGGTCTTAAAGAAGTTTGAAGAAAAGGCAAAATCTGTGCAAACAGTCAAGGACTTTCTGCAGGTACAACCACCGAGATTCAGCAGAAATTGGCCTACTAAGAATTGGTCCTTTCCGGACTCAGACAGATCCCAGAGAGGCAGGAACAGGCGTGCCAGAGGTAGAGGGCAAGCTAGAGGCTCCTACAGAGGCCGTCAGTGGCAGCCTCCCAACCAGAGAGGTAGTGCAGGAACAACAACAACAACTGCTACACCAGGACAGGCTCAATGACTTTATTTTGACTCCGCTGACCAGGGCTCAATTAGAAGCACCATTAGGCAGAAAGCTTTGTTTATTTTCAAAAAATTGGCATTACATTACAAGTGACTCATGGACACTGCAAATAATAGACAAATGATACAGGTTCCATTTCCACACATTGCCAAAAGGAAAAGGAATGCCAGACCTGCCACCAAATCAGAGGGCAGAGGCTTTGAAGCAAATCACCAAATTAATACAAATGAAAGCCATAGAAAAGGTACCTCTTTCAGAACAAGGCCAAGGATTTTATTCCAGATTATTCCTTGTTCCAAGAAAAGAAAATCAATGGAGGCCTATTCTCGACCTGTACGCACTGAATACTTACCTCATTGTTCCAAAATTCAAGATGCTGACCGTACAGCAGCTTCTTCCCATGCTGGGCAAGGAGTCTTGGCTGGTGACTCTAGATCTCAAGGAGGCATACCTGCATGTCCCTATTCGACAAAGTTGCAGAAGACACCTCAGATTTCTTGCAGGATCAGAGCATTATCAATTCTCAGCATTGCCCTTTGGCTTATCTACTGCACCCAGAGTATTCACGAAATGCCTGGCATCAGTAATTGCACACTGCAGACTTCAGGGGATTCAAATCTACCCATATCTGGACGACTGCCTGATACAAGCGGACAACAAGGAAAATTTGTTAAAGGACTTGGACTATGCCATCCAACTATTACAGGCCTTGGGATACACAGTCAACATCCAAAAATCAAGACTTGTTCCATCCCAAAGAATAACCTTTTTGGGTGCAGATCTAGACACAACTACCCAAATGGCCTTTCTCACAGAAGAAAAACAAAAACAAAAACAACTTCCAGATTACTTCAAGAATCTGACAAGACAAACTCAGCTGACTGCAAGGAAAATCCTGCAGGCCCTGGGTTACATGGCATCCTGCATAATTCTAATTCCATAAGCCAGGCTGCATATGAGAAAATTGCAATGGTACCTAAGGAGTGTATGGACTCAGCACAGTCACAGCTTAGAAACTTTGATTCCACTCATCCCTTGCCTTCAAAAGGAATTCCTGTGGTGGGCTCAAGCCTGCCAGTCCAACAGGGGGTTGCCTTTCAACAAACCAAAAGCAAACCAAACCATCACCACGGACACTTCAGACCGAGGTTGGGGAGCACACATGGAGGACAAATGTATCCAAGGGCTATAGTCTCAAGGACAGCTACGCATGCACATAAACCAAAAGGAAATGCTGGCAGTGATACACGCAATCGAGGCTTTCAAACCTTTCCTTCAACAGGGCCACCTGCTAATAAGGACAGACAACACCACAGTTATGTGGTACATAAACAAGCAAGGAGGCACGCATTCCTACCCTCTATGCAGACTGGCTATGAATCTATGGGAACTTTGCTTGAAACTCAATATACAACTACAGTCCCAGTTCATGCCAGGGAAAGACAATACTCTGGCAGACAGCTTAAGAAGAACTACCATGGATGCACACGAATGGATGCTGCACCCAGACATCATCTTACTCATAACACAAACATGGGGAAGGCCGGAGATAGATCTGTTCGCCTCACCCCACAATCATCAACTGAAAATTTTTTGCTCAGGGACATACCACCCACAAGCATGGAAGGTGGACTCTCTTTCTTTCAGCTGGAAAGCTCAAAAAGTCTATGCTTTCCCACCACTCCCATTAATGTCCAAGGTTTTACTGAAGATCAGGGCAGAACAGCCAAGAGTGATTCTGATAGCTCCAGACTGGCCAAGGCAGCAGTGGTACCCACTGTTGAAGAGCTTGCCACAGACAAAACCGTAGCCTCTCCCCCTATGGCCACTTCTGACGCAGAACAATTTCAAGATCCTGCATCCCAACCTAAAAACCTTGCAGCTAACTGCCTAGAGAATACCATGACTCCTACTCAGAACAGCTTATCCCAGAGGGTAAAGGACATTATTATGGAAGCTCGCCGTCCTTCCACAAGGAAGGCATACTCAGCAAAATGGAAAAGATTTCTCATTTGGAACACAACAAAAGGCCTAGATGTGACAGTGATGAGCATGGCACATATACTGGAATACTTAGCAGAATTGTTCCACAATGGCCTGTCTTATTCTTCCATTAAGATACATGCCTCAGCAATTTCAGCAGAATACAATGTAAATCCACCTGTCTTCTCGCATCCTCTCTTAAGACAATCTCTCAGAGGAATCAAAAACATCAATCCTCCAAGGAGACCAACTTTACCTACTTGGGACCTTAACTTTGTGCTGGAAAAACTAACACTTCCACCCTTTGAACCAGCAGCATCGGCAGATCCACAGTTTCTGTCTTGGAAAACTGCATTCCTTCTGGCCATAACTTCAGCAAGAAGAGTATCTGAGTTACAAGCTTTAATGGCAGTGCAGCCATTTCTTATTTTTCATCAAGACAGAGTTTCATTAAGAACCAATCCTACTTTTATGCCAAAGGTGGTATCTAGGGTATCCTTGAACCAAGCAATTCACTTGCCTACATTCTTCCCAAATCCACAAAATAAAGGGGAGAAACTTCTACACACTCTGGATATACACAGACAATTACGCTACTATTTGGACAGAACTAAAAGTTACAGAAAGACTGACCAACTGTTTGTAGCATATGCTGCTGGGGCACAAGGAAAAGCAATTTTCAAACAGACAATTTCAAAATGGATAGGAAATTGCATTCGCTTTTGCTACTTTCATGGAAAGACTGTTCCTGTGAATATTAGGCCTCATTCCACGAGAGCCACAGCCACCACTACAGCCTTCCTAAGAGGGGTGGCTACCAAGGACATTTTAGAAGCTGCTACATGGAGCTTCGTGCATACATTTGCTAAGCATTACAATTTACCTTTATACTCCAGATCCAGAGCAGGTTTTGCTACAGCAGTCCTGCAGGGTATCTTAACTACACCATCATTTTCTTAGTACCTCCACCCCCAGATTGGCTATGGTATTCTACCCATATGTTATGACTGCAGATGCATCCTTGAAGGACATAGTACAGTTTTGTACCTACCATAAATGTAGATGTCCGATAGGTATGCATCTGCAGTCAGGTTTACCCTCCCTCCTTCCCCTCTGTGGTATTCCTAGGTTGATTACCCCTCCATTAGCTAGCTGGGGGAATCTGTTATGGTGTAGTTGTTTGTATATTTATATATATGTATATATTTTTGCATTATGTTTGGAATCTTTTTGCATTTTTATCCAAATTTAGCCTTCATAGAGGGCACCTGGCATCTGGGGCAAGAAAAACTGAGGAAAATGGCGTTGGCTGATGCTTTTATACCCCAGACGCTCTGACGTCGGGGAAAGTGCGACATCAGCCGAGGCCAGGCCCAGACTTTGGAATCTGGCTGACCGAAGGGCTGCCTGAGGCAGGACAAACCCATATGTTATGACTGCAGATGCATACCTATCGGACATCTACATTTATGGTAGGTACAAAACTGTACTTTCCCTCTCTTCCTCCCCTCGCTGATGCTTCGAGTTTTAGCCCTTTTGTTTAGTTTTTAAGTAGTTAGTTTAGTGCATAGCTGTCTTCTTCCCCCCCCTCCCAGCTTCTGTGTGCTTTCTGAGGTGTGGTGAGTGAGTGTGTTGTAGAGAAATAGTTTTCTATAAGTTGTTTAAAAATTTCTCAGTCTTTTTGTTGGGGAAATGGCAGATCTTAAGCCCAGTCTTTAAGAGGTGCACTGAGTGTGGCCACAAATTGTTACCCGTTGATGGCCACACACTGCGTAATGTGTTTGGATGCGGCCCATTTGACCACTGATTGTGCTATTTGCATGGGTTTTAACCCGCGCGCCCTTAAGGATAGATGGGCCAAGTTATCTTTGAAAGGCCTTCTACATTCTACGGAGGCGGCTGCCTCCTCTTCTGCTTCAGTCACAGCGGTTGCTGTGGCTGCTTCTCCTCCTCCTTTTGTCCTTCCTTCTCCTCCCTCCCAGGCTGGGACTCACCCTCCCACTTCTAAGCCTATGGAAGCAGAGAGCAGGAAAGGCAGAGAGAAGGAGAGAGCACCAGTCAGAGAAAAGAAAGACGTCCCCGGACCTTTCAGCTCCATCAGGAACTCCCACCAAGAATAAGTCTAGGCACAGTGACTCCCCTCGGCTCCCATCTCCCAGATTTTCCCCGGGGCCAGAGGAGCCACCACCACCTAGAGCATCGGTTCCTCGACCCGCCAGGTTGGAGTCCATGGCTTCGTTGTGGTCCACCCGCAGCCTTTCTGAAGTCGACAGATAAAATGATGTGGAAGTTCATTTGCGCACATATTCAGATGGGAGTCTTGCCAGCCCCCTCTCCCTCTGGAGGGGGGGGGCTCGCTTCACTTCTTCACACCAATATCTCCTTCTCCGATCTGACCCCATTTTCAAAGTACATGGATCCGAGGATGGCCTTGGTCAGGGGGTCAGCGCCGACGGTACCTATCTCCTCGATGCCGGCAGCTGCTTGGAGCTTGTCGGATCCGACCAGTTCGGATTCAAGTGGCTCTCAGAAGCTTGGGTGTTGGATCCGAGGAAGTGGAACTTTTTCCATCGGCTCCGACGTTGTCTGGCCAAGTCCCCCCCGGAGCTCCGTCCACTTTGGGCCCGACTCCGATTCTCGCATCGGATCCAGGGAGAGAGGTCCCCTTACTCGTGGCCCAGGAAGCTCATTCTCCCTCGGCGTTGACATGGTAGAAAGGGTTCCCTCCACTGGATCGAGGCCCTTGACTGTATCTTCGGACTCCGCCCTGAGTCCCTCTGCTTTGTGTGCGAATCTCATCAATTTACCTGAGGGACAGCCCATGCTCGAGGATCCCCAGGCGGTTCCCCTGAGGAACAAGTGGCTTGCAAGTTCCCCCCGGAGAGCCCCACAGGAGATGTAACTCGCAAGCATACGTGCAAGAGGAGGCACTTGGACCCCCCCCCCCCCCCGAGTCCCTCATTGAGGACATGGATTTGGATGACGGGGAAGGTTTCCTCCGAGCACCTCCCAAGGATGTCTCCGAAGGAGACATCATGGAAATCTTACGCCAGCAGGGAGGTTGATCCACCCCAAAACCTTCCTCTGACGAATCCATGTTCCTGGAGGCTTTCGGCATGGGCCAGTCTACTTCCTGGGTGTCCCCTCCTGCAGATCCTTTGGTGGACTTGGTCACCTCGCGGGCTTGGAAGCAGCCGGACACTGTATAACCAATCCTTAAAATGCCCAGAAAAAATTTTGAGCCCCCTCACAGATAGACCAGCATGGAATAAAAAGTCCCTTGTAGACGCTATGGTGATAGCAGCAGCCACCAAAAAGGAACTAGCCCAGGAGAGTTCCTTGGTTTATTAAGTCTAGGATGATGGACCGCCTAGGGAAGCGGGTTTATGCATCAGCAACCTTTTCCATCAGTGCGCTGAACTATCTGGCCCACGTTTCTAGACTACAGCGCGACCTAGTTGAGAAACTGGCTGAGTCTCCCCCAAAGTCCATGTCACAGGAGGACAGAGACACGTTCTCCGCGAGGATGGCTACTTTGACAACGGTTTCAAACACATCCATGCGACCCCTCTCACATGCTACTGAAGGAGCGGCTGGGCCCGGTGTGTCCATGAGGTGTAACGCCTGGCTTAGATTATGTCAGTTCACGGAACCCTTCAAGGCGTCTTTTGTGAATGCCCCTTATGATGGTTCTATACTCTTTCGTAAGACCGTCCGAGACACCTTGGTCCAGAGTAAGAAAGACAGAAAGACACTGTCTGCCCTTGGAATCCGCTTCTCAAACCCGCCTTTTCCTGGAATCAACGAGGGCAAAAGAAGATGTGGTTCTGGAAGTCTCAGTATTCCCGGGACACTCAGGGCTCTGCTTCCCCTAGAGGCAGAGGGGGACAGGATAGATGCTGGCCCAGAGGTAGAGGGGGTCCGAGGAATTTTGGGTCTCAAGAACCTTTCTCGGACAGGCCCACACAGCAACCCTGAGGGGTTGCCCAACTCTGCTCTGCTCTGGAGGCAGTCAGGGGTCACCTGTCGTTGCACCTGACGGCATGGCAGTCCATATCATCAGACCATTGGGTGCTTCAGATAATTTCCAGAGGATACTCAATCCCATCTGTGGTTCATCCCAAACCTCTCAAATATCTCCCGGATATACCACCCGTGCAAAGGGAGGCAGGAGCATTAGAAATCTCCAAGCTGCTAGAGAAATGAGCCATCAAACCCGTCCCCACAGATCAGTCCAGATCGGGCATCTACTCCAGGTTTTTTTTGGTGCCAAAGAAAACAGGGTACTTAAAGCCCATTCTGGGCCTATCTACTCTGAACCTGTCAGTTGCCAACGAAATATTCTGGATGGTCACCTTACAGTCCATCATGCCGTACCTGCAAGAAAGTGACTGGATGTGCTTGTTCGACCTCCAGGATGCTTACTATCACATAAAGATGCACAAAATATCCAGGAAGTTCCTCCGCTTCCGGCCAGGAGCCTATCATTACCAATTTTGAGCCCTACCCTTTGGTCTCACCACAGCCTCCATGGTGTTCACCAAAGTGATGGCAGTAGTAGCGGCTCACCTGAGGCTTTAGGGGATTCAGGTCTACCCTTATCTGGATGATTGGCTCCTTACTGCTCCCACAAAACGTCTACTTTGTTGGACCAGAGATTATCTCCTAAAGCTTGCACTCCACTTTGGGATTACAGTCAACACAACCAAATCTTTTCTGAACCCTGTCCAGATGGTAGAATACACAGGTGATAGAATACACACGCACAACCGTCTCCTCCTTCCAACAAACACAGATGTATGTGAGAGATGAAACTACATAGCCAAACTAGAGGCCAAGCTCTCATAACCCAAGACTGGAACAGTCAGTCAGGAGGAGAAGGGAAAACACTTGCACCACACCACCAGTCTCACACAGACCAGTTATATCTGCACCAGCAAACAACACACAAAAACATATTCGGAGGCTCTAAATAAAAATCTCTCAAAGCAGCAGAGACCTCCAAAGCAGACATCCAAGCAACCTCCACCCTCTAACAACACGTATCACATACTTCACAAAGTCAGTGTGCCATGCAGTCACAGCCCTTAAGGCTAAATAACGCACCCAATACACTAATAATAGTTGACTCTATTGTTAGGCACACTGACGTCCCACTCGCTAGACTGAACAAGGAGAAGGATACTGTACGCTGCCTGTCGGATGCCAGGATCCGCCACATAAGACAAGCACTCAGGTCACTCCAAAACAAGTACAAATATGACTCTGTCATTGTCCATGTTGGTGTGAACGACCTGAGACGTACCTCCCTGGACTGCATGAAAAGAGACATAGAGGAGCACTCTGATCATGTAGCCCAGGCCGGTATGACCCTGACCCTGAGTAGCATCTTTCCCTCACCAAGAATGATTCCACAGTATAAAGGTAAAATGATCAGTTTTAACAATTGGCTAAGCTATTGGTGTCGTTCAAAGGGGATCCAGTGTCTGTCAGCCTGGGATGACATGCTTGACAAGTCACGCTACTTCGCCAGAGATGGCTTGCACCTGTCGCCCTTAGGCTTTCGAATACTTACCAAAGCTCTTGCCACCCCCATAGTGCCTTTTTTTAGGCAAGGCTCAAAAGACAAACCCACCTCCATAAACAACACAAGTAACCAAAAACTGAGGGTAATGCTACTCAATGCCAGAAGTCTAAACCTCAAAATGCACGCACTTGAGGCACTCCTCAGCATGGAGAAAATCGATATCTGTGCAGTAACAGAAACCTGGTTCAAGGCTCCAGAGAGCACCCCAGCACTACCAGGCTACAACTCATACCATACCTTTCGGCCGCAGAACCCGGACTGAAATACAAAAGGAGGGGGTGTATTCATTTTCATAAAGGATACCCACACCTCCAGGTTAGTAGCACAGCACGAGGCCTCGGAGACCATCCATATGCAACTAACAGTGAGCAAAGCTGTTTTTCAGATCGTAGCTTGCTAAAGATCACCCATCTTGTCTCAGGACCCCCCACTCAGCATTCCTGAGAACATTGGAAAATATGAAGGTCCTACCAAACACCATGATATTGGGTGATTTCAACTACCCAAACATTGACTGGGAAAATTACTCAAGTACAAACTCCTTTGCCTAACACTTCCTAGAGTTTATAAACTCAAATGCCCTGGAACAACTAGTCACCACTCCCACAAGGGGTGACAACATATTGGACCTGATCATCACCAACATGGGGGATCAGTGTTCCACACCAGAGGTAAACCCCTTGCTGGTAAGATCAGACCATAAACTAATCACACTGGACATCCACATCCCGACCCCACCCCCAGTCAAGGAAACCACTGTGAAAAACTTTTCAAAAGCAAACTTCACACTTCTCAAGACTGAGGTGGAAAGTTTCAAAGCCCCCTTGCTAAAGGATAATGCTGCCCAAACCGCTGAATCCTTTACAAATGCA
Organism: Protopterus annectens; assembly: GCF_019279795.1. NCBI lineage: Eukaryota > Metazoa > Chordata > Ceratodontiformes > Protopteridae > Protopterus > Protopterus annectens. The sequence goes on from NC_056749.1 coordinate 459,436,093, forward strand.
TTCTATGAGCACCTACAGGAATGCATGGATCGAGCCATCCCAAGTAAAACCAAGACTCACTTTTCCAAAAAAAGGAAACCAGTCTGGTGGTTCCCGGCTATAAATAAGCAATACAACAGGTGGAGGAAACTATTACATGATAGAGCAAAATCCCAAAAAGGAAAGGCATCCCTGATCAGTATTAGCAAGAAACTACGATCCCTCATAAAATCTTCCAAGGCCAGTTTCGAAAGAAAAATTGCCAAAGACTCTAAAGATAATCACAAAGCCTTCTTCAGCTCTGTCAAGAATCTAGGTGGCAACTCTCAGATCTGCTCTGAGCTAGTGCAAAATGGCAACAAATACACTGAACCAACTGACATTGCCAACATCCTGGCTGACAGGTTCAGTGCAAACTTTACCCCCTCTCACCCCCAAAAGGGCCCGTGTCCATCCCAGAAGAATGTAGAGCCCCAAACATCACAGACACGCAGGTGAAGACAGCCCTCTCCAAAGCCAAAAACACAACAACAATGGGACCGGATGGTATCCCAGGCTGCGTCTTACACGAGCTCCAAAATGAACTAAACCCTCACCTAAATTCACTGTTCAAACTCAGCCTTACCACAGGCTATGTACCCAAAGAATGGCATACAGCAACAGTTATCCCGCTCCACAAAGGTGGTGCCACAACAGATCCTGGGAACTATCGCCTTATAAGCCTGACTAGCCTGGTCTGCAAAGCTATGGAGCGCATCATCATGGAACTCATTAACAGAGACATTGGGAACCTCCAGAAACTGGACCCTACCCAATTTGGCTTTGTTAAAGGCAAATCCTGCCTCTTAAACCTAGTTGACTTCTTTGAAACAGTTATCAAGGCTATAGATGAGGGAAAGGTAGTCCACACAGCCTACCTGGACCTCGCTAAGGCCGTCAACACCATTCCCCACTCTGGCATTATAGATAAGCTTACTAGCTTGAACATCAACCCCTATGTCACGAGATGGGTTGCCAGCTGGCTCACGGATAGAACTCACATGGTCAGAGTTGCGGGTGCCATGTCCGACTCTAAACCTGTTACAAGTGGCGCCCCATAGGGCTCAGTCCTGGGACCCCTCCTGTTCATTATATACTTCTCTGAGGTACAGGCAAGCACGGAAGGACTATGGCTGACCAAGTTCGCAGATGACTGCAAACTGGGGGCCATAATCGACTCTCCGGCTGACACAGACATCCTCCAAAAGGGTCTCACGGAGACGAACACCTGGTGTCAGAACCATGGCCTCAAACTAAATGCCAAAAAGTGCATGGTCATCCCCTTTGGGAAAAACAAAGTGCTCACTAATTATCACATAGGTGGTAATACACTAAGTACGGAAGATGTAATTTGGGATCTGGGGACCCAGGTAGATAGCAACCTCTCCTTTGATAATCACATTGCCAAAGTGGTTAGAAAATCCTTCTATGTAGCCTACCTAATCACGAAAGAGTTCACATGTAGATCGAGAGGGCATTGTGCCCCTCGATTCATCACTCATCAGGCCCATAATAGAGTACAATGCCCCATTTGAAATGTACCTTACTCGACACCTGCAACAGCTGGAAAGACCACAGAAGTACCTCACCAAAAGGATCGTGGGCCTCAAACAGATGCCCTATGCAGCTCGACTAAAAAAACTCCAGCTCTACTAGGTTATTTACCATCTGTTCAGAGGTGATCTCTGCTTGACGTACAAGGCCATGTCCAACCCGGAATTAAAGGATATGCTCCACCTCGAGAAAAGCAAATCTCTTAGAGCCACATGCTCCAGGGATTTCAACCTTAGCACAACAATAAAGAGGACATGCTGGAGGGATAGAGTCCTGTCCCAGAGACTTCCATCGCTCTGGAATAGAATCTCAATTTATGTTAGGCAAAGCCCCTCACTGACTCTTCGAGAAATCTTGAAGAATGGATGGGAAATCGTAAATTTACCCCTGGGATCAATTCAATGGCCCTGCTGGACAGAGGCCCAGGAAACTTAAAAGGGAGGCGAAAGCCAACACATTCTGGCTAGGCTTATAAATACCCTTCGACAGATAGCCTAGTACCTACCTATGAACATAGGGGCATGGATAGACACACTACAGACAAAAATCTTCCTGACCACGGAGAGAGTTCGAAACCTAAGGATGCATGTTGCCTTCATCTACCATTCTCACCTTCCCACAGCAGAATTGGTTTTGAGGGTCCTAGGTTCTATAGCAGCGACCATAATGCTTCTTCTGTGTGCTCGATTACATATGCAAATACTACAGTGGACTCTAGCGGTGCAATGGTCCCTGTTGGATCTTCCATTGTCACATCCAATGCACCTCAGCCGTGTCTGCAGGTCGTTCCTTCTTTGATGGATGCATTCTCTGGAAATTCTGGAGGGGGTGACCTTTTGTTCCAGCTCCTGTCCAAGCCACAGTGAACATGGATGCCTCCCAAATTGGATGGAGGGGAGAATTGTTCGGGAATGACAGTCCAAGGCCTGTGGTCCCCTATTGAGACCAGTTTGCATATAAAGGTGAGTGTGGTCCTTTTCGCATTGCGGGCCCTTCATGCCTTTCTACCTCTGGGAACTATTGCAATTTAATCAGACATGTCAGTGGTCTGGTATATCATCAAACAGGGAGGGACCAGATCTTTTCCCCCTTTGTCGCAAGGCTATGAGAGTTTGGGAATGGGCGATCTCTACCGGTCGCTTTCTGACAGCAACGCACATTCCGGGACGGTCAAACATTCTAACAGACAGACTAAGTCGGACTATTCTGATGCCTTACGAAGATCTTTCTAGAGTGGGGTTGGCCTTGCTGTGATCTCTTAACATCAACTTCCAATGCGAAGCGCAGCAAGTTCTTCGCTTTGAACCCCCAGCCGGGGGAATCCCCCAGAGACGATCTAGTCCATGCTTGGCCTCCCGATCTTCTGTATGATTATCCTCCTGTCCCCCTTATCCCGAGGTTTCTACAGAAAGCTTGCCGACTGGGGAGCAAAGTGATCCTCATTGCCCCGTTTTGGCCTCTCCAGGTATGGTTTCCCTTCCTTTGGCCTTATCTTCTGGCTCCACCTTTGATCTTAGATCCTGTTCAGGATCTCATTTCACACCCTTCGAGGGTCCCTCATCCAAGTCTGGACAGTTTGAAGCTCATGGCTTGGCTGCTTCAGTTCCCTTAATTGCTAGAACTCCTGGATTGTCTTCTTTAGTCAGGTCTATTCTGGTGGCCGCTCATAAATCATCCACCAGGAAGGTTTATCTAGCAAATGGAAATGTTTTTCCTTTTGGGTTTCTCAAAGGAGTTTAGACCCCTTCATGGCTCCTGTTTCAGCTATTCTGGATTTTCTGGCAAATATTTTTCATCAAGGAGCTAGTTCTTCTACAGTCAAGGTTCAACTAGCTGCCATTTCTCATTTTCATTTGGGCATGAATTCTGCTTCTTTAGCCTCTTCCAGATTGTGTAAAGCTTTTATTAAAGATACCTTCCTATTACGTCCTCCGGTCAAAGATCCCATTCCTCCATGGGACCTTACTTTGGTTCTTCAAGCGTTGGTCGCTCCATCATTTGAACCTGCAGCAACCATAGATCTTTAGTTTTTGTCTTGGAAAACAGCATTTCTAGTGGCTATCACCTTTGCTAAGAGGGTTTCAGAACTGCAAGCATTGTCTGTTAAAGTTCCATACATGATTTTCCATAAGGACAAGGTTTCCCTTCGCAATAATCCTTTCTTTCTCTCAAAAGTAGCATCACAGGTTAACATCAATTTCTCTGTTTTCTTTCCAAATTTTGCTAACAAAATGGAATACAGGCTACACTTGTTGGATGTTCATAGACGGTTAGGATTCTATTTACACAGGACTAGAACCTTTCGCAAATCTGATCAATTGTTTTTGTCCTTTTCTAAACCCTTTTTGGGTAAACCTGTCTCCAAGGTTACCATTGCTAGGTGGATTGCCTTGTGTATCCTTCAGATCTACAAGGATAAAGGTTAGTCTCCGCCGGGTCAGGTGAAAGCTCACTCGACTAGGTCCATGGCTACTTCTGCGGCCCTTTTGGTCGAGACTCTCACTGGATGATATTTGTTCTGCAGCTACTTGGTCCTCTTCTCATACCTTTATTTCTATTGGTTTTGATTTCTCGAAGGAGAGCATCCTTTGGTTCCACGGTGCTCCGGAATATCCTTTCATGAGGGCCACCCAGGTATTTAGTAGCTGGGGACTCTGTCCCACAGGTTGAAGATCAAATGCAGTAAACTACTTCAGATAAAGAAGTTATGTACTCACCATAACTTTCCATCTGAGTAGTTCTACTTCATTTGTCTTCAACCGTCCCTCCCTCCTTCCCCCTGGGCTTACCATATGGACAGCCTTTTTGTCTGATTTTAGGTTTGTAAGGTGTTTTTTGAGGTTGGGTTCTCAGTGTAAGTTACAGCAAACTCGATCTGGGGGTTGGGAGATAGTGGTGGTGTATTATGAGTAAGGGAAGGAGCTTGGAGCTCTGAGCAGATACTAGTGAAATTGCTGGCTCGGATCCAATACGGATCCGGTACCCACAGGTTGGACAAATGAAGTAAAACTACTCAGATGGAATGTTATGGTGAGTATATAACTTCTTTTTCTTGGTTTATTAGGATACTAGAGAAATCTCAAAATTATTGTTAAATACTTTAATACAACTTTTTCTGGGGGTAATGATAGTGATTGTATAATGTATAAGATTTTTTGGTAAGATAATAATTTTGATTATAGACAGCCTGTCTTCCACCTTGAAGAAAATGTTATTCCATTTGTCTGTTAGATTCTTGATATTGTTTATATTGTTAGTGTAATTATAATTTATTATATTATCTGTTATAATTATTCCAAAGTAATTTTCTTCTCTTTGACAACATATTTGATGAATTTTTTTTTATTCTATTCTTATTTGTATTTATAGGTAGCATTTTTGTTTTGTCATCGTTAAATGTTACACCAGATTTTCTTTGAAATATATCCATTGCTAAGAAAACTGCAGAAAGAGAATTATCATTGTCATTTAATGTCAGTAGGATACCATCAACAAACAGATGAATTTGAGTTTAAATTATTATTTATGTTAATAGCTTTTATAACTACATTTGATCTGAGAAAATTGGCAAATGTTTCCATAATTATGGTAAAAAGCAGAGTTGAAAGAGAGTTTGATTCCTTTCAAAATTTGTATAGAATCAGAAGTAAAAGTACATATTTTAGCATATGCAAAACAATCATTATAAAGAAGATTAATAAGATCTGTGAAGTTACTTAAGAAATTATATTCTTCCAAAACCAGCAAGAGATATTTCCAGTTTACCAAGTCAAAAGCACTGTTAATATCAAGACTCATTAATGTTAAGTTCTCTCTTGTTTTATTTGCATATGCAGTTATTGTGATTATTCTTTTAATATTATCATAAGTGTTTCTCGTTAAGATAAAGCCAGTTTGATCTTCGTCAATCATGGAGGGTAGAATATATTTTAATCTATTAGCATGAATTGCCATGAACAGTTTATAATCTACATTTAAAAGAGAACTCATCCTGTTTGAAGAGCATTCAGTAGGATCTTTGTCAGCTTTTAAAACCGGAGAGAGAAGGATACATTTCCAGGAAGGCTAGGTCCTTGACTGTAGAAAAAAACTTGTGTAGTATGTCTAGGGCTTCTTTGGGTAACTGTTTATAAAGTTCAGTAATAATCCCATCATTACATGGTGCTTTATTAATTTTCAGTTTAGAAATTTGAGTTTGAAGTTTAGATATAAAGTTCAGTTTGTCAGTTAATTTCATTTGGTCATCAGATACTTTGTTTTTTATATTTTTGATAAATTTAATTATTTCTTCTGGATCTATTAACATATTATTGTGATTGACTTTATTATAATAATCTCTGAATTCCTTTAGAATATCTTCTGTTTCATTTACTTTTTCTTCCTTTGAGAGTAGACTGCATATATATGACTGGGCTTACTGAGTAATTTTGTTTTTTTTTTTTTTTTGGCTAAATTGCCCATCACTTTTGAGTTAATAGAGAATTTGATCATCTTAAACTTCTTAAGGTTGATTTTAGTTTTATGATTTAAAATTTCCAATTATTTGTTGTTTAGCTTATTAATCTTTTCTATATTATTATTTTTATTTGTCTGATTTTCTAATTTTAACTTGTCAAGTTGTTCTTGTATTTCATGTAATTCTTTGTCCTATTGTTTTTTTATTTGACAACCAATTAGTAACTCTACCAAAAAGATATGCTTTTAGTGCATCCCATAAGTACGTTTCTGAAGTATCTTCTATATTATTAATTTCTATAAAGGAAAGGATTTGTTTACTAAAAGAAGGTCCTTAAATTCTTTAAACAAGTTATATATGCTGGTGATCTTCTGATTTTAACATTATTATTAGATTTCAAAAATAGCTCAAAGGCAATTGCATTGTGATCCAAACCCGGACAATTTATTGTTTTGACTTTGCCTAGTGTATCAGTTAAGTCATTAGAGACATATACTCTGTCAATTCTGGATTACATTCTATGTCTATGGAACAATGGGTAAAAATAACGAATTTGATTCTGAAAATTCATTTATGTCTCTAAGATGAAACAATTCAGTACATTTTAACAATTCCTTTACAGATGCCTGTATTCTCCTTTTACCTGTTGTGTTAGGTTCACTTGGTGACAATATACAATTTAAGTCTCCTGCTAGAATGATATTGCCTTTCGAGATTTGAATTACTTGTTCTAGGTGTTGGTCAACTGTTTTTATTCCTATTCCAGAAATCCAGTACAAGTTAAGAGTTAATATTCTCTTACTATGTTTATAGTTTCAGTACAAAGCATACCTTTGTCATCTTGATATTTCTGTAACCATAGGTATAGGCAGTGAATTTCTCCTTAATGTCGCACCCCCTCCTTTTTGTATTATATTGTGAACTAGGTAATATAGTATAGTTTTTAGTGTTTAGCCTGTCTGCCTTCTGTTAATAAGGGTGTTTCCTGTAAAAAATAAATAAATAAATAACTTAAGAATTAAACAACTTCAAATATCTGTTTAAGCTACCCCCGTCACATCCATTATATTAATCCATTGACATTCATGGAAATACAGTTAAATGCCATTTGTCCTACTGATCAAAAGTATACATGTAGTTCTCATAGATAATGACACTGTTAGTAAAGAACTGCTTAGTAATCATCATGTGAACATTAACATTTGAAGGTTTGATTAGATGTAAAATAGTTACTATTGTGGACACAAAAAAAAAAAATGCTAAAAAATATAATTATCATTAAATATTTGCTTTTAACATCCCTCTTACCCCCATGGAGTTTAACACTGCTTGCTCGGATAGTTTAACCATGCAAGCAAACACATCCCTCCAGTACTCTGACAAAAAAACAGAACAACTCAGTCTACTCTACTACAATCAAATATAACCTCATTAACAGTAAAATAAAAATGAAACTCTATCCTTTAAAGCATTGTTTATATAGAACAATTATTTCACATCTTAACTTATTGTTTAGCATATACATTCTCCAGTTTTGCGTGTTCATTAAAGTGATAAAGTAGGCGGCCACGATGGTGCAGTGGTTAGCGTTGCCGCTTCACAGCAAGAGGTTCTCCAGTTCGATCCGTAGCTGGGGTGCCTTCTTTGTGGAGTCTGTATGTCCTCCCTGTGGTCGCGTGGGTTTCCTCCGGGTGCTCTGGTTTCCTCCTATATCCCAAAGACATGCTGCAGGTGGATTGGACACTGTAAATTGGCCCTAGGTGTGAGTGTGTGCATGTGTGTGCCTTCTGTGGAAGGTTGGGCGCTGGGCTGGCAACTTGACACCGTAAAACTCTACTGCCAATCATGAGCGGACAGGTGATCCGCTGTGGCGACCCCTAACCGGGAAAAGCCGAAAGAAGAAGAAGAAGATTAAAGTGATAAAGTAAGATATGATTACATCTCTTATAATTGTTCCTTATCTACGCATAGTTTTGAAATTCATCAACTAATAGTATAAAATATGAAGGACTGCTGCACAGGAATTTAAAATGTTTTGTGGTGCCCACCATAAGATTGTACTTTCAGACCCTTCTATTCCCTCTTTATAAGATTATATTAAAGTAAATGAATAGTTGTTCTATAATGTTTAAACAATATTTCATTTTATTTATATTCAGTGGTTTATTACTGTAAATTAAAGCCTCCTATATTATTTTTATCAAGTACATAGTTTGCTTCTTTTGCTTTATGTATGAGACTTTCAAGTGTATTGACAACATATTCATATCATGTATGTCAAACCTCTAATAATAAAGCTCTAAACATTATATGTTTTACTTTTCAGTGACAACTACTATCAAACTTCAACTGTTTGCTTTCAAATATATTTACTTATAAATATATTCAAATGTATTTCACAGTATGTGTGACTTAAATAATTGTTTCCCTTCTTCAGTGCTAGTTCATATGTCTGTCTAGAGTTGCAGTGAAATTTGAGCTTATGCATATTTGAAAGGGTTCAGGCTTTTATTCAAATTATCCTTCTAAAGCTGCCTGTCAGACAGTTTGTGAATGTGATTAGCTCTGTTATCTTGTTTAGACAGGAATTCCAACTGAACTCTGGTTGTTTACCAAAGAAAGCTTCATGTGTTTTAAAGGAAGTGAAAAAAAAAGCTCAAGCTATAGAGAGAGGGGCGTCATATCTAACTGCCACAGAAGCACATCACATAGGGACAACCCATCAGTCACAATTTCCATATCTTACATATTGAACCTGAACATTCTATCTATGTATAGAGACTATTTCAAAGTCATTTAAAACTTCACAATCTCTCCACTGTTAAACATCTAAACATACATCCATAGCAACTGCAATCACCCCATTCCCCAATCCAGCACGTCATAAATCATTATATTAAATATAGTAGTAACATATTATCTGAAGACTAGGCACTAGGAAACACGCAGCATTTAGGTTTTAGTATTAGTTTTAGTGAAACAGCTTTTCTAATGTTACAGTAGTTAATGCTTACATTGAGTTGTTTCCACACTTAGGTGAATATGTTTATCTGTCATTTTTTTTTGTGTACCAGTTAAGTAGCAGTTTTAATTTAACACTATTAATGTCTTTCCTTTTTTATAAAAAGAAAGTATGAGCTGTCACTCATAGTGTGTTTCTCTTTAGGAGGTAACTGCAGTTTATATGAATTAAACAACTTTCAATTCAGCTATGTGTTATACTGCAGCTATTTTCTACTTCAAACATAAAGTTAACATTAGTTCCTGAGTAAGGAATTCTGTATGGAACCCTTCACATCATATACTAGTATAAATGCTGTATGATGTTCTTCGTGTTTCACTGTTGCAGTCATTACATTTGGGTTATCTGCTTGCAGATAGCCCTCAGTCAGCCTGATTAACAAAGTCTTGGTTCCTGCGTGGTTGCTGTCCCTTCTTCCATGACGTCAGGTCGTCAGGGGTATAAAACATGCAGCCGACGCCATTACATCAGTCTTTCTTGCCATGCGGTGCACGAAGCAGAAGCAGTTTGCAAGTGCTGGTCGGCCGACTCCTGAAATTTTCGTTTTCGAGTTTCAAAACCGAAGTCTTCAACTAAAGCTAAGTACCCCATTGGGGAAACTTTTTCTTGCTCCTTACCGATGTCAGTAAAAGTTAATAATTGCATTACTTGTGGATAGCAAATACCTCATAAAGATTTTCATTTGTACTGTATTCCTTGCCTAGGCCCTGACCACGACATACCTTGCTGTCGGTTTTGTGCTTTATTTAATCAATGCACTATCCGTCGTCGGTATATTTTCGCCTCTAAATATTTCGGTTCTCGGTTTAATTATCCTGAAATGTCATCGGTTAGCCGTCTGACTTCTGGGATTCCAAAAAAATAAAGACAGAGACAGGCCACCGAGGTCCAACACTGCCGATGATTCTTCTCCTAAGCCGGTCACCAGTTCGCCGGTACTCAGTGAGGCTTTTTCGCAGCCTCTGATACCCGCTACTTCTGATTCGCAGGCCTCTACTGAGACCCATTCGGAGTCCGGTATGCCGCAAGATGCTTCATCTGTGGAACCCGCGGATGTCTCTACCTTGGATGGGTCCGGAGCCACTGTGCAGGCACCGGCTTCTGAGGGTGTATTCAGGCCTACGGACTTGCATATTCAACCGATGCCTCCTTCTTCAATTAGGCCTAAATCTCGAACCATGCCTAAAAAAACGACTCTCAGGCCACATGTTCAGGCCTCTATGCCTAAAAAACAAATGATAAGAATGGCTGAAGATCTAATAACTCTAATCCGGGGTAGCCACCCCCCCACCCCTTCTAAGAGGCCAAGGACTGAAGTTGTTTATGAATCTTCTGACCAGGATTCTGTTTTTTCTGATTCTTCTGATGATCTGGATTTACCCTTATCTACTTATGAGGATTCTGATGCAGAGGACTGCATTCCCTCTGCTTCCCCTCCAGAGGATTTTTCTTTTGGGGAACCCTTACATACTTTAAGGGAGCATTTCCACTGGGAAAGCCAGGATTTTTCTGATTCAAACAAGAGGTTTAGGGATTTCTTACTCTTACCTCAGCATAGGCCTTTAGCTATTCCTCCTGTACTAGACATTGTTGATAATGCTTTTTTGGAATCTAGTTTGGCCCCTGATTCCTTGCCTCCTGCTCCCAGAAAACCTGACAGATACTACAGGGACCCTGAGTCACCAAGTTCCTTTTTAAAAATTTTATTGCGGATCCAGAGACTATTTCACAGGGGCCCAAGGGCATTAAGGCTTCTACTGCTAAAAATCCTACCCCTTCTGATAGAGACTCCAGGGCACTGGCTAGATGTGGTAAGAAGGTTTATACTTCTGCAACCTTGGCCATTAAGGCTTTAAACTGTCCGTTTCATATGTTAAAGTATCAGCAACATGTTATTGGGTTGATTAAACAGAAAATGATGTTGATTCCAGACTGTGTGGAAAATAAAGAATTACAGGATTTAATGCATTATGCTGAAAAAGTTGGAAAACATACTTTGCAATGTGGTTTTGATTCTTCAGAGGCCTCTTGCAGGGCTGTTACTGGTTCTGTGCTCAGAAGGCATGCTTGGCTTAAGGAGCAATCTTTGCCTGATCATGTTAAAGCAAAATTGTTGGATGCTTCCTTAAATCAGGACCGCCTGTTTGGCAACAAGGCTGAGGAAGTTCTTAAAAAGATAGAAGATAAAGCTAAATCTATGCAAACTGTTAATGATTTCTTACAAGTTCAGCCTCCTATATTTAGTAGGCACTGGCCCTCTAAGAATTGGTCCTTTCCTGCCCCTTCCAGGTCTTCTCAAGCCAAACCCAGACACAGCAAAAACCCCAGGTTTCAGTCCCAGGGGGCACACAGGACTATGCAGTGGGGGACCTCCACTTCCAAATCTGGGAGTAATAAGACTCCCCCCATGGTAAACCGTCTCAATGACTCTGTTTTAAAATTTCCAAGCACTTATCAACTGACTCCCCCTTTGGGGGCAAAGATTGCTCTTCATGCAAAGAACTGGGAACTCATTACCCAGGACAAATGGGTTTTAAATATAGTGTCCCAGGGATACAGATTTCACTTCCACACTTTGCCAATGCCAAGCGGGTGGCCGGACCTACCCCCAAATCAGTGGGCAGAGGCCCAAAAACAAGTACTTTCTCTCTTAAGCATCGGGGCTATACCAGAAGAGGAAAAGGGACAAGGTTTCTACTTGAGACTTTTCCTGGTACCCAGAAAAGACAATTCATGGCGTCCTATCCTGGACCTGTCTACTCTAAACACCTTTTTGGAGATTCCTATGCTAGGCAAAGATTCCTGGTTGGCAACACTAGATTTAAAAGCAGCATACCTGCACATCCCTATCAAGGAATCTTGCAGAAGATGCCTACACTTCAAAGCAGGCTACACCCACTATTCTCTACACTGCTCTTTGGCTTATCTACTGCACCCAGGGTATTCACAAAGTGCCTAGCTCCAGTTATTGCATTTTGCAGGCAAATAAATATTCAAATATACCCATACCTGGACGATTGTCTAATTCAGGCAGAATGCAAGGACATACTTTTGAATCATCTGGCCTTTGTACAATGGGTTCTAACTTGTCTGGGGTACACCATAAACGAAAAGAAATCACACCTGGTACCCTGTCAACAAATTATATTCCTGGGAGCAAGCTTGAATACAACTTCCCAGATGGCTTACCTCACGCCAGAGAAAGAAATTCATTTGACAACCTACTTCAAAGAAGTGGCCACAAAAACCCTGCTATATCTGCAAGACAAATACTGCAAGCCTTGGGTTTCAGGGCCTCCTGCATTCTTCTAATTCCATATGCAAGACTGCATATGAGGAAACTACAGTGGTATCTAAAAAGCCTATGGTGTCAACATTCTCAGGATCTAGAAGCAATGATTCCTATCATACCTTGCCTATGCCTAGAGTTCCTTTGGTGGGCAGAGGCCTGCCACCAAAACAAGGGACTACCTTTCACACTACCCCCTGCCGCCCAAACCCTAACAGATGCATCAGACTATGCATGGGGGGGGGGGGGCGAACCTGGCAGGGAAGTGCATTCAGGGCAAATGGAACCCAAATCAAATGCACCTGCACATCAATCAAAAAGAAATGTTAGCTATACAGAATTCTCTGACAGTCTTCAAGGAACACATTCTTCCAGGACAACTAATGGTAAAGATGGACAACACCACTGTTATGTGGTACATAAACAAGCAAGGGGTTACACATTCTTACCCCCCTCTGCAGACTTGCCATGGCACTGTGGAACACAGCCTTGAGCTCCCAAGTGCACCTACAAGCTCAATTCCTGCCTGGAAAATTAAATACACTGGCAGACGGACTAAGCAGAAACCTCATGGACCCACACGAGTGGAAACTGGAGCCAAGAATTTTCAGCATGTTGACAAGCAAATGGTGGAGCCCAGATATAGACTTGTTTGCCTCTCCCCAGAACTACCAATTGGACAAATGTTGCACATGAACTCCCCACAAACAAGCCTGGAAAGTGGATGATCTGTCCTTCAGCTGGAAAACCTTATCAGTCTATGAGTTCCCCCCTCTGCTCTCCAAAGTACTACTAAAAATCAAACAGGATAAACCAAGAATAAGTTTGATTGCTCCAGACTGGCCACGCCAACACTGGTACCCCCTCCTGTGCAGTATGTCACAGTTACCCCCATGGCACCTGCCTCAGACTCCTTCACTGTTTTCTCAGCAGGAGAACCAGATTCTGCACCCTCAGTTTCTAACACTGAACCTTGCAGCCTGGCTAATTACATAATCTCTCCTTTACCATTCCTCAGTGCACCTGTGATAGATATCATTTTAGAGGCAAGGAGGCCTGGTACTTGAAAATCTTATGCTGAAAAATGGAGAAGATTCTGTAACTGGAACCAATCTCAAGGGATGAGCACAGCAGTGCCCCATTTACCTCAGATTTTACAAAACTTAACTGAAATGCTTCACAAGGGCTTGTCTTTTTCTTCCATTAAAATCCACGCCTCAGCCATTTCAGCTCATTATAACACAGAACCTCCCCTCTTCTCTCATCCACTTCTCAAGCAGTTCCTCAGAGGGGCCAAAAAATTGAGACCACCCAGGAGAGCTCCAACCCCAGCCTGGGACCTTAACTTTGTTTTGGAGAAACTCACTCTACCTCCTTTCGAGCCAGCTGCTACTGCAGACTTAAATTTTCTTTCTTGGAAAACAGCTTTTCTTTTAGCAATCACTTCATCTAGAAGGGTATCTGAATTACAGGCCATTATGGCAGTGTAGCCTTTCATCATCTTTCATGCAGACAGGGTGCCCCTCAGAATCGGTCCATCCTTCATGCCCAAGGTGGTATCCAGTGTGGCTCTTAATCAGTCCATTCATTTGCCAACCTTCTTTCCCAATCCACAGAACAAAGGGGAATGGATACTGCATTCCTTAGGTGTACACAGACAACTTAGATTCTACTTGGACAGGACTAAACCTCAAAGGAAATCTGAACAACTGCCGGTGGCATTTGCTGCAGGGGCAGAGGGGAAGCCTATTTCAAAGCAAACCATTTCTAAATGGATAGGCCATTGCATTAATTTCTGCTATGAGCACCATGGAAAACCTATCCCCCAGAGGATCAGACCTCACTCCACCAGGTCTGCATCTACTTCTACAGCCTTTCTCAGAGGCGTCCCCACCAGGGACATCCTTGAAGCTGCTACCTGGAGTTCTGTACATACTTTCACCAAGCATTATCATTTGCCAATTTTCTGTAAATCCAGAGCTGGCTTTGTCACTGCAGTCTTGCAGGGCCTTATAGCTGGTCCTAATGCTATCTAAATTCCTCCTCCCAACCATAGCTTTGGGAATCTATCCAAATGTAATGACTGCAACAGTGAAACACGAAGAACATAGTACAGTTGTATGCACTTACATAAATGTAGATGCTAGAGTGTATTCACTGTTGCAGTCCTGGTTACCCTCCCTTCAGCCCCCTAACTTTTTTGGTTATACCTCTACTTTTCTTTACTATGCTTAAAAGCCTTTTTGGAGTATTTGCTTTTTTGTTGGAGGTATATCATTGTAATTTTATATTTAATTAATTCCCATTAGGGGGGCTCCTGACATCTGGGGCAAGAAAAACTGATGTAATGGCGTCGGCTGCATGTTTTATACCCCTGACGACCTGACGTCATGGAAGAAGGGACAGCAAACGACGCAGGATCCAAGACTTTGTTAATCAGGCCGACTGAAGGCTACCTGCAAACAGATAACCCAAATTTAATGACTGCAACAGTGAATACACTCGAACATCTACATTTATGGTAAGTGTACACAACTGTACTTTTCTTTTAAGGGAAACTAATAATATTTTGTCATGACTTATTAAAAATTACTCTTAATTATCTGTAAATTAGACAAGCATAAAACTGTAAATTAGACGAGCATAAGATGGGGGGGGAGGAATTCAGTTACCTTACATTAGTAGACTGCCTGTTGATTTTCTGATACTCTCTTCTACCCACTAAACGCACTACCCAGACATCCACTCTTAAGTCCTCTTACTCTATTCACCCACGCTCTCCCTCCATACCCACCTCACTCCCCTCTTGTGACAAATGCACATAGACATATAAATCCTTGATGTCATTCCATTTTTATTTGCTCTCTTCTAGCTTGCTCGGATTTAACACCCTTCCCGTCCTGATATTGAAGGAACCCTTTGAGTCTCTGACACCTCTTGCTGGATCACGTTTTCCCCAGAGGACAAGTGTGTTTTTTTTTGCTACTACAAAAATTAAATGTAAGCTCCTGCGGGCTTTTAGTGTACTACTCCTTTGTGCTATTATAGCCTGTTGTACTGTGCTTGTTACTGTAATATATGCCCTGACAGCATGCACCCTAACAGGGACTATACCTCCTCCACTTTCTCTTGACTGTGACCCTGTACTACTGCCTGTAGGTGGCAGTAGAACTCAGTTTTTCCCCTCCTTCTCTTTTAAACAGGAATTCTGTCCATTCTTCCCTAGGTGACTGCTGTCTCAATTACTCAGTGCAATTCTTAACTGCTTCAGCTGATTCTTTTTTCTCTGCTCCCTCAACTGGGGTTTCTGTTGTGCCCGCTTCACTCCCTTCCCTGCCCCCAATTTCCACCCGCCCCTAGGACTTCTACATTTATAGACATATAACCACATTTGCTTCCTCCTTCCTAATCTTCTCCACCCCTACCATCCCTCCAATAATTCTCTATTTCACTGGCTCCTGCATCCTGATTCATCTACCACACACCCACTCTTAGCACCTCAAGCCCCACCATGCCTTCAATATCTATATCCTTCTCTATCCAACTACTATTACTTCTTAACATATCCTACATCCACTACCTTACCCAGCCCACTTCCACCAACCACTCACCATCCTTTCACACAACCAACCAACTTACCTCACTACTCTCAGGCTCACCTATCCCTATATCCTACAAATAACTTTCTACTTTTTCCCTATAAACGTATTACTCCATTCAACCAATCTACTCCCTCACTAACCATCACAACCCTCACAATTCTAACAAAGCTCAACTCAGACCATAAGCAGTCCATTTACCTCTCTAGCCTTATCCAACATCTACCTACCATTCTGCTATCAGGAGATATACACCCCAACCCAGGCCCCCACACCTCTCCCTCTACACCTAAATCCATCCTGCTAGCTTCTCTAAATGCCCAAAGCATAGCCAATAAAATACCCAACCTCCATGCCTGGCTTGTCCACAACAAACCTGACATCCTGTCTATCTCTGAAACTTGGTTAAAAGCATATATAAATGATTACGAAATTGCACCTCCCAACTATTCCATCATCAGAAAAGATAGAACCCACAAAAAAGGGGGAGGAGTAGCTCTCCTGTACTTATCCTCCTTATCAGTTACTCCCTACAACAAACCTACTCCCCACTTCGCTAATGCAAAATTACTCCTAACTTCACTTCAAGTAAATAGACACAAACACATATGCATAGCCTCTCTTTACATCCCCCCTGGTGACAAACATTTCAACACTTGAAAACATCCTCTCATGGCTTTCAACCAACATTAACAACGAAATATTAATCTTGGGTGACATGAATATTAATTGGTCCTCCATTCAGTCTCCCACTAACCCTCTAAATATAAATCTCTATAATTTCTCTCAACTAATCAACTCCATAACCAGACCCTCTAAAAGCCTCTCTAACGGCAGTACCCTAGACTAGATCTTAGTCTGCCACCCACATAATTTCTCTAACAGTGGTACTCTTCCCGATTCCCTCAGTGACCAGCTCCCCACTTTCACTCTCCGACTTCCTTCTTCCATACATTTAACACATAACTATATCACTACTCGCAACCTAAAACACTTCAAACCAGATACCTTCTCCAACTCCCTAAAGTTAATTAACTGGAACCCTCTAAAAACCTACCCTTGGAAAATGCAGTTGCCTACTTCAACTCAACTTTCTTAAACCTTTTAGATTGCCATGCCCCCATAAAATCAGAAAGAATAAAAAGCAAAACTGCCCCTTGGCTAACTAAAAACACACTAGGTATCATGCACCTTAGAGATAAAGCCTGGGCACATCACCAGAAAAACAAATCACCCTCCACCCTTAAGGAATATAAAACACTTTGTAACAAAGTTAAAAAGCTTATTACTATAGACCAACAGAATTATTTCTCCCTGCTCCAAAACAACATAAAACTAACCCACAAAAATTCTGGAGAGGCATCTCCACCCTCATCAATCCCGGTAAAACAAAAATCCCCAGCCCTGACCCAAATGCACTAGACACCGATCTTGCCACACAATTTAACTCCTTTTTCATTTACTCCATCTCTAGACTGTTCTCATCCTTCCATAACACTACACCCTCCACTTCTCCAGCATCCTTCTCCAACAACACTTCACCCACCATCTCTGCATCTCCTGTCACATCTTCACCATCTCTTCCACTCTGACACACTCACCTCTCAGTCCCTTCCCTTCTCAGTTAATCCTTCTCCTCCTTCCTTCTCAAACAATACTTCACCCTCCTCTTCTGCATCTCTTGTCACATCTTCCCCATCTCCTCCTCTCTCTAACACACTTTCTTCTCAGCACCTACCTTTCTCAGTAAACCGTATACCCACATTTACCATAAAAAAACTCCTACAGAATCTGAAACCGTGTTCACATGCCCCCGATAACATCCCCCTCATACTTTCTTAGCATAGCTGCTGAAGCCATTTCCTTGCCCATCAGTATTCTAATCAATTGCTCTATCCATGAAGGTCATGTACCCCTGATTTGGAAAAAGGCTTTTATCTTACCCTTACACAAAGGAGGCAACAATAACAATATCTCTAATTTCCATCCCATCGCCATCCTTTCTCCCGTATCTAAAATTCTAGAAGAATGCATTCATCTACAACTCCTTCCCTATCTTATTGACAACAACCTATTAACTCCCACACAACATGGATTTAGACCCGGACACAGTACCATGACCGCCCTTCTCTCCTTCCTTGAAACTGTGAATAAAGCACGAGACTCTGGTAATATTGTATCTACACTGCTACTCGACCTATCTAAAGCCTTCGACACCATCTCTCACAATCTCCTACTTGTTAAACTCTCTAAACTAAACATATCCCCCTCCTCTATAAACTGGTACAACAGCTACCTCTCCAACAGACAACAAGCAGTAAAATGGAACAAAGCCACCTCCTCATTCATTAATACCACCACTGGTGTTCCCTAGGGGTCCATACTGGGTCCCCTCCTTTTCAATATATTTATAAATGACTTCCACCGCTCCATCCCTTATACTAATCTTATCCAGTACGCAGATGATTCAACTATAATCTGTTCTGCCAGCTCCATCCCCACACTCCGAAAGCTTACCCAAGATGCATTCTTAACCACTGAACAGTGGATGAAAGAAAATCGCTTAGCACTCAATGCCTCTAAAACTAAACTCATGGTATTTACCCTCTCTAAAGCCACCTCCTTCAATACAGCTTCATTCTTTATTTCCAGCCACAACACAAGTATCGAATTGGTATCTGAGGCCAAACTACTAGGAGTCCTTATAGATAACCAGCTGAAATTCAACTCTCACCTACAACTAAATATTAAAAAATCCCACCAAAAACTTGACATGCTTTACTGCCAAAATCGCTACCTCACCCCCTCCACTAAATTTAACCTCTTTGTCACATTTCTCTTCCCCTCTCTACTTTATGGTGCCCCACTCCTAACTAACCTACAGTCCTCTCTCAAGACAAGACTCTCCTCCTGCTATAATAAAATTGATAAGTTCGCTACCAGCCAAAAGTCATCTACTCACCATTGTGTATCCCTCCACAAACTAAATTGGTTAGAACTATCCAATCATCTCACCTACACTCAACTCACAAGCTCATCTTCAACCCCTCCCTCTCCTCTACCTTCAAAATGCACCTCCCAGCTAGACAACTAAGATCTAACAACCAAAACCTAATAGAACTGTACAAACCAACCCGTCCCCCAGGTAAAAATCTCCTATCCTGTGCCCTTGCACGCCTCTGGAACTCCCTACCACCTTCTATATTCACCACCACCAATCACTCTTTATTCAAAAAATCACTTCACTCACATCTTGTATCCCTGTGGGAATGCTTCTGCTCCCACCCTACACAATCTCTTCTCCTCTTTGTACTGGCAACATCTGCTACACTTCATTTTCTAAGTTGTACTCTCTGCACTAGCTTATACTATCCCATGAGTAACAAGCTACTCAGATACTATAACATGTAATTCTCATTTCTAAAATTACCTTAAAATACAATGTTCTCTAAAATGTAAAGCCTTTGTTATTTACTCCATAATATAATGTTCTTTCTAAATGTAACTGTTTTTGTATTCTGTAGTATTTGTACTTTTTGTAACCTAAAACCGTACTCTGTAGTAATTGTACTTTTTGTAACCCAAAACCATGACTGTAATTGTACTTTTTGTAACCTAAAACCATGACTGTAATGTTTTCTTGTATTTGGAGCTTTTCTCCCCAGGACCCCATTGAAAACGGGTTCTCTTTGGCCCAATGGACTATCCTGGTATAGCAACTGCAAATAAATAAATAAATAAAATATTTACGTTATAGTTGAGCATGTTGTCATTTCATGTTTTGCTGGTAAAGATATGTAAAGTAAAACTAAGCTTGTTTACAGAAAAAGAAAAAAAAAACAATCCTTGCAATCTTGTCATTTCCTTTGTGAATAAAGAAAATAGAAAAGGAAATGTCTTTATTTCCCCTTAATTTCTTCTTTTTCTCATTTGTCTGACTTCTATTTGTGTCTGTCCGTCGTTTTAAGGATATAATGAACCAGTCCATATTTTCTGTTTGTTCACAAATTTTGTTAGCTTGTAGATATGACAGTGCAAGGTCAAGATCTTCAAAGAATTTAACCCCATTAGAAAGGAAAATCTTCAACCTGGCCGGGGACAGTAAATGAACTTTTATTGTCTTTTTCTTAAGTTCCCTCATAAAGGGAGGGAACCATTTCCTTTTAGACATCACTGTCACTGAATAGTCATTATCAAATGAATAATAATTCCTTCTGTTTTAAGTGGTGACTTAGCCCAGGCAGTTTTGAGTACCAGTTGCTTATCCTGAGATTAAATAAATTTAACCATGATGGACCTCGGGGAAGTATTGGACTTTGATACAGGATTAAACATAGATCTTTTTTTCTCTCTATGCTAATAGAGAGAGAGAGAGATTCAGGCAAATCTGAAGTTTTAGGGACCTAGGTAGACAAGAAATTAACCATATTGTTACCTTCTGTTCCTTCTGGTAGAACAAAAATACAAATGTTGTCCCTATGTGATCTGTATTCAAGGACTTGTATTTTGGCTAGTAAAGAGTTGTTTTGTTTTAACAGGAATTCAGTATTGTTTTCACCCGTCACTTAGTCTTTCTTCCATATCATGCAAGGAGTGTTCAAAGCCAGAAATCTGGTTTCTCTGCAATTGCAGAGCTTCATTAATGTGTTCCATTTATTTGGAACCGTTTTTCTTGGGCATCTGTTTTGGTGTCCTGTCTATATATTTTCAAAGACAATCCTTGAATATTAGTAATGACTGAAGCTCTTTTTTGAACACAGACTCTTGAGATACTGCCTTTGTATAACTCATGGTGCTGCAGGATACAGTGAAGAAATTTTCTCTCAGAGATTTTGACAGGAAAATAGTTGAATTTTACGAACTTTTTTATATAATCCTTTAGGACACCAAATAATTGACTTATTTGAGTTGTTTAAGATTGTTTAGAAATAAAATTTCCTGTCAGAAATGTATGCAGTAGCAGAGCAGAAGAAGAGTGTTACTATCTAGTCTCATCCTGACCATGCACCTCAATGGAAAATTCTTGAGAGAAGAAAAAATGTACAAGACTTGAACAATCAAGAGTGTATTGGAAATGAACCAGAGACAGGATTTAAGAAATGGAGATGAACAGGAATAAAACCAGTAACTTGGAAGTTGACAAATGTGAGATAATAAAGCAGTAATTATATTTGTGAAAGATTGGACTCTCTTAGATTTTGTTAAAGTTATAGGGGACTCTAAAACATCTGCTCTACTTCGTATCATTAATGTTTGGAAAAATACTTAGGAGAGGAGAAGAGGGAGAAAGTAAACTCTAAGTAAAGCAGCATTTTTTTCTTGATACTATTTTTATATTGCGTAATTTTCATTGCATGCTATAAAGTAAAGTTTTCTCAGTTATTTTTAAGTGTAATTGGGATATTAATGTAAACAGATGCGCATGTTTTTACTTTTTTCTTTCTCCCTTCTATCTTTCTTCTAGTGTATATTATAAGGCTTTTTCTAGCAAATAGATGTATGCTTAGTAGCAGTTCTGTATCTGGCCCTTATGTTTCCAGGAAACAATCTGATAAAGAAACATGGCTAGGAGATAATGTTCTCTGAAAGCATTCACGTGTTTACTTACTGGGAGAGTTATAAAGATAAGACAAAACCAGACCGTTCTTAGTTGAAGCACAGGCTGCACCACGTGTCTTTGCATGGATAACCTTTCTTTTAAGTTATTCCCAAAAACAGCAAGCAACCAGGTACCAAAGCACAAAGACCAATAATCCACACTAGCACCTTTGTCAGGCGAAGCAATAAAGCCATGGATAAAATCTTCAGTGAACACTCATTTATTTAGCAGATTTCAACGGTTGCAGAACCACCAGCACTAACACTAAACACATAAACGTCTTAAAGCCTCCGTTTTTGTTTGATACACTTCATCAGATGTGTGCCATCTGTAAATTATTCAATTGATATGCTTAAAATAGTGACATCACATAAAAAAGTCCAATAATAAAAATTCATACAAACTTTAAAATGTTAGCTTAAATTAAAATTGAAATAATGTGCCTTTATGCATGTTCAAAAAATGTCCTTATGTACATACTGTTTTAATCAAATAAATATTGCTAAGTTTTAAAACTGTATTAAATAATGTTTTAAAAAAGATAACTTTTAAAGCCTTAAATATGTATGAAATTGAACCATTTCATGCTTTGCAGCCTCATTGATTTACTAATAGCCAAGCGCCATCTACTGGCCTAAAATATATAACATTCTCTAAACAAATTGAAAACTTTAAAACACAGTAAAAACATATGTATTTAAAAAGTTTGTTTGAAAAATAATAATATATGCATATGAAACAGGATGATATTGAATGTTAAAGAATACAATAATTTGAACAAATCAACAAACATTTCATAAAACTCATTTTATAAAGACATAAATCCCCAGTTTAACAATTACATGTTTCACTAAGGCAAGGTTATATTAGCAAGCTGTGCAGGTGTACAGATGTTCGTGTTTCACTGTTGCAGTCATGACTGTAGGGTTCTCCCCTGCCGGCAGGCAGCCCTCGGTCGGCCAGAATCCCAAAGTCTGGGTCCGGCGTCGGCTGTTCAACCATGCTCCCTGATGTCAGAGCGCCAGGAGTATAAAGCTGACAGCCGATGCCATCTTCTCCAGTCTTTCTTGCCGTGCGGTGATAGCAGTTCGCAAGTGCCGGTCGGCTGACTCCTGACGATTTTTTCTGATAAACTTCAGTCCGAAGACTTTCTTCTCCACTCAAAGCTAAGTACTCCGTTGGGGAAACTTTTTTCTTGCTCCAGTCCGATGTCAGAAAAATGTAATAATTGTATTTCATGTGGGAAGCAAATACCTCATAAGGATTTTCATTCTTACTGTATTCCTTGCTTAGGCCCTGACCACGACATAGCTGTCGGTTTTGTGCTAGATTCAATCAACGTACAATTAAACGAAGGTACGATTTTGCTTTTCATTACTTCAGTAGGCGCTTTAACTACAAAATGTCGTCGGATACGGTTCCGGCTGCTGGAGTTCACAAACGTCGCAAGGATAAAGACAGGCCTCCGAGGTCCAAATCTGATGATAGCGCACAAGCGGAGCCAGCTTCAGGTTCAGCCGTCGTCAGTGAGGCGCTTTTGCAGCCCCTGTCATTGGCCATTTCAGAACTGATGGCCGAAACGGACTCTCATGAGGAGCCAACCAGGCCTTTAAATATTTCTATTGCAGGACCTTCGGACAGTGCTCCTTCGGATGGGTCCGGAGCCGCTGTGCAGGTACCGGCTTCCGAAGGGGTTTTCAGGCCTACTCAGCTTCTAATAAAGGCAAAGCCAAAGACAAAGGCAAAGACTCCTTCTAAATCAAAGACTGCAACACAGACCTCTTCTGAACTGGCTCCCAAGTCACAGAAACAGTTACTCAAGATGGCGGAGGATTTACTTACTATGATTAGGGGTTCACATCCCCCTCCAGATAAAAGGCCAAGGCAGGATGTTTATTATGATTCCTCTGATCAGGCTTCTGTTTCTTCAGTTTCTTTTTCTGACCAGGAATATTCTTTCCCTCCTTATGAGGATTCTGATGCTGAGGAATCCATTCCTTCAGCTTCTCCTCCTGAGGATTTCTCTTTTGGGGAAACTTTGCATGAAATGAGGGAACATTTCCACTGGGAAGGACAGGAGTATTCGGAATCTAAGAAAAGACTAAGGGATTTTCTTCTTCTCCCCCAACATAGACCCCTGGCTATTCCTCCTGTTTTGGATATTGTGGATGATGCTTTTTCGGAGGATAACTTAACCCCTGACTCTTTTCCTCCTGCTCCTGTTAAGCCTGATAGATATTACAGGGTTCCTGATTCCCACCAGTTTTTGTACAAGAACCCTTCTGCTGACCCTGAAACCATTTCCCAGGGTCCTAAGGGAGTTAAGGCCACTTCTGCCAAAAACCCCATTCCCACTGAAAAGGATTCTAGATCTTTAGAAAGATGGGGCAAAAAAGTGTACACTTCTGCTACTTTGTCCATTAGGACTTTAAACTGTCAGTTTCATATGCTGAAATACCGGCAATTTCTCTTGTCTGTTTTAAAACAAAAGCTTACTTCCATTTCTGCCTGTGCAGATGATAAGGAATTACATGACTTATTGCATGCCACTGAACAAGTTGGGAAGCATGGTTTACACTGTGGATTTGATGCCTTGGAGGCTTCTTGTAGGGCTGCTGCCTCCTGCACAGTCATTAGAAGGCATGCATGGCTAAAGGAACAAAATTTGCCAGAACAAGTAAAAGCTAAATTATTGGATGTTCCTGTTCAGCATAATGTTTTGTTTGGATCAAAGGCTGAAGAGGTGATTAAAAAGATGGAGGATAAGGCGAAATCCATGCAAACAGTTAAAGATTTCTTACAAGTACAGCCACCAAGATTTAGCAGGAATTGGCCTTCTAAAATTTGCTCCTTTCCCACTTCAGACAGGCCTCAGAGGGGTAGATATAGACGCTCCAGAGAAAGGCCTCAAACACAAGCTTCTTATAGACCAAGACAGTGGACTGCTTCCACCCCTAGGGGAGGAGAGGATAGGTCACAAACTCATAGGAAACAAACTCAATGACTACCTCTGCTGGGCTTCAAGAACGTCTTGCTTGGAAGCCCCTCTCGGAGGAAAAGTCTCTCTTTTTTTATCAAAATTGGACTTGTATAACCCAAGACAAGTGGGTTCTGGATGTGGTTTTAAGAGGTTACAAATTCCATTTTCATATCCTGCCAAGGTCAAGCGGATGGCCAGACCTTCCAAAACATCAATGGACAGAGGCCTTAAACCAGGTGGAAGCTCTTTTGGCTATGAAAGCCATAGAACTGGTTCCACTTTCAGAGATGGGACAAGGTTTTTACTCAAGGCTCTTTCTAATCCCCAGGAAGCAAAACTCATGGAGACCCATTCTGGATCTGTCAGTCTTGAACACCTTTCTAAAGATTCCAAAATTCAAGATGCTTACTCTACAGCAGCTACTTCCAATGCTATCCAAAGATGCGTGGATGGTAACTTTGGATTTAAAGGAGGCATATTTACACATTCCCATCAGGCAGGAACGCAGAAAATACCTCAGGTTCAAGGCCGGATCGAGGCACTTTCAGTTCTCTGCGCTGCCCTTTGGATTGTCTACTGTGCCCAGGGTCTTCACCAAATGCCTGGCTCCAGTAGTAGCTTACTGCAGACTCAAGGGAATTCAAATTTACCCTTATCTGGATGATTGTCTAATTCAGGCAGACAGCAAGGATGTCTTACTCCAGCATCTAGAGTTTGTACAGAACCTTCTCAAGTTCCTGGGATTCTCTGTAAACATAAAAAAGTCAAATTTGACACCCTCACAGCAGATAACTTTTCTGGGTGCTCTTCTAAACACCACAACCCAGATGGCATTTCTGACATCCGAAAAACAATTACAGCTGGCTTCAGTTTTCAAAACCTTGGCAACTTTAACTCAGCTATCTGCAGGGAGATTCCTGCAGGCTTTGGGTTACATGGCCTCCTGCATCCTTCTCATACCTTATGCAAGACTACACATGAGGAAAATACAGTGGTACCTAAAAAGTGTATGGTCTCAGCATTGCCACAGTTTAGACATACAGATCTCCATCCTGCCTTGCCTTCAAAAGGAATTTCTTTGGTGGTCCAGGGCATGTACTCTAAACAAAAGGAAACCCTTCTGTCTGCCTCCGGCCACTCAAATTCTAACCACGGACGCCTCGGATTATGCTTGGAGAGCCCATTTTCAGGGCAACTGTCTGCAGGGCCTTTGGACAAAGGATCAGAAGCACCTGCATATCAATTTAAAGGAAATGTTACCCATTCAGAAAGCTCTAATGGCCTTCAGGAATCTTCTACAACCAGGACAACTACTAATACGGACAGACAACACCACAGTTATGTGGTACATAAACAAGCAAGGGGGATCTCATTCCTACCCCCTTTGCAGACTAGCCACGGATCTATGGAACACAACTCTAGCTTGCAATCTGGACCTTCAAGCTCAGTTTCTACCAGGGAAGTAAAACTTCTGGCAGACAGTCTGAGCAGAAACCTTTCAGATCCACACGAGTGGATGCTAGACACCAAAATATTCAGGATGATAACAGCAGTCTGGGGATGTCCTCACATAGACCTCCTTGCATCCCATCTCAATCATCAACTACAGAATTTTTGCACCAGGACTTTCCACAAAGAAGCTTGGAAAGTGGATGCCCTATCAGTTGGAGGAACCTCTCAGGATATGCCTTTCCGTCTCTTCCTCTTCTTCCATGGGTATTATTAACGATAAAACAGGACAAGCCCAAGATGTTAATCTTGCTGGCCCCAAATTGGCCTCGACAGTTTTGGTACCCAACTCTAAAAAACCTATGTCTGGAGCCCCCTTAGGTTTTACCTCAGTCTCCGAACCTTCTGTCCCAAAATCAGGGTCAGGTTCTACACTCTCATGTCAGAACTCTCAGCCTGGCTACCTGGTTAATCCAGGGCCTTTGATTTCTTCTTTCCTACCCAAGCAAGTTTTGGATGTCATTTTAGAAGCCAGACGTCCTAGCACTAGAAAATCTTATGCAGGAAAATGGAAAAGATTTTGTTCCTGGATGCAGGTTCAGGATTCTGATCCTCTTCTTCCGAACATTCCTTAAATTTTACTTTACTTGACAGATCTCTTACAATAAGGGTCTCTCTTTCTCTTACATTAAGATACATGCCTCTGCTATTTCTGCTCACTGTAATACAGATCCTCCAATCTTTTCCCATCAGCTCATGAGACAGTTTCTCAGAGGAGCTAAGTATTTAAGACCTCCTAGATCTCTTCCCATTCCTGCGTGGGATCTCAACTATGTTTTGGAAAAACTAACCTTGCCTCCTTTTGAGCCTGCTGCCTCTTCTGACATCAAGTTTTTATCTTGGAAGGCAGCTATCCTGTTAGCCCTAACCTCTGCCAGGAGAGTTTCAGAGTTACAAGATCTTATGGCTGTGGAACCTTATATTATTTTTCATCAAGACAGGGTGTCTATGAGGACTAATCCTACCTTCATGCTTAAGGTGGTTTCCAAAGTGGCTTTAAATCAAACTATCCACTTGCCAACTTTTTTCCCCACTCCTCAAAATAAAGGGGAAAGGATCTTTCATTCCTTGGATGTACACAGACAACTACGTTTTTACCTGGACAGAACCAAGGACATCAGAAAATCAGAACAATTGTTTGATGCCCTTCAAAAATGCAACTGCAGTCATAACATGTGGGTTTTCCTGCCTCAGGCAGCCCTCGGTCGGCCGGATTCCAAAGTCTGGGTCCGACGTCGGCTGATGTCGCATTTCTCTCCAACGTCAGAGCGGCTGGAGTACATAAGCATCAGCCGACGCCATCTTCTTCAGTCTTTCTTGCCGCGCGGTGCCCGAAGCAGAAGCAGTTCACAAGTGCCGGTCAGTCAGCTCATGTATTCTTCGATTCCGAAGTCATCAAAAAAGCTAAGTACCCCGTTGGGGACCTTTTCTTGCCTCAGCCGATGTCAGAAATTACTGAAAAAGTTAACAATTGTCTTTCTTGTGGTAAACAAATACCTCATAAGGATTTCCACTCTTACTGTCTTCCTTGCCTTGGCCCAGACCACGACGTCTCGGCCTGTGTCCGCTTCAACAAGCGCACTCTCAGGCACCGGGCGGAGTTCGCTGAAGATTTTTTTGGCGAAAAATTTGCTTACACAATGCCGTCGGAACTTCCGACATCGCAAACTCCCAAGAAACGAAAAGACCAGGACCGACATCCTCGGGCCGTGTCTACCACCGACTCCACGCCAAAACCTATCGCGGGTGCTCCGGTTCTCTCTGAGACGGTCTCTCCACCGCACTACCGACGACTCCGATTCCGGATATCACTCCGACGCCAGTTATTGATTTTCCTCCAGATACCGAAACCGAGGAAATGCCCGAGACCATTGCTGTAGACAAGGTCACTCCTGCGATGGAGCTGCCAGGCCTCCTATGGCCATGTCTATTAAGGCCTACACCAGGGCTAAGGCAGCCAGCAAAACAAAACATCTTACTACTAAAACCTTTCCTCAGCCTACTCCAGAGACACAAATTATGTCTATGGCTGCTGATTTAATTTCTATGATTAGAGGTTCACAGGCCCATCCTGAGAGAGGATCCCAGCCTCCTTCTGATAAAAGGCCCCGGGTTGAACCCTCTGACCCTATTCCGTCAGATGAAGACTCTGAGGGCTCTGTTCACTCTGATAGCCAGGAAGAGCTCTTCCAGACTATGAGGACTCAGATGCAGAGGATTCCATCCCCTCGGCCTCCCCGCCTGAGGATATTTCTTTTGGGGAAGTTCTGCATACCATGAGGGAACATTTCAAGTGGCAAGGCCAGGAATACTCTGATTCCAGAAAACACCTTTGGACTTTCCTTAAGAAGCCCCAGCAGAGGCCCTTAGCTATTCCTCCTGTACTTGATGTTTCGGATGATTTATATTCTGACTCTAGTGTTACCCCTGACTCTCTTCCTCCTGCTCCAGCCAAGCCAGACAGGGTCCCAGAAACTCATTCCCATTTATTCAGGGCCCATACTGCTGATTTGGAAACTATTTCTCAGGGGCCTAAAGGAGTTTCAGCTTCCACCTCTAAAAATCCATTGCCCTCCAACAGGGAAGCTAGGTCATTAGAGAGATGGGACAAAAAGGTTTACACATCCACTACCTTATCTATGAGAGCTTTGAATTGCCTTTTTTCATATGTTACAATATCAGGATTTCCTGTTAGACGATTTACAAAAAACATTGGTCACTCCTGATCCTTTAGACAGGAAGGCTTTGCAGGAAGCAGTACATAACACTCAGCAAGTAAGCAATCACTTCCTGCAGTGTGGATATGATGCACTGGAAGCTTCATGTAGGGCAGCTATGACAGGGGCAGTCATTCGTAGACATGCATGGTTAAAAGATCAACCTCTACCAGATCATGTAAAGGCAAAACTTCTGGATGCACCTTTGGAAAAGAACAAGCTTTTGGTGTTAATGCTAAGGATGTGTTAAAGACCATTGAGGAAAAAGCAAAATCAGTTCAGGCGGTGAAAGATTTCCTCCAGGTTCAACCCCCCAGATTCAGTAGGAATTGGCCTTCAAAATCTGGTCCTTTCCTAATCCAGAAAAGTTTCAAAGGGGTAAAAGCAGACGTGGCCGAGGAAGAGGCCAATACAGAGGTCCTTACAGGGGCGACAATGGCAGCCAGGAAACCAAAGAAGTGGCAGGGGTTTCACCTGCCCCACAGCCACAATCTCAATGACTTTCCTCTACTTCCGCCTACCAGGGAACAAATAGAAGCTCCCTTGGTGGGAAAATATCTCTGTTTGCAGAAAATTGGCACAGACTGACAAAGGACAAATGGATTTTGGACATTATAGACCGAGGCTACAGGTTCCATTTTCATACCTTGCCAAGAAAACAAGGCATGCCAAACCTACCACAAAACCAGAGGGCAGAGGCTATCAAGCAAATCTCTCTGCTGACTCGGATGAAAGCAATAGAAAGAGTTCCACAACAAGAACAAGGCCAGGGTTTTACTCAAGACTGTTCCTTGTTCCAAGAAAAGAATCTCAATGGAGACCAATACTGGATTTGTCCGCATTAAACACCTTTCTCATAGTACCAAAGTTCAAAATGCTGACTCTACAGCAACTCCTTCCCATGCTGGGCAAGGGGTCTTGGCTGATTACTCTGGACCTCAAGGAGGCATACCTGCATGTCCCTATCGGACACAGCTGCAGAAGATACCTCAGATTTCTTGCAGGGCCAGAGCATTATCAATTCTCAGCATTGCCATTTGGCTTATCTACTGTGCCCAGAGTATTCACAAAATGCCTGGCTTCAGTAATTGCTCATTGCAGGCTCCAGGGGATACAAATTTACCCGTACCTGGACGACTGCCTCATACAAGCGGACGACAAATTGATGTTGACAAAAAACTTGGACTATGTCACGCGATTACTTCAAGATCTGGGATACACAGTCAACTTCCAAAAGTCAAGACTGCAGCCATCCCAGCAAATAATCTTCTTAGGAGCCAAATTAGACACAGCCTCTCAAATGGCTTACCTGACAGAAGACAAGCAAGAGAAGTTAACTCATTACTTCAAAGGTTTAGCAAAACTCACCCAGATGACTGCAAGGAGATACCTACAGGCCCTGGGTTACATGGCTTCCTGCATTCTCCTGGTCCCATTAGCAAGACTACACATGAGAAAGCTTCAATGGTACCTAAAAAGCATTTGGTCTCAGCACAGCAACAACTTGGAGACAACCATACCGCTCATTCCATGCCTACAAAAGGAATTCCTATGGTGGGCCTCGGTGAGCCAGGCAAACACAGGTATGTCATTCAAAAAACCACAGATAACACAGACCATGACCACAGACGCCTCAGACCTTGGATGGGGGGCGCACATGGAAGGCAGGTGTATACAAGGACAATGGTCTCAAAAGGAAACACATCTGCATATAAATCAAAAGGAAATGCTGGCAGTAATGTATGCCATCGAGGCCTTTCAACACCAACTTCAACAAGGCCATTTACTGATACGGACAGACAACACCACTGTGATGTGGTATATAAACAAGCAAGGGGCACCCACTCTTACCCCCTTTGCAGACTGACAATGCATCTTTGGGAAAAATCACTGAGCCTAAACATCCAGTTACAATCCCAGTTTGTTCCAGGCAAAGACAATGTGCTGGCGGACAGCCTAAGCAGGAATTTCACAGATCCACACGAGTGGAGGTTACATCGAAGATCTTCACACTACTCACTTCGACATGGGGCAGGCCAGAAGTAGACCTATTTGCCTCTCACCTCAACCATCATCTACAAAAATTCTGCACAAGGACATACCATCCAAAAGCTTGGAAAATAGATGCTCTCTCATTCAACTGGAACTTCCTAACAATCTATGCATTCCCACCTCTGCCACTGATGACCTCAGTACTACTAAAGATCAAAGCAGAGACCCAAGGGAATCATAATAGCTCGGACTGGCCAAGACAACACTGGTACCCACTACTACGGAGCATATGTCACACCAGGAGGTGGGCCCTTCCCCAATGGCCTCTACTTTTGACTCAACACAATCTCAAAACAGTGCATCCAAACCTTCAGACACTGCAGCTAACAGCCTGGGAGATCCCATAAATAACCTCAACCTATCTCTCTCCAAGGAAGTTCAGTGGATACTAACAGAGGCTCGAAGACCATCCACCAGAAAGGTTTACTTAGCAAAATGGAAGAGATTCAGCAATTGGAATACCAGCAAGGGGCATGATGCATCATTGTTGAACATCCCACTCATCTTGGAATATTTGGCGGATATGCTAAAGAACGGCCTCTCATATTCTTCCATAAAGATACATGCATCAGCTATTTCAGCTAGATATAACACTGATCCTCCTGTCTTTTCACACCCTTTGCTAAGGCAATTCCTCAGGGGAATCAAGAACATCAAGCCACCAAGAAAGGCCCCAGTGCCAGCCTGGGACCTCAATTTTGTCCTAGAAAAACTGACTCTACCTCCTTTTGAGCCAGCAGCTTCAGTTGACTTGCAATTTCTCTCATGGAAGACAGCTTTCCTGTTGGCAATTACCTCAGCAAGAAGGGTTTCGGAACTACAGGCCCTAATGGCAATACCACCGTTCATAATTTTTCATAGAGACAGGGTTTCATTAAGGACCAACCCTTCTTTTATGCCAAAGGTGGTATCTAGGGTTTATTTAAATCAAGCTATTCATTTGCCTGCTTTCTTCCCCAATCCTGAGAATAAGGGGGAAAGACTGTTACATACCTTGGACATTCACAGACAACTTTGATACTACCTGGACAGAACCAAGGCCAGTAGGAAGTCTGAACAACTTTTTGTAGCTTACGCCCCTGCAGTCCAAGGAAAAGCAATTTCAAAACAGACTGTTTCAAAATGGATTGGACATTGCATCAGATTTTGTTATTCCTTTCATGGAAAGACTGTTCCAGCCAATGTCAGACCACATTCCACAAGAGCTACAGCCACCTCTACAGCATTCTTAAGAGGGGTGCCTACTAAGGACATTCTAGAAGCTGCTACATGGAGCTCCGTGCATACATTCTCCAAACACTACAGTCTCCCTCTATACTCCAGATCCAGAGTAGGCTTTGCTTCGGCAGTCCTGCAGGGTTTGATTGCCACACCATCTTTTCCCTAGAGCATACCTCCTCCCCCAGCTAAGCTATGGTATTCTACCCACATGTTATGACTGCAGTTGCATTCTTGAAGGACATAGTACAGTTTTGTACCTACCATAAATGTAGATGTCCGATAGACATGCAACTGCAGTCGGATTTTCCCTCCCTCCATACCCCTCTATGCCTAGGATCCAATCCTATCCCTGGTTCTCTTAGCTGGGGATATCTGTTATGGTGTATTTGTTTTATTGCTCATTTATTTCTCTGGAATCCTGTTTTTGTGTCTCAGTTTGATTACAGCCTTCCTTGGAGGGCACCTGGCATCTGGGGCAAGAAACACTGAAGAAGATGGCGTCGGCTGATGCTTATGTACTCCAGCCGCTCTGACGTCGGAGAGAAATGCGACATCAGCCGACGTCGGACCCAGACTTTGGAATCCGGCCGACCGAGGGCTGCCTGAGGCAGGACAGCCCACATGTTATGACTGCAGTTGCATGTCTATCGGACATCTACATTTATGGTAGGTACAAAACTGTACTTTTCTTATGCTTCAAGTTCCCAAGGTAAAGCCATTTCAAAACAGACCATTTCTAAATGGATTGCTCATGGAATCAGATTTTGTTATTCACACCATGGAAAGCAAATCCCAGGGAGTATACGGACTCATTCCACCAGAGCTGCTGCCACTTCTGTGGCCTTCCTCAGGGGAGTTCTAACCAAAGACATTTTGGAAGCTGCAACTTGGAGTTCAGTGCCTACTTTTTCTGAGCACTACAATCTACCTCTCTACTCTAAGTCTAGGGCAGGCTTTGCCTCTGCAGTCTTGCAGGGCCTTTTAGCCACCCCTTCTTCTCTATGACCACCTCCCTTTCTTTCAGCTTTGGGATTCTACCCTACAGTCATGACTGCAACAGTGAAACACGATGAACATAGTACAGTTGTGTACACCTACCATATATTCGAGTGTCTTCACTATTGCAGTGTGGGTTTCCCTCCCTCCTGTCCCCTCTTATTTTTACTTTTGTGTGGTTCCTTTTTTTCACCATTCTTCTGAGGTGTATTTGCAAAGGATATGGGACCTTTCTCATTTTGGGACTCCTGACATCTGGGGCAAGAAAAACTGGAGAAGATGGCGTCGGTTGTCAGCTTTATACTCCTGGCGCTCTGACGTCAGGGAGCATGGTTGAACAGCCGACGCCAGACCCAGACTTTGGGATTCTGGCCGACCGAGGGCTGCCTACGGCAGGGGAGAACCCTACAGTCATGACTGCAACAGTGAAGACACTCGAACATCTACATTTATGGTAGGTGTACACAACTGTACTTTTTTACAACTTAGCCAGCCTTAATTTAAGTAGGGGGGCAAGTGACAAATATTCATTCAATCCTGGTTTTTTATTGGCCTGTAAAATTAATTGCCACCATAATTCTCTATATTCAGTTGTTTCTTCCCACATGCCCCCACATCTATCCATATTTATTTTTTCTATCACAAAAAATTGAAAATGTGCTTCTGGGCATTCTAATGTGTGTTTATAGAGGGCATTATTGTCTTTCTTGGTCTGAATGTCATACATGTGTTCATAAATTATTTTCTTAAGCTTTCTTTCTGTTTTCCTTATACAGAAAGCTTGACATATAGCTAAGTACACTAAACCCCCAGATTCACAGTTACTGTAATCCTTACTTCTTAAGATTGTTTTCCTACTTTCCAAGGTCACAGTATCCTTGTTAAGTATGTATTCACATTGTGAACAACGGCCACATTTAAAGGTTCCATGTCTCTTCTTGATGGTCCCTACTTTAAAATTATTGCTACTTTGTAGAAAACTTTTCAGATTTATTGCGTTCTTATAGACCACCTTCAAATCACCTCTGTTGATCATTTCTAAATCAGTGAATGTAAGAAATTTATTCCATTCATTAGTGAGAATATTTCTAACTAGGACTGAGCTACCATTATATTCAATAATTAATGCCCTATCAAAATTCTCACTTTTTATAGGATCACCTCTGTGAATTTCACCAAAGTCTAGCCCCAGGATAGGCTGGTATCTTACAGTTCTCCCTTTGAGTACCTCCTCACCTACCTTCTTAATGAGGTCATCTGGGTAATTCCTCTTCTTACACATCTGGTTGAGAAACGCCATCTCTTTAACAAAATCTTCAGTGTTAGAGGTCATTCTACTAGCTCTAATAAATTGACCTTTCACAATATTTTGTTTATAGTGAAACGGATGTGCACTATTAAAGTGCAAATATGAATTACAGTATGTGCTTTTTGTATACACCTTGGAATTAAACACATTATTTTTCTTGTATACGTCTATGTCTAAGTATTCCAACTTATCTGGGGAATATTTGTAGGCGAATTTAAAAAAATTCGTACTATTGTTTAAAAAATCCATAAACTCTTAGGATCCCTCCTTCTGAGCCAATCCATAAAACACAGATGTAATCCAGGAACCTTTTGTAGAGAATCCAACAATATTTATAAATAGAATCTAGCACATATTTTTCTTCCCACTTTGTTAAAACCAAATTTGCATATGTGGGTGTGCATATTGCGCCCATTGCTACTCCTTTAGATTGATGAAAAAATTCACCATTAAAGTAAATGTAATTGTATTTCAAAACTAGTTCCACCAACTGTAAAATTAATGAACATTCATCATTTGTCAAAGTTCCATCTTCATATATTATTTCTTCAAGTAGAGCAAGGCCTTCCTGATGGGGAATACTTGAGAACAAGTCTACACGTCTGTGATTAGGAAACCCATATTTTCCATGTATAATTCCTGTTTGAGGCTCCGTAACAAATCCCAAGAGTCCCTTAAAATACTTTGTTTTTTCATCCACAATCCTTTAAGTTTGGTATCTACAAATTTAGCCAAAGGCAGTGTTTTTGATCCATCTGCCGAGACTATTGGCCTTAAGGGTGGGTCCATTTCATTTTTATGCATCTTCAGGATCCCAAAAATAGTTGGGATCCTGGGTTTCTCAACAGTTAAGAAGTTCTTTAACTTCTGATCTATCAGTCCTTCCATCAATAAATCTTCTAAAACCATATCTATCCTTCTATGTGATATATTTATCTCATTCCTAGAGACACTTGTGTATTTATCTGTGTCTGTTAATAATTAATTCATTTTGGCTTCATAGGTCAGGGTATCCATAAGGACTATCCCCCCACCCTTATCAGGCTTCATTACTCTTAGCCTTGCATCATCCCTGAGTTCTTGCAGGACTTTACTTTCATCCTTGTCCAAATTTTGTTTGTGTTTTACTTCATTAAAGTTATTTCTAATTTCTTTTTCCATCACATTTTCTAGGTTCTTAATTTGGGAATGTAGGGGTGGGTTAAACATGCTTTTTCTTGTCAAATTTGGGGATGCCTCTGTTTTACTTTGGTTAAAAAATACTAGAAAATGTATTTTTCTCATAAACATCTTAACGTCCAATAATGTTCTAGCTAAATCTTCTCTTTTATTAGGGATATATTTAATACCTTTAGATAAAAGACTAAAATGTTCTTTCTTTAAAACTACATCACTAAAATTCTAAAGAGTAAAAAAGTCCTTTGTGAATTTAAAAGGGTTGGACACATCATTCCTGATACTGACTGTTTCAGAATCAACCAGAATGTCATTTCCTGTATTAAATTCATCCTGTCTAATAATGTCTATTTCCAAGTCAGGGTGGGTGCTATTACCAATATTCAATACCTCCCCCTTCTTCCTGCTCCCCGCAAATTTTTTGTGATAGAAAAAATAAATATGGATAGACATGGGGGCATGTGGGAAGAAACAATTGAATATAGAGAATTATGGTGGCAATTGACTTTACAGGCCAATAAAAAAACAGGATTGAATGAATATTTGTCACTTGCCCCCCTACTTAAATTAAGAGCGGCTAAGTTGTAAAACTGTACACTTGCACTGCTTGCTAATATAACCTTGCCTTAGTGAAACATGTAATTGTTAAACTGGGGATTTATGATATGTCTTTATAAAATGAGTTTTATGAAATGTTTGTTTTGTTCAAATTATTGTATTCTTTAACATTCAATATCATCCTGTTTAATATTCATCTATTATTATTCAAAGAAACTATTTAAATACATATGTTTTTACTGTGTTTTAAAGTTTTCAATTTGTTTAGAGAATGTTATATATTTTAGGCCAGTAGATGGCACTTGGATATTAGTAAATCAATGAGGTTGCAAAGCATGGGCGGTCACGTTAGTGCAGCGGTTAGCGTTGCCGCCTCACAGCAAGAGGTTCTCTGTTTCGATCCTCGGCTGGGGTGCCTTCTGTGCGGAGTCTACATGTCCTCCCTGTGGTGGTGTGGGTTTCCTCCCACATCCCAAAGACATGCTGTAGGTGGATTGGACACTAAAAATTGGCCCTAGGTGTAAGTGTGTGCCTTCTGTGGAAGGTTGGGCTCCGGGCTGGTAACTCGACACTGTAAAACTCCACTGCCAATCATGAGCAGACAGGTGATCCGCTGTGGCGACCCCTAACAGGGAAAAAGCCGAAAGAAGAAGAATGAGATTGCAAAGCATGAAATGGTTTACTTTCATACATATTTAAGGTTTTAAAAGTGATATTTTTTAAACATTATTTAATACAGTTGAAAACATTTTTAACAATATTTATTTGATTAAAACAGTATGTACATAATAAGAAAATTTTTGCACATGCATAAAGGCACTTTATTTCAATTTTAATTTAAGCTAACAATTTAAAGTTTGTATGAATTATTATTGGATTTTTTATGTGATGTCACTATTTTAAGCATATAAATTGAATCATTTACAGATGGACCACATCTGATGAAGTGTATCAAACGAAAATGGAGAGTTTAAGACGTTTATGTGTTTTGTGATGTCCTTCAAGGATGCAACTGCAGTCCTGACATATGGGTTGTCCTGCCTCAGGCAGCCCTTTGGTCGGCCGGATTCCAAAGTCTGGGTCCAGCGTCGGCTGATGTCGCCCTTTCCCCGACGTCAGAGCGCCATCTTCTTCAGTCTTTCTTGCCGCGCGGCGCCCAAAGCAGAAGCAGTGCGCAAGTGCCGGTCGACCAGCTCCTGTGTTTTCAGCTACTGAAGTCTTCAAAAAAGCTAAGTACCCCGTTGGGGACCTTTTCTTGCCTCAGTCGATGTCAGATAAAACTGTAAAAGTTAATAATTGTTTAACTTGTGGGAAACAAATACCTCATAAGGATTTCCACTCTTACTGCTTACCGTGCCTAGGCCCAGAACACAACGTCTCGGCCTGTACAGCTTGTGCTTCTTTCAATAAACGCACTCTTAGGCGTCGGGCAGAGTTTGCACAGGATTATTTTGGGGAAGATTTCTGTTATATCATGCCGTCGGAGCTTCCGACAGCACATTTACCTAAAAAATGGAAGGATAAGGACTGACACCCGCGGTCTCGGCCGACACCACGCTCAGGCCTACCGCGAGTGTCTCAGTCTCTTCTGAGCCGGTTTCACAACCGCTACAGACCGACACCGCCCCACCGGTTATTTCGGTACCGGAGGCCAGCTCGATGCCGGTTTCTGTTCTCCCCTCTGAGACCGTAGCCTAGGATATTTCTGACACCATTTCAGTGGATAAGACTACTCCAGCACGCGGGGCTGCCAGACCTCCAGTGTCTATGTCCATTAAGGCCTACACACGTGCTAAGGCTGCCAAACAGGCTAAGTCTCTCCCTCCAAGATCTGTTTCTCTGGGATCCCCTTCTGGTTCTCAAATTTTAAGTTTAGCTGAGGACCTTATTTCTTTAATTAGGAGTTCTCAGCCACATCCAGAGAGAGGCTCTCAGCCGCCTTCTGTCAAGAGGCCTAGGGTTGAGCAGGTAGATCCCCAGTCCTCCGATGAGGCCTCAGGTGATTCTGCACATTCAGACTACCAGGAGGAGGCCTTCCCGGCCTATGAGGATTCTGATGCGGAGGAATCCATTCCCTCTGCTTCTCCTCCTGAGGAGTTTTCCTTTGGGGAAACTCTTCATTCCATGAGGGAACACTTCAAATGGCAAGGCCAAGAATACTCAGATTCTAGGAAAAGGTTAAGGGAATTTTTAAAGCTACCTCAGCATAGACCCTTAGCTATTCCTCCAGTTTTAAATGTTTTAGATGATGTGTACTTGGAATCTAGTGTTTCCCCTGACTCCCTCCCCCCTGCTCCTGTCAAGCCAGACAGGTACTACAGGGTCCCAGACACACATCAATTTCTGTACAAGGGCCATACTGCTGACCCTGAAACTATTTCTCAGGGGCCTAAAGGGGTTTCCTCCACTACTGCTAAGAATCCACTTCCTTCGGAAAGGGATTCTAGGGCTTTAGAAAGGTGGGCCAAGAAAGTATATACATCTTCCACCCTTTCTATGCGAGCATTAAATTGTCAATTTCATATGATTCAGTATCAGGAATACATGTTGGATGACTTGCAAAAGAAATTGGCTTCCCCTGAACCATTAGATAGAAAGGGGTTACAGGAATTGGTTCATAATACTCAGCAGGTTAGCAACCATTTCCTTCAGTGTGGATATGATGCATTGGAAGCTTCATGTAGAGCAGCAATGACAGGTGCTGTCATACGCAGACATGCTTGGTTAAAGGAACAAACATTGCCAGACCATGTGAAAACTAAGCTTTTGGATGCACCACTAGAGAAACATAAGCTATCTGGTGCTACTGCACAAGAGGTTTTAAAGAAAATAGAGGGAAAAGGCAAAATCAGTGCAAACAGTCAAAGATTTCCTCCAGGTACAGCCTCCAAGATTCAGCAGGAATTGGCCTTCTAAGCATTGGTCCTTTCCAGACACAGACAAATTTCAAAGAGGCAAAACAGGCGTGGCAGAGGTAGAGGGCAAACTCGAGGCTCCTACAGAGGACGTCAATGGCAGCCTCCGAACCAGAGAGGTGGGGCAGGACCTTCCACTGCTCCGCAGGGACAATCTCAATGACTTGACTTTGACTCCGCCATCCAAGGCTCAATTAGAAGCACCTTTGGGCGGAAAATTATCTTTATTCTCACAAAATTGGCACAATATTACAAAGGACAAATGGATACTGGACATAATAGACAAAGGATACAGATTCCATTTTCATACACTACCAACAAGACATGGCAGGCCAAACCTGCCACCAAATCAAAGGGCAGAGGCACTCAAACAAATAACAAACCTACTTCAAATAAGAGCAATAGAGAAGGTTCCTTCTGCAGAACAAGGCCAAGGATTTTATTCAAGACTGTTCCTTGTTCCAAGAAAAGAAAACCAATGGAGACCCATTCTGGACTTGTCCGCACTGAATACTCACCTGATTGTGCCAAAATTCAAAATGCTGACCTTACAGCAACTCCTTCCCATGCTGGGCAAGGGGTCTTGGCTGGTAACTCTGGACCTCAAGGAGGCATACCTGCATGTCCCAATCAGACATAGTTGCAGAAGATGCCTCAAATTTCTTGCAGGCTCAGAGCATTATCAATTCTCAGCATTGCCCTTTGGCTTATCTACTGCGCCAAGAGTGTTCACGAAATGCCTGGTATCAGTAATTGCACATTGCAGACTTCAGGGGATACAAATATACCCTTACCTGGATGACTGCCTTATACAAGTGGACAGTCAACAAGCCTTGTTAAAAAACTTGGGCTATGTCATTCACCTACTGCAGGCCTTGGGATACACAGTCAGTATCCAGAAATCAAATCTCGTACCATCCCAACAAATACCTTTCCTGGGTGCCACACTGGACACAAACACCCAGATGGCGTTTCTGACAAAAGAAAAACAAAAACAATTACCAGAATACTTCAGAAAATTGGCAACACACACCCAGATGACTGCAAGGAAAATCCTGCAGGCCCTGGGTTTCATGGCATCTTGCATTCTTCTGATTCCACACGCAAGGCTGCATATGAGGAAACTACAATGGTATCTAAAAAGTCTATGGTCTCAACACAGCCACAGCCTGGATGCATTGATCCCACTCATTCCATGCCTTCAAAAGGAATTTCTGTGCTGGGCTCAAGCAAGCCAGATAAACAAAGGCCTGCCTTTCAGCAAAGCCTCATACAAGTCAAACCATAACAACGGACGCCTCAGACCATGGATGGGGGGCTCACATGGAGGGCAGAGGCATTCAAGGACAATGGACACAAAAAGAAAAGCACCTGCACATCAACCAAAAAGAAATGCTGGCAGTGATATATGCAATCAAAGCCTTTGAAAAGTTCATGCATCAGGGTCATCTACTAATAAAGACAGACAGTACCACAGTTATGTGGTACATAAGCAAGGAGGTACCCATTCCTACCCTCTTCGCAGACTGGCAATGAATCTCTGGGATATTTCCCTACAATTGAAAATAGAGCTACAATCCCACTTTGTACCAGGGAAGGACAATGTTCTGGCGGACAGCCTAAGCAGAAACATCATGGATCCACACGAATGGAGGTTGCATCCAGACATTTTCTTACAAATAACTCAAGCATGGGGAAGGCCGGACATAGATCTTTTTGCCTCCCACCTCAATCACCATCTGAAAACGTTTTGCACAAGGACATACCATCCTCAAGCATGGAAGGTGGACGCTCTCTCCTTCAGTTGGAACACCCTAACACTATATGCCTTCCCACCTCTTCCTTTGATGACCAAGGTGTTACTAAAGATCAAGACAGAGCAACTGAAAGTCATACTGATAGCTCCAGACTGGCCAAGACAACACTGGTACCCACTGCTACGGAGCTTGACACACACCAATCCGTGGCTCCTTCCTCAATGGCCACTTCTTCTGACACAGCACAATTACAGGACACTACACCCCAGCTTGAAAACATTGAAGCTGACAGCTTGGAAGATTCCATGACTATTCCTCAGGATACACTTTCCAAAAGGGTAAAAGATATCATCCTGGAGGCGTGCAGACCTTCCACTATTAAAACATACTCAGCAAAATGGAAGAGATTTCTTATCTGGAACAGCAAAAAGGGTCAAGACCCATCAGTGATAAGCATTCCACAGATCCTAGAATATTTGGCTGAAATGCTCCACAATGGCCTTTCATATTCTTCATATTCTTCCATAAAAATACATGCTTCAGCAATATCTGCCAAATATAACACTGATCCGCCTGTATTTTCTCACCCGTTGCTAAGACAGTTTCTAAGCGGTATAAAGAACATCAACCCTCCAAGGAAACCACCAGTGCCTGCATGGGACCTCAACTTCATGCTGGAAAAATTAACTCTTCCTCCCTTTGAACCAGCAGCTTCTTCAGAGTTGCAATTTCTGTCTTGGAAGACAGCTTTCCTTCTGGCAGTAACCTCAGCAAGAAGAGTCTCTGAGCTACAGGCTCTTATGTCAATACAACCATTTGTCATTTTTCATCAAGACAGAGTTTCTTTGAGAACCAATCCGTCATTCATGCCAAAGGTGGTATCCAGGGTGTCCCTGAATCAAGCTATTCACCTGCCTACCTTCTTTCCCAATCCTCAAAATAAAGGAGAGAGACTTCTGCACACCTTGGACATACACAGACAGTTGCGCTACTACTTGGACAGAACAAAGTCTTTCAGAAAATCTGACCAGCTTTTTGTAGCTTACGCTGCTGGATTGCAGGGAAAAGCAATTTCCAAACAGACAATTTCTAAATGGATTGGAAATTGCATTCGATTCTGCTACTCTTTTCATGGAAAAACTGTGCCAGCTGGCATCAGGCCACATTCCACCAGAGCTACAGCCACCTCCACAGCCTTTTTAAGAGGAGTGGCAACAAAGGACATTTTAGAAGCTGTTACATGGAGCTCCGTGCATACATTTTCCAAACATTACAACCTGCCTTTATATTCCAGATCCAGAGCAGGGTTTGCTTCTGCAGTCCTGCAGGGCATTTTAGCTACACCATCTTTGTCTTAGTGCCTACCATCCCCAGGTTGGCTATGGTATTCAACCCATATGTCAGGACTGCAGTTGCATCCTTGAAGGACATAGTACAGTTTTGTACCTACCATAAATGTAGATGTCCGATAGGTATGCAACTGCAGTCAAGTTTTCCCTCCCACCTACACCTCTGTGGTATTCTTTTGGGTTTCTACCCCTCATTTTAGCTACCTGGGGTAATCTTTTATGGTGTATTTGTTTTTATGTTGTTGTACTTGTCTGGAATTTTTTCTCTATTTTCAAAATTTAGCCTTCCTTAGAGGGCACCTGGCATTTGGGGCAAGAAACACTGAAGAAGATGGCGTCGGCTGACGCTTTTATACCCCAGGCGCTCTGACGTCGGGGAAAGGGCGACAT
Organism: Protopterus annectens; assembly: GCF_019279795.1. Lineage (NCBI taxonomy): Eukaryota > Metazoa > Chordata > Ceratodontiformes > Protopteridae > Protopterus > Protopterus annectens. Next base: position 459,478,559 of record NC_056749.1, read on the forward strand.
CAGCGGCCGGACCCAGACTTTGGAATCCGGCTGACCGAAGGGCTGCCTGAGGCAGGACAACCCATATGTCAGGACTGCAGTTGCATACCTATCGGACATCTACATTTATGGTAGGTACAAAACTGTACTTTAGTGCTGGAGATTCTGAAACTGTTGGAATCTGCTAAATAAACGAGTGTTCACTGAAGATTTTATTTCTTGTAGGTTAGCTGAGTTTGGTTGTCCGTTTGAAACATTTGTTCCTATTAGGAGGGTAAAACTTCAGTATTTGAAGATGTGCATATGTTTCCATGTTATCAAGTTAATACGTTTTAGAGGATATTGGGGCTGTGTTTCTTTGCTTTTTGTTTGAGGATTTTCAGTAAAACAAAACGTTTTGTAAAATGTGACATAGGCTCAAATGGATATGACAAGAAACAACTGTATAAAAGATCAACCTGCCAAACAGTGTATGCATGTAACACAAAAGCTGGATCTAGACATTTAACAAAAAAGCTTTTTTACGAAAAGGTGGGAATAGTAACTTTTTCATGCACTAATGCTTTCTGTAATATCTTTAAATGTCAATAATCTCATAGATAAATACAAAAAAGAAAGAAAGTGAACTATATTAAAAATGTAGAGTACAAATAGCTGTGCTACAGGAGACACACTTAGAAAGAACTGAACATGTGAACTTGATAAAGAAAGGTTTGTAGGATGGTTATTCAGCAGAATACCTGCAACACAAGGAAAGAATACTTGTAGATCAATATGTGTGTATATACCTTTAAGAAGCTATCCAAGGGCTTGCACTGCCGTTTTGTAGTTAGCTGTTGAGATGTAAGCATGTATGTGAGCTCTGTTTAACTAGTTCATTCGTATTTAATGATGCTGCTGTCCATCCTGATGTGTTTGTATGTATTAAAGCATCTGAACGAAACCCCAAGCCTTCTTGTTATATGTGTTAGAGATGAACGAGTGTCATGGTGGCAGAAGTGGCATGTCTAAAAGGACGTGGTGTTAGAACAAGTGTTAGAAGAAGTTTATTGAAAGGGGCATGAAGTTAGAAATAGCTTGGCTAAAATGAGTTGAGACACTTGTTTAGATGCTGGTGGAATATACAGGAGTGGATCATTCCTAAAATGTGCAAACTTTGCAAAACAGGCCAGAAAAGAATTTCAGGTATTAAAACTTGCTCAGCACTATTTCTTTTCATATGATATGAAACGGGGCATACAGAACGCTCTAAATGATATTCACATAAACCAATATGTACAATATTGACAAAATATTCAAATTACTATGGAAAATGTTTGAAATAAAGTCTGATTTGCGAATAAAATAAGGGGAAACAACCGCATTTTTACAAAGCATGTGAATTTTCATACTAAGCAAAGATGTCAGAGTTATCAGAAGTGTATAAAGTGTTCGCCTGTTTGTGCAGTGTTACAGTAAAGCCATTTTGCAAAAGTATAGCCACAGTGGTGGTGCTGCGGTAGCGTTGTTGCCTCACAGTTAGACGTTGCCCGTTCGATTCTCAGTTAGAGCGTCTTCTATGTGGCGACATGTGTGAATGGGCGTTCCTTCGCTGAAGGTTGTGTGTTAGGCCCGGCAAGCCAGCATGTAAAAATCTACTGCCAATCATTAGCAGACCTGAGTTCTGCTGTGGCGACCCCTAACCGGGAAAAACCGAAAGACATCTCTCTTATAGCCATTACAAGCCATATTTCACAGAATGCAGCCATTACAGAGCATATTTTGCAAAGTAAACTATTTGAAGAGTTTTGTTGTGCATTTGAATGTTGTTACAGGCTCACAGAACTATTTGTTCATGCATAATTAGAAGGGCCATGTTTTCAATGTGTTTGTGTACACTTTGTGGGCATGGCAGACAGATTTCGAAAACCCACTGCACTTGTGTTTAACAGTAATATTGCTGAGAACTGGAGAGTATTTGAGCAACAGTAAGACATTTTCATAGAGGCTGCATTTTGTGATAAAGATGACTGTACACTGGCATTTATTGTGCTTAATTTAGCTGGGTCAGAAGCTATTGAACGGGAGCGTTTAGTTGTATATGCACCTGCTATCTATACAGTAGAAGGGGAAAACCTGTCATATTGTTTTACCGGCTGAGTCAAGGGAGGACTCTGATGCTTAAAAACGTAAATGTAGAGAAATGTGTAAACCCCCAGGCAAATGTTACAATGGAAAGGCACTTATTTTACACAAGGGATCAAAAGCCTGGTGAAACTTTTGCAGCTTATATAACTGACCTGAGAAATAAGGCTAAAATGTGCAGATTTGGTGACTTTAAGAGATGAGTTGATAAAGGACAGACTTGTGTGTGGCATAAAGGATGACGCTGTGAGAAAGATTTTGCTTCGTGACAGTGATATAACTTTGAATAAGCCATTGAGATTTGTCAGCTATATGACCTCACAGAAAACCACACATATGCTACAAATGAGAACAGCTATAGAAGGCACAGTGGTAAAGCTCATGTTGATAGTATGCAACAGGTGGGTAAAAGAAACAGGCCCAAGCACATGGCAGCAACTATAACCCCTGCAGTACTCAGTGGTAAACCCCAGAACTTTCTAGCAAATTCTTGTAATTGCACAGTCTTAGTGAAGCATAAGAGAGTCAGCAAACTCAAAGCTTGGGCCCCAACTTAGTTTCATTGCCAACTGTTGTAATTGTGGTGGAAGTCATAAATCTAATAGGGAGAAATGTTTAGCTTTTGATCAACAGTGCTACAACTGCAGTAAATGGAATCATTTCAAAAGATTTTGTAAAACAAAAGACCCACATTCTTTTTTTAAAAGGGAACATTTCAAGAAACGAGTTGATGCGTTAGACAGTGGAAATTCTACTGTTTATATTAATGGTATGTCAGTGCTTCATGAAACCGTCAATGCAGTAGATTTAAGGGCAAAAAATGAAGTATTTTGTACTGTTCAGATACATGTCAAACCCATTGAGCTCAAAGTTGACACAGGTTCCAAGTACAATGTTATGTCTGCAGAAACATTTGCTAGTGTGTGTAAAAGTGAAAGCTTGATTTGGCAAGGTGCGCGAAGCTTGTTGCTTATGGAGATGAATAAATTCATATTGAAGACTCAGTAGTGCTTTCATGTTATTCTGCTGGAAAAAGCTATGACTTAATATTTTATGTGGTCAAGAGGCACTTCCAGTCATTATTAGGGTTCGGAGACAGTTTGAAAATGGGACTGCTTTCCAGTCATTATTAGGGTTCGGAGACAGTTTGAAAAAGGGACTGCTTTCATTTAATAAGGAAGTCCACTATGTTAGCTTAAAAGACCCCTACTTCAGTTTTGCCCAGCACATCTTTTTCTACCTGTGCAGATCTTTTCCAAGACAAAGTAGACAAACTTCCAGTTGTGTACTCCATGACATTAGACCCAGAGGCCAGTCCAGTTATTAGGCCAGCATGAAAAGTTCCAGCAGCCATGCAGGACAGAGTCAAAGCCAAGAAAGATAAAATGTTGTGACAAGGTGTGGTTTGTCCTGTTGAAACTCCAACTGAATGAGTATCTTCCATTGGTGGTAACCCATAAGACAAGCTCAGATGACATCAGAATATGTATTGACCCACTAGATTTGAACAAAGCACTTCAAAGACCTCATCATCCAGTGCGCACAGTTGAAGAAGTCACAGCCTTGATGCCAAATGTCTCTGTTTTTTCTGTCTTAGGTGCAGAGACTTCATTTTGGCAAATTCAGCTTAGCAAAAAATCATCATTGCTCCCTACCTTTAGTACTCCATTTAGCAAGTACAGGTTTTTGAGATTGCCTTTTGAGATAAATTCTGCAAGTGAAGTCTTTCAATTTGCAGTGGAGCCACTTTTTTCTGTGTATCCTTGCGCTACCATAGTAGGCGTTACTAGTAGGAGGTCATGATGAAGCCGAACATGACAGAAACCTCAGAAAAGTTCTAGAAAGGGCACATCAAGTGAATCTGGAGCTCAACCTACACAAATACAAATTCAGGCTACAGGAAGATGTTGTTCGTGTTTCACTGTTGCAGTCATCACATTTGAGTTATCTGCTTGCAGTAGCCCTCAGCCTGATTAACAAAGTCTTGGGTCCTGCGTCGGTTGCTGTCTCTTCTTCAGTGACGTCAGGTAGTCAGGGATATAAAACATGCAGTCAGTGCCATTACATCAGTCTTTCCGTGCGGTGCCTGAAGCAGTTCGCAAGTGCCAGTCAGCCGACTCCTGAAATTTTTGTTTTCAAGTTTCAGAACTGAAGTCTTCATCTAAAGTTAAGTACCCTGTTGGGGAAACTTTTTCTTGCTCTAAACCGATGTCAGTAAAAGTTAATAGTTGTATTTCTTATAGAAACCAAGTACCTCATAAAGATTTCCATTCGTGCTGTATTCCTTGCCAAGGCCCTGACCACGACGTACCTCGCTGTTGATTTTGTGCCTTATTTAAACAAAGAACTAAATGTCATTGGTATATTTACACTTCTAAATATTTTGGTACTCAGTTCAATTATCCAGATACGTCTTCGGTAAGCCATCCGACTACAGACATTCTGAAAAAATGAAAAGATAAAGATAGGAACAGGCCGCCTAGGTCCAAAGCTGCCGATAACACTTCTCCTAAGCTAGTCGCCAGTTCACCGGTACTCAGTGAGGTGCTTTCGCAGCCCCTGATACCCGCTACTTCAGATTTGCAGGCCTCTACTGAGACCCATTCGGAGTCCGATATGTTGTGAGATGCTTCAACTGTGGAACCTGTGGATGTCTCTACCTTGGATGGGTCCTGAGCTTCTGTGCAGGCACCGGCTTCTGAGGGTGTATTCAGGCCTACTGACTTGCATACTAAACCGACTCCATCTTCTACTTCAAAGCCTAAAACTCGAACCATGTCTAGAAAACCGATGCCCAGATGGCACGGTCAGGCTTTTATGCCTAAAAAAAAAATTATAAGAATGGCTGAAGACCTTATTACTTTAATCAGAGGAAGCCAACCTTCCCCCTCTAAAAGACCTAGGACTGAGTTTGCTTATGATACTTCTGACTAGGATTCTGAAATTTCTGTTTCCTTTGATACCAGATTTACCCTTATCTACCTATGAGGATTCTGTTGCTGAGGACTCTATTCCCTCTGCTTCCTCCCAGAGGATTTCTCTATTGGTGAAACCTTGCATACTCTTAGGGAGCATTTTCATTGGAAAGTTACTCTGATTCTAAAAAGAGGCTTAGGGATTTTTTACTCCTGCCCCAACACAGGCCTTTAGCTATCCCTCCTGTACTAGACATTGTTGATGATGCCTTTTCGGAATCTAGCTTAGTCCTTGACTCTCTACCTCCTGCTCCCAGAAAACTTGATAGATATTACAGGGTTACTGACTCTCACAAGTTCCTTTTTAAAAATCCTACTCCGGATCCTGAGACCATTTCACAGGGACCCAGGGCATTAAGGCTACTACTGCCAAAATCCTACCCCCTCTGATAGAGACTCCAGGGTGCTGGATAGATGGGGTAAGAAGGTATACAGTTATGCAACCTTGGCCATTAGGGCCTTAAACTGCGAGTTTCATATGTTCAAGTATCAGCAGCATATTACTGGATTTCTTAAACAGAAAATAATGTTGATTCCTGATTGTGCTGAAAATAAGGATTTACAGGATTTAATGCATTCTGCCTAAAAGGTTGGAAAACATACTTTGCAATGTGGTTTTGATTCACTAGTGGCATCTTGCAGGACTGCTGTCACTGGGGTCTGTACTTAGAAGGCATGCTTGGCTTTGGGAGCAATCATTGCCAGATCATGTTAAAGCTAAATTACTGGATGCTCCCTTAAATCAGGACCTCCTGTTTGGCAACAAGGCAGAAGAAGTTCTTAAAAAGATGGAGGAAAAAGCTAAATCTATGCAAACTTTTAAAGATTTCCTACAAGTACAACCTCCAAGATTTAGTAGGCATCGCCCTCTAAGAATTGGTCCTTTCCTGCCTCTTCCAGGCCTTCTCAGTCCAAACCCAGACCCAGCAGAACACCCAGGCTTCAGTCCCAGGGTACGCACAGGACTAAGCAGCGGAGGGCTCCCACCTCCAAATGTGGGAGTAATAAAACTCCCCCCATAGGTAAACTGTCTCAATGACTTAACTTTAAAACTTCCAAGCACTTCTCAACTGACTGCTCCTTTAGGGGGAAAGATTGCTCTGCTAGCAAACAACTGGGAACTCATTACCCAGGACAAATGGGTTTTAAATATAGTTTCCCAAGGATACAGATTTCACTTCCACACATTACCAACCCCAGACGGTTGGCCAGAACTACCCCCAAATCAGTAGGCAGAGGCTCAAAAGTAAGTACTCTCTCTCTTAAGCATAAATGCTGTTCAAACTGTACCAGAAGAGGAAAAGGGACAAGGTTTCTACTCAAGACTTTTTCTGGTATCCAGAAAAGACAACTCATGGCGTCCTATCCTGGACCGGTCTACCTTAAGCAACTATTTGGTGATTCCAAAATTCAAGACGCTAACTCTTCACCAGTTGCTTCCTATGCTAGGCATGCCTGGTTGGCAACACCGAATTTAAAGGAAGCCTACCTGCACATCCCAATCAGGGAATCTTACAGAAGATGCCTACGCCTCAAAGCAGGCTACATGCACTATCAGTTCTCTGCACTGTCCTTTGGCTTATTTACTGTGCCCAGGGAATTCTCAAAGTGCCTAGCTCCAGTCATTGCATTTTGCAGGCAAAGAAATATTCAAATATACCCATACCTGGACGATTGTCTAATTCAGGCAGAAAGCCAGGACATACTTTTGAATCATCTGGCATTTGTACAAAAGGTGCTAACTTGTCTGGGGTACACCATGAACGAAAAGAAATCACACCCCGGTACCCTGTCAACAAATTATATTCCTGAGAGCAAGCTTGAATACAACTTCCCAGATGGCTTTCCTCACGCCAGAGAAACAAATTCATTTGACAACCTACTTCAAACTAATGGCCACAAAAACCCTGCTATCTGCAAGGCAAATACTGCAAGCCTTGGGTTTCATGGCCTCCTGCATTCTTCTAATTCCGTATGCAAGACTGCATATGAGGAAACTACAGTGGTATCTAAAAAGCCTATGGTGTCAACATTCTCAGGATCTAGAAGCAATGATTCCTGTCATACCTTGCCTACGGTTAGAGTTCCTTTGGTGGGCAGAGGCCTGCCACCAAAACAAGGGAGTACCATTCACTCTACCCCCTGCCACCCAAACCCTAACAACAGACGCATCAGACTATGCATGGGGGGGGGGGCTAACCTGGCAGAGAAGTGCATTCAGTGCAAATGGAACCCAAGTCAAATGCACTTGCATATCGGTCAAAAAGAAATGTTAGCTGTACAGAATGCTCTGACAGCCTTCAAGGACCACATTCTTCCAGGACAATTAATGGTAAAGACGGACAACACCACTGTTATGTGGTACATAAACAATCAGGGGGTACCCATTCTTACCCCCTCTGCAGACTAGCCATGGCCTTGTGGAACACAGCCTTGAGCTACCAAGTGCATCTACAGGCTCAATTCCTGCCAGGAATACTAAATACACTGGCAGACGAACTAAGCAGAAATCTCATGGACTGACATGAGTGGAAACTGAAACCAAAGACTTTCAACATGTTGACAAACAAATGGGGGAGCACAGATATAGACCTGTTTGCCTCCCCTCAGAACTACCAGTTGGACAAATTTTGCCCAAGGACTCCCCACAAACATGCTTGGAAAGTGGATGCTCTGTCCTTCAGCTGGAAAAACCTATCAGTTTATGCCTTTCCTCCTCTGCCTCTCCTCTCCAAAGCACTACTAAAGATCAAACAGGACAAACCAAGGACGATATTGATTGCACCAGACTGGCCACGCCAACACTGGTACCCCCTCTTGCGCAGTGTGTCACTGCTGGCTCCATAGCACCTGCCTCAGACCCCTACCCTGTTGTCACAGCAGGAGAACCAGATTCTGCACTCTCAGCTTCAAACCCTGAACCTGGTAGCCTGGCTAATTACCTAATCTCTCCATTACCATCCCTCAGTAAACCAGTGTTGGATATCATTTTAGAGGCAAGGAGGCCTAGTACTAGAAAATCTTATGCTGAAAAATAGAAAAGATTCTGTGCATGGAACCTGTCTCAAGGGATGGGTACAGCAGCGCCCAACTTACCTCAGATTCCTCAACACTTAACTGAGATGGTTCTCAAGGGCCTTTCTTTTTCCTCCATCAAAATTCACACGTCAGCCATTTCAGCTCATTATATCACAGGACCACCCCTTTCTCTCATCCACTGCTGAAGCAGTTCCTCAGAGGGGCCAAAAACTTAAGACCACCCAGATTAGCCCCAACTCCAGCCTGGGACCTTAACTTTGTATTGGAAAAACTCACTCTTCCTCCTTTTGAGCCAGCTGCAAGTGAGGATTTAAAATTCCTTTCTTGGAAAACAGCCTTCCTTTTAGCAATCACTTCATCTAGAAGGGTATCTGAATTACAGGCCATTATGGCAGTGTAGCCTTTCATCATCTTTCATGCAGACAGGGTGTCCCTCAGAACCAATCCGTCCTTCATGCCCAAGGTGGTATCCAGTGCGGCTCTTAATCAGTCCATTCATCTGCCAGCCTTCTTTCCTAATCCACAGAACAAAGGGGAACGGATACTGCACTCCTTAGATGTGCACAGACAACTTTGATTTTTACATGGACAGGACTAAACCTCAAAGGAAATCTGAATAACTGCGGGTGGTATTTGCTGCAGGGGCAGACTATTTCAAAGCAAACTATTTCTAAATGAATAGGCTACTGCATTCATTTCTGCTATTAGCACTATGGAAAAAACCTATCCCACAGGGGATCAGACCCCATTCAACCAGGGCTTCATCTACCTCTACAGCCTTTCTCAGTGGTGTCCCTACCAGGGACATCCTTGAAGCTGCTACCTGGAGTTCTGTACATACTTTCACCAAGCATTACCATTTGCCACTTTTCTCTAAATCCAGAGCTGGCTTTGCCACTGCAGTCTTGCAGGGCCTTAAAGCTGGTCCTAATGCTATCTAAATTCCTCCTCCCATCCTTCTTAGCTTTGGGAATCTACCCAAATGTGATGACTGCAATAATGAAACGCGAAGAATATAGTACAGTTGTGTACACTTACCATAAATGTAGATGTTCAAGTGTATTCACTATTGCAGTCCTGGTAATCCTCCCTCCAGCCCCCAGACTTCTGTTGGCTATACCTCTACTCTCCTTTACTATGCTTAAAAGCTTTTTGGTGCGTTTGCTTTTTGTTGGAGGTATAACCTTGGAGATATATATATATATATATATATATATATATATATATATATATATATATGTATATATATTTATTTATTTTTTTTTTATTGCTTCCCATTAGGGGGGCATCTGACATCTGGGGCAAGAAAAAACTGATGTAATGGCGTCGGCTGCATGTTTTATACCCTTGACTACCTGACGTCATGGAAGAAGAGACAGCAACTGACGCAAGACCCAAGACTTTGTTAATTAAGCCGACTGTGGGCTACTGCAAGCAGATAACCCAAATGTGATACCTGCAACAGTGAATACACTCGAACATTTACATTTATGGTAAGTGTACACAACTATACTTTACTTCTGTTGGTCATTTATTTGAGTACAGGCCTATGACCAGACCCTCCAGAGCAAACAGCCATTCTGAAGATACCAGCTCCTGACAGTGTTTAGGCCCTGCAATTATTTCTTGGCATGGGCAACTACCTAGGCAAGTTCATTCCAGACATGAGCCAACTTTCAGTGCCACTCAGAGAGCTGACACTTAGCTATATCATGATCTTGGTTAGAGAAACACCAAAGAGCATTTGATGTCCTGAAACAGAGAATTGCTAGTCCACCAACTCTCAGATACTATGATGTTTATAAACCAGTTACACTTTGCTGTGATCCTTCAAATTTTGGTGTTGGTGCAGTCATTCTGCAAGAGGATCAACCTGTTGAGTATGCGTCTCAAACTCATACCCAAACCGAGATGCAGAATGCTTAGATCGAGAAAGAGCGTTTGGCAATTGTGTTTGCATGTTCAAAGTTCCTTGATTATGTTTATGGGAGACCTATCCAGATAGAAACAGACCATGAACCATTAGTCACAATCTTGAGAAAGCCAATGCATTCAGCTCCACCCAGACTGCTACATATGATGCTGAGATTGCAAAAGTACATCTCCTGTCTTGTCTACAAGAAAGGAAAATTTCTTTATCTTGCTGAAACATTAAACAGATCAGCCAGAAATACCTCAAAACAGCATGAGAATGAGAACCTTGATTTTGAAGTCACGGAAGTGAGACATTTTTCTTCCACACATCTTGATGAGCTGAGAGATCATACAGCCACAGATCCAGTTTTACAAAGGCTCAAACACTTTATCAATCAAGGATGGCCGTCAGAGCAGTCCAGTTTAACTAAAGAAGTGCAACCTTATTTTCATTACAGAGATGAGATTTTGTCTGACAAAGGTGTCATTATGAAAGATCCGAAAGTAATTGTTCCAAAGTCCTTTGGAACCAGAGTACATTACTGTCTTGCATCATAGTCACCCAGGAACCGAATCTACCAAAAGGACGAGAAGACTAGTATTTTGTCCTAAGACATTGCGAGAGCACTTTCATCTTGTTCAATGTGTAATAGTACTAAGCCTTGTCAACAGAAGGAACCACTTCACCTTAACCAGATTCTGGAAGTACCTTGTTCGACAGTAGTCACTGATATCTTTGAGTGGAATGATCAACATTATCCTGGTGTTGGTAGACTTACTCCAATTGGTACGAGATTTACTTATTTCCTAACCGAGCCTCCAGTGCAGTCATTACTAAGATGAAACGTCATTTTGCTGTGCATGGTAGTCCGCACAAAGTTATTTCTAACAATGGCACGGAGTTTACAAGCCAACATTTCAAAAGATTTGTTGAAGAATGGGACTTTACTCATGTCACAAGTAGTCCTGAATACTTGCAGTCAAATGGTTTGGCAGAACGCACAGTGCAAAGTGCAGAACAGTTACTTGAGAAGTCAAAATGAAATAATAGTAATGTTTTCCTGAATTTCTTCAATCTCAGAAATAATTCTCATGATAAACATCTTGGTTACCTGCTCAGAGACTTCTGTCGGGGCAAACCAGAACCACATTACCAATTAGTAGTCAGTTGTTGGGTCCATGTGTCAAGAACAACAGATCAGTGAAAGCCAATCTGTTGAAGAAATGCCTAACCCAGAAGTCCTACTATGATAAGACCAGTAAACCGCTTGGTCCTTACGAGAGCGAGAACTGGTAAGGATGCAAATGTCCAGAGGTTGTGTTCAGATTGGAGTCCTGATAAATATTGGTCCAGAGTAGAGATCGTACATTGTGAAATCAGAAGGAGCAACTTTTAGGCGATATTGGACCAGTGTCAGAGCCTATACCACAGTAGATAACCTGTGAGAAAGATGATCTCATAGGTTCATAGGCTAGTACTAGGCTAACTGCCCTTGCGAGACGTTTTAAGCCTAGCCAGAGTCAGTGTTGGCAGATGCCGGCCCAGTGTTGCAAAGTTTTGTCCGTCTTGCAAATTTGTGTTGTTTCGCAACCCGATCAGAGAGAATGTTAAGTACGTTTTAGAATCTTTTGTTTTTTTTTTGCCAGTGGATGACGGAGTGGTAAACGCGATAATAGCTGGCATTTTTTCTGTATTTTGTTATGATACGCTACCGGAGCTAATTTACCATAATCAATGTTTTTTTTGTTTGGGACCACAGCGTTGTTTGGTGCGGCTTTGGTTGCGGTGGTTCGGGCGTTTATAATAGCGGAGGTTGGATTGTGCCAGGTTGGTCGCGGGCAGTTGCATTGGGAAATGCCGTCGGATGCGACGCGCCAGCGCTTTAGAACTCGCTTGGACGTGTAGAGCCTGTTAAACCTAGGTTAGAGGAGTCGTCGAACCGGACTTTTTCTTTAGAGAGCGCCAGTGGAACCCGGTGGTTCGACGCTAGCCTCTCTCTCCAGGTCAGATGCCTCCTTCCCTACAGCCTCAAGGGCTGTCCAGGAGGCAAAGTCAGCTTCTCCCGTTACAGCTTTCCCTCCCTCCCTAAGGTGTCTATTCTATGTCAGTGAGTTCTCTCTTTCTGCTTCAAGGCTCAGCCAGGTCTAGGTCCAGCTTATTGGCGTGTTACCTTCTTCTTAGAGGTTCAGGTTCTCTGCCCAGAGGCTTAGGTGGCTAATTACCCCTCTCTAATTAGAGGCTCTATTGTCCTGCTGCTCCCTCTGATAAGACTCCTTAGGTGGGTTCAGTGTGAGCTGGATTCAGAGTTGGCTGTTCTATGGTCTGAGTCTCTTCTTATGAACATGCTTCTATATTCTGATTATTTACCTTCTGATGATCCTGATGATAATACTCCTGGAGCTTTTTGAGTCCTTTTCTTTTTTCACTTCAGATGAGGCTGAACATGCTTCTCCTTTTAAGGAGGAGGGTTGGGGGTCTTTTCTCCATACCCCAACAGGCTTAGTTGATTTTTTGTTCCTGCCTAGGCCTTTCTGCTGGAAGACCTTTTGATTTTTTCTTTGTCTCCTGATGCCCAGGCTTCTAGACTCAGGTGTCCTGATTCCTACTTCTCTGTTTAAACCAAATAGGTATACCAGTTTTTTCTGAGGTCTAGGCCCCAGTTCTTGCCTCCTAGGGGGGCCCAGAGGTGTTAAGATGGGGGGTTGCAAGAATAATCCTTGCTTCCAAGAATAGGGTTCGCCTGAAGCCAGATACAAAAAGTTTAGGGCCTTGGAAAGATGGGAAAGAAAGAGCTTTGAATTGCCAGTTTCATATGTTAAAGGAGAATAACTATCTTAAAGTATTAAAATATCAGAATTGTTTGCTTTCTGGGAAAAGTCTAAATTCTTTGCAGATGTATTGTTTGTGTTTGTAGTCACAGCCTTTAGTAGTGAGCTTTGTTTTGGTGGGTGTGGGTAGCAATTCTTTTGCTGTTGTTTAGATGCTTGAGGACTGTCCATGTGGGAACTACAGCTTCTGAGAGCTTTTCTTACGCTTACCAAAATGAGGTTCAATTTTTATCTGACTTGCAAGGTGGACTCCCTTTTGGGATGCTCTGGGATCCTGGTTCTCCTGTTTATGTTAAAAAGAAAATGGCAGTATCTCTATGGCAAGAAGAAGTGGCTTACTCTGTGCATGTTGCCTCTCCATTTTTTTGGGTCCTTGCCTCTAAGTTTAGTAGAGGCAGGTCTACTAGAGGAAGGGTTCCGAAGTCTTAAGAGGGATTCGCTTCAGGGCAGATCTAGGCGTGCTTTCAAAGCTAGGACAGGGGGGGCTCCTCTGCAAATGAGACCAGGAGCAGGTCCCAGTCACAGTCTTTCCCTGGGACCTACCACCTCCTTTTCTGCAAAACAGGTCCTTCCTGGCCTTTTCAAGGGGAAGGTGAGGGCACACTCAAAACTTTTTGGGAGGAATTCCACAAGACAAATGGGTACTCCCAATGACCTACCTTTCCACTCACATTTATATCCACCTTGCCTCCTTTGGAGGAAGGCTGGCATACCTTTCCTCACATCAAAGGCATACCACACATGGGTCCTCCACGTTATATATCATAGGGGCCAAGGGGCCTATTTCCATACCTTGCCTCCTTTCAGGATTTCAGCTACGCCTTTTCTTAGAAAGCAAATCACAGGGGAACACGTGGTTGTTAGTACCAAATTTATCCATCGTCATCTATATCAGCTCATTCCTGTTCAAAATTCTCGCCTCTTGAGATTGTAAAGACCAAAATGGGGGAATCATAGCTTCATTTATTCTTGCTATTATAGATCATTCATCATCAAATCATTGTCTTCCTGAGCACTGAATTCCTATAGCACTTTGTTCTTGGAAGTATCTCAGTTCTCGGGCACAGAATTTTTCATATCAGTCTGCTGATACTAGGATTGCTATCATCTACTAGCCCAGAGTGCTTTCTTCAGGCTAAAAGGAATACAAATTATTCTTATTAAGAAAGAGACAAATCTTCTTCATTTGGTGAAAGTGTGATTCTTCTTCAAGCTTTGAAAGGCTATCTCATAGTTTTAAATAAATGCCAAATTAGTGCTCTCAGGACATGGGTAAGTCTAGTGTGGAAATGAAGACAGCAGCTTTACCCTTTTTTGACATGTAGAAGCACGCCAGAAGGTGTTTTACTTCATCCAACAACAAAAGTAGCTTTCCCTCCTGACCAAATAAACTTCGGGCATCCAACTACTGGGTACATTCAGGCCTTCTGGCCTTTAGGGCTCATGGCATCAAGTATTCTGGTGCTTACATTTACAAAACTTCATCATACAAACTGCACACCCAAAAATTCTGGACACTCCCACAACCAAACTGCATTACTGTCATTCAAATCATACCTTGCATTCATCAGGCCAATACCTTGCATTCTGGGAATTCTGTCTCTCAAACCCAGGAATGTATTTTAGCCAAGGACGCTGACACTCAGGCTTAGACTTACATTTAATCACAGATGCCTCAGACAAGCTTGGGGGAGCGGACTGAAGACAAGACTACAACAAGACAAGTGGCCTACCGCACTACAACATCTGCATAGAGTTAGCATTCAGATTGCATTAATGGCTTTAAGGGAAGGGCTTCACAAGTGCAGTTCTGTTTAGACAACACAACTCAACTGTCACAATGTGCAACATCAACAAGCAATCAACAATGCTTATCCCATATGATTTAAATACTATTTTCTCAGCACTGCTCAGTTTACAGCTCAATCTCCAGGGCAAGCAAATCTTCAGGAGCACAGACATCCAGCACTTTTGCAACTCAATGCTGGATCTGAAGGAACAGACCCTGAATGGATGTGTTTTCTTGGCTTAATCTTCAATGAAACAGAACTCCAGGGATAGATCTGGCTAACAGATCAAATAACCTCCACTAACCCACCCACTGCACAAACATCTGCCAAACAGTTTCACAAACCAGCAGTATTCTTTGGATTGGACAAAGTGACATGTCTTTCTTTCATCTGCTGCCTCTCCTCCTCAAGCTCTCTCTAAGGTACTTCTGAAGGTCAGACAGGACAAGCCAAGGATGATTTTGATAGATACAGATTGGCCTCGGCAGCACTGGTACCCACTACTGCAACAAGTCTGATGGAAGCCTCCATGGCCTGAATCCTTTGATATTCCACATCCTGTCCAGCCATTTGGCATTGCATGTCCCTCTCTTTGTCCCAACAGCCTCAACCCTTTGCTTCCAATCTTCACTGTCTTAAACCATAGAGGTCTCAACTCATTTACAGTTTTCAACTTGTTGTCTAAGCTAGAAGGCCTAGTACAAATAAATGGAAGACTAAGACAAATGAGAGATTTTTGTTTTTTGGAGTTGAATGCAGAATCTTTATGGGTTCTGAAGTAGAATAAGTGTGGCTCTTCAATATCTTACTGAGTTATTGGACAAAGGTTTGTCCTTGTCTTCTATTAAGATTCTCATCTCTTCAAAGATTCAACCCAGACTGATTTCCACCATCCTTTGTTTGTCTTTCTTTCAGCAATTTCATTTAGAGGGGCAAAGAATTTAAAGGACCCCACGAAGAAGACCCATCCTGCTTGGGATACCAATTTTGTGTTGGAGAAATTTTTTCTCTACAACCTTTTTGCTCTGCAACCAACTGAGATTTTGATTTGTGCTGGATGATTTGCTTTTTCAACCTTCTCTGCCTGCTGCAAGCCATTATTCTGAAAAGAAGGTGCCTATGAGCAGGCCTCTGCTTTAGTTTTTTCTTATAAGGACAGTCTTAGCTTTGCCTGCCTTTCCATTTTTGCCTAAAGTGGTTTCTAGTGTGGCTTTAAACTTTACTATTCATTTGCCTACTTTGCCTTGTTTCTTTCAACAAATGCAAAATAAATTGTACAACCTTTTTTACACACACAGGCAGTTGGTTATATTTTGGACAGAACTAAAAGGGTTCAGACAATCTCAGCAGTTATTAAAGATTCCTTTGCTTTGTGCTCTCAGGGAAGCCCGTGTCAAAACAAACTATTTCTCAGTGTGGATTGGATTTGCATTTTTTTCTGTTATTTCCCATCATGGCAAGGAGATTCCAGCTGGGATTAGGCCTCATTAGGGCTAGGGCTACTGCCACTCTTTTGAGACTAGGAGGGCTTTGAGGGGGTTGGAATTTGAGGGCAGCTTGGAGAGAGGTACTTCTCGTTCTCATTACCACCTTCCATTGTACTTTAAGTCCATTGTAGGGCTGGCCCACTGCTGTGTTTGCAGGGCATTCTGGCAGCTCCTGCTGGCAGCTCCTTTAGCATCCCTCCTTTACCTCTGCTTTGGGATTCTACCTCTACTCTTTCCTTGGGAGTTAGGGACTGCAGAGAACATAGTACAGTTTTGTACCTACCACCATAAAAGATGTAATGTAGAAGTTTGTAGATCCACCAATTTCCCCCCCCTCCTCCCCCTCTTAGGGTTGGGTGTGGTTGGGTGGTTTGGGGTTATCCATCTAGGTATATTGTGTTTATTGTATATATTGTATATATTGTACATGTTCTCTTGGTTAGGGTTGGGTATTGTTTTTTTGGTTGTTGCCCTATGTTTTGGACCTTTCTTTAGGTCTCTGACATCTGGGGCAGAAAAGAGGAGGGGATATGACGCGGTCTCATGATTTGTACCCTGACGTTCTGATGTCAGTCAAATGCCCTGACCCGACGCCAGCCTTATACTCTGATATTCGGGCGACCGAGGGACAGCGGACTACCCAAGTGTTAGGACTGCAGCAATGTGGGATCTGAACACATCTATTTTATGGTAGGTACAAAACTGTACTTTATCCCCTGTGAGATTCAAACCCTGTACCATGTGTTTGTAAGGCAAGCACCTTAACTATTAGGCCACCCTCCCAACCTCAGAGTGAGTTCTCTGGTGTTCCAATTCCAGAGGAAGTTCCAGAGGACATTACCGTTCCTGTGACAAGTCCAGACGTTCCTGATATGAGTTGTGCACCACAGACTGTCCCTGTTCCTAAGTTTGGTCCCAGCTGTTACATTATGCGATATGGTTGAATCTGTAAACTCTGTAGCAGATATGAAGCAACTTGGACATGAACATTGTGTTTTGTTTCTAATGTATGTAGTAATGCATGCCTAGCTGTGATATTGATGTTCTTTGTGTTTCACTGTTGCAATCATCATACTTGGGTTATCTACCTGCAGGTAGCCCTCAGTCGGTCATAATACCAGAGTCTTAGGGTTTCTGTGAGAGATGCTGTCATTTCTTCCTTTACGTCAGGTCATCAGGGGTATAAAACAGGCAGCCAACGCCATTACATTAGTCTTTCTTGCCGAGGATGAGCCCGAAGCAGAAGCAGTTCGCAAGTGCCGGTCGGCCGCTACCTGAAATTTTCGTTTTCGAGTTTCAAAACCTGAAGTCTTCTAAAGCTAAGTACCCCATTGGGGATCCTTTTTTCTTGCTCTAACCGATGTCAGAAAAAGTTAATTGTCTTGCCTATGGAAAGCAAATACTTCACAGAGATTTTAATTCTTATTGCGTTACCTGTTTACGTCCAAACCACGACGTCCCTCATTGTCGGTTGTGTGCCTTGTTTAATGCCCAAATCATTCATCATCGGGCAATCTTTGTCGCTAAATTCTTTCACTCTCGTTCTCCATATTCCAAAATGGCTTTGATACGCCATCTGACAACAAATCTTCCGAAAAAACGTAAAGGTAAAGGCAGAGACGGACTGCATAGGTCCAAAACTGCCAACAACGCTTCCGTTAAGTTAGTCGCCCATCTGCCGGTACTCAGTGAAGCGCCTTTTCAGCCCCTGATGACCGCTTCTACAGATTTGCAGGCCTCTACTGAGACCCATTCAGAGTCCGGTATGCCGCGGGATGCTTCTTTGACTACGGAACCTGCAGATGTCTCTGCCTTGCATGGGTCCGGAGCCGCTGTGCAGACAATGACTTCTGAGGGTGTATTCCGACCTACCGATGTTCGAATCAAACCAACGACTTTGTTTTTACCTAAAACTACCAAGTTTCTTAGATCCAGAGTACACACTACGCCTAGAAAACAGGCCAAAGCACATGCTCAAGCTCCCATGCCACAAAAACAAATGCTTAGAATGGCTGAAGACCTTATTATTTAATTAAGGGAAGCCGGCCTTGCCCTGCTAAGCGGCAAAGAATTGAGTTTTCCTCTGATTCTACTGACCAGGAGTTCAGTGACTCTCTGACCCTTCTGATTATCAGGGCATGCCCTTATCAACCTATGAGGATTCAGATGCAGAGGAATCCATTCCATCTGCCTCCCCTCCAGAGGATTTTTTTTTTTTTTTGGTGAAACCTTGCATACTTTAAGAGAGCATTTCCCCTGGGAATGCCAGGAATACCCTCAGTCCAAAAAGAGACTCAGAATTTTTAGAGTTGCCTCGAGCTATACTCCTGTCCTGGCTGTTGTAGATGATGTCTTCATGGAATCCAGTCTTACTCCACAGACACTTTACCCCCGGCCCCTAGGAAACCTGACGGGTACTACAGAGTACCTGATTCTCACAAATTTGTCTCCAAGAATCCTACTACTGATCCAGAGACCATTTACCAGGGACCTAAAGGTATTAAGGCTACTACAGCCAAAAATCCTACCCCTTCAGAAAGGGATTCCAGTGCTTTAGACAGATGGGGTAAGAAGGTATATACCTCTGCAGCTCTTGCCATCAGGGTATTGAATTGCCAGTTTCACATACCAGCAACATATTATGGAACTAATTAAACACAAAATGGTGTTACTTCCAGATTGTGCAGGAAATAAAGATTTACAAGAGTTAATGCATTCTGCAAAACATGTTAGTAAGCATACTTTGCAGTGTGGCTTTGATGCCCTAGAAGCATCTTGCAGGGCTGCAGTCACTGGGTCTGTACTGAGAAGGCATGCTTGGCTGAAGGAACAAACCTTGCCAGATTATGTCAAATCCAAATTACTAGACGCTCCTTTAAATAAGGACTGTTTGGCACCAAAGCAGAAGAGGTTCTTAAAAAGATGAAGAAAAAGCTAAATCTATGCAAACTGTTAAAGAATTCTTACAAGTGCAGCCACCTAGATTCAGTAGGTATTGACCTTCTAAAAACTGGTCCTTTCCACCCCCTTCCAGGCTTTCTCAGACCAAACCCAGGGGAAACAGGCCACCCAGACTACAGTCTCAGGGTATGCAGAGATCTAAACAATGGAGTGCTCCCACCTCAAAAACAGGGAGTGGTAAGCCGCCCCCTTATGGAAAAAGTTCACAATGACTTTACAATTATCCTTTCAAGCCCTGCCCAATTACTCGTGCCCCTAGGAGGAAAACTTGCCCCGCATGCAAAAAACTGGATGTCCATTACTCAGAACCGATGGATCCTAAACATTGTATCCCAGGGGTACAGATTCTACTTCCATTCACTGCCAACCCCAGGTGGGTTTCCAGACCTTCCTCCAAACCAATGGGCAGAGGCTCAAAAGCAAGTACTTTCCCTGCTCAATATCAGAGCTATTCAACCTGTTCCAGTAGAACAAAGGGGACAGGGTTTCTACTCCAGACTTTTCCTGGTGCCCAGAAAAGAGGGTTCTTGGTGCCCAATCCTGGATCTATCAATTCTCAACACCTTTCTGGTGGTCCCAAAATTCAAGATGCATACCCTGCAACAGCTTCTTCCTATGTTAGCCAAGGATGCCTGGTTAGTCACTCTAGACTTAAAAGAAGCCTATCTGCACATCCCCATAATGGAGTCAAGCAGAAAATATCTGCACTTCAGGGCAGTCTCTATGCACCATCAGTTCTCTGCACTTCCCTTTGGCTTATCTACTGCACCCTGAGTATTCACAAAGTGCCTGGCTCCAGCCATTGCATACTTGGGCAGAGAAGTATCCAAATTTTCCCATACTTCGACAATTGCCTGATTCAGGCGGACAGTCAGGAATTGCTACTTCAGCACCTGGCATTTGTAAAAAGCCTTCTCACTTCATTGGGGTACAACATCAATGAAAATAAATCACAACTGGTGCCCAGTCAAAAGATTGTATTCCTGAGAGCAAGCTTGGACAGAACTTCCCAGATGGCATTTCTCACTTCAGAAAAACAGATCTATCTGACAAACTACTTCAAACAAATGGCCATCAGAACCCAGCTATCTGCAAGGAAAATACTGCAAGCCCTAGGCTTCATGGCCTCATGTATTCTGTGAATTCCATATGCAAGTCTGCATATGGCGAAACGTCAGTGGTACTTAAAAAGTCTTTGGTGCCAACATTCTCAGGATGTGGAAACATTCATTCCAGTCATACCTTGTTTAAGGGCAGAGTTCCTTTGGTGGGGAGAAGCATGCAACCACAATAAGGGACT
The DNA here is from genome assembly GCF_019279795.1 of Protopterus annectens. Lineage (NCBI taxonomy): Eukaryota > Metazoa > Chordata > Ceratodontiformes > Protopteridae > Protopterus > Protopterus annectens. Next base: position 459,498,957 of record NC_056749.1, read on the forward strand.
GCTTTTCACTCAACCCCTCGCCGCCCAAACCCTGACAACAGATGCATCAGACTATGCATGGGGGGCTCTCATGGCAGGCAAATGCATTCAGGGCCACTGGAGCCCAGGCCAAAGTCTCCTGCACATCAATCAAAAAGAGATGCTAGCTGTACAGAATGCTCTGACAGCCTTCAAATACCTAATCTTTCCAGGACAACTGCTTATAAAAACAAACACCACCACAGTTATGTGGTACATAAGCAGGGGGGAATCCATTCTTACCTACTCTGCAAGTTAGCCATGGCCCTGTGGAACACAGCCTTGAGCAACCAAGTGCATCTACAAGCTGAATTCCTGCCAGGCAAACAAAATTCACTGGCAGACGACTTAAGCACAAATCTTCTAGACCCACACGAGTGGAAATTGGAGCCCAACACCTTCAGCCTTCTAATCCAGAGGTGGGGGACACCAGAGATGGACCTCTTTGCCTCCCCCGAGAACCATCATTTGAGCAAATTCTGCACCAGGAACCCTCACAGCAGGGCCTGGATGGTGGATTCCCTGGCCTTCCAATGGGAAAAATCTCCCAATTTATGCCTTTTCCCCTCTGCCCCTCCTCTCAAAGTACTACTCAAGATAAAACAGGACAGGCCAAAGGCAATTATTATTGCCCCAGACTGGCCATGCCAGCACTGGTACCCACTCTTACTCAGTCTAACAACAATGCCACCTTGGCACCTTCACCAGACTCCTACCCTGTTGTCTCAGCAGGAGGGACAGATTTTGCATCCACAGTTGCAAGCCCTAAACCTTGCAGCCTGGCTTATCCCCTGAATACACCACCAGCAATCTTCAGCAAACAGGTGTTGGTCATCATTCTTGAAGCCAGAAGGCCTAGTACTAGGAAATCCTGTGCTGAAAAGTGGAAAAGATATTGTTCTTGGAATCAGTCTCAAGGGAAGGACACAGCAGTGCCCTCCTTACCTCTAATCCTGGATTACCTAGCAGAGCTAACTTCAGCAAGAAGAGTGTCTGAGATACAGGCACTAATGGCTGTGGAACCCTTCATTGTTTTCCATGCTGACAGGGTTTCCCTCAGGGCTAACCCATCCTTTATGCCTAAGGTGGTGTCCAGTGTGGCTCTAAACCGATCCATCCATTTGCCAACCTTCTTCCCTAACCCCCAGAATAAAGGAGAAAGGATCCTGCACTCCTTGGACGTGCACAGACAGCTCAGGTTCTACCTTGACAGGACTAAACCTTTCAGAAAATCTGACCAGCTGCTAGTAAGCTTTGCTCAGGGGCAGAGGGTAAGGCCATTTCAAAGCAAGCCATTTCCAAATGGATGGCACACTGGATCCATTTCTGCTACAAGCACCATGGAAAACCTACCCCACAGGGGATTAGACCACATTCCACTAGGGGTACTTGCACCTCTACACAATTCTCAGGGGAGTTCCTACCAGGGACATTCTGGAAGCTGCAACCTGGACTTCTGTACACACCTTCACAAAGCATTACCATTTAACCTATTTTTTTCTAAATCCAGAGCTGGATTTGCTACAGCAGTCTTGAAAGGCCTGCTAGCCAGCCCTAACACTTCTTGACTGCCTCCAACCTTCCTCAGCTTTGGGAATCAACCCAAGTATGATGACTGCAACAGTGAAACACGAAGAACATAGTACAGTTGTGTACACATACCATAAATGTATATGTTCGAGTGTATTCTTTGTTGCAGTCCTGATTTCTCTCCCTCCTGCCCCCTGGTTTTCTCTATCGTTCTACCTCTCCTTTCCATGGCCATTTTTAATGGCATTGGTATTTACTTTTTACTGGTGGTGTTCCCTACCTTATACTAACTTTCTATTTGGGAGCTGCTGAGATTTGGGGCAAGAAAAACTGATGTAATGGCAACGGCTGCCTGTTTTATACCCCTGACGACCTGACGTCATGGAAGAAGCAACAGCATCTGACACAGAAATCCTGAAATTCTGGTATTCTGGGCGACTGAGGTCTACCTGCAGGCAGATAACCCAAGTGTGATGACTGCAACGGTGAATACACTCTACACTCTAACATCTACATTTATGGTAAGTGTACACAACTCTACTTTTTGCATAAAGGGCAGTCTTTTTAAGAGGGAGGATGTAGATCAGTATGTGTGTATAGGGCTTGCACAAGTGTATAAATACTGAGCTTGTGCACGCCTGACTGCCATTTTGTAATTAGCTGTTGAGATGTTCCTCTCAACCTCTTAGAGCAAAAAATCAGGAGAAAGCCTAAAATGATGGGGGGGACAAATAGGGACAGATTTTAAATATTGCTCTTACCAACTTAGAAAGTTGATGGAATAATAGGTTTTGCATTAGCATGAATTTTCTGAAGGATGTGGAGTCTTAAACTCAAATATTTGTCACTATTTAATGACTTCAATCCTCCGCTATTTACCAGAAAGGTACAGATTTTAGGAGGAACACGCCAAAAATATGAGGCTAAAATCTGGGCATTCTGCGAAAATCTGTACAGTTGAGAGGTAAAGCATGTATGTATGTAAGTTCTATTTGTTAACTAGTTTATTTGTATTTAATGATGCTGCTATCCATCCTGATGTGTTTGTATGTGTTAAAGCATCTGAAGGAAACCCGAAACCTTCTTGTTATATGTGTTAGAGACAAACGAGTGACAGTACTTTTAGAAATTGCAAGATGAACTCCAATAGTGATAGAAGAAGGTAAAAAAGATAATGGTGGATTGGTAGTACTATGGGGCTACTGGCAAGGGAGGAGGATTACACTGGCATGTATTTATATTCCACCTAAAATTGCTATAATGGAGCTTAAGAAACTTCTGAGAGAACTAATCAACTTTCTGCAAGGAATATTACTTACAGGAGGACTGGAATTTGATTTGCAACAGTGAAGATGTGTCTGGGGGGGGGGCAGAAGGGAACTATAACAAAGGAGGGGTAGATTTTTGAAGAAATGTTTGAAAATATTTGGCATGGAAGATGTGAATTCAGTGCTAGCAGTTCAGAGTGAATTTATATATTATTATCCAAGATACAAAATCTGGGCTAGTCTAGACAGAGTTTACATTTCACAAGAACATGTGCATTTAACTGAAGGTTTTGTTACTCACCCAATAACTATTTCAGGTCATGCACCAATAATAACTAAGATAAAAATACAGGGTAATGAAATAAAAATGGGACACTGGTGCTGTCCCACCTGCTTGATGAAAAGAGAGGAATTTAAAGAATGGATAGTGGAAATTATTCAGGAGCTGTTAGATAATTTAGAAATTTCTTCTGAAAATATAGCTTGGGAGTGGGATAAAATTAAAATTGAGCTTAAAAATAGGGTGGAAAGGGAGATGCTTAAGAAATGACAAGAATTATTTAGTGGGGCTGACAAATGTTAAATTATTGCAAAGTAGGCAGAATCTCACAGAACAAGAGGAGGAGCAACTGCAGAATACTAAACAGAAAATAAGGGATTACCTCGATAATATGCATGAGGTTAGAAAGATTGCTTTTAAGCAACTATTTTTTTGCTGATAACTTTAGAGCACAAAAACTTTTATCACATCGACTCAGGCAACAGAAAGTAGGAAGGGCTGTCACCAGGCATTTGGAGCCTATAACAAGGAAGATAAGAGTTCCCGTAGAAGTATTAGAAATATTTTGGAAATTCTGTGAAAGTCTGTATAAAACGGAGAAATATGGAAATCAAGAAAAGATACAAATGGAAATGTTTATGGAAGAATTAAATATGCCAAGGTGATAGGTATACGAGGCTCAATTACTAACAGGATAGGTGGAGATGAGATAAACATGCTGTATAACCAGTCTACAGAAAAGTCCCTAGGAATAGATGGTATTTCTGTGGAAGTTTGGAAGCTAGGAGGGAAAAAAACAAAGATATAGAAGGTTTTGTTTACCAGTATTTTAAGAAGAGAACTACCATCATCCTGGAAGAAAGAGGTGGTAGCTGTAATACCTAAAGAGGGTAAACAGCCATCAGACAGCCATCAGATCCAGGTTCATACAGGCCCATTTGAATATTAAACCATGATTGTAACATGTTTATAATGGCTAACAGAATGGCAAAAACAATGCCAAAATTGATAGGTATAGATCAGTGTGGTTATATGGAGGGGATTCAAACATTCATCAACATTAAGAGAACATTGATGATCCAGAGGGAAGCAGAATGCAATAAATTACCACTGTTGTTGATGGGTCTTGATGCAGAAAAAAGCATTTGACAGAGTAAGCTGGGACTTTGAGCAGGGCAATAGAAGCATTTTGCATTCCCTGATATAATTATAAAGTTGATTAGGAGGCTATATGAGGGATCGGAAGTGAAAATTGAAGTGAGTGGGTTCCTCTCTGATAATTTCAACTTTATCAAAGGAACCAGGGAGGGGTGTCCTATTTCCCCTTTGTTGTTTGAATTATATTTTGAGCCATTGCCAAAGAAAATTAGGGACTCAGAAATTCAAGGATATAATTGGTATGGTAGTCATGAAAAGCTGGCTGTATGTGCAGATGATATTATTTTATACCTGATAAAACCAGAAGAGGACATTGCAGTGTTGTAGAACATTTTGTTAGAGTTTCAACATTTTTCAGGATACAAAATTAATGAAGCTAAAACAAAGGCAATAGCGGTAAATTATATACCCACACACAAACTGGTTCAACAAAATCCATATTTATAGGGATATGATAAAATGAAGTATTTAGGACTGTGGATTAAAAATGATTCCAGTATGGTGGCTAAGGATATATGGGAAGAGACTAAAAAGATAATACAAAAACTGAGACATTGGAAGCTGTGTTATATGGATACTAAGATACAAGCAGTTAAAATGTTTTTAGTCCCTTTAATCTTATACACAGGTCAGGCATATTTTTATCAACCGGAGGAGAAGTTGTGGATAGCAATTACTAAATATCCGAATGATTTTGTGTGGGAAAAGAAGCCTGCAAGACTCAAGTGGGATAAATTGATTCTTCCAATAGAACAAGATAGAGTGGGGTTACCCGATTTGAAGGGATATTTCAGAGCTACACACTTAAGGCTAATATACATAGCACAAGCAGAAACCTACAATTCAAAGTGAAACGTGATTGTGATGAAACGGGGGGAAGCTCAAGTAACAAGGAGAGACTGTGATTTTTGGATACAGACCTTTAAGGAGAATAACAGTAATCATACATAATAGTTTCATAGTTTCATAGTTTAGTACCAGGCTATCTGCCCTGGGGCATTTGTAAGCCTAGTCATAGTGATGTGGCTTTCGCCACCCCATGAAATGGTACAAAAAATGCACAGAATAGATTTAGAATACTGTGCCTCTGACTAGTAGTGACACAGTGAAGGTCCCCTTATATAAAAGAATTAGTTTACTGTGCCCCTGTCTAGTAGTGACACAGATGTGACCCCTGGGGTAAACTTACGATCTCCCATCCACTCATCAAGATTTCTCTTGAAGAGAGTCAGTGAGGGGCTCTGCCTAACATGAACTGGGATCTTGTTCCAGAGCATGGGAAGCCTCTGGGTTATGAATCTATCCCTCCAGCATGTCCTATTCATACTTGTGCCGAGGTTTAAGTCTTTAGCTCTCATGGTTCTGATGGATGTGGATTTTTTGAGGTGGAGCATGTCCATCAGTTCCTGATTGGACATGGCCTTGTACGTCAGGCAGAGATCATCTCTGAGCAGGCGGTATGCTACTGAATAGAGATGGAGTTTCTTTAGTCTGGCAGAATAAGACATATGTTGGAGACCCTTGATCCTCTTGGTGAGGTACTTTTGTGGTCTCTCCAGCTGTTGCAAGTGCCGGGTGAGGTACATACCAAATGGGGCATTGTACTCAATCATGGGTCTGATGAGGGAGGAGTATAGGGGTACAATGACATCCTTGGATCTGGAGGTGAATCCCTTCATGATAAGGTGTGCAAGGTAGAATGTTTTTCTAACCACTTTGGCAACGTGGGTGCCAAATGAGAGGTCGCTGTCGACTTGGGTCCCTAGGTCTTTGATTACTTTTTCGGTGCTCAGTGGGTTGCTGTCTATGTGATAATTTGTGGGTACTTTGTTTTTCCCAAAGGGGATGACTATACATTTTTTGGCATTTAGTTTAAGGCCATGACTCCGGCACCAGTTGTCCGTTTCTGTGAGGCCTTTTTGTAGGATGTATGTGTCCGCTGGTGTATCGACTATGGCACCTAGTTTGCAGTCATCTGCGAACTTTGTCAGCCACAACCCTCCCATGTTTGCTTTAACATCTGAGAAATAAATGCCGAACAAGAGGGGTCCCAGGACAGATCCTTGTGGGACACCACTTGTGACTGGCTTTGAGTCTGACATTGCTCCAGTGATTTCAACTTTATGGGTTCTGTCCTTTAGCCAGTTTGCAACCCATCTAGTGAAATAAGGATTTACGTTTAAGCTGTTGAGCTTATCTGTGATGCCTGAGTGGGGTATTGTGTCGAAGGCCTTAGCCAAGTCCAGGTAGGCTGTATGGACTGCTTTGTCCTCATCAATGACTCTAGTGACTGTTTCGAAAAAGTCAACCAGGTTCAAAAGGCAGGATCTGTCCTTTACAAAGCCGAACTGGGTGGGGTCAAGTGTCTGTAGGTCCCCGATGTCTCTGTTTATGAGTTCCATAATGATTCTTTCCATAGCTTTGCAGACCAGGCTGGTTAAGCTTATGGGGCGGTAGTTCCCAGGGTCTGTAGAGGTACCCCCTTTGTGGAGTGGGACCACTGTTGCTGTACGCCAGTGTTCAGGTACATATCCTGTAGTAAGGCTCAGGTTAAATAGCATTTTTATGTGCGGGTTTAGCTCCTCTTGGAGTTCACGTAGTACGCAACCCGGGATACCGTCATTGATGCTGTGTTTTTAGCTTTGTTGAGGGCGGCTCTCACTTGGACATCTGAGATGACAGGGAGATTACATTCAGCTGGGATAAGTATTTTTTCTTTTGGGGGTGAGGGAGGGGAGAAATTTGCACTGAACCTGTCAGCCAGAATGTTGGCAATATCTGTGGGTTCAGTGTATTTTTTGTTGTTGTGAACTAACTCTGAGCATATCTGAGGGTTTCATGAGGTTTCTAACATAGCTGAAGAAGGCTTTGTGGTTATCTTTAGTTTCCTTAGCGATTTTTCTCTCAAAGTTGGCCTTGGAAGTTTTTATGAAAGAAAGTAGTTTTCTGCTAGTGTTGATCAGATATGTCTTCCCTTTATGAGATTTTGCTTCCTTCTTTTGTTATACAATTTGTTAATGGTTTGAGGTCCACCAGACAGGACGCTTGCCTTTGGTGGAGAGGGACTTGGATTTATTTGGGATTGCATGAATCATGCATTCTTAGAGATGTCCATAGAAAGCATTTATGAAGGATTCGGCATTGTGGGACGTGGTATCCACTGGCCCAGTGGGCTTAAAGGATACCATCTCCATCTTAAGCAGAGTGAAGTCTGCCTTTGAGAAGTTTTTCACTGTGGTCTTTTGTGCTGGGGGTGGAGGTGAGATATGTATATCCATGGTGATTAGTTTGTTTTCAGATCTCACTAGTGAGGGGCATACCTCCGGTGTGGAGCATTTTGTCCCCATGTTTGTGATGATCAGGTCTAGTATATTATCTCCCCTAGTGGGAGAGATGACTAGTTGTTCCAGTGCATTTGAATTTATGAATTCCAGGAACCTTTGGGCTAGGGTGTTAGGGCTAGAATAATGTACCCAATCTATGTTTGGGTAGTTGAAGTCTCCCAGTATGATGGTATTTTGTGATATATTCATATCCTCCAATGTCTTCAGGAAGGCTGAGTGGGGATGTCCTTCAAGGATGCATCTGCAGTCTTAACATATGGGTTGTCCTGCCTCAGGCAGCCCTTCGGTCAGCCGGATTCCAAAGTCTGGGTCTGGCCTCGGCTGATGTCGCACTTCACCCGACGTCATAGCTGCTGTCAATTGGGTATAAAGGCATCAGCCGACGCCATTTTCCTCAGTCTTTCTTGCCGTGCGGTGCCCAAAGCAGAAGCTGTTCGCAAGTGCCGGTCGGTCAGAACCAGAGATTACTACTACCGAAGACTTCTAAAAAGCTAAGTACCCCGTTGGGGACTCTTTCTTGCTAAGTACCCCGTTGGGGACTCTTTCTTGCCTCAGCCGATGTCAGAAAAAGTAAATAACTGTTTAACTTGTGGGAAACAAATACCTCATAAGGATTTCCACTCTTACTGCCTTCCTTGCTTAGGCCCAGACCATGACGTAGCAGCTTGTCTAGCCTGTGCTTCCTTCAACCGACGGACACTTAGACGTCGGTCAGAGTTTGCAGAGGAGTTTTTCGGCCCCGCTTTTGCTTACAACATGCCGTCGGAGACTCCGACTTCACAATTAGCTAAAAAGCGTAAGGAAAAGGACCGACACTCGCGGTCCGCGGTTTCGGCCAAAACCTTGGTTAAGCCAACCGCGAGTGTCTCGGTTTCGGCGGAAACCGAGTCCTCGGTTCTTCCTTCAGCCGAAAGCATGCCTCCTACAACCGAGGCCTCACCCAGCATGGCTGAATCTGCTACTGAATTTCCACCTGCTGTTGCAGGTTCTCAGGATTTATCAGATACTATTCCCTTAGACATATCTACTCCTGCACGTGGAGCTTCTAGGCCCCCTGCATCCATGTCTATCAAGGCTTTTTCTAGGGCTAAAGCAGCTAAATCTTCTAAGGCCTTGCCTGCTAAAACCCCCTCACACAGGCCTAGCTCTAGTTCCCAAATGCTCAGCCTGGCAGAGGATCTCATTTCTTTGATCAGGGGATCCCAACCTCACCCTGACAGGGCCTCTCATCCCCCTCCAGAGAAGAGGCCTAGAGCAGAGCCCCCTGAGCCAGTTCCTACAGATTATTCCTCTGATGATTCAGAAAACTCAAATCCTCCAGAAGGCCCTTATTTCTCCATAGGAGGACTCTGACGCAGAAGACTCCATTCCTTCTGCCTCTCCTCCTGAGGAATTTTCTTTTGGGAAACCTTGCATGCTATGAGAGAGCAATTTCAATGGCAGGGCCAGGATTTTTCAGATTCTAGGAAAAGGCTAAGGACCTTTTTACATTTGCCACAGCATAGGCCTTTAGCCATTCCTCCAGTACTAACAGTTGTGGATGATGCATTTAATGATGCTTGTACTGCCCCTGACTCTCTTCCCCCGGCCCCTGCTAAGCCCGACAGATACTACAGGGTCCCAGACACACATTATCACTTGTATAAGGCTCCTATTGCAGATCCTGAAACTATTTCACAGGGCCCCAAAGCTGTAGCAACTGCCTCTGCCAAAAACCCCCTCCCCTCTGAAAGAGAATCTAGAGCATTAGAGAGATGGGGTAAAAACGTTTATACTTCTGCTACTCTTTCGACTAGGGCCTTAAACTGTCAATTCCACATGATTCAGTATCAGGAATTTTTGTTAGATCAGCTAAATAAAAAACTGTCCTCTCCTGAACCTATAGACAGTAAGTCCCTTCAGGATTTGGTACATGACACTCAACAGGTCAGTAATCATTCCTTAAAATGCGGCTATAATGCACTGGAGGCTTCCTTTAGATCAGCTATGACTGGTACAGTGATCAGAAGGCATGCATGGTTAAAAGAGCAATCCTTACCAGACCATGTAAAGTCAAAGCTCCTAGATGCTCCCATGGAGAAACACAGTTTGTTTGGCTCCCCTGCACAGCAAGTGTTAAAGAAGGTAGAAGAAAAAGCAAAATTTGTCCAAACAGTCAAGGATTTCTTACAGGTCCAGCCTCCGAGGTTTAGTAGAAATTGGCCTTCGAAGAATTGGTCCTTTCCAGACACCACCAGAGCACAGAGAGGCAGAAATAGGCACCCAAGAGGCAGAGGTCAATCCACAGGTGCCTACAGGGGACGTCAGTGGCAGCCTAACAACCAGAGAAGTGCTGCCACAGATCCAGCTACTACCACTTCCACAGGACAGTCACAGTGACTTGGCTCTGATACCGCCTACCAGGGAACAACTGGAAGCACCCTTAGGCGGAAAGTTAGCCTTATTTTCAGTAAACTGGCATTACATTACAGGAGACAAATGGATTTTACAGACAATAGACAAAGGTTACAGGTTTCACTTCCATACTCTACCAAGGAAGAGAGGAATGCCAAACCTACCACCAAACCAAAAACAAACGCTCTAGGACAAATCAACCACTTACTAAGGATGAGAGCTCTAGAAAAGGTACCGTCTATGGAACAAGGACAAGGATTTTATTCCAGACTTTTCCTGGTACCAAGAAAAGAAAACCAATGGAGACCTATTCTCGACCTTTCCACTCTGAACACATATCTCATTGTTCCAAAATTCAAAATGCTGACCCTACAGCAACTTCTTCCCATGCTGGGCAAGGAGTCTTGGCTGGTGACTCTAGATCTCAAGGAGGCATACCTGCACGTCCCTATACGACCAGATTGCAGAAGATACCTCAGATTTCTTGCAGGATCAGAGCATTATCAATTCTCAGCATTGCCCTTTGGCTTATCTACTACGCCCAGAGTATTCACAAAATGCCTGGCATCAGTAATTGCTCATTGCAGGCTTCAGGGAATTCAAATTTATCCATACCTGGACGACTGCCTGATACAAGCGGACAACAAGATCAAATTAACAAAAGATTTGGAAAAGGTTATTCACCTATTGCAAGCCCTGGGATACACAGTCAACATAAAAAAGTCAAGGCTGGTACCATCCCAAAGGATAACATTCTTGGGTGCAGAACTGGACACATCAAATCAAATGGCATTTCTCACAGCAGAAAAGCAAAAGCAACTACCACTCTATTTCATGGCATTAACAGCATAGAACCAGCTTACAGCAAGGAAAGTCCTGCAAGCCCTGGGTTACATGGCATCCTGCATAATATTGATTCCACATGCCAGACTACATATGAGGAAGTTGCAATGGTACCTAAGGAATTTATGGTCTCAGCACAAGCACAGCCTAGAAACCCAAATTCCAATAATTCCATGCCTGAAGCAAGAATTCCTGTGGTGGGCTCAGGCCTGTCAGTTGAACAAAGGACTGCCTTTCCACAGCCCTCACCCAAGCCAGACTATCACCACGGACGCCTCAGACCTCGGTTGGGGGGCACACATGGTGGACAAGTGTATACAAGGCCTATGGACACAAGACCAGCTGAACCTACACATAAATCAAAAAGAGATGCTGGCAGTGAAACAGGCAATTCAGACATTCAGACCGTTTCTTCAACAAGGTCATTTGCTGATAAGGACGGACAACACCACAGTTATGTGGTATATCAACAAACAGGGAGGCACACATTCATATCCTCTATGCCGGATGGCAATGGGCCTGTGGAATGTGGCCCTGAACCTCAACATTCAGCTCCAGGCCATATTTGTGCCAGGAAAAGAAAATATACTAGCAGACACCTTAAGCAGAACTACCACAGATGCCCACGAATGGATGCTGCATCCAGACATCTTCAAATCCATTACAAAGAAATGGGGGCTACCAGAAATAGACCTGTTAGCATCCTCACACAACCACCAATTGAGAAAATTCTGCACAAGGACATACCACCCACTTGCTTGGAAGGTGGACTCCCTATCCTTCAGTTGGGAAAGCCTGACAGCATATGCATTCCCACCTCTTCCTTTGTTGCACAAAGTGCTACTGAAGATCAAAGAAGATCACCCAAGGATCATCCTGATAGCTCCAGACTGGCCGAGGCAGCATTGGTACCCGCTACTGAGGAGCATGTCTCAGGGCACATGGCCTCTACCTCTATTTCCTTTACTGCTAACACAGAACAACTTCAAGATCCTGCATCCAAACTTGAAAACACTGCAGCTAGCTGCTTGGAATCTTACATAAAACAAAATAACCCAGATTTATCTCAGAGGGTTAAAGACATTATCCTGGAGGCTCGCAGACCCTCCACAAGGAAAACTTATTCAGCAAAATGGAAAAGATACCTCATTTGGAGTGCAGCAAAAGGAGAAAATGTATCATTGGCAAACATAGCTAACATCCTGGAATATTTAGCAGAACTTTTCCACAAGGGCCTGTCTTACTCCTCCATTAAGATTCATGCATCAGCAATTTCAGCAGAATACAACATGGATCCTCCAGTCTTCTCTCATCCTCTACTCAGGCAGTTTCTGAGAGGAATTAAAAATGTAAAGCCTCCAAGGAAGCCACCTTTGCCTACATGGGACCTGAACTTTGTGCTAGAAAAGTTGACACTTCCCCCTTTTGAACCAGCAGCAACAGCAGAATTACAGTTCTTATCTTGGAAAACTGCTTTCCTGCTTGCAATCACTTCAGCAAGAAGGGTTTCTGAATTGCAGGCATTAATGGCAGTACAGCCCTTCCTTATCTTCCATCAGGATAGAGTGTCCTTGAGAACTAACCCTACTTTTATGCTAAAGGTGGTCTCCAGGGTATCATTGAACCAAGCAATCCACCTACCAACATTCTTCCCCAACCCACAGAACAGGGGAAAGACTACTGCATACCTTGGATGTGCACAGGCAATTGCGCTACTACCTGGACAGAACCAAGAACAATAGAAAAACTGACCAGCTTCTGGTAGCATATGCAACAGGAATGGAAGGAAAAGCAATTTCAAAACAGACAATCTCAAAATGGATAGGAAATTGCATTAGATTTTGTTACTCTTTTCATGGAAAGACAACTCCAGAAAACATCAGACCTCACTCCACAAGGGCTACAGCCACTACTACAGCTTTCTTACGGAGTGGCTACCAAAGACATTTTAGAGGCTGCTACTTGGAGCTCCGTGCATACATTTGCCAAGCATTATAATCTACCTTTATACTCCAGATCCCGAGCAGGTTTTGCCACTGCTGTTTTGCAAGGGATCTTAACTACACCATAATCTTCTTAGTGCCTCCTCCCCAGTTTGGCTATGGTATTCTACCCATATGTTAGGACTGCAGATGCATCCTTGAAGGACATAGTACAGTTTTGTACCTACCATAAATGTAGATGTCCGAGAGGTATGCATCTGCAGTCAGATTACCACCCTCCTTCCCTCTGTGGTACTCCTAGGGTATTTGCCCATCTTGTAGCTAGCTGGGGGAATCTATTATGGTGTATTTGTTTGTATATATGTATATACATGTTTATTTTTGTTTGCTCTCTGCTGTTTGGAATCATTTGCATTTATCCAAATTTAGCCTTCCTAGAGGGCACCTGGCATCTGGGGCAAGAAACACTGAGGAAAATGGCGTCGGCTGATGCCTTTATACCCAATTGACAGCAGCTATGACGTCGGGTGAAGTGCGACATCAGCCGAGGCCAGACCCAGACTTTGGAATCCGGCCGACCGAAGGGCTGCCTGAGGCAGGACAACCCATATGTTAGGACTGCAGATGCATACCTCTCCGACATCTACATTTATGGTAGGTGCAAAACTGTACTTTCCTGAGATTGGGAGGGTGGTCTGTAACATGCTACCAGCTGTATAGCAGTTTTGCCTATGGTTAGTTGCACCTGTATGGTCTCCGATGCTTCATGTGTTGCTACTAACCCGGAGGTGTGGGTGTCCTTGATGAATATGGACACTCCCCCTCCCTTTGTGGTTCAGCCCGGGTTTTGTGGCCAAAAAGCATGATACGAGGTATAGCCTGGTAGTGCTGGGGTGCTCTCAGGAGCCTTGAACCAGGTTTCAGTTACTGCACAGACGTCGATGTTCTCCATACTGAGGAGTGCATCGAGAGGCTGCATCTTGAGATTTAGACTTCTGGCGTTGAGCAGCATTACCCTTAGTTTTTTTCCATTTTGTTTTCTAAGGAGGTGGGTTTGTCTTTTGAGCCTTGCCTAAAAAGGGCACTATGGGGGTGGCGAGAGCCTTAGCCAATATCCGGAAGCCCAGTGGTGACAGGTGCAAGCCGTCCCTTGCGAAGCAGCGTGGCTTGTCCAACATGTCATCTCAGGCAGACAGACATTGGATCCCCATAGAATGACACCAGTACTTGAGCCAATTATTAAAGCTGATCATCTTGTCTTTGTATTGTGGCATCATTCTTGGTGAGGGCAAGATGCTGCTCAGGGTCAGAGTCATACCAGCGTGGGCCACATAATCAGAGAGCTCCTCTATGTCTCTTTTCATGTAGTCCAGGGAGGTACATCTCAGGTCATTCACGCCAGCATGGACAATGACGGAGTCATATTTGTACTTGATTTGGAGTGACCTGAGTGCGTGTGTTATGTGGCGGATCTAGCTCCCGATAGGCAGCTCACAGTCACCCTCTCCTTGTTCAGCTTGGTAAGCGGGACATCAGTGTGTCTGACTATAGAGTCACCTATTACTAGTGTATCAGGCATGGTGTTTGGCTTTAAGGCTGTGATTGATTGACACACTGATTTATTGAAGTATGTGTTGCATGTGTTTTGTTTTGAAGTGGTGGGTTTTTGGATGTCTGCTTTGGGAGCCTCTGTTGTTTTGGTAAGTTCTTTATTAGAGCCTCCGAGTATGTCTTTGTGTTTTTGTGTGTTTGGTTTGCAGTTGTGGTAGGTCTATGTGGGACTGGGTTTTTTGTGTGTGTGGTTACCATCTCCTCCTGTCTGGTCGTGCCAGCCCTGAGTTGAGAGAGTTCAGCCTCCAGTTTGGCTATATAGTTGCATCTCTCACATGTATTTGTGTTTGTTGGGAGGAGGAGAGGTTTGTCTGTGTACATGAGACAATTGTAGCATTGTCTCAAGATACCCAGATTTACCAGCTGAACTGTAGTGGACGCCAGAAATCTGCCACTCGACATACTAGAACAGTATAAGGGAGTGCTGTGCCTTTAAGAGAAGTGAATATTCACAGGAGTGGTAGGTGGATGTAGTGCTTACTTAGTACGAGAGTGCTTACTTAGTAGAGAAGTTTTGAGAACAAGTGCTAGGATTATAATATAGCGAGTAGTCTGATTATACTAAGAGTAGAGCTTCCCTAAGGGAAAATTTGAAGAGCAGACTTGGCGGAGCCAGAAGAAGTTATGCGCAAAGCCGTGCAAACGCGGATTTTAAACAGGGAACTTCAAAAGAGCATATAACTATAAGAATCAATCAGAAGAGGTTTGAAAGGATTGGGAAGAGAGAGTGGATAAGCAATTCACAAAGAAACAATGGGGGACATAATATATTCATAAAGTAGCAGAAAGTATTCTAAGAACTGTGTACGGGACTGGAGAAAGGAGATTCTGCATTAGGGATGACTGCAGTTAGGGATACAGACAATAGGCAAGAGGGGGGAGGGAAAGGTAATAGAATGGGAAGACGCCAATAATTTATGTGGACTGCAGGTTACAAAAAAAAAATAAAAATGTCCAGCAGTCGTAAAAAATAAGGCACCAGAAGTACTTCTTAAGTAAGCCTTACTTAAGAAGTACTTCTGGTGCCTTATTTTTTATGATGGACTGCAGGTTAGAGATTGCCTTCCCTATCAAGGATTGATAATCAGAGTGTAGGCAAAGAGAAATAAATTGAGGGGGGTCCTAAACGAAATACCAGCACTGGTAGTGTTTTTCATTGAATTTATAACAGAAGCTGATGTTAAAAAGGAATAATTAAAATATTACTACAAGAATCAATCAGAAGAGGTTTGAAAGGATTGGGAAGAGAGAGTGGATAAGCAATTCACAAAGAAACAATGGGGGACATATATGTTTGTCTCCCAAATATGCAACAAAATCTAGATGATTTAGGATTTTGCTTGGAAATGTTTACATAGATATTTTATAGCAAAAGTGGCCTCCAGAGAATTTTTCTTCAGGTAGACAGCAAATGTTGGAGATGTGATGGGAAAGAGGTAATTGGGAACATATTTTCTGGGAGTGTAATAAGTTGGCAGACTTTAAAGATTCCCTGCAGACAGCTCTATCAGAGATATTGGATGGAAAAAATTGGTGTAACTAGGGAAATGATTTTTCTGAGCTATGATACAGAATTGGACTTGCCTAGACATAGTAAGACCTTGCCAAGTCTAATGATGGTGGCTGCCAAAAAAGCACTTACTAGAAAATGGAAGTCAAAGTCTAAACCAGCTCTACTGGAAGTTCTGAATATAGTAACAGAGATAAAACAACTGGAACTGGGATCTTTAGCAAAGGGTAGGAGCAAATTACATAGAAAAAAATTAGAATTGTGGGAACAATACATACAGGGGAGGAATGAGGTTTAAAAGAAGGGAGGATTGGAATGATCTGTATGATGTTTGACTGACAATAATTGGGTAGATTGTAAGCGGTGTATAATGTTTGCAACTAGAAGTATGTCAAAATTGTTTGTTATGTAAAATGTTTGTAATTAAGATTGTCAATATGATTTGTTTTTATTTATATAAATGCATGATTGCCTATGTCATAAGTGATAATTTAATAACGGTGTTTCTTGTTAAAAAAAAAATCTAGGTCTCATGGTATCAATGATACTTATGATGCCACTGGCCAGATTTCATATGAGAAAGATTCAGTGGTATAACAAGTTATTGGTCCCAGCACTTGTAACCCGTACAGTTCCAGGTACCAGTGCTGGAATTTGTGAAATTAGCATTACAATGGTGGAGGGATCAGATGTCTCTGAAAACAGGTCTACCCTTCTCCCTGTAGACCCCAGTTCAGTCAGTCTAGGCAGAGTCATCTGATTTTGCATGGGAAGCAGTGTCCAGTGGAAATTAAGTGCAAGGTGTGTTGGGTCCTTCAGATGCTACAAAGCACATAAACATCAAAAAATGTTAGCAGTGATTCAGACCTTAAAAGTTCTTTACAACTTATGGTTTCCAGGTCCCCTTTAATGGTCACAGAAATACCACTGTCATGTGGTAGTTGAACAGACATGGAGATACAAGGTCATACCTTCTTTGCCAGTTGGCACTGATGGCTTGGGAGCTAGCCTTACAGGCTTCTTTGATGTTTCAGGTCTCATGCATTCCATTAGGGCAAAATATAGTGGAGTACAGACTAAGTAGATCCTGGACAGACACTCGGTCATGGAAACTCAAGACAGAGGTCTTACAGGACTAGGTCCAGATGTGGGGAACACCTCAGATAGATCTGTTATCAAAATAGACAATTGGGAAAATTCTGTTTGAGACATCCTTGCAGCCATGCTTGGAGGATAAAAGCATTACTGTTCTTTTAGATGGGAATTTTCCTTTATGGATTTTCACCCTTTCCATTAATACCCAATGAACTTTTGAAGATTCAGAAAAAATACCAAAGGTTATTTTGGTGGCTCACACAGTGGCTGGTTCACACCAACTTAGAGTAATTATAACTGACAGCCTTGATAACTTTAGGTACTTGTTCCATGAGGATGTGGAGCAGGTGTTAAGTGAATCAAGAAACCCTGGAACTAGAAAATCTTTTTGTTTTTTTTGGTAGTGCTTAACCGATAACAGAGGGGCTGGTATGGTGTCTACCCCTCCGGTTTTAAAATACTTGCTTGAGCTACCAAATGATAGCTTATCTTATGCATCTATCAAGTGAATCTTACAACCATCTCAGCTGGTCTGCCCATAGATCCCCTATTTCATTTCTTTATGTGTCAAAAAGTTTATGACAGTGGAGCTGCACCAGAGACCCTCTCGATAGCAAATTCCTCTTCCTTGTTATCAAAGCTTTTTCTTGAAAAATGTATATTATTTCCTTTTCAGCTGACCTTTTGGGATGATTTAAAGTTTATCACTTGGAAATGTGTTTTGCTTATTGCTCTGACACCTGCAAGGTGAGTCTCTGACTTGGAATATTTCATGATGGGCCAACTTTTTTGATTTTCCAGAGAGAGAGAGTTGTTTTGTGCTTTGATCCATCTTTCATGTCAAAAGTTTTCCTGAATTTACTGTGATTCAACCCATCAATCTCCCACTTTTCTTTCCAAAACCTAAAAGCAAGGGAAAGAAGATTCTGTGCACCTTGGATGTGCACAGGTGGCTCATATACTACCTTGATAGAAATAAGCCGAGTCCCTATTAGATAATCGAAAGTTCAGTTCATCGAAGGAAACTTACCTCAAAAATGCTGTTCATCGAACTGTTTATAGTGAGATCGCAGTATAGTGAAGATCAAAAAATTTACCCTTTCCTCAATGTAGTGCGATCTCAGAGTTGGCATATATAATTAGTGGGGGGTGTGGGGGCACAGCCTCAACACAAGAGCGAATTCGATGAATGGCATTTTTGATGCAAGTGCCGTTCAATTAGCTTACTTTTCGATTACCTAATGTTGACCCAATAAGCCCTTAAGGAAGGCTGAACAGCTGTTTATTTCCTGTTGTGGGGCTAAGAAGGGTCAGCCTGTCTCTGAGCAAATGATTGTCCATTCGTTGTTCTCTGCTATTGTTTTTTGTTACTCCAGCCATGATAAATCTGTTCCAGGTAAGGTTAAGGCATATTCCACCAAAGCCTCATCCTCTTTGATGGCATATTGGAAAAGAGTGGAGTATAGAGTCCAGTTTGTAGTGCTTTTTAAAGGTATGAAGAGAAGACCAGGCTGCTGCCTCAAGAATGCTTCTAAAGTTCCAGAGCAGACTTTTCCAGAACCATTCTCCAGGGGCTCTTGGATCCTTATCCTTCCTCCTCCCAGGTAGGGTACGCTTTGGCAATCGGCAGTGTAAATTATTAGCATAATGTAGTTGCATAAGGATTTTTTTATCTCTAACATTAGATGTTTGAATTTCACACTGCGTCAGTAGCAGCAACCCCCTTATTTTAGATATCATTTGATGATATCCAAAGATATGTTTTTGCTTGGCTTTGGTTATTTGTGTTGGTGTTTTTTAGCTGTGAGTAACTTGGTTTCAGGCAATTGCTTATGGTCCTTCTTGGTTCTTCTTACTTAACACTAAACGCCTGAACAGCTGACTTCCTGTGACAGGGATTAAGATTCCCCTTGATGGGAGGGGGTTAGCAAGTCCACTATCATAGGGAGTCAGAGGAAGGAATTTTGAGCCCGGAAAACCGCAGCTGTTGGTTTGTGCAGGCAGAGAACCCATTTGCTGCTGAGGCAGTGTGAAATTCAAACATCTACTGTTTCAGGTAAGTAAGACCTGCAGTACTGTATACAGTGCTTTCGAACTGCAGCTAAGCAGTGCACCCAATCCATCACACCAATAATAATCAAAACTGTAAACTCAGCAATGCTGTTGTCAGCTTAAACAGAATTACAGAAAGCATTTGGGCAGTACTCCTAATCACTTGCATCTCTCAGTGTAGTAACTCATGAGGTTGCAAAACCTTGAGTGTAAGCCAAGTTAAAAAAAAAAAAGAAAATCAACCAGTCTTGTTTTGTTCACACAGTCTGTGATATTGATCATGTATCCCCTGTGTTTTAACCTGAGATAGAACCGAAACGTCTGAGAGAGGTAGTGAAAAGCATAACAACAGTAACATACATACTAATAGCACTGCATAGGCAGTGCAGACATGCAACAAACTCGGAATGTGGCCATTCTGTAACACGTCACTGGAGTCATAGTGCATATTTAACAGTCTTGAGTAAACATAGAGCCAACACTTCTGTGCGAGCACACAGATTGTGTACGGTACCATTTGCATTAAGGCACAGTGCTTATTTTTAGTGCACCTTATAACTTTCGGATGTCTTGGAATCTCATTAGGATCTTGCAGCATCGTTTTAGCAGGCCGCGTACAATGACTGTCCTTAGTGGGCACTTGTTTGATAAGATGTATGGCTGTCTTCATTTTAGCTCATAATGTGGTTTAACTGTAAGACCACATCAGTATTGGATTGCAAAGCGTAATTGTAAGGTTGGGGAAGTTAGTTCTCAGTATTTAGCCTATGCACTGCTTCTCTAGTATGTTGCAATCTGGTTATCTACATTTTGTGTTGTGCTATAATTAAAACTGAAGATATTTCATTTATGGTTATAGACAGTTTTGTTCATTTAGTCTTGAAGATCCATGTCCACACTACCTCTTAATACTTGCTGACTGCCATATCTTTTTTTGTTGTTGTTCCTTGCAGGATGAAACATCACAATCAGGTAAATAAAATACTTGTATCCTGTGATGAAGAAGTGACATCAGAATCAAACACCCTAACAGGTGCAAAGTGCTACACTTCAGAAGGCAGTTGGGCACCGATAACACCAAAGGAAATTCTTGCAGTTCATTCTCCTAGCATCGAGAACCAAGACTTGATATTAGAAGCCATCTTAAATGGGAATAGTGCTCCTACACAAAATGTCTGTTTAATTGACAGGTAGTTCAAAGTTTTATTTAAAATGAGTTTAAAATGTTCTGAACATTTAGTAACAATTTTTGAAATTGATGTTACATTTTATTTTTTGGGCAAAGTTTATTTATCATCAATACATCTGTTTAATGCAAAAAAAAGTGTTTCAGGACACTATATTGGGCCTAGTTCCAAAAGACATGCTCTCAGTCCAAGCAACCAACTTCTGTAACATCCCAGAAAAAAATAACTAGTGGTTATGTCTGTAGAAGGCAGATTCTGTCAGGTGGTTACTGTCTGTGGTGCCTTTTCTGTTATAGAATCATGATATATCTGCCTGTAAATGCTTCATGAGCTCTAATAAGAAAGTTCTCAGCAGAAGGAACATAGACCTCGCTCCCTTCCTCAAGCACATGAAGCTAATGACCTGTATCTGGCACCTTTCACTTTAGGTGGAGTGGGGGTCTTCTGTGTTAATCCAGAGAAATGTGGTATTGGGAAGTGATACTGCAGTTGAAAGTGGACAGACTGTATGTAAGGAGCAGGTTGGGCAGATGACACAAGGCCTGATGGTCCCTGCCATCCCAGCTGAGGACTGAGAGTACTCATGTACCCCCCTCAACTTGTGGGCTACAGCTTCTACATTCTCACCTGGTACTGATCCCTTCAGAAGCAAAAAGAAGGGATTGCTGCTAACATGAGTATCTTGGCCATGACCTAAACAGTCACGACCTCTAGTCTGATCTCTAGTTTCTTTGTGCCTGTGAAGGACATGTGGCCTTTCGGTTTACAGACTGTGACATCAAATAGGTTATATTCTAGGACATTCCAACAAAACGGATAGAGGAAACTGTGGAATGCTCCAGATCTTTGAAACTTTATACCTCGTTATAGATGGGAGAAACAGTGTCTATTTTTTGAAAGAGGAGCGATATTGTAGGGACAGGCATTTGGACTCTACTGCCGTCATTTATCATAGGGTTGCCGATGAGTATGGAGCCACCAGGAATCATATCAGGTCACAGGTGGGCCAGCCTTCAACCACGGGAGAAATTCCTGCTTTGGAGAGGAAAAGAGCTGTTGTCCCTTTCCTGGTCCCTTAAATTTAGAGTTTGATAAAGTGGATTTAACCTGTTTAGCCCAGACCTCCTTTCCTCTGATCTGTTGTCTGACTAATGAGGAGTTGATTCCATTACGCACACTCTTTTCCAGAGGCTGTCTACTTTGAGAAAATGCTAAATGTAGTCAGGAAATTCTTCATGTGGGGCATCCAGTAAGGTTTCTAGCTCCCACAAAAAGTATACAGACCTCTTGGGACATAAGGATCTAAGGTCCACAGCATCTTCCACTTTTACAGACTGTCACAGATGATTTTGAAGTATCTTCCTTAGAGCCAGAGCCTTAACCTCTAAGAAGCTTGATAGATTTTACAGGGCTTAGGAATCCTGTAAATACCTGTATTAAAAAAATGTGGCCATGGTGTATCCATGGATGTTGCCAATGGCTATAAACTCATTTCAGAGCTCAGTACACTCTCTAATAATGACAAGAGCAAGATCTTAAATAGAATTGGCAAAATGTTAGTTACGCTTGCCTTCAGAGCTGTGAACTTCCAGATCCAAGTCATTCAGTATCAAAGGGACAGTTTTAGGCCAGCTGAGAATATGACTTCCACGATAAAAGATATAGTCATAAAAAAGAATTACAGGGATGACCCAGACAGCTTTGTCAGTGTGTAAGGATGTAATCATGTGGGTTTGATACCACTAAAACCTATTAGTAAAGATGTTCTTCATGTTTCACTGTTGTAGTCATTACATTTGGGTAATCTGCTGGCAAGTTGCACTCAGTCAGCCTGATTAACAAAGTGTTGGGTTCTGCGTTGGTTGCTGTCCCTTCTTTCAGGTCGTCAGGGGTATAAAACATGCAGCCGACACCATTACATCAGTCTTTCTTGCCGTGCGGTGCATTGAAGCAGAAGCAGTTCGCAAGTGCTGGTCAACCGACTCCTGAAATTTTCGATGTTCTTCATGTTTCACTGTTGCAGTCATTGCATTTGGGTAATCTGCTGGCAGGTTGCCCTCAGTCGGCCTGATTAGCAAAGTCTTCGGTCTTGCATCGGCTGCTGTCCCTTCTTCCATGACATCAGGTCGTCAGGGGTATAAAACATGCAGCCGATGCCATTACATCAGTCTTTCTTGCCATGCGGTGCCCGAAGCAGTTTGCAGGTGCCAGTCGGCAGACTCCTGAAATTTTCGTTTTCGAGTTTCAGAACCAAAGTCTTCAACTAAAAAGCTAAGTACCCCATTGGGGAAACTTTTTCTTGTTCCTTACCAATGTCAGTAAAAGTTATGATAATTGCATTACTTGTGAGAAGCAAATACCTCATAAGGATTTTCATTTATACTGTATCCCTTGCCTAGGCCCTGACTACAACATACCTTGCTGTCGGTTTTGTGCTAAATTTAATCAATGCACTATCAAACTTCGGTATATTTTTGCTTCTAAATATTTTGGATCATGCTTTAATTATCCAGAAATGCCGTCGGTTAACAATCGAACTACCGGAATACCTAAAAAAACGCAAAGAAAAAGACAGGCCGTCGAGGTCCAAAACTGACAACAACGCTTCTCCTAAGCCAGTCGCCAGTTCACCGGTACTCAGTGAGGCACTTTCGCAGCCCCTGATACCCGCTACTTCTGATTCGCAGGCCTCTACTGAGACCCATTCAGAGTCCGGAATGCTGCGAGATGCTTCAATTTATGGAACCCGCAGATGTCTCTACCTTAGATCGGTCCGGAGCCGCTGTACAGGCACTGGCTTCTGAGGGTGTTTTCAGGCCTACAGATTTGTATATTAGATCGCCATCTTCAAAACTAAGGCCAAAATCTAAATCTATGTCTAACAAAACAATGCCTGGCCCAAATGTGCAGGCCCCTATGCCTAAAAAACAATTGATCAAAATGGCTGAAGATTTAATTACTCTGATCAGGGGTAGCCAACCCCCCGCATTCTAAGAGGCCTAGGTAAGACATTGATTATGAATCTTCTGAACAGGATTCTGTTTCTTCTGACTCTTCTAATGAACAGGAGTTGTCTATACCTACTTATGAGGACTCTGATGCAGAAGATTCCATTCCTTCTGCTTCTCCCCCTGAGGATTTTTCTTTTGGGGAAACTTTACATACCTTAAGGGAACATTTCCACTGGGAAGTCAGGATTTCTCTGAATCTAAAAAGAGACTTAGGGATTTTCTTCTTCTTCATCAGCATAGGCCTTTGGCTATACCTCCTGTTCTAGACATTGTTAATGATGTTTTTTCAGAATCTAGTATGGCTCCTGATTCTCTGCCTCGGGCTCCTTATAAGCCAGACAGGTACTACAGGGTTCCTGACTCCCACAAATTCCTTTTCAAAAATCCTATTGCAGATCCTGAAACCATCTCTCAGGGTCCCAAGGGCATTAAGGCTTCTACTGCTAAAAATCCTACCCCTTCTGATAGAGATTCCAGGGTGCTGGATAGATGAGGTAAGAAGATTTAAACTTCTGCAACCTTGGTAATCAGGGCTTTAAACTGCCAATTTCATATGCTTAACTATCAACAGCATATCATGGGACTGCTTAAACAGAAAATTGTTAATTTCTGACTGTGTGGAAAATAAAGATTTACAAGGTCTATTGCATTCAGCTGAACAAGTTGGAAAACATACTTTGCAATGTGGGTTTGATTCTTTGGAGGCCTCTTGGAGGGCTGCTGTAACTGGGTCTGTGCTAAGAAGGCATGCTTGGCTCAAAGAGCAAACTCTGCCTGATCATGTTAAAGCAAAATTGTTGGATGCTCCTTTACAACAGGACCGTCTCTTTGGTAATAAGGTTGAAGAAGTTTTAAAAAAGATGGAAGATAAAGCTAAATCTATGCAAACTGTGAAAGATTTATTACAAGTGCAACCTCCAAGATTTAGTAGGCACTGGCCTACTAAGAACTGGTCCTTTCCAGTTCCTTCGAGAGCCACTCAAGTCAAACCCAGACATTCCAAAGGCTCCAGGTTTCAGTCACATGGGACTTATAGAACAAAACAATGGGGTGCCTCCTCCTCCAAATCTGGAAACATCAAGACACCTCCCTATGGTATGCAGTCTCAATGACTTCCCTTTACACTTACCAAGCACTTACCTTTTAGCCGCCCTTTTGGGGGGAAAACTGGCACTTCATGCAAGAAACTGGCATCTTATAACCCAGGACAAATGGGTTTTAAATATAGTATCCCAAGGATACAGATTGTATTTCCACACGTTGCCAGTCCCAAATGGATGGCCAGATCTGCCCCCAAATCAGTGGGCAGAGGCCCAGAAACAAGTACTGTCCCTCATGGACATGGGGGATATTCAACCAGTACCAGAAGAGGAAAAGGGACAAGGTTTCTATTCAAGACTTTTCCTGGTACCCCGAAAAGACAAATCATGGCGTCCAATTCTGGACTTGTCTATTCTAAACACATTTCTGGACATTCCAAAATTCAAGATGCTAACTTTTCAACATTTACTTCCTGAGCTAGGCAAAGATGCCTGGTTGGCAACTCTAGACCTAAAAGAAGCTTACCTGCATATCCCAGTCACGGAATCTTGCAGAAGATACCTCCGCTTCAAAGCAGACTACTTGCATTACCAGTCTTCACAAAGTGCCTAGCTCCAGTAATTGCATTTTGCAGGCAAAGAAATATTCAAATATATCCATACCTGGACGATTGTCTAATTCAGGCACATTCTTCTAAAATATCTGGCATTTGTAAAAAGGGTTCTAACTTGTCTAGGGTACACTATGAACGAAAAGAAATGACAACTGGTACCCTCTCAAAAAATTACATTCCTGGGTGAAAGCTTGAATACAGCTGCCCAGATGGCTTTCTTTACGCCAGAAAAGCAAATTCATTTGGTGACTTACTTCAAACAGGTGGCAACAAAAACCTTGCTATCTGCAAGACAAATTCTGCAAACCTTGGGGTTCATGGCCTCCTGCATTCTTCTAATTCCATATGCAAGACTGCATATGAGGAAACTTCAGTGGTACTTAAAAAGTTTATGGAGTCAACATTGTCACAGCCTGGAAACAATGATTCCTATCATACCTTGCCTGCAACTAGAGTTCCTATAGTGGGCAGAGTCCTGCCACCAAAAATCAAGGGACTGCCATTCACTCCACCCCCTGCTGCCCAAACCCTAACTACAGACGCATCAGACTATGCTTGGGAGGCTAATCTGGTAGGGAAGTGCATTCAGGGCAAATGGAGCCCAAATCAAATGCACCTTTATATCAATCAAAAAGAAATGCTAGCTGTACAGAATGCACTGACAGCCTTCAAGGACTACCTTCATCCAGGACAATTAATGATAAAGACAGACAACACCACAGTTATGTGATACATAAACAAGCAGAGGGGTACACACTCCTACCCCCTTTGCAGACTAGCCATGGCATTGTGGAACACGGCCTTGACCTATCAAATTCAACTACAAGCTGAATTCCTGCCAGGAAAGCTGAATACTCTGGAAGATGAACTAAGCAGAAATCTCATGGACCCACACAAATGGAAACTGGAATCACAGATTTTTAACATGTGGACACACAAATGGGGGAGTCCAGACATAGATCTTTTTGCCTCACCCCAGAACTATCAGTTGGACAAATTCTGCACAAGAACTCATCACAAAAAAGCCTGGAAAGTGGATGCTCTATCTTTCAGCTGGAAAAACCTATCAGTCTATGCCTTTCCCCCTCTGCCTCTGCTCTCCAAAGTTCTACTAAAAGTCAAACAGGACAAATCAAAAATGATTTTGATTGCTCCAGACTGGCATCGCCAACACTGGCACCCACTCCTGCGCAATGTGTCACACCTTCCACCATGGCACCTGCCTCAGACACCTTACTTACTGTCTCAGCAGAACAACCAGATTCTGCGCACACAGCTACAAACTGTGGATCTTGCAGCGTGGCTAATCACCTAAATTCACCCTTAGCATCCCTCAGCAAACCTGTGATGGATGTCATTTTGGAAGCAAGAAGGCCTAGTACTAGAAAATCTTATGCTGACAAATGGAAAAGATTCTGTGCCTGGAATCAATCACAAGGGATAAGCACAGCAGTGCCCAGTATTCCTCAGATTTTACAATACTTAACTGAGATGCTTCACAAGGGCCTGTCCTTTCTTCCATAAAAATCCATGCCTCAGCCATTTCAGCTCATTACAACACAGTACCTCCCCTCTTCTCTCATCCTCTGCTAAAGCAGTGTCTCAGAGGGACCAAAAACTTAAGACCACCCAGGAGAGCTCCAACCCCTGCCTGGGACCTCAATTTTGTATTGGAAAAACTCACTCTCCCTCCTTTTGAGCCAGCTGCTACTGCAGACTTAAAATTTCTCTCCTGTAAAACAGCTTTCCTTTTATCAGTCATTTCAGCTAGGAGGATTTCTGAATTACAGGCTCTTATAGCAGTGGAGCCTTTCATCATTTTTCATGCGGACAGGGTATCTCTCTGGACCAATCCATCCTTCATGCCTAAGGTGATATCCAGTGTGGCTCTTAATCAGACCATTCATTTGTCAACTTTCTTTCCCAATCCAGAGAACAAGGGGGAGCGGATTCTGCATTCATTGGGTGTACACAGACAACTTAGATTTTACTTAAGACAAAATCTCAAATAAAATCTGAACAACTACTGGTGGCATTTGCTGCAGGGGCAGAGGGAAAGGCTATTTCAAAGCAGACTATTTCCAAATGGATAAGCCATTGTATTCATTTCTGCAATATGCACCATCTTAAACTATCCCCCAGGGGATCAGATCTCATCCCACCAGGTCTGCATCTACTTCTACAGCCTTTCTCAGAGGTGTTCCTACCAGGGACATTCTAGAAGCTGCTACCTGGAGCTCAGTTCATACATTCACCAAACATTACCATTTACCTTTCATCTCTAAATCCAGAGCTGGCTTTGCCACTGCTGTCCTGCAGGGCCTTATAGCTGGTCCTAATGCTGTATAATTCCCTCCACCCAACCATAGCTTTGGGAAACTACCCAAATGTAATGACTGCAACAGTGAAACACGAAGAACATAGTACAGTTGTGTACACTTACCATAAATGTAGATGTTCGAGTGTATTCACTGTTGCAGTCCTGGTTACCCTCCCTCCAGCCCCCTATTTTTCTCTGGCATTACCTCTACTTTCTTTCACTATGCTTAAAAGCCCTTTTGGTGTATTTGCTTTTAAGATTGGAGGTATATTTTTTGTGTTTTTAATTTTATTTGCTCCCCATTTGGGGGGCACCTGACATCTGGGGCAAGAAAAACTGATGTAATGGCATTGGCTACATGTATTATACCCCTGACGACCTGACGTCATGGAAGAAGGGACAGCAACCGACGCAGGACCCAAGACTTTGTTAATCAGGCTGACTGAGGGCAACCTGCCAGCAAATTATCCAAATGTAATGACTGCAACAGTGAATACACTCGAACATCTACATTTATGGTAAGTGTATACAACTGTACTGTCTTGTTATGGTAATGGAAATCAGGAGGCATGCATGGACAAGAACTTAGTGTTTGGTCCCATTCTCAGGAAATAATCAGAAAGCTGGAGGAGAAGGCATCTGCCTATTCCAAAGTTTTGTAGCAACCATCTTTCTAAACAGTGTCTGCAGCATACAAGACATTTATAAGTACTTAGGTCTAGCATGTAGCCACCTCAACTATTCTTATGTGGATGACTTTATCATTTAGGCAACTTCCATGGAAGAGATGCACAGAGCTATAATGCACAATCGTCTTTCCAATGTGGGATTTTCCACTACATTGAATTTGTTACTGGGAATGACCCAGGAATCTTTTTGGACAACATCAGAATAAATATTTTATTTAAATGGCAAGATAATGCATCTGACCCAGTTGCTCTAGAACTTCAGTCATAGGAAAGCATTGTCAGCTTGTACTCCTGAAAGTTCTGGACTATGCCTTCAGCCTTTATCGTCATGAATGTGCATCATTCCCTCTCCATTGATGGCATTTTGTGTTATCTACCAAAGTGACCATGTACTTGACAGCTTTCAAAAGCTCGGACTCCCTTCCCTCTCTCACCATCTGACAGCTGATTGACTCAGCATATCCTGAGAGGGAAGCATTCCTCTGTCACTGGAAGTGAGTGGTCAGACACACTGTCATCCAAGGAAGAAATTCCTCTGACTCTTTACATGATCCAGAGCTGACTGCTTACTGCTCAGATAAGTCCTATTCTGGGACTCCTTTCTGTAATTTTATTATTAGATTTATTATTCTCTTTCTATTTGTATTCATTTTAAGAAAATGTTAATCTTTTATTTCTTTCGAAGTTCACAGGAATTCCTGAGGGAATTTCTGCTTGTACAAGTGTGTATTTGGCTTCCATCTTTGACAAATGTTTGTTCTTAACTGTTTCTGAGGAAACTTGTAGTATTTCTCTCAGAAATCCGATGTGTATGTATGCTGTTAGACACTAGGAGCTGTGTATTGCAGTCAGAACCGCAAAATAATTGCACATTTCTTTACTGTTGTTACTCTGCTCTATTTTCATCTTTTGACTGGAAAATAGTACAAAATTTGGATTTTTTTTACCATTTATACATTATTTACTATATGTATGACTCAGCTGTTTGTGTTTCTAACATTGTGTTGTGATTTTTACCACAAATTAATTTCAATATACCGTCAATATTTTATTGTCTCTGACAAAAATATAGTTTAAATTGCTATGAAAAGTTATTTTATGTTAATTTAACATTGGTGAGTAAGTATGTGGAGCTAATTTTTATCATTGGTTTGGAACTTTGGTTTCTCTGGTGTTTGGACTTTGTGTACTGGAAATTCTGAAACTTCTGTTAATTGTAAAATAATTCTGAATTACATTTCATACTTTTTTGTGATAATAGCACAGTTGGGCAGAGTTTTGTTGTGTGAGGTGTGTGGACATACTTATTACTAGAAACTTTAAGTGCTTATTGTGATGTATTATCCATTACTGTCTTTGTTATTCTGGCTGGCGTTCTGTCTCCTGACTTAATGAATTCTAACTCTGGTATCACCCATCAAATCTGGTTGCACCTAAACCAGAAAAACAAGGTAAAAATATGCCTCAGCCTACAGTTAGTTATTCTCTCGGGGCCACTGCTCTGCTTGCAGACCACTTATCTTTTGTTATGACTTCCTGTAGTGTAGCTTTGCTGGCCACTATACAGTGGGGGTTAGACACATCCTCTGTAGCTATTCAGTACCTGGCACAAGTATCAAACAATATTAATGCATAAATAAACAAATGTTGTTACTGGTTTAAAATCCACTATTTTATTACAGGTGTTGAGCACCTTCATCCTTCTTAATGGGGACTTATCAGAATATGAACATAAAGTTGTGCAAAAAGTCTTATATTTTATAAAAACAATAAAACACTGCTATTGGTTTGATTCAAGATAAGTAATTGTCAATTGACAATAAATTAAACATTTGACCCTTACTGAAACCGGAAGAATAATGTGCATGAATTGTTGATTATGAAGTTAGTTTTTCAACCAACTTAAAACCACTTTCAAACATTTATTTTTGGAATATATTTTTTTCTTACAGAAAGCATATTTAATAAACCTAGGGCAAGAACTGGAGAATGTGTATAAAAAAACTGATGTACATTTTTAATAAGTACAAAGGTTTATATGAAAAGATCTTAAACAAAATAGCGAAAAAGTACAATCATTTATTTTTAAAGAAGAAACAGATTAGTTAGGGATTCTAAACAATATAGCAATAAGGTTGCATATTCAGTATCCCATTTGCTGTCTTCTAACAATAAGAACAGTAAGAACAATAATATTAAGAAAGTAGCTTTTGCAACAGGTGGGAATGTATTAAATGATGGTAGACAAAAAGGCAACAGCTTTGATGTTGGGTGATAGTAACAATGAGAGGGACAAATTCCAAGAGGCTCGGGATTTTCAATATCCCATGTGCTTGGAGAAACTGGCCAACCGAACAGCACAGAGATTGAATTCATGTCCAGATTATGCCCACTCAACTTGGAATGTTTATCAGAAATGAAGGAGGGGTAAGAAGAGATAACTTTGAGTCGTAATGATATCCTAAATACCTGTAAGGGTTTTAACATTTACATCTGTACAAATCAAAACATTACTAAGAAATATTTTAGTTTTTTTTTTTAAAGCTTTTAAGTTTGTCCCCAAAAGATATGTTGATGTAGCAGATTTGTTTGGTGGAATTGAAAAATGATGCTGATGTTAAGTTTTCTCATAAATCATTTCAAGATAAAAATAATACCAGGCAAATGAGTAATAGTCACACTACTGCAAGTCTTAACTAAAAGAATACATATAATCCTCCCCTTCACCCCCTCATCAGTATATATGAAAAAGTGGTGATGGAAGATGTCTATAGGATGCGTTCAAAAAGTTAAAAATTTTCTTGTAATCTTACTAAGATTGAAATGAGTTTACTCAAAAAACTTAGAATGGATAACAAGTACACATCATGAAACCAGGTAAGGGGGCTGGGGTTATTTTTGATACAGAAAACTATTCCTGCGCTATGCAAGAGATTTTAACTCGGATACCTATATACCAGTATCAAAAGCTCAAATTAACAGCGTATAGTAGAATAGATTCTTATTTGGAAGAATATGTACTGAATCAATTAACTGACCCAGAAACCCATGAATTTTTGGTGAATTCAGCATATTTTTTTTATTTATTTATTGACATTTGTTAACCGGGTTTGTCCAACTGGGCTTGTGGCCCATTTTCAGTGGAGACCCGAGGAGAAAAGCTCCAGTAATACATTTTAAAACAAGTACAATTTTAAACAATATTGATATAATAGCAGTTATAGCAAAATGATTCACATATGTTGGGATACATGCATAAAGTTAAAGTTGCATTAAAAAGAAGCTAAGTAACAATTTTACATTGATATAGTTCAATAGGTCAACAATTAACATTTTTTGTTTGTATAAAATTGTGCAAATGCATAGTAGACACATTGGAGAGAGAGCTGTAATGAGGTACTAAGTATGGTCCTTTTGAGGGTACATAAAGGGAAGGAAGACTAAGTTGGGGCATGGCAAAGGCAGGTTCTGGAATTGAGAAAATAAGCTTTTAGTTCATTTTTAAAGTATGAGGTGTGGGAGATTGAACGTAAGTGAAGGGGAAGTTTGTTCCAAGCATGAGCAAGGGAGTGTTTGTAGAGTAGTTTGCCTACTGACCTTTTTGGGTGGTAGATATCAAGTAATTGTTGGTTAGAAGTACGGAGGGTCTGGGATGGGATGTAGATGGAGACTAAGGAAGATAGAGATGGACAGAAGGAGGGTTTATAAAGAATAGAGAGTGTAGCATATGAAATTGATAAGATAGCAGAAACTGGGGAAGTTCAAGCCATTGAAGAGAGTTTAAAGAAATGCAGTGGTGTGAGTTGTATGGGGAGTTAGTAATGAATCTGGCTATTTTATGGCAAGTCTGTTGCAGTTTTTTTTTTTTTTTTTTAATAGAGTGGAGGCCTGGATATTGGTAAGAACTGGGGCGGCATATAAGAGGGAGGGAAGGAGGAGTGCCTGGCCCAGGGTAAGTCTAGATTCAGGGGTTAGGAATTTTTGTTCCGATATAGCAGACCTAGTTTCTGTTTTTTTTTTTTTATACATTGGAGTATGTGTAGGTTGAACTTGAGTTAGTCATCGATAATGACCCCTAGGAGTTTTGTGTGGGTGTCAGGTTGGATATTTGTATTGTTAGAAGATGTAATAAAAATGGAGGTTTTGTGATGAGAAAGAGAATGGGGAAGGAAAAGTAGGAGTTTGGTCTTTTTTGGGATTTAGGATCAATAGGTTGTGAGAGAGCCATTGTTCAGTGGATAGTAGGGCCTGTTGGGTCAGGGAGTGTAGTTCAGGAATGTTATTTGAGATGGATATAAGTGTGGAGTCGTCGGCATACTGAATAAGGGAGGATTCTTTGCATGAGGTGTAAAGATCATTGGTGAAGATGTTAAACAAAAGGGGTCCCAAGATGGAGCCTTGGGGAACACCAGTGGAGAATCATCAGTCGTCCCTTCAATTTTCAATATTCTGAAAATTCATTGAGATGTTAGGAATCCACCCTGCGAGATGGTAATTTCTGCAGAAGGTTCAAAAACACACACTGTTGCAGTCTTGATTGACAAATGGGTGAAGCATATAGTAGAGGTCACATTTAACCTCGTTAAAGATTCATGGGATTTTTTAGGGCATTTGAAAAATGACATTTTGCATAAAGACCTTTTGCTTGTTACTACAGATGTCATCAATCTGTTCTCCATAATTCCTAAAACGGAAGGACTTGGACTATTTGAACAGACTTTGTACACTTTCCTCACTATCCCATGACAAATAACATTAGTCACAGACCTTATGGCTATAGTTTTAAGTATACTTTGAAGAGACTTCTTTCAACAGGTAAGGAGCATAGCTATGGGTGTGCCAGTATATGCCAACTTTGGTTTTATTGAGATGGAAGCGTAAGTTTGTGTTTAACAGTGAATATTCTAAGAACATTTTATTTATTTATTTTATTTTTAAATTTTTTTTATTTTTAAATTAATTTTTAAATTTTAAATCAAACCAAAAGCCCAAGGTAATTCTCAGAGTCAGTGTTAGTTAGTACCTTTAATAACTTTTTCACTGAAACAGTCCAATCCCTAGCAAATCAACTAACCCCTTCTAACTTAAATCACATGCCTAATCTACCTAATAATCACCCGGAATTTAGCTTCCAACCAATATCCACTAGTTTTATCAAAACACTTCTAAAAAAACTAGAACCTACCACCCTCGCTGCTGACCTCCTCCCTGCAAAGTACCTACAAATAGCTGCAGATGCCATTGCATATCCCATATCTATCCTCATCAACAGAAACTTATCTGAAAATGCTATCCCCTCCCTCTGGAAAATATCTCACGTCATCCCACTCCATAAAGGTGATAGCTCCTCAGACATATCCAACTGTAGACCCATTGCCATTCTTTCTCCACTAGCCATAATAATGGAGAAATGTGTACACAAGCAACTAATGCAATACCTTTCACAGAGTAACTTACTATCCGACTCCCAGCATGGTTTTAGGCCATACCACAGCACCACCTCAGCCCTCCTTTCCTTTACTACTGCCATAAACCAAAACAGGAATGACAATAGGCTAACCTCTGCCCTCTTTCTTGACCTATCAAAAGCCTTTGACATGGTCAGCCATGAACTTCTCATTCTTTCACTAAAATCTGTTTCCCTCAACAAGCATGCTATCCATTGGTTCCAATCTTACCTGACTGGTAGACAGCAGGTAGTGCTATGGCAGGGCAAACTCTCCAGCCAGTTACCTTTTACACTTGGTGTCCCTCAAGGGTCCATATTAGGTCCACTACTCTTCTCTATTTTTATCAACAACCTCCACACTGCTATCCCTAAAGCCACCTGCATTCAATACGCAGATGATTCCACTCTCATCTGCTCAGCCACCTCGCCATCCGACTTGCAAATCTTAATCCAAAATACATTTAACACTATCGAGAACTGGCTCACCAACCAACGCCTACTTCTGAACCTAAATAAAACTAAAGTTCTACTCTTCTCTCCCACTAGTAGATCCAACAATTTTCATTCTCTGCCACATCTAACAATGGTATCACTATTTCCCCAGATAATCACACTAAACTGCTAGGGGTTAGACAATAATCTCAAATTTGACCTACAGGTCAACAAAATCATACAGACCATCAATAAGAAGCTTGGATCACTGTATAGAAACAAGACATTTTTAACCCCACTGGTTAGGACTGCAATCGCCCGATCACACCTACTCGCTACTCTTTATATGCCTCGCCTGTACTCTCAACCCTCAACAAATCCGAACTAGGTAAGCTGTCCCATAGCTACAATCATATTGCCAGATTCGCCACTGGCTCCACCTATAAAAACCCACCACTGCCAGAACCTTAAACAACTAGAGTGGCTAGAACTGCCCAGCTTAATTCAATTCAATTCAGTCAACTCTTAATAACGCACAAAATTTTGTACCACCCTGAGGATACCCCCTCACTTAAAAATATTGTTAAGCCATATAGCAACCTAAGATCCCTACGGTCAGCCGATAAACTACTGGTCCAAATCCACAAAGCTAATAACTCTGTTGGTGAATCCCTGTTTCCAACTTCATTGGCAAAACCTGGAATTCGTTGCCAAAGTATATAACCCTACAATCCTCCAAAAGTCTCTTCAAAAAAAACCTCAAACAGTATCTCAAAGTGAATTGGCTGTGCCCATGTACCAACCCTTATTAAGTTATAAACTAAAAGCATATTGCAGTTATCATAACTTGTAACTACATCACCAAGCTCTGCTTCCAATCCGATGTCTCTTACTTTTAATTGTCTGTCCATGAGAATTGTGAGTCCCTACTAGGGAACACTACTAACCCATTGTATATTATCACTTTGTTTTTATAATTGTTTGCTAACATCTGTGTAATCTGTGTAAGTTTGTCTAAGTGGAGCTTTTCTCCCCGGGCCTTCGCTGAACATGTATCCAGTCGGACTATCCCGGTAAACAAATGCAAAATAAATAAATAAAGCGGAAGGGCTTGGACTATTTGAACAGACTTTGTACACTTTCCTCACTATCCCATGACAAGATAACATTAGTCACAGACCTTATGGCTATAGTTTTACATATACTTTGAAGAGACTTCTTTCAACAAGTAAGGAGCATAGCTATGGGTGTGGCATGCGCCCCAGTATGTGCTAGCTTTGGTTTTATTGAGATGGAAGTGTAAGTTTGTGTTTAGCAGTGAATATTCTAAGAACATTTACTTGTATGTATGTTTTTTAGATGATATTTTTTGTGGAGAGGTACAAGTGGAGATGTGGCACTTTTTGTGGAGTATTTAAACACCACGACCAGTTATTTCAAGTTTACTTTTAATTGTATGAATGATGAAATTAGTTATCTGGATACTCTTATCTCTCACTCAGGGAATGGTTTCAAATCTAACATATATCCCAAAAACACTTTTTGTAATTCCTACCTTCATTTTTCAAGTAGCCATCCCTTTACATTGAAGAAAAGTATAGTTAAAGGGCAGGTTCTAGATTTATAAACATCTTTCAGAGTTCAAGATGACCTCCCACTGTACAGAAGTTTGGGAAGTACTGGTGAAATAAAAAAAAAAAAACATGTTCCTCGCTAGAGGATATGTGAGATATGTTTGTTTGTGTCTTTCGGCTTTTCCCGGTTAGGGGTCGCCACAGCGGAACTCTGGTCTGCTAGTTGATGGAATTATTGAAGAAGTGTACAAAGAATGGGGGCAAATATAAGCTTCTACTTGGTATAGCTTTAAATAAAATAGCAAAAAAACAATGAAACAACACAATATGAGTTGTCATATGTTATCCAGTTCAGCACAACTAATACACCAGTGAGATAAAAAACATCTTAAAAAAGAGTTGGACCATTTTCAAACTGAACCCGAATATATTCAAAGTAGTATGTTCCAAGCCCACTTTTACCATAAATACTGCCCCCAACTTTAAAAGATTAGTTGAGAACAAATTACTTTATTTATTGACATTTGGTGAGTGGGAAAGTCTGACTGGGTCAGGAACCAATTTTCAGCGGAGGCCTTGGGAGAAAAGCTCCAACAAATTATGATATGTTTACAAATTATACAAGGAAAAGTAAATTGAGTTGATAGAAACATGCACACAAATGCATATCATTGAAGTTGATTTTGTAGAACATTGTAGAAAGACAGTTGTTAAAGTAGTAGTAGTTATTATTGTCAAGTATTGGTACAATATCAAAGAGGAGTACACCATTTTTAACATTAAGGTATAGTTGTTTGCAGTTTAAGGATAGGAAATTAGAACATTAAAAATAGTGTGGTAGAATAGATAGGAAGGTAAAAGAAGAAGCAGGATAAGAGAAAGGGGGAGGGGGGAAAGCAGTCAGGTAGTAAAAAGTTGAGGAGTATAATAATATGGGGAAACATTAAGTGTGAGTAGTAGTAGTATGAGAGGGAATACTTCTTGCGGATGCTTCATCAAATTTTCCTGTATTATAAAAGTGCCAGTACTTATTTTAAACAATATGTTAAAGATAATTTTTTTTAAAAAGGGAACTGTATGCCATGTCGAATAGTATACTCTGCTAAATGTGAGACCTGCACATGTTTTTACAGTGGCAAAACTGAGCAGGCACTGAAAACTCGTATATACAAACACTTGTTTGATATTGCCAACAAAAAATACA
Source organism: Protopterus annectens (assembly GCF_019279795.1). NCBI lineage: Eukaryota > Metazoa > Chordata > Ceratodontiformes > Protopteridae > Protopterus > Protopterus annectens. Next base: position 459,535,523 of record NC_056749.1, read on the forward strand.
CTAATGCTCTTTATAAGCACTCTGTTTAATGCACTAGTTTTAAACTATTTATTTTTTGTGTACTTCAGCAGATCCAGTTAAATCCCAGAGACTGAGATTGGAAAACTTGGTTAAACAAAGAACTTCTCTGGCAGCTTAGGCTAGCAGCCACATTTCCACCAGGGATTAATGAACATGTATCTGTTACACTAGTAGTATATAAAAAGGCAGCAAAAATACAAAAGGCACCTTCATCTTACAATTTTATACTACATAATTCTACAATTTTATAATTTTAAATTTCACTATCACATATTTATTGCAATTTAATATGCATACTTTTACTGTTTGTTTTCCAAGAAAAATATTTGTTGTGAATTGAAATGTCTGAAAGTGGTTTTAAGTTAGTTGAATAACTGTAACTTTACAATCGACAATTAGTGCACATTATTCTTCTGGTTTCAGTAAGGGTTAAATGTTTAATTTTTGGTAATTGACGGTTTATTAGTTATCTTGAAACCTATGGCAGTATTTTCCTGGTTTTATAAAATGTTAAGATTTTTTGCACAATTTTATGTTCATATTCTGATGAAGTCCCCATTAAGAGGGATGAAAGCTCTCAATACCTTTAATAAAATAGTGGATTTTAAACCATTATAAACCCTCATTTGTTTATGTGTTAATATTGTTTGTTGGTTCATAGTATTTTTTTAACTCATTTACACTACTTTTGAGGTTTATTACCTGGGACAGGTATGAGAGAACCAAACCCTTTAAGTATAGGAATAGTATGGAGCAAGAGATCTCTTGCCAGACTTAATACTCTGTTCCAAGCTATTTTATCTAGTAGTGAAGTTTGCAAGAAAAAGAAACAGGAACTTCATTATACAACTGATAATCAGATTATGGCTAGTTATAAGGCTGATATGGTTTCCTTGGCTAAGAATGTACTACTGACAGCTAATTCTGGTGATTGTGTTCCCATACATGGCTGTAGTGCTGGTTTGGCTTCAGACATTTTTGTTGTTTCAGAAAATGATTAGGAATTTGATGACAATGGTGATTTCCTCGTTGTCACTGAGTCCAGTTACTCTGATTCTTCAGAAGGTAAACCTGAGCATAAGTCCAATTAAGTGTTCACTTTTCCTCATATGAGTGCTAGATTTAGATATGTTTTTGCTTGGGAGCAGTTGGGAACTACCCCTGAGCTAGAGAGGGTATATGACCTTATAGAGGACCTGATGTCCAAGTCTGTGGCTATCTCCCCTCTCTTGTCTGCCCTTGAAAGATGTTTATAAAGTTGCCTGCAAGACACCAGAATTTATTCCAGCAGTCCTTAAAAAGGCTTAGAGAAGTTGTAGGGTCTTCTTGGATATGACATGTCTTTCTTCTCATTTAACTGCTGACCCAGCTGTGGTCTCCAAACTGGCTACTAACATAAAGTCCTTGACTTCATCTACCAATGCCCCTGATAAAGAGGGAATATGTTTGGATCTTTAGGCAAAGGGATGTCTCTTTCTAATAATGTAGCCTTTAGAATATTAAATTATCAAGGCTATATGAGGAAATTTGTTTTTACAGTATGTGTACAGTTTAGATGATTTTGCTGCTTCCTTACCTTTATACAAAAAGTCTTACATGAGTAAAATTCTCATTTGACTCAGGTTTGGAAACATGCTTTGAGAGGTGCCCTTGAAGGTGCAGAGACAATTTTGTTAAATGCTGTTTCTTCTGTTGTATTGAGATAATATTCTTGGTTATGTAATCAGAACTTCTCTGATAATTTAAAAGCCGAAATTTTGAATACACCTTTAAGTTTTGAACTGGTGCTTGGGCCCTGTGTTACCACATTCTTAAACAGAGGGATGATAGGGGCAAATTCATGCAGGGTATCTAGGATATTCCATGTACTCTGAGTTTTCCTCAAATAAGGCATCTTCCTGCAAAGGGAAGACCAAAAAAATTACCAGCCTAACAAAAATCAGAATTCCTGAAGGGAAATAGCAAGACGATAATTCTTTAAAACAAAGCTAGAGGGGTTCCTTTCTTTAAAAGGATCAACCCCCTACAAAGGAGTAACAATGCTGAATCACAGAGCACCCCTATACCCCCTCCTGCCCTCTTCTCCTCCTCCTTCCCCTAGGCTCTCTCTCTCAACCCTGCAGCCTGTTAAATATCTCAGACAAATGTGTTCTGAGATTAATTCATTGAGGGCACACTTGTCATTGGATAGAAAATCCTCCTTGTTTCAGGGGAATTCCCCTACAACTCCCAAACCAGGCAGAGCTATTTCCTCCATTACTCTTTCACATAGTAGAAGCATGGGTCATAGAACCAGTGCCCATGATGCACAAAGGCAAAGGATTTTACTTCAGAACTATTTTGATACCAAAAAAGGAACACTCTTAGAGACCCATTCTAGATTTATACTTTCTAAACACCTTTGTAAAAGTTCCACAATTCAACATGCTCACCTTGCAGACAGTCCCAGCATTGCTTCCAGACTACTGCTTTGTGATGATTCTAGATCTCAAGGATGCTTGTCGTCATATTCCTATTGCTCCCCATTTCAGGAAATTTTTGAGATTTTCTATGTCTGGCTTAAATTATCAGTTTTCTGCATTACACTTTAGGCTTTCTTCTGTACTGTGAATGTTTGCAAAGCGGTTGGCTCCAGTGGTTGTCTCTTGCAGAACCTTAGTCATCCACATTTTTCCTTGTTTGTACAACTTGCTGATTTGTGCAGATTCTATGTCCAGCTACTTGGAGTCCTTAGACAAGGTCACTCCCCTCTTATCCCGCCTTGACTTTGAATTGGACCTTCAGAAGCCCTTCTTTGCACCCTCTCAATGAATTGTTTTCCTGGGGTATTGGATAGACACAGTAAAAATTATGGCCTTCCTGCTAGAAAATAAAGTTCTGACTTATCAGGGCACTTTCTTGGATTTCTGTCCTCTAGATGTGGCCTCAGCAAGAGAGTTCCTCAAAGTTCTAGGCCTCATGATACCACTATCTAGACTACACATGACAAAAATTCAGTGCTGCTTGAAGAATTGTTGGATGCAGCACTTTCATCCCTTGAATTTCCAGGTACTGAGATTTGTGAAATAGGAACTGCAGTGGTGGAGGGATCAACTGTTTCTGTATCCAGGGCTCCCTTTCTCTCATCAGACCCCAGTCAATTCTGTCCAGACTGACTCTCTAAATTTTGTGGCCGGGTCAGTGCCCATAGGAGTTCACATTCAAGGCTTGTGAAGTCCTCAGGACACGCCAAAGCATATCAACGTAAAAACGGTGTTGGTAGTGATTCATGCCTTAAACGATCTTCACCACTTATGGACTTCTAGTCCTCTTCTAGTGGTCACAGACACTACCATGATGTGCACCTGAATAAGCAATGGGTATATGTCTATACCCTGTTTGCCATTTGGCAGTGATGGCCTGGGAACTGGCTGTACAGCATTCTCTGACCCCTTCAGTTCTCATATAGTTGATCAAAGGAAAACGCACTGGCAGACAGACTAAGCAGATCCTGGACAGACCCTCACAAGTAGATGTTTCATGTAGAGATCTTCAGGACTTGATCCAGGTGTGGGGAACACCTCAAGTAGATCTGTTCACCTCGTTTCAAAACAAACAACTGAATTAATTATTTTCAAGACGTCCTTGCAAACATGCTTAGAGAGAAAATATGTCATTCCCATGATCAGGAATGTTCCTGTATGCATCTGTACCCTTTCCAGTGATTCACAAGATACTTCTAAAAATTCACAAAGAATTGCTGGAGATCATTGTGGTATCCACCATTTGGCCCAGACAAAGTTGTTTTTACCTTGTAACAGAATTAGCCAAGGATAATTACCCCAAGCTTTCTCAAAGACTGGATCTGCTGACACAGCATCAGGCACAGATGGTACACACTGTCTTAGAGCAATTGCACCTAACAGCCCAGATAATTCTGTTTTGTTACCCTTTAAATACTTGTTCCATGAGAATGCACAGCCGGTGTTGATGGAAGCAAGAAATCCTGCAACTAGAAAATCTTGCCTTTACAAGTGGAAGAGATTTTCTAGGTGGTGCCTAGGCAATAACAGAGATCCCAAAAAAGTGTTTAGACCCCTCTGGTTTTGAAATATTTGTGTGAGCTACTTTGAGATGGTTTGTCATATACTTCTCCCAAAGTGCAGCTTGTGCCATCTCAGCTTATCTGCCCATGGATTTCCATCTTTTGTCTCTTTGTGGTCAAACATTTTATGAAAGATTGTTGCAGATGAGACCCCCTCAAAAGCAAATTCTTCCTCCCTAGGATCTCATCTTTGTTCTTGAAAAATTGACCTTACCTCCTTTTGAACCTGCCTATCAGGCTGATTTATGGTTCATTACTTGGAAGACTGTTCACATATTGCTTTGACTTCTGCAAGGCAAGTTTCTGAGTTGTAAGATCTCATGTTGAGCCTGACTTTTGTTTTTACAAGGACTGGGTTGTGTTACACTCTAATCCATCATTCATGTTTAAAGTTGTTTCTGAATTTACCTTGAATCAAACCATCTATTTCCCAGTGTCCTGTCCTAATCCAAAAAAAGGGAAAGAATTATACGGTAACCATTTGAAATGACGCTGCTAGAGCGGGTCCCAAAATGTGGAGACAAAATGGCTGAAATATTGGACTTGTATATACCAAGTCTGAGATGCCATTTATTGGATTTGTTCCCTTTTCTCCAAGGTATGGTGATCTTAGACTTAGTATGTATAAGATGTGCTTCGTGTTTCACTGTTGCAGTCATCACATTTGGGTTATCCTGCCAGGGGTAGCCCTCAGTTGGCCCGAATACCAGAGGCTTAGTATTTCTTTGTCAGTTGCTGTCGCTCCAGGACTGACATCAAGTCGTCAGTGGTATAAAATCAGGCAGCCGACACCATTACATCAGTCTTTCTTGCTGAGGAGCCCGAAGCAGAAGCAGTTCGCATGAGTGGCGTTCGGCTGCTACCTGAGTTTTCATTTCCAAATTGAAGTTGAAGACTTCTAAAGCTAAGTACCCTGTTGGGGATAATTTTTTCTTGCTCCAACTGGTCAGAAAACGTTAACAATTGTCTCGCCTGTGGAAAGAAAATACCACACTGAGAATTCCATTCTTATTGCGTCACCTGTTTTGGCCCAGACCAAGATGTCCCCCGCTGTCACTTTTGTGCTGTGTTCAACGCCAGAACTATATGTTGTCGGGCCCTTATTGTAGCTACATATTTTCGCTCTCAGTCCTTGAATTCTGATATGGCTTCGGTCTACCGATCTTTAAAAAAAAAAACATAAGGATAAAGACAGAGACAGATGGCACAGGTCCAAAACTGCCGACGACGCTTCTGTAAAGCTAGTCATCAGTTCTCCAGTCCTCAGTGAAGCGCTTTCCCAGCCCTTGATGCCTGCTTCTGTGGATTCGCAGGCCGTTACAGAGACCCTTTCGGAGTCCGGTATGCCGCGAGACTCTTCTAAGACTAAGGATCCTGTGGATGTCTCTACCTTGGATGGGTCTGGAGCCACTGAGCAGGCACCAGCTTCAGAGGAAGTATTCGACACAGACCAACTTCTTTCGCGTCTTCAGTTCTTTCTAAATCTACCAAGTTTCTAAGGACTAGGGTACGAACCACCCAAAAAAAAACAATGACCCAAGCTCAGGCACCTGCTTCCTTGCCTCAGTCTCAAATGCTTAAAATGGCAGAAGACCTTATTATGCTTATTAGGGGAAACCAGGCTACTCCTTCCTAAACAAAAAGAGACCTGTCACCAGCAGTTTTATCTGAACAGGAGTCCGATGACTCTGATGCATCTGAATATGAAGATATGCAACCCCTCTCTGCTTATGAGGATTCTGATGCAGAGGAATCCATTCCTTCTGCCTGTCCACCCAAGTATTTTTCATTTGGGGAAACCTTACATACTTTAAGGGAACATTTCCAATGGGAATGTCAGGACTATCCTCAGTCAAAAAAGAGACTCAGGGAATTCGTAGATCTACCACAGCACAGACCTTTGGCAATTCCTCCTGTCCTGTTGTGGATGATGATTTTATGGAATCCCTGTCTGACTCCTGACACCCTTCCTCCTACTCCCAGGAAACCTAACAGGTATTAGAGTCCCTGACTGTCTCAAATTTATTTTCAAAAATCCTACTGCTGACCCTAAGGTCATCTCTCAAGGACCTAAAGCAATCAAAGCAACTTCAGCTAAGAATCCCACCCTCTCAGATAGGGATTCCCGAGCATTAGACAGATGGGGTAAAAAAATATACACCTCTGCTACTCATGCTATTAGAGCATTAAATTGTCAGTTCCACATGCTGAAATAGCGGCAGCATACCAATGGAACTCCTCAAACAAAAAATATCTTCTTTTCCTGCTTGTGCAGAAAATAATTACAAGAATTAATGCATTCTGCAAGTCAAGTAACTAAACACACCTTACAGTGTGGTTTTGACGCCCTAGAAGCATCTTGCAGGGCAGCAGTCACAGGTTCTGGCCTTAGAAGGCATGCTTGGCTTAAGGAACAAACCTTGCCAGACCATGTCAAATCCAAATTATTGGACGCACCCTTAAACAAAGACAACTTATTTGGCACGAAAACAGAAGAGGTCTTAAAAAAAGATGGAAGAAAAAGCTAAATCTATGCAGACAGTTAAAAACTTCCTACAGGTCCAGCCACCAAGGTTCAGTAGGCATTGCCCCTCCAAGCACTGGTCCTTTCCTGTCCCCCTCCAGGCTAGCTCAGCCCAGACCCAGGAAAGCAGACCTCCCAGACAGCAGCCACAGGGAATGCAGAGATCTAAGCAATGAAGATGTTCTTCGTGTTTCACTGTTGTTGCAGTCATTACATTTGGGTTATCTGCTTGCAGGTAGCCCTCAGTCGGCCTGATTAACAAAGTCTTGGGTCCTGCTTCGGTTGCTGTCCCTTCTTCCATAAAGTCAGGTTGTCAGGGGTATAAAACATGCAGCCAATGCCATTACGTCAGTCTTTCTTGCCGTGCGGTGCACGAAGCAAAAGCGTTTCACAAGTGCCGGTCGGCCAACTCCTGAAATTTTCGTTTTCGAGTTTCAGAACCGAAGTCTTCAACTAAAGCTAAGTACCCCATTGGGGAAACTTTTTCTTGCTCCTTGCCGATGTCAGTAAAAGTTAATAATTGCATTACTTGTGGAAAGCAAATACCTCATAAGGATTTTCATTTGTACTGTATTCCTTGCCTAGGCCCTGACCACGACGTACCTTGCTGTCAGTTTTGTGCTTTATTTAATCAGTGCACTATCCGTTGTCAGTATATTTTCACTTCTAAATATTTTGGTTCTCGGGTTTAATTATCCAGAAATGTCGTCGGTTAGCCAACTGACTACCGGGATTCTGAAAAAATACAAAGATAAAGACAGAGACAGGCTGCTGACGACGCTTCTCCTAAGCCAGTCGCAGTTTGCCGGTATTCAGTGAGGCGCTTTCGCAGCCCCTGATACCCGTTACATCTGATTCACAGACCTCTGCTGAGACCCATTCGGAGTCCGGAATGCCGCGAGATTCTTCAACTGTGGAACCCGCAGATGTCTCTACCTTGGATGGGTCCAGAGCCACTGTGCAGGCACCGGCTTCTGAGGGTGCATTCAGGCCTACGGACTTGCATTTTAAACCGACGCCTCCTCCTTTACTTAGGCCTAAATCTCGATACATGTCTATAAAAACGATGCCCAGGCCACATGCAGATACTACAGGGTCCCTGAGTCCCACAAGTTCCTTTTTAAAAATCCTATTGCAGATCCAGAGACTATTTCACAGGGGCCCAAGGGCATTAAGGCTTCTACTGATAAAAATCCTACCCCTTCTGATAGAGACTCCAGGGTGCTGGATAGATGGGATAAGAAGGTTTACACTTCTGCAACCTTGGCCATTAGGGCTTTAAACTGCCAGTTTCATATGTTAAAGTATCAGCAACATGTTATTGGACTGCTTAAACAAAAAATGATGTTGATTCCAGACTGTGTGGAAAATAAAGAATTACAGGATTTAATGCATTCTGCTCAACAAGTTGGAAAACATACTTTGCAATGTGGTTTTGATTCATTAGAGGCCTCTTGCAGGGCTGCTGTTACTGGGTCTGTGCTCAGAAGGCATGCCTGGCTTAAAGAGCAATCTTTGCCTGATCATGTTAAAGCTAAATTATTGGACGCTTCTTTAAATCAGGACCGCCTGTTTGGCAACAAGGCTGAGGAAGTTCTTAAAAAGATTGAAGATAACGCTAAATCTATGCAAACTGTTAAACATTTTTTGCAAGTTCAGCCTCCTAGATTTAGTAGGCACTGGCCCTCTAAGAATTGGTCCTTTCCTGCCCCTTTGAGGTCTTCTCAAGCCAAACCCAGACACAGCAAAAACCCCAGGTTTCAGTCCCAGGGGATACACAGAACTAAGCAGTGGGGGGCCTCCACTTCCAAATATGGGAACAAGACTCCCCCTATGGTAAACTGTCTCAATGACTTCCTTTTAAAATTTCCAAGCACTTATCAAATGACTGCCCCTTTGGGGGGGAAAGATTGCTCTTCATGCAAAGAATTGGGAACTCATTACCCAGGACAAATGGGTTTTAAATATAGTGTACCAGGGATGCAGATTTCACTTCCACACTTTGCCAACATTAAGCGGGTGCCTGGACTTACCCCCAAATCAGTGGGCAGAGGCCCAAAAACAAGTACTTTCTCTCTTAAGCATGGGGGCTATTCAGCTGGTATCAGAAGCGGAAAAGGGACAAGGCTTCTACTCAAGACTTTTCCTGGTACACAGAAAAGACAATTCATGGCGTCCTATCCTGGACCTGTCTACTCTAAACACATTTTTGGCTATTCCAAAATTCAAGATGCTGACTCCTTACTTCCTATGCTAGGCAAAGATGCCTGGTTCGCAACACTAGATTTAAAGGAAGCATACCTGCATATCCCAGTCAGGGAATCTTGCAGAAGATACCTATGCTTCAGAGCAGGCTACACGCACTATCAGTTCTCTGCACTGCCCTTTGGCTTATCTACTGCGCCCAGGGTATTCTCAAAGTGCCTAGCTCCAGTTATTGCATTTTGCAGGCAAAGAAATATTCAAATATACCCATACCTGGACGATTGTTTAATTTAGGCAGAAACCCAGGACATACTTTTGAATCATCTGGCCTTTGTACAAAGGGTTCTAACTTGTCTGGGGTACACCATAAACAAAAAATAAATCACACCTGGTACCCTGTCAACAAATTATATTCCTGGGAGCAAGCTTGAATACAACTTCCCAGATGGCCTACCTCACGCCAGAGAAACAAATTCATTTGACAACTTACTTCAAACAAGTGGCCACAAAAACCCTGCTATCTGCAAGACAAATACTGCAGGCCTTGGGGTTCATGGCCTTCTGCATTCTTCTAATTCCTTATGCAAGACTGCATATGAGGAAACTACAGTGGTATCTAAAAAGCCTATGGTGTCAACATTCTCAAGACTTAGAAACAATGATTCCTATCATACCTTGCCTGCGCCTGGAGTTCCTTTGGTGGGCAGTGGCCTGCCACCAAAACAAGGGACTACCTTTCACACCATCCCCTGCGACCCAAACCCTAACAGATGCATCAGACTATGCATGGGGAGGCTCACCTGGCAGGGAAGTGCATTCAGGGCAAATGGAACCCAAGTCAAATGCACCTGCACATCAATCAAAAAGAAATGTTAGCTGTACAGAATGCTCTGACAGCCTTCAAGGACCACATTCTTCCAGGACAACTAATGATAAAGACGAACACCACCACTGTTATGTGGTACATAAACAAGCAGGGGAGTACACATTCTTACCCCCTCTGCAGACTAGCCATGGCTTTGTGGAACACAGCCTTGAGCTACCAAGTGCACCTACAAGTTCAATTCCTGCCAGGAAAATTAAATACACTGGCAGACGGACTAAGTAGAAACCTTATGGACCCACACGAGTGGAAACTGGAACCAAGGATTTTCAACATGTTGACAAGCAAATGGGAGAGCCCAGATATAGACCTGTTTGCCTCTCCCCAGAACTACCAGTTGGACAAATTTTGCACATTGACTCCCCACAAATAAGCTTGGAAAGTGGATGCTCTGTCCTTCAGCTGGAAAAACCTGTCAGTCTATGCCTTCCCCCCCTCTGCCTCTGCTCTCCAAAGTACTACGAAAAATCAAACAGGACAAACCAAGGATGATTTTGATTGCTCCTAACTGGCTGCACCAACTCTGGTACCCCCCTCCTGCGCAGTGTGTCACGGTTATCTCCAAGGCACCTGTCTCATACTCCTTACTTGCTTTCTCAGCAGGAGAACTAAATTCTGCACCCTCAGCTTCTAACACTGATCCTTGCAGCCTGGCTAATTACTTAATCTCTCCTTTACCACCCCTCAGCAAACCTGTGATGGATATCATTTTAGAGGCAAGGAGGCCTAGTACTAGAAAATCTTATGCTGAAAAATGGAAAAGATTCTGTACCTGGAACCAGTCTCAAGGGATGAGCACACAGCACCCAACTTACCTCAGAATTTACAGTACTTAACTGAGATGCTTCACAAGGGCCTGTCTTTTTCCTCCATTAAAATCCATGCCTCAGCCATTTCAGCTCATTATAACACAGAACTTCCCCTCTTCTGTCATCCACTGCTCAAGGAGTTCCTCAGAGGAGCCAAAAATTTGAGACCACCCAGGAGAGCTCCAACCCCAGCCTGGGACCTTAACTTTGTCTTGGAGAAACTCACTCTACCTCCTTTCGAGCCAACTGCTATTGCAGACCTAAAATTTCTTTCTTGGAAAACAGCTTAACTTTTAACAATCACTTCAGCTACAAGGGTATCTGAATTACAGGCCCTTATGAAAGTGGAGCCTTTCATCATCTTTCATGCGGACAGGGAGTCCCTCAGAACCAATCCGTCCTTCATGCCCAAAGTGGAATTCAGTGTAGCTCGTAATCAGTCCATTCATTTGCCAACCTTTTTTCCCAATCCACAGAGTAAAGGGAACGGATACTGCATTCCTTAGATGTGCACAGACAACTTAAATTCTACTTGGACAGGACTAAACCTCAAAGGAAATCTGAACAACTGCTGTTGGCATTTGCTGCAGGGGCAGAGGGGAAGGCTATTTCAAAGCAAACCATTTCATAAGCCTTTGCATATATTTCTGCTGTAAGCACCATGTAAAACCTATCCCCCAGGGGATCAGACCGCACTCCACCAGGGCTGCATCTATTTCTACAGCCTTTCTCAGAGGCATCCCTACCAGGGACATCCTAGAAGCTGCTACCTGGAGTTCTGTACATACTTTCACCAAGCATTATCATTTGCCAATTTTCTCTAAATCCAGAGCTGGCTTTGCCACTGCAGTCTTTCAGGGCCTTATAGCTGGCACTAATGCTATCTAAGTTCCTCCCCCCAACCATAGCTTTGGCAATCTACCCAAATGTAATGACTGCAACAGTGAAAGACGAAGAACATAGTACAGTTGTGTACACTTACCATAAATGTAGATGTTCGAGTGTATTCACTGTTGCAGTCCTGGTTACCCCCCCTTCAGCCCCCTAACTTCTTTTGACTATTCCTCTGCTTTCCTTTACTATGCTTAAAAGCCTTTTAGGTGTATTTGCTTTTTTGTTGGAGGTATATATTTTTACTTTTATATTTAATTGCTTCCCATTAGGGCGGCACCTGACATCTGGGGTAAGAAAAACTGATGTAATGGCGTTGGCTGCATGATTTATACCCCTGACAACCTGACATCATGGAAGAAGGGACAGCAACCGACACAGGACCCAAGACTTTGTTAATCAGGCCGACTGAGGGCTACCTGCAAGGAGATAACCCAAATGTAATGACTGCAACAGTGAATATACTCGAACATCTACACTTATGGTAAATGTACACAACTGTACTTTCCTCCTCTTCCAAAACAGGGAGTGCAAAGCCACCCCCTTATGGTAAGAACTCACAATGACTTTTCACTTCCACTCCTTATCTCTGCCCACCTGCTTGTGTCCCTAGGAGGAAAACTCTCCTTCCATGCAAGCAATTGGGCCACCATTACCAATGACTGATGGGTCCTCAACATAGTGTCCCGGGGATGCAAATTTTATTTCCACACTCCGCCAACCCCAAAAGGGTTCCTGGATCTTCCTCCAAACCAATGGGCAGAGGCCAAAAAGCAAGTCCTTTCCCTGCTCTCCATGAGAGCAATCCAGACTGTTGCTTCAGAACAGATAGGCCAAGGTTTCTACTCCAGACTCTTCCTGGTACCCAGAAAAGAGGGCACATGGTGCCCCATCCTCGATCTATCCATTCTAAACACCTTTCTGGTGATACCAGAATTCAAAATGCTCACCCTCCAGCAGCTTCTACCAATGCTTTCCAAGGATGCTTGGTTAGCCACCCTAGACCTAAAAGAAGCCTGCCTACACATCCCAATCATGGAATCATGCAGGAAATTCCTACGTTTCAGGGCAGGATCTATGCAATTTCAGTTCTCTGCGCTTCCCTTTGGCTTATCCACTGCTCCCAGAGTTTTCAGGAAATGTTTGGCTCCCGCCATTGCTTTTTGCAGACAAAGAAATATTCATATTTACCCATACCTAGAGTGCCTGATTCAGGCAGAGAAGAAAAGCTGCTACAGCACCTGACTTTTGTAAAGGACCTATTGAATTCCCTGGGGTATACTATCGACGAAAAGAAATCAAAAGTAGTCCCCACACAAAAAATTGTATTCCTGGGAGCAAGCCTGAACACATCATCCCAGAAAACATTCCTTACTCCAGAAAAACAAGCCTGCCTGACAGGCTGCCTCTTTCAACTAGACACCAGAGCCTAGTTGTCCGCAAGGAAAATCCTGCAAGCTCTAGGGTTCATGGCTTCCTGCATCTTACTCATTCCATATGCCAGACTGCATATGAGGAAGCTACAGTGGTACCTAAAAAGCCTTTGGTGTCAACACACTCAAGATCTGCAAACTCTCATACCAATGATACCTTGTCTAAGGAAAGATTTTCTTTGGTGGGCAACAGTATGCAACCACAACAAGGGACTTCCTTTCTCACAACCCCAATCCACCCAGACCCTCACCACAGACGCATCAGACTATGCCTGGGGTGCACACCTGGATGGCAGGTGTATTCAGGGCCATTGGAGTCCAAATCAAATACATCTGCACATCAGCTAAAAAGAGATGCTAGCTGTTAAGCACACCCTGACAGCTTTCAGACCCCTACTCTCCCCAGGGCCTCTACTGATCAAAACAGGCAACACCACAGTGATGTGGTATATCAACAAGTAGGGAGGGACTCACTCTTATCCTCTTTGCAGGCTCACCATGACCCATTGGCACATAACCTCAGCCATGCAACTACGCCTGCTAGCACAATTCCTGCTAGGCTCTCTAAACTCTCTGGCAAACAACTTAAGCAGAAACCTGCTAGACCCACACGAGTGGCAGCTACACCACAGAACCTTCACCCTTGTAACCCAGAAATGGGGGCACCCCAAAGGTCGACCTCTTTGCCTTCCACTCCAATTATCAACTCAGCAAATTCTGCACCAGGGAACTTCACAACAAGGCCTGGAAAGTGGATGCTCTATCCTTCCAGTGGGTAAACCTCTTGGTCTATGCATTTCCCCCTTTACCATTCATTCCAAGGGTACTGCTCAAAATAAGGGAGAAAGAACCAAGGGCAATCCTGATTGCTCCAGACTAGCCACACCAGCACTGGTACCCACTGCTGTGCAGCCTGTCACTCCTTTCAGTGACAGGCTGCACAGCAGTGGGTACCAGTGCTGGTGTGGCCAGTCTGGGGCACCTTCCTCAGATCTCAACACTGCTGACCCAGGGGAGTGGAGAATTCATGAATCCCCAATTGCATACCCTCAACCCGGCAGCTTCGGCTTATTCCCTGAACTCTCCTCAAGCTGCCAGCCTAAGCAAACAAGTTCTAGATGTTATACATGAGGCCAGATGCCCCAGCACTAGAAAATCCTATGCTGACAAGTGGAAAAGGTTTTGCACCTGGATCCAGGCTAACGGATCCTGAACGGCACAGGCCTCCATACCTCTCATCATGGATTGCCTGACAGACTAACTACACAGGGGTCTATCCATCTCTTCTATTAAAAATCACACCTCTGCCATCTCTGCTCACTACAGCACAGAACCACCTCTCTTCTCACACCTTCTCATCTAACAGTTCATAGGAGGGGCTAACAACTTCAGGCCACCCAGAAGAAGTCCTACACCAGCTTGGGACCTTAACTTTGTGTTAGAAAAGGAGGAAAAACCGAGGGCAATCCTGATTGCCCCAGATTGGCCACGCCAGCACTGGTGCCCAATGCTGCTCAGCCTGTCCCCTCTGCCACCATGGCATCTCCCTCAGATCTCAAGACTCCTGACCCAGAGGGAAGGAGAATTCATGCATCCCCAATTACAGACCCTCAGTTTGGCAGCCTTGCTTATTCCCTGACCACTCAATCTCATAAACTGGTTCTAGATGTTATACATGAGGCCAGACGCCCTAGCACTAAAAAGTCTTATGCTGACAAATGGAAAAGGTTTTGCACCTCGATCCAGGCTAAGGGAGCCAGTATGGCACAGTGCTCACTACCTCTCATCCCGGATTACCTAGCTGACCTACTACACAGTGGTCTATCCTTTTCCTCTATTAAAATTCATGCCTCTGCTATCTATGCTCTTTTCAGAACTGAACAACCTCTTTTCTCACACCCTCTCAAATAGTTCCTCAGAGGGGATAGCAACTTGAGGCCACCCAGAAGAGCACCTACCACAGCTTGGGACCTAAACTTTGTATTAGAGAAACTCACTCTGCCCCCCTTTGAACCTGCAGCTTCAGCAGAGTTACAATTTCTGTCTTGGAAGACAGCCTTGCTTCTGGCCATCACTTCGGCTAGAAGAGTATCATAGCTACAAACACTCATGACTGTAGAGCCCTTCATTTTCCATGCTGGCAGAGTCTCCCTTAGGACTAACCCATCCTTCATGCCTAAAGTGGTGTCCAGTGTGGCTCTCAACCAATCCATACATTTACCCACCTTTTTCTCTAACTCACAAAACAAGGGGTAAAGGATTCTGCCCTCTCTAGGTGTGCACAGACAGCTCAGATTCTATCTGGACAGGACAAAATCTTTTAGAAAAATGGCTCAATTGCTAGTCAGCTTCACAGCAGGGGCAGAGGGCAAGGCCATTTGCAAACAGTCTCCAAATGGATAGCACACTGCATCCATTTCTACTACAAACAGCATGGGAAACCACCCCCAAAGGGGTTCAGGACACATTCCATCCGGGCAACCTCCACCTCTGCAGCTTTTCTCAGAGGAGTCCCCACCAAGGACATCCTGGAGGCAGCAACATGGACATCTGTTCATATCTTCACCAAGCATTACCACCTGCCTATCTTCTCCAAATCTAGGGCAGGCTTTGCCGCCGCAGTCTTGCAGGACATCCTAGCCAGCCCCCAGTCTTCTTGACTGCCTCTACCCTTTTCTTCAGCTTTGGGAATCAACCCAAATGTGATGACTGCAACAGTGAAACATGAAGAAGATAGTACAGTTGTGTACACTTGCCATAAATGTAGATGTTTGAGTGTATTCACTGTTGCAGTCCTGGATGTCCTTCAAGGATGCATCTGCAGTCCTTACAAATGGGTTGTCCTGTCGTCAGGCAGCCCTTCGGTCGGCCGGATTCCAAAGTCTGGGTCTGGCCTCGGCTGGTGTCGCACTTCACCCGACGTCATAGCTGCAGTTCTTCGGGTATAAAGGCATCAGCCGACGCCATTTTCCTCAGTCTTTCTTGCCGTGGCGCAAGCAGAAGCTGTTCGCAAGTGCCGGTCGGTCAGAACCAGAGATTACTACTACAAGTACCGAAGACTTCTAAAAAGCTAAGTACCCCGTTGGGGACTCTTTCTTGCCTCAGCCGATGTCAGAAAGTGAATAACTGTTTAACTTGTGGGAAACAAATACCTCATAAAGATTTCCACTCTTACTGCTTACCTTGCTTAGGCCCAGACCACGGCGTAGCAGCTTGTCTAGCCTGTGCTTCTTTCAAGCGACGGACGCTTAGACGTCGGTCGGAATTTGCTGAAGAGTTTTTCGCCCGATTTTGCTTACATTATGCTGTCGGATCCTCCGACTACGCAAATTTCTAAAAGCGCAAGGAAAAGGACCGACACTTTCCGCGGTTTCGGCCGAAACCGCTGTTAAGCTTCATACAGTGTCTCGGTTTCGGCTGAAACCAAGTCCACGGTTCTTCCTTCGAAAGCTTGCCACTTACCGAGGCCTCATCCAGCCTGGCTGAATCTGCTGAAATCCCACCTGCTCTTGCAGGTTCACAGGATTTATCTGATACTATCCCTTTGGATATTTCTACCCCTGCACGTGGAGCTGCTAGGCCTCCTGCATCCATGTCGATTAAGGCCTTTGCCAGGGCTAAAGCAGCAAAACTACAAAATCTGTGCCTGCTAAGACCCCTCTCACAGGCCTAGTTCTAGTTCACAAATGCTTAGTCTAGCAGAGGATCTCATTTCTTTGATCCGGGATCCCAACCACATCCAGACAGGGCCTCTCACCCACCTCCAGAGAAGAGGACTAGAGTAGAGCCCCCTGAGCCAGTTTCTTCTGATGGCTCCTCTGATGAATCAGATAATTCAAACCCTCCAGAGGGCCCCTTTTCTCCTTATGAGGACTCTGATGCAGAAGAGTCCATTCCTTCTGCCTCTCCGCCTGAGGAATTTTCTTTTGGGGAAACCTTGCATGCTATGAGGGAACAATTTCAATGGCAGGGCCAGGATTTTTCAGACTCTAGGAAAAGGCTTAGAACCTTTTTGCATTTGCCACAGCATAGGCCTTTAGCCATTCCTCCAGTCCTTACTGTTGTGGATGATGCTTTTAATGATGCTTGTACTGCTCCTGATTCTCTTCCTCCGGCCCCTGCTAAGCCCGATAGGTACTACAGGGTTCCGGATACACACTATCATTTGTATAAAGCCCCTTTTGCAGATCCCGAAACTATCTCCCAGGGACCCAAGGCTGTAATAGCTACCTCTACTAAAAAACCCCTCCCCTCTGAAAGGGAATCTAGGGCCTTAGAGAGATGGGGTAAAAAAGTTTACACTTCTGCTACTCTTTCAGCTAGGGCCTTGAACTGTCAATTCCACATGATTCAGTATCAGGAATTTATATTAGACCAATTAATTAAAAAACTGTCCTCGGATGAACCATTAGACAAAAAATCTGTACAGGAAATGGTACATAACATTCAGCAAGTCAGTAACCATTCTTTAAAATGCGGCTATGATGCACTGGAGGCTTCCTTTAGATCAGCCATGACTGGCACAGTGATCAGAAGACATGCATGGTTAAAAGAGCAGTCCTTACCAGACCATGTTAAATCAAAGCTCCTAGATGCTCCCATGGATAAACTCAATTTGTTTGGCTCCCCTGCGCAGCAGGTGCTGAAGAAGGTGGAAGAGAAAGCAAAATCTGTCCAGACAGTCAAGGATTTCTTGCAGGTCCAGCCTCCAAGGTTTAGCAGGAACTGGCCTTCCAAGAATTGGTCCTTTCCAGACACCTCCAGAGCTCCGAGAGGCAGGAATAGGCGCTCAAGAGGCAGGGGTCAATCCAGAGGTGCCTACAGGGGACGTCAGTGGCAGGCTAACAACCAGCGGTACAGCCACAGATCCAGCCACCACCACTTCCACAGGACAATCGCAGTGACTTGGTTCTGGCACCGCCTACCAGGGAACAACTAGAGGCACCCTTAGGCGGGAAGCTAGCCTTATTTTCAATAAACTGACATTACATCACAGGAGACAAATAGATTTTACAGACAATAGACCAAGGTTACAGGTTTCACTTCCATACTCTACCAAGGAAGAGAGGAATGCCAAACCTACCTCCAAATCAGAAGACAGAAGCTCTAGAACAAATAACTCACTTACTAAGGATGAGAGCTGTAGAAACGGTACCATCTATGGAACAAGGGCAAGGATTTTACTCCAGACTCTTCCTGGTACCAAGAAAAGAAAACCAATGGAGACCTATTCTCGACCTGTCCGCTTTAAACACATACCTCATTGTTCCAAAATTCAAAATGCTGACCCTACAGCAGCTTCTTCCCATGCTGGGCAAGGAGCCTTGGCTGGTAACTCTGGATCTCAAGGAGGCATACCTGCACGTCCCCATACGACCAAATTGCAGAAGATACCTCAGATTTCTTGCAGGATCAGAGCATTATCAATTCTCAGCATTGCCCTTTGACTTATCTACTGCGCCCAGAGTATTCACGAAATGCCTGGCATCAGTAATTGCTCATTGCAGGCTTCAGGGAATTCAAATTTACCCTTACCTGGACGACTGCCTGTTACAAGCGGACAACAAAAACAAATTAACAAAAGATTTGGAAAGGGTCATTTATCTACTGCAAGCCCTGGGATACACAGTTAATATAAAAAAGTCAAGGCTGATACCATCCCAAAGGATAACTTTCTTGGGTGCAGATCTGGACACATCAAAACAAATGGCATTCCTGACAGTAGAAAAACAGGAGCAACTCCCTTTCTACTTCATGGCATTAACAAAGCAGACCAGCTAACAGCAAGAAAGGTCCTGCAAGCTCTCGGTTACATGGCATCCTGCATAATATTAATTCCACATGCCAGACTACATATGAGAAAGTTACAGTGGTATCTAAGGAATTTATGGTCTCAGCACAAGCACAGCCTAGAAACCCAAATTCCAATAATTCCATGCCTGAAACAAGAATTCCAATGGTGGGCTCAGGCCTGTCAATCAAACAAGGGACTGCCCTTCCACAGCACTCAACCAAGCCAGACCATCACAACAGACGCCTCAGACCTCGGTTGGGGGCACACATGCTGGACAAGTGCATACAAGGCTTATGGACTCAAGACCAGCTGCACCTACACATAAATCAAAAGGAAATGCTGGCAGTAAAACTGGCAATTCAGGCATTCAGACCATTTCTTCGACAGGGTCAACTGCTGATAAGGACGGACAACACCACAGTTATGTGGAACATCAACAAACAGGAGGCACACATTCATACCCTCTATGCCGGATGGCAATGGACCTCTGGAATGTGGCACTGAGCTTCAACATTCAGCTACAAGCAATTTTTGTGCCAGGAAAAGAAAATATACTAGCAGACATCCTAAGCAGAACTACCACGGATGCCCACGGATGGATGCTGCATCCGGACATCTTCAAAACCATTACAGGGAAATGGGGACTACCAGAAATAGACTTATTTGCATCCCCACACAATCACCAACTGAAAAAATTCTGCACAAGGACGTACCACCCACTTGCTTGGAAAGTGTACTCCCTATCTTTCAGTTGGAAAAACCTGACAGCATATGCATTCCCACCTCTTCCTTTGATGCACAAGGTGCTATTGAAGATCAAAGAAGACCGTCCAAGGATCATCCTGATAGCTCCAGACTGGCCAAGGCAACATTGGTACCCATTACTGAGGAGTATGTCTCGGGAACAAATATGGCCTCTGCCCCTAGTTCCCTTGCTGTTAACACAGAACAACTTCAAAACCCTGCATCCAAACCTGAGAACACTGCAGCTGGTTGCCTGGAACATTGTAAGACCAAATAACCCAGATTTATCTCAAAGGGTTAAAGACATTATCTTGGAGGCTCGCAGACCCTCAACAAGAAAAAATTATTCAGCAAAATGGAAAAGATATCTCATTTGGAGTACTGCAAAAGGAGAGAATGTGTCACTGGTAAACATAGCTAACATCCTGGAATACTTGGCAGAGCTCTTCCACAACGGCCTGTCCTATTCTTCCATTAAGATTCATGCATCAGCTATTTCAGCAGAATACAACTTGGATCCTCCAGTCTTCTCACATCCTCTGCTCAGGCAGTTTCTGAGAGGGATTAAAAATGTAAAGCCACCTAGGAAGCCACCATTGCCAGCATGGGACTTGAACTTTGTGCTAGAAAAGTTGGCACTCCCTCCTTTCGAGCCAGCAGCAACAGCAGAATTACAGTACTTATCATGGAAAACTGCTTTCCTGCTTGCAGTCACTTCAGCAAGAAGGGTATCTGAGCTACAGGCATTAATGAAAGATAGCCCTTCCTGATCTTCCATCAAGACAGAGTGTCCATGAGAACTAATCGTACTTTTATGCCAAAGGTGGTCTCCAGGGTATCTTTAAATCAAGCTATCCACTTACCTACATTCTTCCCCAACCCACAGAACAGGGGAGAAAGACTGTTGCATACCTTGGATGTACATAGACAATTACGTTACTACCTGGACAGGACCAAGAGCAATAGAAAAACTGACCAGCTACTGGTAGCATATGCAACAGGAATGGAAGGAAAAGCAATTTCAAAACAAACAATCTCTAAGTGGATAGGAAATTGCATTAGATTTTGTTACTCCTACCATGGGAAGAAAACTCCAGAAAACATCAGGCCTCATTCTACAAGGGCTACAGCCACTACCACAGCTTTTTACGAGGAGTGGCTACCAAAGACATTTTAGAGGCTGCTACTTGGAGCTCCGTGCATACATTTGCCAAGCATTATAATTTACCTTTATACTCCAGATCCCGAGCAGGTTTTGCCACTGCTGTTTTGCAAGGGATCTTAACTACACCATAATCTTATTTCTCCTCCTCCCCCAGTTTGGCTATGGTATTCTACCCATTTGTAAGGACTGCAGATGCATCCTTGAAGGACATAGTACAGTTTTGTACCTACCATAAATGTAGATGTCCGATAGGCATGCATCTGCAGTCAGGATTACCCACCCTCCTTCCGCTCTGTGGTACTCCTAGGGTATTTGCCCATCTTGTAGCTAGCTGGGGGAATCTATTATGGTGTATTTGTTTGTGTATATGTACATACATGCTTATTTTTTGTTTGCTGTCTACAATTTGGAACCATTTGCATTTATCCAAATTTAGCCTTCCTAGAGGGCACCTGGCATCTGGGGCAAGAAACACTGAGGAAAATGGCATTGGCTGATGCCTTTATACCCGAAGAACTGCAGCTATGACGTCGGGTGAAGTGCGACACCAGCCGAGGCCAGACCCAGACTTTGGAATCCGGCCGACCGAAGGGCTGCCTGACGACAGGACAACCCATTTGTAAGGACTGCAGATGCATGCCTATTGGACATCTACATTTATGGTAGGTACAAAACTGTACTTTTCCCTCCCTCCATCCCCCTTGTCTCTCTCTCTTTCCTTACAGGGAATTTTTTGGTATTTACTTTCTACTGGTGGTGTCCTTCCACCATAACCTAGCTCTCTATTTGGGGGCTCCTGACAGGGCAAGAAAAACTGATGTAATGGCATCTGCTGCCTGATTTTATACCACTGACCTGACGTCAGTCCTGGAGCGACAGCAACCGACGCAGAAATACTAAGCCTCTGTTATTCGGACCGTTGAGGGCTACCCCTGGCAGGATAACCTAATTCTGATTACTGCAACAGTGAATACACTCGAACATCTACATTTATGGTAAGTGTACCCACCTGTACTTTCGGAGGGGTGAGGAAGGCTTGCCCCCTGCGAAAAAGAATTTTTAGGGAGAAATGCAAATCTGAAGTAGTTAACTTAATTTTATCTGCACACTGTAGGTATTCGGATCCATATCGGGTCCAAGCCGGCAACTTTTCAAGCATCTGCTCCGAGCTCCAAGCTCCTCCTCCTTACCCATAACCCATCACCATCTCCTACCTTCACTCAGATCTTGTTTGCGGCTTCGTGCATTAGCATCGTGGTCTCCGTAGCTCTGAGCAATTAGGGTTGTAGTAAGTGCTTTTTGAAAAAATGTTTTCTTGTGTGTAGTGAGAGTTTCTCTTAGTTCCCTTTTCCTCCCCCAAATGCTTGTTCATTGGAAAAAGTTTAGTTAGTGAAGTAGTTTAGTGTAGGCCCACCATTCCCCTTTGGTGTGCATGGTTTTAGTGTGTTGGAGTTTAGTAGGTGTGACTGTGTGTGTATAGAATGGCTGATCAGCCTAAACCTGTATTTAAAGGAACACTCCACCCTAGAACTAAAAAAATATGTTTTTTTCAGTCTTTCTTTGTTTCCAGACCTATTTTAACACCTAAAGTTGACTCTAAGTGCTTTATTAGTAATTTTAGCTATTTTACCACAACTTGGCTATCGATTTTTTTGGGGCCCCCCCTTGCTTTAATTTTTAAAAACCCAAAAAAAGGTTTTATTCTTTTCTTCTCCTTCAAAGGGCCCCTTTTTTTCTTTTTCCCCCAAAAAAGGCCAAAAAAATTTCCCCAAGGGGCTTTTTTTAGCTCATATTTTCTTTTTTCTTCCCTTTTGTTCTTCATTTTTGTTTTCCTCTATTTGTGTGTCTTAAAGTTAACTGCTTTTGGCTTAAGCGAACCTGTTAATTGGATGTTATTTAACCTATTTTGGAAACTGGGCAGACTACTCGGGCCTTTTTCTCGATCTGAAATATGGAGGAAACCTAATTTGTACTGCCAGTTAATACATCCTAGAAGTGAGTTCCTTTATTTGGACAATTAAACCAGCTAAAAAATTTTGAGAAACATTTTAGATTAATCATATCTCCACCTAAGGCAGTATATCGGGCCGAATTTTCAAAAAATCCTCCTTAAAACCCCCTCCTTTAAAATCCCAAAACCCAAAACCTCCATAAAAATTTTTGTCTGGCTTACACCTCCCACCTACAAAAGGTTTCTGAAAAATTTGTCTAGGGATGTTTTCTTAAGCTTTTTCCCAGGTTTGGAAAAGGAAAAGTTAGTTAGTGGGTTTATTTTTATAAGGAATTTTTTAAAGGTTTTATGATTTTGGATTGTAAGGTTAATGTGGTGTAGTATGCAACAGGTAAACTTATTTAAAGGAACTTTCCACCTCTAAAAATTTAAATTCTTTTTTCCAACCCTTTTTTAAAAAATTTTTAAATGTTATATATTTCTTTTACAAACCTTGGCATCTTTGGGGCTTGTAAACTGCCCTTTTCCCCTTTCAAGCCTTTTCTTCCAAACTTTCAATTCCCGGAAAAAAAATGGCCCCAAAAAGAATGTAAACCCCTTTCCCAGGAAAAAATAATTTTTATTCCTCGGGGAACCTTAATGGGGTTTTTTTGTTTAATACCCCATTAAGATCCCTTGCAAGTTTTTTGGGGTTTATTCCCGGAGTTGTAAAAGGGATGTTTTAAAATGCTTAGTCCTCCTAAAATTAGTCTCCTTTTCCCAAATCTTGAAAATTAAAAATTTCATCAACGACAGCACATACCCAAATTTCCAAAGTCCTCCCTTCCAAAAATAAAGGAGAAGGCAAAGTTTTTTAAAAATTTTTTCAAAAATTTAAAAAGGAGTTGAATTTTAAAATTTTTTTCCATTTTTTTTCCCCCAAATTTCTAAAGACATTTGGGTTAATTAATGTTTTCCCCAATCTTTTAAAAAGGATCCCCTGTGAAAGGTTTTTAATTTAACAATTTTAAATTTCCATTTTTGGAGATTACTAATAAATTTCTTTGTTGGAAAAAAAAATTGTCTAAACTTTTTTCAAAACCCAGCAAATTTAATTTTTGGGGTCTATTTTTTAAATATTTTTACTGACATTGCTTTTTGAAAGGCAACAAACCCCAATTCATTTTAAATTTTTAAATCCTTATCTTATTCAAATAATTTACTTACCCCCTCCTTTCTTTTCATATTTCAAACCTTCGCCATCCCTATATCACTTTTTTCAAAAAATTACTAAAACCAAAAAATCCAAAATCAAACAAGTATTTCCTATACCCACAAAGAACTTCATAAAACAGTAAACAAATTTAATTTAAACAAAAAACCATGCAATAAAATTTACCCTTGTTAAACTTCCACAGGCGGCACCACTAACCATGTAAAAAAAGGCTAGAAAACAATTTCTCCAAATCCGAAATTTGAGGAAAGTGCCCCTACTGGCCTTTTAAAGAATTTTAAAAAGGTCCATGCTCCTGCCCCCAAACTTTTTTAATTAGTTTTTTTTTCAAAACTGCTAAACCTAAATTTAAATTGAGCCCCTTTTATGCCATCTACAACCCGGAAAAAGAAGTTTGTGTTAAATTTCGGGTTCTAAATCCAGATCTTAAATTTTTGCTCCTGGAAATGAAGAATAATTTCCCAATTCAAAAAAATGTAAAAAAACCACATTTTGGATATTCCCCTGAACATAAATTTAGAAATTTTCACTGGTACCCCCCTTTCCCAAAAAACTTATTTAGGTTTTTTCAAATTCTGGCAACCGTTGGAACCACCAACCACACTATTAAAGGTTTCCCCCAAAGGGGGCCGGGAAACCAGGATTTTTACCTCCAAAAGCACACAACCCTGGACTGGGTCCTGTAGAACCCATTTTTTATTACGACGAAAGCTAAGCAATTCAATAACTTATAAAATACTATACAATCTCCCTTACAAAAATTTAAAAAATTTAAACAAACTATTCTTCCAACCTCAAAAATTTAATTGGAAAATCAAATATCTTTGTAACACATAATTTTTATTTCTAGTCCTGAATTAAACCCCCCTTCTTTTGGTGATTTTCCCTCTTAAAGGAAGTAGGTTCCCTTTTTCCCCTTATTATGGCCATAGGTTTGCCGGGAGGGGGAAAATTTTGGGTTTTTTGGGGAATACCCCAACATTCTCCCGGGGGTTTCCAAGAATGTTTAAAGGTTCCCTGATTTTAAACCTGTCACTGTTGCCTTAAAGATTCCATGGTTTTCCGATTAGGGTTTTTAGATCTTCCCGGGGTTTTTCCTTTGCTGGGCAAAAAAAGTCCAAAATTGGGTCCAAATGGGGGTTATTTTGGGTGGGAAACTGGAACCCAGATTGTGTCCCAGACCCCAGCTTTGGGTTCCATTTTAAACTTTTTATAAATTTTTGACAATTGGGGGAAAAATTTTTAATTTTTTCCCCCAAAAATTAAGTTACCCCTTTTTGTTTGGAAGACTATTTTGGTTTCAGGAAACCCTTCTGTGTTTGAGGAGTGTTGTCTAAACTAACATTTTTCCCATTTAGTTTAAATTTTTTTTGGTCTCACCCTTTTTTCGGGAAACCTTGTTTTGGGTACTTTGTGTTTACCTACTTCTTTTTTTTGCCATTTTAAATAAAATTTGGTTTTTAATTACTGTTTGGGTGTTACCAAAACCTTTTGGAAAAACCTTGGGCCGACCAGTTATGTTTTCCACTGAGAGGGTTTGGGGCACGGGGTTTTTTAAAACTGGTTAAAACCTTCTAGTTAGTCTGATTGAGGGCCATTCTTTTTTCTGTGTTTTATTTGGTTTGCTTGGGGTTTTAAAAAGGGATTTATGAGGGGGTTGCACTTTGTGGAAAGGGGGGACCGGTTCAAGCGGGTTTTGGAAAGGCATGTCATAAACTGAACTGTTCCACTGAAGGGGCCCTTTTTGGGGCAACTGTTTGGGGTTGGATCTATTTGTTTTTAACTTGGCACTATTCGACCAAAGTATTCAAGGTAATACTGCTTTTTTTAACTTGAAAAAGGGAGCTCCTTCAGTCTTTTGATTAAGCCGGGTTCCCGGGTTTTTACAAGAAGGGGGCAAGCATGTTTTTGGGGGTACCTTTCATTTTATTTGGGGAAACTGCGATTGAGAGCCCTTCCTTATTATTTCTTTTTTGGGCCTTGGGCTTCGGCCAAAAATTTACATTAAAAGGGTTTCCCTGGTTGTTTGTGAAGGGCTGGATTTGGGCCCAGGGGGGAATTTTTGAGGTTTATGTGCTGATATTTGATGATTTCAAAAATTGGGTTACTTGTTTGCTCTAGCAGATTTTTAGGCCTCTAAATTAGTTTTTTTTGTTGTTGTTTGTTTGCTTGTTTTTTCTTGGAACAAATTTTTTATGAATTTTTCCCCTTTCCTGTGGACACTGTGATCGGGGTTGGGAGGTTTTATTCCGTTTTTTAAAGAAGTTCTTTTTTTTTTGCTTTGGGGAGGAACATTGGGCCTAAAAAGGCATTGTTAAAAAAATTTTAAAATTTTCCACAAAAATTAAAACCAAACCCTCATTTAGGGCCCGTTTTCTTTAAAGGGTTTTTAATATTTTTCAACCGGGGAAAGGTAATTTAATCCCTTTGGGTAGTTAAAAAAATTTGGAAATGTTATAAGGGCCCAGCAAGAAAACCTTCCTCCTCCCACTAACACAAATACTTGCAATGCAGCATTTACCAAATAAGGCAAAAATAAACCCAACTGGAAACCACGGAAAACCAAAAAAAAAACACAACCACCCTTTAAAAATTTTCCAATTTCAAAAATACCACGTTTCTCCTCTATTTTCCAAAAAGGAACTCAACAAACTGTTTAAAAACCCCCCCCAAAAACTTTTACCCAAAAGCAGTTTGGGTTTAAGCCCTTGGGCCCAAAAAACCCCAAAACCCTACTTTCTGGTTTTCTCCTAGATCGCCCAAAAATGACAAAAGGGCCCAGTTGTATGGGCCCTAGAACCCGCAACCCCAAGATGGAAAACCCATCAAAAAAAAATAGGAACAAAATTTTGGGTAACCCCTTAAAAGTTACCCCCTACTCCCAAAAAAGGCCAAGAACTCCTGAAAATTTTCCCAGCAAATCCCAAAACCCCCCGGCAAAAACCCCCCAAAAAAAGGGAAGACCAAAAAAATTGGAAAAATGATCACCCTTTAACAACTAACTTTTCCACAAATCCTTCCCCTGGGGGGTTTACCAACCACATTTATAGGGTTCCCCCGGGCCCCCGGGTTCCATAGGCTGGTCGAAACCATAGTGTTTTTTTAGGAACTCTTCAAAATTAAAAAAAAAAAGGGGAAAACCTGAGGTTGTTTGTAAGCAAGAAGTCTAAATCCAAAAGGGCACACTAAACCCCTTCCAATAAACTTATCTTTTTAACTAAACCTTAAAATTTCTGAAACCCCCGGAAAAATTTAAAATATTCATGTTCCCCAAAACCGGACCACCCAAGGGGGGTGTACCATTTCCAAAAGGTCTCACACCCCAGGTTGGTGGCAGAGCTTGGGTCCGGGTTCCCACAAAACAAAATGCTCAAAAATTGAAAAACAAGGGGGGCCCCAAAAAAAACCCAAAAAGTTTCCTGAAGAACCAAATATAAATGTTTTTTTAAAACCTTATAGGGTACTTCCACCCAAATGGGGGGGAAACAAAAACCCCTTTTTACCCTTTGGGAGTTCAAAAATTTTAAAGTTTGGAAAGCATCACTGTCCACGGGAAAAATATCTAATCTTTTGCCCAAAAATTTTGGGAAAAATCTCCCCCCGGAAACCCCCCAAAAATTTAATTCTTCATCAATCCACGGAAATCCACATCCCCCCACCCCAAAAAAAGGGCCTAGTGAAATTCCCAAAACCTTCAACAAAGTGGGGTATCCTTAAAGGCCCTTACCCAAAGGAAACCCAAAATTTGGAAGTTTTGGGTAATAAACCCTCCGGGACTCCAGGGAAACAGGATCCCAATAAAACCAAGACTTTTTCCACAAACAAATCCAGCGGGTGGACCCCACCAAAAAAATTTTTTAAATAAGGGGTATTACTGTTAAAAAAAACCATGGGAAAAACCCTGTCAAAAAAAAAATGACCTCATAAATCCAAAGGCCATTTTGAGAGAAAATTCCTGGAAAGGGACATCTGGTTTTTTGGCTTTTTAAGAACCAAACCCCAATATTTTAAATTATCCAAAATATAAAAAACACTAACCCAAAACCTTCCAACTACTCCAACACCCCGTAAAACCCTTCACCCCCCCCCAAAAAAAGGGAAATCCCTATCCCCCCATTTTCAAAAATCTCAAACAAAACCCTTCCTCTAAACTAAAAACCCCACCAATACCCCCCCTTTTCCAGTAAAAAAAATTTAAACCCCCGAAAACACTTTTAACCTCACCCTTACCAAAACTGCCCAAGGGGGGCTCCCCCAAACCCGGGCCCACTCCACAACTCCCTAAAACCCCCTGGAATACCCCAAATTTTAAAAAATCAGCCTGAAAGCAAGGACTTAAAGCTAATAAAAAGATATAGGCCTTGAACAGGGCCCCCCCATTTTTTTTCCCCGGGAAATCATCCTTTTAAACCCTTGGTTCCCTTCTTAAACAGTCCCCAAACCCCTTAAGGGAAAGGCATCCTACGGGACCACCGAAAAGGCTTTGCATAATAAACGATTAAAATTCCAGCTTAAATTAACCCAAAGGGCAAAGAGGTTAAAATCCTTAAAAAAAAACCCAAATTAATTTGGGGGTTACCCCCAACCGGAAAAATTTCCCCCAAAAACTCCCCCGGGGCCCCCCATTTTCCATCTACCCAAAGAAACCAACATGGGGGGTTTTTGACAAATTTTCGGCAATAAAACCCCATATAAATTCATGGCCCCCTATCCTTCAAAACCAGGAAAAAATTTCCAAGCCATCCTAAAGTTAAGCAAAAGTAAGACCCCCGGGAAAAACAAGGTAACCCAAGTACCTTAAGGGGGAAATCCATAACAAAATTAAACCCTTTCCCCAATTCCCTGCCTTTCTTTTACCCAAAATTTAAATTTAAAACCTTCACATTCCCACCTAATGAAGGCACCCCAGACTATAGGTCTTTTTCCCCGAAATTTTT
Organism: Protopterus annectens; assembly: GCF_019279795.1. Classification (NCBI taxonomy): domain Eukaryota; kingdom Metazoa; phylum Chordata; order Ceratodontiformes; family Protopteridae; genus Protopterus; species Protopterus annectens. Next base: position 459,564,177 of record NC_056749.1, read on the forward strand.
AAATTATAACCTTCCCTAAAGGCCCCTTGGGAATTACCCACCCAAATTTTAAGAAGGGAAGCCCCAAACCTCAAAAAGGGATAAAGACCCCTTTGCCCTATTTCCCAAATTTAAAGAAACCCCGCTTATTCATTTGCAACCTTTCCCAAAACATTTCCTCAACGGGGATTTTCCCCCCCGAAATTTACATGTCCCCCAAAAAAACCTTCCAAAAACCCCTGGCAACGCTTAAACCTTTGCCGGTTTAAAAAAGGGCTTCTGGGGGGAAATTATCCCTAGGACCCCCTTTGCTGGGAAAAAAAACCCCCTTTGGACAGAGACTCACTTTTTCAAGAGAAAAACCTGGGGGGGAGATGTTTTTCCCGGGAAATCACTTTGGAGGTTTTCAAGGAAAACCCCCTTTCCAAAAAATTTTTAAAATTTTGGTGGGAAAAAATAATTTCACTAAAATGCCTTAGGGCAGATAGCCTAGTATAAACCTATGAACCTATGGACAGAGACTGTCAATAAGAAAAGTATTATCCTAACACCCGCCCCACAATTCCTTAGTTAACTCCCTACTAACATGCCCTCCCCCCAGTATGGATGTCCATGACACTCGGGACCCAAATGGTTAGGGGAGAGCAGCTAGGCTTGTATGGGTCCTAGTGGTCGTTAACCTAGTAACAACCTATGAACCTGAGTTACTTGATAGATACTAAATTGACTCACAATTACAACCCAGAAATTTCAGGTGAGTGGCTATATCTCCAGTGGAGTACCACAGTGCACTCCCCATGTTTAGTTACAGACAGCAACCCACTACCACTATTATCAGAACTGAGGTACCTAGGGATATTTTTCTTACCAACAGTGCAGACTACAGGAGCAACATATGTTAAAATAGCAAAGACAGTCAGCAGAGAGGGATAGACTAAGGCAGCCTGAACTGTGTGCAGACCTCCTCAATCTGGATGTTGAAAAATCTCTTAAATGTGGAGCCCCATCAGTTTTGGATTTGTCAAAAGAAAGCCCTTTAATGTTTCCTCAACAAATAAAATCTCTGGTTTCAGTACCACCAGATATTCTGATAGAGTAAAAAATCTGTTCCTCTACAAAGCATCCTACAAATCCCTGACAGGGTCATGTCCACTACAGTTCTCATGCTATGAATGATGTAGCACTCTAAGAACACCTTCATCACAATGAAACTAGTTGTGAACCTGCACTATTACATCCACGGTTCCAGATGGCATGTCAAGTACCTTACCCGGTGCATTCCACATTTGTAAAATAGAATGACTTTACATATCAAGCAAACAGTATTTACCTTGCAACCTTTAAAACCAATGTGGATAACTATAAGAATTCAGGACAAAATTTCAATCCTTGTACCTCTTTACTCTCCCTTCTTCACTTAACTTCCTTACTTCCATTAAATTATGTTACATGACTTTCTCTCTAAATATACCATAACCCTGTTTTTCCCTTACTTCATATTGCAATTCCTGTTTGTAATAGACTAACTTACCTATAATTTTTCTACAAACTGTCTAAAATTTCTCTAAATATTAAATGACTGTCATATAACCTGTACTGATTCTTAACCAATGTTTTTATTTTATCACTAATTTATTGTAATTATTTAAACTGCAGATGTTTTTGTTTTATCTTTGAAGATTATATTTTCCAGCAGGGAAAACTACTAATGGGAATCTGGGTATGTTATGTGCTGTCTGGTACGATACAACAAACAAACAAAAAAAATGTATTAGGTCAGATGTACTTCATAATACATTTTTTTCAGCCAGTTTAGGTCAAAATCATTTCATCACAAATCATCCTCATACCCAAATTTGTCTCAGCATAGGCCACAGTTGTATTAAACAATCTCATTAAATGACAAAGAACATTCACAAGTTGGAGATATTTAAATGTGTGAAAACTGGTCTCTGTACAATACAAAGACAAGCTGTTAGCACATCATTTGAGCTTGCATCTACCATCACCACTAGTTACAACACAACACAAAAAGGCAGTCAGAGCTGGGGGGATTTACAGCTGAGTTTCTCTGAAGGTACTAAATGTCTTTAGTAACCCTCATCCATCTTGTTACTGAAGCCTTGCTAATAAATATTTAATTATGTGCGTGTGTGTGTGTGTGTGTGTGTGTTTGTGTGTGTATACACATGTATGTATGTATCAATGTATTTAATTTTTTGAAACTAAAAAGTAATTCACTGTCAGTTATAAACCATAAAGGTCCAACACACAAGCCTACACTTGCCTCTCGTCCCGCTTGAATTTGGGGGAACACCTCTAATTTGTTCTCAAACTTTTGTTCCATCCATTCTAAATTCTGAAGTTATTTTGAGATAACAGCACCAGTAAAAGTATCTAACATGGAGGGTTTTCCCTAATTATTTTTGTCTATAACTCTGGGGCTAAATATTGAAAGATATGACACACAACATGCATGCACACACACACACACACACACACACACACACACACACACACACACACACACACACACACACACACACACACACACACACAGTGTTGTTAACACATATGCAGCTATTTACCACATTAGAGGAGTGGGCCACCTTTTTCCTATTTTAAGGCTTTTTACATAACAAAATCATGTTTATTACGGTCCTTTGCAAAAACTGTTTACAGATAAACAAATTAGTACACTGAGAAAACAAATAAAATGAGAAAACACACACACACCCACACAAATAATAATCATCATCACCATAAAGAATGTCATAAATGAAGATCCCTAACATGCCTGTTCCCCAACCCTAAAGGCCCAATTGCTCCTTATGTCTGCATTCCACTTCCCCTCCCATTCTCCTAAACCTAAATTGCCTTGCAGCTCATGCTCTCTGTGGTTCACTAAACCTAAAATTCCCATCCCCCCTAACCATAGCATTCTCATCACTTCTTAAACCTAAACTCCCATGTCTATGATCTGTCTGTAAACTTGGAATCCCTATCCTCAACCACAAAATACTCATCGCTTTGTAAAACATAAAATCTGTTTCCCCTCCGTAACCCTAACATTTCTATTGCTCCCTAAATGTAAAATCCCCGTCCTACTCCATAACATTGTAGCCCCTACTCCACTCCTTTTTCCCCTACCTAAATCTAAAACACCTTCCCATCTCCCTTAAATCTAGTTATGTGGTCAACGCCAAACACTTGCTTGCATCCGATTCCTAGGAAGAGAGCAGATGGTGTGTCAGCCGTGTTGAACTCACATTCAGGTTTGAGCATGAGCAGATGATCAGACGGGTTTACAGCCATTTGAGTCCCTGTCTGCATGTTTCTGACATTCAAGCAGCTGGAACACCCACTACACCAGACGTGTTCAATGAACCACTTCATATGCTATGAGCAAAGTGAGGAGCAATTGGCCACAATACAGAATGCCACTATCATGAACTACAGTAACATCATATACGGTTTTAATCTTATTATGAATTACTACTAATATTATGAAATGCTTGGCAATAGGAATGTGACAATAGGCATGTCTTAGGTCCAGCTTTACCATGAAAGGTAGTAGAGGGAATAGTGGTACAAGATAGTGAAGGATAACATATTGAACTTCAAAGTGTAAACAAAAGGGTTTAGACCAGAAAGATCTAGCACTGGTTCAAGGATCCTTTTGGTTTGAAAACTAGAGTGAATTTACGATTCCCCATCCATTAAACCAAACTCTGTTTGAAAAGGGTCATGGAAGGGCTCTGTTTTACATGAATAGGAAGCCTGATTCAGAGAAGGGGTATTCTCTGAGACACATATCTGTCTCTCCCACATATTTTGCTCATTTCGCAGATCAGGCTTAGATCCCTAGATTGGGTGACCCTTGTGCAGTTTGTTTTGTGAATGTGTAACAATTCCATCAGGGATGGATTTGTGGACACCTTCTGTTTTAAGCATAGATCACCCCTTAACAGTGGGCAACACAATAAGATAGAGTAATACATATCCACATTAAGGAGAAACCAGTGGAACAGGAAGCAATTGATCAGGTGCCATATGAAGATAATTTGGAGCCTTCCACAGCAAACTAGTATAAATGTTCACTTGAAGATAGACAGCAGGGGAAGGAACAGGAAACTCTGATGCAGCCAATGTCGAGGAGAGATGGGCCAGTGAGTTCCCATATGATAGATCAATGGGCAGCACAGGATGATATTCATGAGAATGTGTCACAGGAAGATGGTATACAACCTTCTGTAGAATGCCCGCAGGAACTGGAAAACAAGGGCTGTGCCTTTAGTTTAGAAAAAAAATGAGGTAAGAGAAGAATTGCTTGATTTAATAGACATAGACAGATATATCAAGATCAATAAAAGAAATAGACTGCAAAAGGTTAATAAAACCCAAAAAGTCAGAAGTCGGATAAAACAAATGAACACAGTAATTAGGACTGTTCATAGAGATCCATGCGATGCAACAGAAGTAAACAGGATATATTACTGTGCAGCTAAATTAATAAGTGATAAAAGTTCTACCACAAGAACACATGGTAGTGAGGGAAAGGAAGGACTACGAAAATAAAATTGCCAAAGATTCCAAAGACAACCAGAAGGCATTCTATAATTATGTCAAGAATCTAAATGCAATGCTTAGATCTGCTCTGAGCTACAACAGAATGGCATTAAATATACTGATCCCAAGGATATTGCCAATATCCTGGCAGATAGATTCAGTGCAAAATTCACCCCCCCCTCACCCCCTAAAGGGCCTATCTCAGTACAGAAAGATTGCCAAATTCCGGTAATAACTGCCACACAGGTAATAAATGCACTCTCCAAAGCTAAGAATACAGCATCCATGGGACCACACGGCATCCCAGGCTGTGTACTACATGAACTATAAAATGAATTGGCACCTCACCTAAGTGTCATGTTTAATCATAGCCTCACCTCAGGCTTCGTGCCCACTGAGTGGCACACAGCTACAGTTATCCCACTCTGCAAGGGGGTATCCACATTGGATCCCGGGAACTACCGCCCCATCAGTCTGATGAGCCTGATCTGCAAGGCCATGGAACGTATTATTATGGAACTTATAAACAAAGACATTGGCAACCTTCAAACACTAGACCACACGCAGTTTGGGGTTGTGAAGGGCTGATCTTGACTCCTGAACCTGACTGACTTCTTCGACTCAGTCTCCAGAGCAGTGGACAAGGGTACGGTGGGCCACACAGCCTATCTGGACCTCACCAAGGCCTTCGACAATATCCCCCACTCTGGAATCACAGATAAACTTACAAAGCTGGGCATTAATCCCTACATCACTCGATGGGTTGCCAACTGGCTTACTGACAAACCCACACTGTAAAAGTAGCCAACTCCAAATCCAGCTCCAGACAAGTGACAAGTGGAGTACTTCAGGGTTCAGTCCTGGGACCGCTCTTGTTTGGCATCTACTTCTCTGAAGTACAGGCCAACCGAAAGTGTGATAAGAGACTTAGGGACACAGGTGGACAGTGGTCTCACCTTCGATAACCACATCGCCACAATGGTCAGGAAATCCTTCTATGTGGCACACCTCATCACTAAGGGCTTTTCGTCCAGAAAAAAGGAGGTCATTGTCCCACTATACTCATGCCTCATTAGACCCATTATAGAATACAATGCTCCATTTGGTATGTACCTCTCAAGACATCTGCAACAACTGGAAAGGTCGCAGAAATACTCCATTAAAAGAATCACAGGCCTAAAGCAGACGTCCTATGTTGACCATCTAAAAAAAACTCCACCTATACTCTGTTGCATATCGTCTACTCAGAGGCAGGGGTCCAGGGAAGTAAATACTGTGGGAAGAAATAGCCAGGGAAATGTTATGGCTAGGCTTGTATAGTCCCTAGGGCCAATAGCCTAGTACCAACTTATGAACCCATGAATGGGAAAATCGAATGCCATTGTGGAAATATTGAACAGAGAAAATTATAAAGCAATTAAGACAAGAACTGTCACTGTTAGAAGACTATAGAAGAGGGAATAGATCAACAAAAATGCTAAGAAAGATAGATGCGATAAAAGCAATGTGCAATATTAGAACAGACAAGGATCTATTGTGTACTGTCACAAATAAACAAAATTTCAGCACAGGTGGAAAAACTTAGAAGACACAAAGATAAGTATAAAGGAAAAGTGCAAAATAAGCAATTTGATGGCCCAAAAAGGTTTTATAGAGAACTGGGCTAAAAAAACTTCAGCTGTACTCAGTCGCATACCGGCTACTCAGAGGTGATCTCTGCATGACATACAAGGCTATGCCAAACCCCGAATAGCTGGACATGCTCCCCCAAGGAAAACCCAATCTACCTGAGCTACACGAGTGCAGGGAGGACATGCAGACTCCAATCAGAAGGAACCCCAGTCAAGAACTGAACTGGAGAACCTCTTGTTGTGAGGTGACAACACAAACCACTGCTCTGTTTTATCATCATCATAGGGTATGGGTAGCCAGCCTATGGCCTATAACTATGCATTGCCCTTAGCAAATGATCTCCGTTCTGAGTCAGTAGTCTCTAGTTACATGTTACTATGAGTTAGAAGAGGAATCCGTTGACTATGAGACTGCTGTGAATTGTATGGCTGTGGATATTCAGAGGCAGCTCTCTTTGCAAGCATTTTTTTTAAATTTTGATAGAAAGCCAAATGAAACTATGGACAGTGGTAACAACAGATGCTGATCACAGCAGAACATACATTATTTTAAAATCTTACCACAATCAACATAGGGATTCGTATATACCTCTCAACTTGTATGCTCAAGAATTATGGATTTTTCCAAAAATAATGGAGGAAAATATCTGGGGCAATTTTAAATACTACTCTAACTCACTTAAAACGTTTAACAGAACAACAGGTTTTGCATCAGTGTGCATTTCCAAAAAAAAAGTATAAAACTCTAATGTCTACAAGTATTGACTTGCCTGTAATCCGCAGTGATGTACCAGGAAATAAGGGGTAGGGCAGGAAAATATGAGCCAAAGTCCAAAACATCAAGCAAAATCCAGGGCAACTGAGAGGCATGGTTCCCTACATACTTATCATCTTTGCTAAAGAATTCTGGACATAGCCAAAAATAACAGGGACAAAAATCTGGTATATTTTTTAATATTACTCTAATTCAATTAAAAAGATAACAGAACAACAAGCTTTGCAGCAAAGTTTATTTTCTGAGCAATAAGAAGTATGAAACGCTAATGCATAGCATTATTGCCATGCTTGTAATTCTCACTGATTTACCATAAAACTTGGTACAGGGAAAATGTGAATTAAACCTCACAAGAGAATCTGCAAAACCAGCTACAGGTGAGCGGTATAGTTTCCTGCATATCTCTGAATTTCTTGGCTCAAGATTTCTTGAAATACCAAAAAGTAACGGGGGAGGGGCAAAATCAGGGATTTTTGTTAAATATTACTCTGTCACTTAAAAATAATTAGAGTTAATAGAATAACAGATTTTGCATAATCGCACAGTTTCTGAAGAATAAGAGGTAGAAAACTAATGTCCTGTGCTACTGACTTTTCTGAATTCCTCAGGGATTAAGCAACAGGACAAAATATGAGAACAAATCTGGGATGTCAGTAATATTTGAGAAAAATACTTCTACATAACTACAGAGTTATGCACAAATGCATGCACAAAGGTGTCCACCTGCAGAGGCAAACAGATGCACACATTTGTATGCAGTCATACACACACTCAAGCACTTGCATGCATGTACTGCTATGCACTCACATGCACACACGTATGTGAATTATGTTTAAAATGTTGGCAAAACACATACCTCTCATCTTCTTAGAGCAGGAAATCTTGACAAAGCCATAAATAATGGTGGGACAAAGGCCCAGAAATAGTTTTTTTTAATTATTGCTCATACAAACTTAGAAAGTTAATAGAATAACAGGTTTTACATTAGCATGATTTTTTTGAATGTTATAAAGCCTGAAACTCAAATGTCTGTCCCTATCTGATGACTTCAACCCTCAATGATTTTACTAACAATGTGCCAGAAAACCATAATTCTATTTGAAACAGACCAAAAATATGGGACAAAAATCTGGGTGTTCTGTGAAAATCTGTACAGCTGAGGGGTATGAATAAATGTACAAAGTTGAAGCTGCCAAGCTGCACTCTGCTACAGTAAAATACATTTGCTGTTGGGAAGTAATTTTGGTTTGGTTTTAAATGCAAGTTAAAAATGCCAGGAACTTGGCTTCTTCTGCACAGTGTTCCTTTATTTTCCTGTCATAAGAACTGTAGTAAGCTGTATAGGTTCATAGGTTAGTACTAGGCTAACTGCCCTTGCGACTCATTTTAAGCCTACCCAATTATCCCTTCTGAGACTCAAACCCTGCACCTTGTGTTTGTAAGACAAACACCTTATCCATTAGGCTGATGGATGAAAGCACTTATCTAATTTTACTGTGGAGATATTAAACTTTTGAATATATATCTGTGTTTTTTGTGCCTTGATTTTTGGTCTTGGAGTTGTTGTTTGTGGCTCGTATGGCTACTGTTATATACGTATATATGTTATGAGGTTTTGCATTGTGACTAAGGGAGATGCATAGGCAATCAGTCTATAATATCTCAAAACATTCAAATGTTAAGCTAGTGACATTGGTCTGTATAAGTATTTTTGTTGAAGCTGCCTGTGAACTACATATATTTACATTTTAATTCTGATTTATACTACTTCTGTCCAAGTTACTTCTGAATGTATAATTTCTATTTGTATTACATATTTAAATGTTATTCCACTGTCCTTGTCCACATTATTCCACTGTGAAGCATTAGTTTCCCAAAAGGTCCTCTAAGAAAACAGAACTGGCCCAGTAGGGCTAACCAATATTGTTTTACAATTTACATAAAAGCCAGCCAACTGTCCAAACTGCTGGCCATCTTGCCCCAATAAGCACTTTTTATGCTCAAAAGAAGGCCATGTAATGACTTCATAATCAATTTACATGAAGTCATAGTTTTATACATAAATACTTCTCATTTTATCATCCAAATTGCCCATTAAACCACCTTTCTTATTTGTGTAAGCAAGAGATCTACGTTTGCCTCTTACGACATTTTTAATTTCATTACATTTTTTAATCTTCTTTACTGCAGACTATCAGACAGGTATCTTCCAAAACATTTGCATCTACAGGCCAGTTTTCATTATTAATATGTTTTATATGATTTATGCTACTTGTGCACAACATACCATAACTAAGACATTCTAGGTCACAGGGAAAGCTTTATGCAACTTTTAACAATACTGAAGAGTAATGCGTACCCTGCTGGACATGTGCATGCATACGAATGTGTGCTGTAGATTTTGGACTCTACCATACCTACAGGGAAGCTATAGACATCACTGAGGTAATTAAAAGTTCCCAACAAGTGCAGTATGGAGCAATGTCATTTGTGTAAAAGCATCAGAACACAGACATTCTAAAATAAATGCAGGCTTTGACATATACACCACACTCATCATCTTGCAATTCTGCAGTATACGCCACAAGTTCAACAGAAACAACTGTCTGAAAGAAAACCAAGGAGTCTCCTGAACAAACAATGTCAGTAAATACCCATAAATACATCAGAATAACGTAAGAGTTTTAATTACAACATTATTTTACAGGCTTCATAAAAAAAAAAGTATGGAGGCATATTATGAAACATACAGGGTACCCACAGCCATTGTATACTTCCATAATATAAAATTAATATGTCTTGAGAATAATGAGTCATTAAAGGTGAAAGCTGTGGTTGCACAATTTTAAACAAATCACCAGGAAAGCAGTCTTCAAATCACAGAAAAGCATCAACCCTTCCCCTTGCCAAAGTACTTCCTTTTCTTTGTAGTTTCTGTAAAGGCAAACATCAAATGGATGTTAACATCTTTGGAAAGTTCTAGAATTCTTTTTAAAATGAAATCACAAAGTATGTGGATGCTAAAAATTCCCTCATAAGGGAAGAAATTCTCTTTTTACAATGGAGCTTTGTTGGTCTACAAGACTCTGATTTACATTTGCTGAAGAAAGCACCAACTTCAGGATAGAACCATCACTTTACAAGCCTTTAAACATAGTCTTAATGTCATATACTCCATGGCTTAAGTATAATTGTGTAAGTAAGCTTACCATAATAATAGATGCTCAAATTATTTCCTTTAGCTATATGGGTTACATCCTGCTAATGATATAACAGCCAGCCAGTTTACAAAGCTTCAAGGGCACCATGCTTAAACCCTTACGTAGCTTGAGCTGACCTGAAGAAAAACAGTGGTTTGGGAGCCAAGCTGTTCAGAGCTTTCATGACAATAGAGAGAGGAAGGCTAGAGCCCTGAAAAGGTCAATATTAGGGAAATAAACAATAAAAATATATATCCTTCTTAGAACCTACCTGGCTTTGCTTACCTGTAGCTTGCTATGTCTACTTAGTTTGCTTTTTGTAAAAAGCTGTAGAAGTAGCATTTAACCTATTGCCAAGCTTTAATTTATTAGCCTAATGCCGGTAATGCGATATCGCAATTGCGGTAACGTTTTTTTACATGCGTCTTTTCTTTTTTCCCCCTTTACAATCATGCAATGTAGTTTTGCATGATTGTAAAGTGTAAACAGTTTAGTTTTGCTTGATTGTAAAGGGGGGAAAAGAAGAGACACATGTAAAAAAACGTTACCGTAATTGCGATATCGCATTAATGGCAGTAGGCTAACAGACTACGAGCACAGTAGGGTTTTACCTGAAGAGAGATTACATTACTTTTAGGAGGAATGAAAATAAGTAAATAACACATTAGGAAAGCCGATGTACAAGTCTTATGGAACATTATGACTGCAAAGCAAAAGCTTAGCTCTTACAGGGACCTAAAACAAGACTGTAATCTCTGGATATGCAGTTGTAGGCAGGAATGTTTATCGCAAAAAAAACAAAAAAAAAAAAAAAAACAGGGACTCCAAAGTAATAAGCCGATCGATACACTGTCAGCGATCGGCTTTTTACATTTACCTTTACACCCCCCCTGTTACCATCAATTAAGGAAAAGAAAGAAAAAAAAAAGGATGTTCTTCTTGCTGGCACCCTAAGTAGATTGCCAGATACATTACACACAGCCCCATCTCTCATACTCACAGACACGCAGACATTCGGCTTTCACTCACACACAAACACAAATTCTCTCACTCACACATACACACAAACACAAATTCTCTCATGCATTGCTAACTCTCACACACACAAGTATGCACAGCTCTTTTTCAGACACACTCATTCATTCAGAGTTCTGCATTCAGAAAAACACACACACACCAGTTTCACGGACACAACCGCTCTGCATGCACACAGAAAGACATACTGCTTTCAGGCACGCATTCACTCGCACACATGCAGACAGAAATACTTCTCAAGCACATACATGCACACACTCCAACACGATAGTCGGAGACCAACGAACTGGATCACAAAAATTATACATAGATAAAATTAAATTTGCAGCAACATGATAATGCAGAAGTAGAGAAGCGCAGAGTTGTGGGACGATCTAACTTACCCAAACAATTTTCGGACATTCTGTGTGTGTTCAACAGACTTTGCCTGCTGTGCTGTCTTGCTGGAAAAATGCCTTGATAAAATGATTCCGGATGGAAACAGTGGACGGAACAGAGTTCCACAACAAGTTTTATGTGAGTTTATAATAGCTGATAAGCTGGCCACACTTCAGAATGGTGATGTCACAGTATGGGAGGATCAGGATGAGAGAAGACTACTGATTTGACTGTGTCAAAGGTACGTCAGGAAGGTAGGGACCAACTCCACCTGAAAGAATGCGATAAAGGATGGGGGATGGGCTTTCCTGCCCTATGCTACGGAAAGGCAGAATTGTAGAACTGACAAACTGCTTTTTGTGTTCTGCTAACTAATGGTGCGTGGGATGAGTTTACAGGGAAAGATAAAGGCTCGTCGTTGAGTTAAACTGTAGTTGAGCCCGGAGTTTTCCTTTAAGAAATGTACAGAGTGTGGCCATAAGCTTTTCACCGACAGATGGTCACACTTTGTGTGTTGTTTGCCCAAGCGTTCCTCATTTGTCTACCCAGTGCAGTGTGTGCGCCAGTTTTAATCCTAGGGCCTTAAAGGAGAGGAAGGCCAAACTGGTGGCTAAAGGCCTTCACCCTGCTTCCTCGCTGGACTCGTCTTCCTTGGCCTCGGCTTTCACAGCTACCGCCCAACCCCCCCCCCCCCAAGGCAGGGATTCATCCTCCCACTTGACCTGTTGAAGTGGATGCAAAAGGAAGAAAAAGGAAAAAAGACAGAGATAGAGAGATGAAGGGGGATAGGCCCCGTAAATGGTCCCCAGATCGGGAGTCCTTCCCTAGCCCACCTTCCAAGGTGTTGAGACCTGTGTCTTATCAGCTCCACTCCCCTAAATTCTCTCCGGAGCCTTCGGAATTGAGGCCTTCATCGAGATCTTCGCAGCTTCCAGCTAGATCTGAGTCTGTCGCTTCCTTGCACTCAATCTCTCTGAAATGGATATGGACAGGATGATGAGATTTATTCGGACCCAAATTCAGATGGAAGTCTTGCCAGACCCCTCTCCCTCCATAGGGGAGACCTCGATGCCCTTCTTTCATCGTATTTCTCCTTCCCCGATCCGGCCAGTAGTTTCGGGGTTTCTGGATCCGAAGATCTTCGGAGCTGGGAATTTGGAGCAGATGGTTCCTCCAACCTCGACTCTGGCAATTACCTTGAGTTTCTCGGATCTGACCAGTTTGGATCCGAGCGGCCTCGGGGCCGAGGACAGGGAGTCGGACTCAAGGGGATGGTGGTGTCTTCGGCTCTGACTTTGTTGAATCCGAGCCATTCCTTCAAAGCTCCGGCTACCCTAGCCTCGGCCTCGATCCTCACGGTGGACCCGGGGGGAGCTTCCTCCTTCTTGGGTGCTAAGGAGGTGCGCTCTCCATTAGCGTTTGACGTGGTGGAGAGTGTTCTCTCCCAAGGATTGAGACCCCAGCCTATTTCCTTGGATTCTGCCCAGACTCCCTCGGATTCAGCTACGACTCCCTTCAGCTGTCCCAGGGACAGCCTGTGCTAGAGGACCCCCAGGCAGTTCCTCTGGAGGAACCCCCCACGGCTCACGGGCCCTCTTCAGAGAGTCCCACCAAAGAGGATCTTCGTAAGCACACGTGTAAAAGGAGGCACCTGGACTCCCCCGAGTCCTTGACAGACTACACTGAGTTAGATGAAGGAGAAGTTTCCCCCAGATCACCTCCCGAGGATGTCTCCTTTGAAGACATCATGGAGATCCTCTGCCAGAGGGGAGGTTGGTCAACCCCAAAACCTTCTACAGATGAATCAGTGTTCCTGGAGACTTTTGGCATGGGCCCACCCTACTTCCTGGTTGTCCCCTGCCAGCAGATCCCTTAGTGGATTTTATCACCACGCAGGCATGGAAGGAGCCTGACACCATAGTGCCAATACCCAAACGTCCGGACAAGATCCTCTCCACCCTCAGACAGACAGGCCTGGTGTAAAGGATCTTCTGTGGATGCTATGGTGGTTGCAGCAACCACCAAGAGGGAACTGGCTCAGGAAAGTTCCTTGGTCTGCCCTCTGGACAAGGAGTCCAGGAAGGTAGATCGATTTGTGAAGCGAGTGTATTCTTCAGCAACATTTTCGATCCGAGCACTGAACTGTTTGGCACACGTTATACGACTGCAGTGAGACCTAGTCCCGGAGTTAGCTGATTCGCCTCCAGAGTCTTTGTCGCTGGAGGACAACCGTCTGTTCTCTGAGAAAACGACAACTCTGAAGTCAGTATCAAACATGTTTATGCGCCTCCTTTCCCATGCTACAGAAGGAGTGGCTAGGGCGTCTGGGACCAGCGTGGCTATGAGGCGACACGCTTTGCTCAGACTGTGTCAGTTTGCGGACCCCTTAAAGGCATCTTTCATGAATGCTTCCTTCGATGGTTCTTCTCTCTTTGGGAAGACTGTACGTGACATTCTTGTCCAGAGTGAAAAAGACAGGAAGACTTTGTCTGCCATCGGAATCCACTTTTTTAGTCCTCAAAGGTCCTTTTCTAGGAATCCGAGAGGGCAAAAGAAGATGTGGTTCCAGAAATCACAGATTTTCCGGGACTCTTAGGGCAACTCGTCCCCTAGAAGCAGAGCGGGACATGACAGATGCTGCCCCAGAGGCAGAGGGGCTCCGAGGAACTTTGGGTCTAGAGAGCCCTTCTCGGACAGGCCCACCCAGCAGCTCTGAGGGTTTGCCTGACTGTCCTACTCTGGATGCATTCGGGGGAAGATTATCTTTGCACCCAACTGCTTGGGAGTCCATAACTGCAGATCGTTGGGTGCTTCAAATAATATCCAGAGGCTACACCATCCTATTTGTTGCCCCTCCCGTCCAACCAAAGTGCCTCCCAGCGGTCCCACCCGCTCAAAGGGAGACGGCAGCGCTAGAGATTTCCAAGCTGCTTCTCAAACGAGCCACCCCCGATCAGTTCGGATCAGGCATTTACTCCAGGTTCTTTTTAGCGCCAAAAAAGACAGCAGACCTCAGGCCCAGTTTGGACCTGTTAACCTTAAACCTGGCTGTCGCCAAACAGAAATTCCAGATGGTCACCCTGCAGTCCATTCTACCTTATCTTTGAGAATACGACTGGATGTGCTCGATAGACCTCCAGGACGCTGACTACCATATCAAGATTCGCCGAAGCTCCAGGAGATTTCTTCACTTCCAGCTGGGAGCCAATCATTTCCAGTTCAGAGCCCTACCCTTCGGTCTCACCACAGCCCCCAGGGTGTTTACTAAGGTAATGGCAGTCGTAGCGGCTCACCTGAGGCTTCAGGGAATTCAGGTATTCCTTTAACTAGAAGATTGGCTCCTCGCTGCTTCCACCAAGTGTCTTCTTTGCCAAGCCAGAGACTCCTTCCTTCATCTTGCAGACCGGCTAGGGATCACTGTCAGTGTTTCCAAGTCCCTTTTGGACCCAGTGCAGATCTTGGACTTCATCGGGGCATGGCTGGACACCCTTCGACTGAAAGTCTTTCTAACTCCAGGCAGGGTCCAGAGTCTACGGGCCCATATATCCATAGTTCTTGGCCCCAAGGTACCCAAGTTGGGTGACATTCTCAGAGCCCCGGACTCTTCAGCTGCAGCAATCTCGATCCTCCCTTGTGCGTGTCTTCACATGCGGGTTCTTCAATGGACTCTAGCCATACAGTGGTCTTGACTAGATCTCCCCACGGAACATCCAATTCAAATCAGCAAAGCCTGCAGGGCGTCACTCCTCTGGTGGCTCCAATCCCCGGAGATCGCAGCAGTACGCCCATTGGTTTTACCCACAGCCCAAGCCACATTGACGCCTCCCAGCTCGGGTGGGAGGGGCATTATCTGGGGAGGACAGTCCAAGGCGTGTGGTCCCAGATCAAGACCAGATTGCACATCAGTGTTCTGGAGATGAGAGCAGTGCTTTTAGCGTTGCAAGCCTTCCACACTGTTCTTCCTTTGGGGACTATTGCAATTCAGTCAGACAACATGTCAGTTGTCTGGTACATCAACAAACAGGGAGAAACCAGATCTTAACCTTTGTGTCATGAGGCCATGAGAGTGTGGGAGTGGGCGATCTCCACCTGTTGGTTTCTGATTGCAACGCACAACCTGGGACGCTCCAACATTTTAGCGGACAGATTGAGTCGGGCTATTCTAATGCCATATGAGTGGTCTTTGAGGCAGTCAATAGCGGAGGAGATTTTCCTTGCGTGGGGTCACCCTTGCTGCGATCTCTTCGCATCTCCTTCCAACGCGAAGTGCGATGAGTTCTTCGCTCTGATTCCCTCACCAGGGGATTCACCCCAGAGACACTCTAGTCCATGCTTAGCCTTCCGCGGTGCTTTATGCTTTTCCCGTTGCCACTCATTTCGAAGTTTCTTCTGAAAGCTTGCCAACTAGGGTGCAAAGTGATCCTAAATTGCCCCTTTCTGGCCTCATCAGGTGTGGTTTCCCTTCCTCTGGTCTCGTGATGTTCTTCGTGTTTCACTGTTGCAGTCATTACACTTGGGTTATCCTACTGGCAGGCTACCCTCAGTCGGCCTGAATTCCAAAGTCTAGGTCTGGCGTGGGTTGCTGTCGCCTCTTCCCTGACGTCAGTGCGCCAGGGTATAAAAGATACAGCTGATGCCATTTTCTTCAGTCTTTCTTGCCGCGTGGTGCCCGAAGCATAAGCAGTTCGCAAGTGCCGGTCGACTGACTCCTGAGATTTTCGTGTTCGAATTTCAGATCCGAAGTCTTCATTTAAAAGCTAAGCACCCCGTTGGGGAAACTTTTTTTTCTTGCTCCAGACCGATGAGAGAAAAAGTTAATTGTATTTCTTGTGGGAAGCAAATACCTCATAAGGACTTTCATTCTTGCTGTATTCCTCGCCTATGCCTTGACCACGACGTTGCTAGTTGTCGGTTTTGTGCTAGATTTAACCAACGCACTATTAAGCGTCAGTACAAATTCCTTCAAGAATGCAACTGCAGTCATAACATATGGGTTTGTCCTGCCTCAGGCAGCCCTCGGTCGGCCGAATTCCAAAGTCTGGGTCCGGCATCGGCTGGTGTCGCCTCCTCTCCGACGTCACCACAGCTGGAGTATAAAGGCATCGGCCGACGCCATCTTCTTCATCTTTCTTGCCGCGCGGTGCCAGAAGCAGAAGCAGTTCGCAAGTGCCGGTCGGTCAGCTCCTGTGTTTTCAGTACCGAAGTCATCTAAAAGCTAAGTACCCCATTGGGGAACATTTATTCTTGCCTCCGCCGATGTCAGAACAAATTGAGAAAGTTAATAATTGTTTGTCTTGTGGTAAACAAATACCTCATAAGGACTTCCATTCTCTCTGCCTTCCTTGCCTGGGCCCAGACCACGACATCTCGGCCTGTGCTGCCTGTGCTTGCTTTAATAAGCGCACTCTCAGGCGCCGGGCAGAATTCGCTGAGGACTTTTTCGGTGAATCTTTTGCGTATATCATGCCATCGGATCAACCGACTACCCAGTCTGCTAAAAAACGCAAGGACTGGGACCGACATCCTCGGCCCGCGTCCACTACCGATGCTACTCCCAAACCCTCTGCTAGTGCTCCGGTCCCTTCAGAAGTGGTAAATCTACTGCTCCAGGCCGACGACACAGCGTTAACACGACCTTCGGTCTCGGAGATCTCTCCGGTGCCGGTTGTTGATTTTCCTCCGGAAACCGAAGTTCTGGATCTACCCAACACTATTTCTGTGGACAAGGTTACGCCTACACGTGGGGCTGCTAGGCCTCCTGTATCCATGTCCATCAAGGCCTTTGCACGTGCTAAGGCCGCCTGTCAGGCCAAGGCCCATCCTAAACCTACTGCCCAGGCCCCTTCTTCTGATAAGCAGATCATGTCTCTGGCTGCTGATCTTATTTCCTTTATCAGGGGGTCTCAGCCTCATCCGGAAAGGGGTTCTCAGCCACCTGCAGAGAAAAGGCCCAGAACTGAGCAGGCGGACGACCTCTCTTCGGATGAAGCCTCTGGGGATTCTGAACATTCTGATACCCAAGAAGAATCCTTCCAGGCCTACGAGGACTCTGATGCTGAGGAATCAATTCCCTCTGCCTCCCCTCCAGAGGATTTCTCATTTGGTGACGTCCTGCATTCCATGAGGGAACATTTTCAATGGCAGGGTCAGGAATTCTCTGACTCCAGGAAAAGGCTTAGTACCTTCCTCAAGCTTCCCCAGCACAGACCTTTAGCTATTCCGCCTGTTATGGATGTTTTGGATGATGTTTTCTCTGACTCCAGTGCTAACCCTGACTCTCTTCCTCCGGCCCCTGTCAAGCCAGACAGATATTATAGGGTCCCTGACACTCACAAGCACCTTTTTAAGGCCCACTCTGTGGATCTAGAAACTATTTCACAGGGCCCCAAGGGAGTGGCTACCTCCTCTGCCAAAAATCCACTGCCAGCGGACAGGGAAGCAAGGTCCCTGGAGAGATGGGGTAAAAAACTATATACCTCCACTACCCTGGCCATGAGGTCACTAAATTGCCTTTTTCACATGTTTCAGTACCAGGATTTTCTCCTGGATGATTTACAGAAAAAGTTAGCCTCTCCTGAGCCTATTGATAAAAAGGCATTGCAGGATCATATACATAACACTCAGCAGGTTAATAACCATTTTCTTCAGTGTGGTTATGATGCACTGGAAGCTTCATGTAGGGCAGCTATGACTGGGGCTGTGATACGTAGACATGCTTGGTTAAAGGATCAGTCTTTGCCTGACCATGTTAAAGTAAAGTTACTTGATGCACCTTTGGAAAAACAGAAGCTTTTTGGTGCTAATGCACAAGATGTATTGAAATCCATAGAGGAAAAAGCAAAGTCAGTACAGACAGTCAAGGATTTCCTTCAGGTTCAGCCACCCAGATTCAGCAGAAACTGGCCCTCAAAGAATTGGTCCTTCCCCGGCTCAGACAAGTTTCAAAGGGGAAAATGCAGACGTGCCCGAGGTAGAGGGCAATACCGAGGATCTTACAGGGGACGCCAATGGCAACCTCCAAATCAAAGAAGTGGATCAGACAGTTTGCTGCACCACAAGGACAATCGCAATGACTTGACTTTCATTCCGCCTACAAAGGTTCAAAGAGAAGCACCTTTGGGCGGGAAATTATCCTTATTCTCACAAAACTGGCATATCTTAACCAAGGACAACTGGATTCTGGATTTGATAGACAAAGGTTACAGATTCCACTTCCACACATTACCAATAAGACAAGGCATGCCAAACCTGCCACATCATCAAAGGGCAGAGGCACTCTCTCAAGTTTCCAAGCTGTTAAGTATAAAAGCAATAGAAAGGGTTCCTCAACAGGAACAAGGCCAGGGATTTTATTCAAGGCTGTTCCTTGTTCCAAGAAAAGAAAACAAATGGAGACCCATACTGGACTTGTCATCTCTAAACACTTTTCTCATAGTGCCAAAGTTCAAAATGCTGACGTTGCAGCAACTCCTTCCCATGCTGGGCAAGGGGTCTTGGCTGGTCACTCTGGACCTCAAGGAGGCATACCTGCATGTCCCAATCAGACAAAGCTGCAGAAGATACCTCAGATTTCTTGCAGGGACAGAGCATTATCAATTCTCAGCATTGCCGTTTGGCTTATCTACTGCGCCCAGAGTGTTCACGAAATGCCTGGCATCAGTAGTGGCACACTGCAGATTGCAGGGGATTCAAATATACCCCTACTTGGACGACTGCCTCATACAAGCAGACAACAAACAAACCTTAAAAAAAAATTTGGACTGTGTCATGCATCTACTACAGGCCTTTGGATACACAGTCAACATCCAGAAGTCAAAACTTCAAAGGCCTAGCAAAACTCTCCCAGCTGACTGCAAGGTAAATCCTGCAGGCCCTGGGGTTCATGGCATCTTGCATACTTCTGATACCTTTGGCAAGACTTCATATGAGAAAGCTGCAATGGTATTTAAAAAACTTATGGTCTCAACACAGCCAAAGCCTAGAGGACATAATCCCACTTATTCCATGTCTGCAAAAATAAGTTTTATGGTGGGCTCAAGCCAGTCAGCAAAACAAAGGCATGTCTTTCAACAGACCTCAAGCAGGCCAAATGATTACAACAGACGCCTCAGACCATGGATGGGGGGGCGCACATGGAGGACAGATGCATTCAAGGGCAATGGACCCCGAAGGAAAGACATCTGCACATAAACCAAAAGGAAATGTTGGCAGTGATACATGCAATCGAGACTTTCGAAAAATCACTACAACAAGGACATTTGCTGATAAGAACAGACAACACCACTGTCATGTGGTACATAAACAAGCAGGGAGGCACTCATTCTTATCCCCTCTGCAGACTAACAATGCTTCTCTGGGAAAAATCCCTGAGCCTGAAGATACATTTACAATCCCAGTTTGTACCAGGCAAGGACAATGTACTGGCGGACAACCTGAGCAGAAATTTCATGGATCCACACGAATGGATGTTGCACCCTCACATTTTCTCTCAACTGACAAAGACATGGGGAAGACCGGATGTAGATCTTTTCGCCTCCCACTTAAATCATCACCTGAAAAAGTTCTGCACAAGGACTCACCATCCTCTAGCCTGGAAAACGGATGCTCTCTCCTTCAGCTGGAATTCTCTAAAAAATTATGCATTCCCTCCTCTGCCTCTGCTGACCAAGGTGATACTGAAGATCAAAGCAGAACAACCAACAGGTATTTTGATAGCTCCAGACTGGCCAAGGCAACACTGGTACCCATTGCTATTGATCATAACTCGGACCAAACCATGGGCTCTGACCCTATGGCCCCTGCTCCTAACACAACACAATTACAGGACTGTGCATCAAGACCTGAAATCATTACATCTGACAGCCTGGAGGCTAACATGACTTCTCCACCTAACTCTCTATCAAAATCGGTTCAAGAAATCTTGCTGGAAGCACGCAGACCTTCCACAAGAAAAACATATTCAGCCAAATGGAAGAGATTCAGCATCTGGAATGCCAACAGGGGTCAGGACACAGCATTACCGAATATACCTCAGATTTTAGAATACTTGGCAGAACTACTTCATTCTGGACTTTCATACTCTTCAATAAAGATTCATGCCTCAGCAATCTCAGCAAAATACAACTGTGACCCTCCAGTGTTTTCTCATCCCTTGCTAAGACAGTTTCTAAGAGGAATAAAGAATATCAAACCTCCCAGAAAACAGCCAGTACCTGCATGGGACCTCAATTATAGGTTCATAGGTTCATACTAGGCTATCTGCCCAAGGGCATTTATAAGCCTAGCCCATAGTTATGTGGCTTTCGCCACCCCTTTAGTTTGAATAAAAACTATGCCTATCATTTTGCTGTGCCTCTGTCAAGCAGTGACACTGAAGTAATCCCTGGGGTATATCTGCAATCTCCCATCCATTGGTCAAGATTCCTCTTGAACAAGGCCAGAGAGGTGCTCTGCCTCACATGTACCGGGATTTTGTTCCACAGCATAGGGAGTCTCTGGGTGATGAATCTGTCCCTCCAGCACATTCTATTTATAACAGTGTCAAGGTTTAAGTCTCCCGCCCTTGTGGTTCTGAGGGATCTAGATTTTTTGAGGTGAAGCATATTCATCAAATCTGGGTTTGACATGGCCTTATATGTCAGGCACAGGTCACCTCTGAGCACGCGTATGAGACTGAATAGAGCTGGAGTTCTTTCAGTCGGGCAGCATAAGACATATTTTTGAGACCCTTTATCCTTTTGGTGAGGAACTTTTGGGGCCTTTCAAGCTGCAGCAGGTGTCTGGTCAGATACATTCGAACGGGCATTGTACTCAATCATAGGTCTAATGAGTGATGAGTACAGGGGACGATGACCTCCCTTGATCTAGATGTGAATCCCTTCATGATCAGGTGGGCGATATAGAAGGTTTTCCTAACTACTTTAGCAACATGAGTGTCAACCGAAAGGCTACTGTCAACCTGGGTCCCCAGATCCCTGATGACTTTTTCTGTGCTCAGTGGATTGCCACCTATATGGTAGCTAGGGTAACCTTGTTTTTCCCGAAGGTATGACTATGCATTTTTGGCGTTTAACTTCAGGCCATGGCTCTGGCACCAGTTATCCGCTTTCTGTGAGGCCCTTCTGGAGGATATCTGTGTCAGATGTGTTTTCGACTATGGCCAGTTTGCAGTCATCTGCAAACTTTGTCAGCCATAACCCTCCTGTGTTTGCTTGTACTTCAGAAAAGTAGATGCCGAACAAGAGTGGACCCAGGACTGAGCCCTGTGGGACACCACTTGTGACAGGCTTTGAGTCTGACATGGCTCCAGCAACTCTGACCCTGTGGGTTCTGTCACTTAGCCAGTTTGCAACCCATCTTGTGATGTATGGGTTTACATTCAAGCTGATGAGTTTTTCGATGATACCGGAGTGGGGTATTGTGTGAAGGCCTTTGCCAGGTCGAGGTAGGCTGTATGGACTGCCTTTCCTCATCAATGGCCTTGGTGACTGTCTCAAAAAGTCAACCAAGTTTAAGAGGCAGGATCTGCCTTTGACAAAGCCAAACTGGGTTGGATCCAAAGTCTGCAAGTTCCCTATGTCTTTATTTATGAGTTCCATTATGATCCTCTCCATGGCTTTGCAGATAAGGCTTGTCAAGCTAATGGGGCGGTAATTTCCAGGGTCTGTGGAGGCACCGCCCTTATGAAGTGGGACCACAGTCGCCGTGCACCACTCCTTGGGTATGTATCCTGAGGTGAGGCTAAGATTAAACAGCTGTCCTAACTGTGGGTTTAATTCCTAGTTGAGTTTGTGAACACACAGCCGGGGACACCATCTGGTCCCATGGATGCTGTGTTTTTTGCCTTAGTGAGGGCAGTTCTCACCTGGGCGTTGGAGATGTTTGGGGGGCTACAATCCTCTGGAATAGACATCTCTCCTTTTTGGGGGGGGGAGAAGTTTGCATTGAACCTGTCAGCCAGTATGTTGGCAATGTGTGTAGGTTCAGTAATTTTCACATCATTTTGAACTAATTCTGAGCATATCTGGGAGTTTCCTCCTAGGTTTCTAACATAGCTAAAGAAGGCCTTATGATTCTCTTTAGAGTCCTTGGCGATTTTTCTCTCAAATTTTGCCTTGGATGATTTTATGAGAGCTCTTAGTTTTTTACTTATAATGATCAAAGGTGTCTTACCTTTCAAGGATTTTGCTCTATCTTGTAGTAGCTTCCTCCTTTTGTTGTAGAGCTTGTTTATGGCTGGGGTCCACCAGACTGGACGCTTGCCTTTGGTACAGAGAGTCTTAGTTTTGTTTGGGATTGCCTGATCCATGCAGTCCTGTAGGTGCTGGTAGAAGGCATTTGTAAGTGATTCAGCGGTTTGAGTAATGTTTACCACTGGCTCAGGGGCCTTAAAGGAGACCACACTAGTTTTTAGAAGTGTGAAATCGGCTTTTGAGAAGTTTTTCACTGTGGTCTTTTTTGTTTCAGGTGAGGGGATGAGGACCTCCAGCGAGATTAGTTTATGATCTGATCTCACCAGTGAGGGGTATACTTCGGTGTTGAACATTTTGATCCCATGTTCGTGATGATGAGATCAAGTATGTTTTCTCCTCTTGTGGGGATGGTGACTAGTTGTTCCATGGCATTTGAGTTTATGAACTCCAGGAATCTTTGGGCTAGAGTGTTCGGGCTTGAGTAGTGTTCCCAGTCTATATTAGGGTAGTTGAAGTCACCTAGTATGATGGTGTTTGGAGATACATTTATCCTCCAATGTTTTCAGGAAGGCCATGTGAGGTTCCTGAGTTTGAGATGGTGGCCTGTAACATGCTACAAATTGCAGAGCAGTCTTGCCTATGGTTAATTGCACCTGGATGGTCTCCGATGCATCGCGTTGCCACCAATCTTGAGCTGTGGGTGTCCTTTATGAATATGTACACCCACCCGCCTTTGTTGGTGTTGTCCGGATTTTGGGGCGGAACGCATGATATGAGATGAAATATGTTAGTGATGGGGTGCTCTCAGGAGCCTTGAACCAGGTTTCTGTCACAGCACAGACATCGATGTTCTCCATATTGAGAAGGGCCTCGAGTGCGTGCATCTTGAGATTGAGACTTCTGGCATTGAGCAGCATTACCCTTAGTTTTTTCCTTTTGGTGTTCTAGGGTGGTAGGTTTAGAATTTGAGCCTTGCCTAAAAAGGCACTATGGGGTGGCAAGAGCCTTTGCCAATATCCGGAAGCCCAGGGTGACAGGTGCAAGCCGTCCCTTATGAAGCAGCGTGGCTTGTCCAGCATGTCATCCCAGGCAGACAGACATTGGATCCCCTTTGAATGACACCAGAATTTAAGCCAATTATTAAAGCTGATCATCTTATCACTGTATTGTGGCATCATTCTAGGTGAAGGTAGGATACTGCTCAAGGTCAGGGTCATACCTGCCTGGGCTACATAATCAGAAAGCTCCTCGATGTCCCTTTTCATGTAGTCCAAGGAGGTGCCTCAGGTCGTTGACACCAGCGTGGACAATGACTGAGTCGTTGTACCTGCTGTTGAGAGACCTGAGTGCTTGCGTTATGTGGTGGATTCTAGCCCGACAGGCAGCTTACTGTGACCTTCTCTTTACTCTGTCTGGTGAGCGGGACGTCAGTGTGTCTGACTATGGAATCACCAATGACAAGTGTGTCTGGCATTTTGTTTGGCCTTAAGGGCTGTGACTGTTTGACACTCTGACTGTGTGGTCTATGTGTTGCATGTGTTGGGTCGTGAGGTGGTAGTTGTTTGGGTGTCTGCTTTGGTGGCCTCTGCTGTTTTGGTAAATTTTTGATCAGAGCCTCCAGTATGTCTTTGTGTGAGTATGTGTATGATTTGAAGTTGTGATGGTACCATGTGTGACTGGGTATGTATTGTGTGTGGTTACCTTCTCCTCCTGTCTGGTCTTGCCAGTCCTATGTTGAGAGAGCTCAGCCTCCAGTTTGGCCGTATAGTTGCATCTCTCGCATGTATTTGTGTTTTGTGGGAGAAGGAGAGGATTGTCTGTGTACATGAGGCAATTGTAACATTGCCTCAATATTCCCAGGTTCACCAGTTGAGCTGGAGAGGACACTAGCAACTGATCCCTCGACATACTAGAAGTAGTAGATAAAGAGACTTTCAGAGGACTCCGGGGGAAGTGGGTTTTAGGCTGGTGGGGTACTATCTATAATAAGAGTGCTTTATCAAGGTGCAAGTACTGTAGGAGTAAGTGCTAGGCTTTACAGATAGAGAATAGTCTACTTGGGAATCAAGTAGAGATGAACTTTTCAGTTATAGGATATGCTGGTTAGATCAGCAGTACAGCTCGAGGAAGGTAGTTCTAAGGGAAAATTGGAAGAGTGGAATTTAGATGGCCCAAATAGTTTAACCGCTGCTCTTGTGTGCAACAGTGGTAACTCAGCTTCATCGCGCTTACACGCGTTTAGCGTGTTCTATAGCAGGGGGCTGAAGGGAGGTAGGAATTGGCCCAAAACGACCAATGGACTACTAGTTTCTGGCTGAAACTTCACCAAATCGGGCAAAAGAGCTCAGTGCTTCCCACTCCCACTGGTAAGCAAAGAAACTTCCCTCCTTCCTAATAAGGCAATGGATCAGTAACAGGAACTAAAAACAAAGCCCAGGGATCAGCAACTCTGAAACTGGACTACTCTAGTTCAGTAAGGCGGAAAACAAGAGATTTTTTGTTTTATTACAGAGATAAGGAAAAAAAAGCAGACAGTAAATGCTATAAATGCTGTAAATCGGCTAGCGCACTTTAGTGTGTAGCCTACAGAAACAATTTGCAACAATTAGTAACTTAAAGTGCAATAAACAGTGTAAAATGCAGAAATCACTTAAAGTAGCAGTAAAACAGGCAAAATGCAGTCGCTAGCTTAATAACAGTGGGAAGGCCACAAAAAATACTTATATCTGGTAGAAAGTCACTCTTTTAGCTCTCTGCTGCTTGGATCACTCTGCAGGCCACCACGAGGATCTGTGCTGAGTTGGTACAAGCTGGAAAACGCGTGTTTAGCGTGTTTTATATGTGTTGGAAAAATTAACTCTTCCTCCATTTGAGCCAGCAGCAACTTCAGAAATGCAGTTTCTTTCATGGAAGACGGCCTTCTTATTGGCAGTCACATCTGTAAGAAGAGTTTCGGAGATACAGGCACTCATGGCAGTGCCTCCCTTCCTCATTTTTCATCAAGACAGAGTTTCTCTAAGATCCAATCCTACATTCATGCCCAAAGTTATTTCCAGGGTGTCTCTAAATCAAGCTATTCACCTGCCTGCATTCTTCCCCAATCCTCAAAATAGGGGGGAAAAGCTACTGCATACTTTGGACATACACAGACAACTACGTTACTACTTGGACAGAACTAAGGCCACCAGAAAGTCTGACCAACTGTTTGTAGCCTATGCTGCTGGAGTGCAAGGAAAAGCAATCTCCAAACAAACAATTTCAAAATGGATTGGACATTGCATCAGATTCTGCTATTCTTTCCATGGAAAAGGTGTGCCAGCCAATATTAGGCCACATTCCACCAGAGCTATGGCCACTTCCACAGCTTTCCTAAGAGGAGTGGCAACAAAGGACATTTTAGAGGCCGCTACATGGAGCTCCGTGCAAACATTTACCAAGCACTACAACCTGCCCTTATATTCCAGATCCCGCGCAGGCTTTGCTTCAGCAGTCCTGCAGGGGATTTTAGCTACACCATCCTTATCTTAGTTCCATCCACCCCCAGCTTGGCTATGGTATTCAACCCATATGTTATGACTGCAGTTGCATTCTTGAAGGACATAGTACAGTTTTGTACCTACCATAAATGTAGATGTCTGATAGATATGCAACTGCAGTCATTTCCTCCCTCCTACCCCTCTGTATCCTTCTTTTTGGGTCCCTACCCCTTTTCCCATTAGCTGGGGGTATTCCTATGGTGTATCTGTTTATTACTGTTGTGCATGTTTGGTATTATTTTTTATCCATTTACCAAATTTAGCCTTCCTAGAGGGCACCTGGCATCTGGGGCAAGAAACACTGAAGAAGATGGCGTCGGCCGATGCCTTTATACTCCAGCCGTGGTGACGGAGAGGAGGCGACACCAGCCGACGCCGGATCCAGACTTTGGAATTCGGCCGACCGAGGGCTGCCTGAGGCAGGACAACCCATATGTTATGACTGCAGTTGCATATCTATCGGACATCTACATTTATGGTAGGTACAAAACTGTACTTTTTGCATTACACTATTTTGGCAGAAGATTTAATTATACAATGTCGTCGGATAGGCATCCGACTACCGGAATTCACAAGAAACACAAAGAAAAGGACAGGCATTCAAGGTCCAAAACCGACGACGAGGCGGCTTCTAAGCCAGTCACCGGTTCTCAGTGAGGCGCTTTCGCAACCTCTGACGCCCGCTACTTTAGACCCGCAGGCCGCTACCGACTCCCATGTGGAGTCGACTAGGCCACTGGAAGCTCAAGGTATTGGACCTTCGGAGACTGTTCCCTCAGATGGGTCCGGAGCCGCTGAGCAGGCATCGGCTTCTGAGGGTGTTTTCAGACCTACTCAATTAAACATTAAAACGACTTCAGCTTCAAAGGCAAAGACTAAAGCACCTTGAAAGACAAAGAAACAAGTACAACAGCCTCATGGACAGGCTTCCATGCCCAAAAAACAGATGGTCAAAATGGCCGAAGACTTAATTACTTTGATCAGGGGTTCCCATACCCCACCTGATAAAAGGCCTAGGCAAGAGACAGAATATGAATCTTCACATCAGGTTTCCATTTCATCTGATTCCTCTTCTGATCAGGAATACTCTCTTCCTCACTATGAGGATTCTGATGCTGAAGAATCTATCCCTTCAGCCTCTCCTCCTGAGGATTACTCTTTTGGGGAACCTTGCATACCATGAGGGAGCATTTTCACCGGGAGAGCCAAGATTTTTCAGAATCTAAGAAAAGGCTTAGAGACCTCCTTTTACTACCACAACACAGGCCCCTAGCTATTCCACCTGTGTTAGACATTGTAGATGATGTATTTTCAGAGTCTAGTCTGACCCCTGACTCCTTACCTCCAGCTCCTGTTAAGCCGGACAGGTACTACAGGGTTCATGACTCTCATAAATTCCTTTTCAAAAACCATGCTGCTGACCCAGAAACTATCTCTCAGGGTCCCAAAGGGGTCAAGGCTTCCACTGCAAAAAACCCTACCCCCTCAGACAGGACAGATGGGGAAACAAGATTTACACTTCTGCTACCTTAGCTATAGGGGCTTTAAATTGTCAGTTGCATATGCTCAAATATCAGCAATATATTATGTCACTGCTTAAACAGAAAATGTTGATAAATTCTGAATGTGCAGAAAACAAAGAAATGCAGGATTTATTGCATGCAGCTGAACAAGTTGGAAAGCATACTTTGCAATGTGGTTTTGATTCTTTGGAGGCCTCCTGCAGGGCCGCTGTTATGGGTTTTGTCATCAGGAGGCATGCTTGGTTAAAGGAACAAAATCTGCCTGATCATGTCAAAGCAAAATTATTAGATGCTCCATTACAGCATGATACCTTGTTTGGTGTTAAAGCAGAAGAGGTGTTAAAGAAAATGGAGGACAAAGCTAAATCTATGCAAACGGTTAAGGATTTCTTACAGGTACAGCCTCCTAGATTTCGCAGACACTGGCCTACAAAGAATTGGTCCTTTCCAGTGTCAGACAGACCACAAAGGGGCAGATACAGACACCCAAGAGGCAGATCCCAGCCCCAAGGTTCGTACAGGTCTAAACAATGGGGTGCTTCTACCTCCAAAAGTGGAGAAGACAAATCGCAGCCATACAGGAAACAGTCCCAATGACTTCCCCCTGCCTGCACCAAGCACTTATCTTCTGGCAGCACCTTTAGGGGGAAAACTAGCACTTTTTTCTCAAAACTGGCACATAATAACCCAGGACAAATGGGTCTTAGACATAGTATCACAAGGCTACAAGTTTCACTTCCATACCCTGCCAAGGGCAAACGGTTGGCCAGATCTGCCAAAACATCAATGGACAGAGGCATAAAAGCAAGTCTCATCCCTCATGGACATGAGGGCCATTCAACAAGTGCCACAGCAAGAGCAGGGACAAGGATTTTATTCAAGACTTTTCTTGGTACCAAGAAAGGACAAGACCTGGAGACCAATACTGGACCTATCTATTCTAAACACATTTCTGGATATACCAAAATTCAAAATGTTGACTCTACTGCAACTTCTGCCCATACTGGGCAAGAAGTCTTGGCTTGTGACTTTAGACCTAAAAGAGGCATACCTGCATGTCCCAATCAGACAAACATGCAGAAGATACCTCAGATTCAAAGCTGGCTCAATGCACTACCAATTCTCTGCACTGCCCTTTGGCTTATCTACTGTGCCCAGGGTCTTCACAAAGTGCCTGGCACCAGTAATTGCATTCTACAGACAAAGAGGAATACAAATATATCCTTACTTGGACGACTGCCTCATTCAAGCAGAGAATAAGGACATTCTGCTACAGCATCTGGCGTTTGTAAAGAGATTTCTAACAGACCTAGGGTACACAGTCAACGAAAAGAAATCAAAACTAGTACCCTGTCAAGAGAGAATATTTCTGGGTGCAAGCGTAAATACAACTGCCCAGATGGCTTATCTCACGCCAGACAAACAAAGACAACTGACTACCTATTTCAACCTGTTGGCAACAAAGGCCCAGTTATCTGCAAGAAAAATTCTGCAAGCTTTGGTCTTCATGGCATCCTGCATTCTACTAATTCCATATGCGAGACTGCAGATGAGGAAACTTCAATGGTACCTAAAAAGTGTTTGGACTCAACATTGCCACAGTCTGGAAACAATAATTACCCTCATTCCCTGCCTGTAACAGAAGTTTCGATGGTGGGCGAAGGCTTGTCACCAGAACAAGGGGCAGCCATTCACTTTATCCCCAGCCAGGCAGACATTAACAACGGATGCATCAGATTAAGCCTGGGGGGCCCACATGGCAGGAAGGTGTATTCAAGGCACATGGTCCGCAAGCCAAATGCATCTACATATCATTCAAAAAGAGATGCTAGCTGTTCAGAATGCCCTCACAGCCTTCAAGGACCTACTTCATCTGGGACATCTTCTGATAAAGACAGACAACACCACGGTCATGTGGTATATAAACAAGTAGGGAGGCACTCATTCTTACCCCCTTTGCAGACTAGCCATGACTTTGTGGGAGACAGCATTGACTTACCAAGTACATCTGCAGGCACAATTCCTGCCAGGAAAGATAAATACTCTGGCAGACGAACTAAGCAGAAACCTCATGGATCCCCACGAGTGGAAACTGGATCCACAAGTCTTCAGCATGATAACAAGGAAATGGGAATGCCCGGAGATAGATCTATTTGCCTGTTCTCACAACTACCAACTAAAAATTTTCTGCACAAGGACTTATCACAGACAAGCATGGAAAGTGGGCACCCTATCTTTCAACTGGAAAAGCTTAGCAGTATATGCCTTTCCTCCACTGCCTTTCCTCCCTAATGTACTCCTAAAGGTCAGACAAGAGAAGCCAAAGATGATACAGATTGCCCCAAACTGGCCCCGCCAGTATTGGTATCCAATCCTAAGGAACTTGTCTCAATGCCCGGCTTGGACCTTGCCTCAAATACCTCATCTACTATCCCAACAAAACAATCAGATCCTGCACAGCCAGCTAAAGACCTTAAATCTGGCAGCATGGCGGATAATGTAGTCGTACAAAATGCGCCTCTCACTAAAGCTGTGATGGATGTCATTTTGGAGGCCAGAAGGCCTAGTACCAGAAAATCTTACGCTGGAAAATGGAGGAGATTCTGTGCTTGGAACCAGGCACAAGGAATTGACACAGCTGTACCAAATATTCCTCAGATTTTGTAATACTTAACTGAGATGCTGGACAAAGGCCTATCTTTTTCATCAATTAAAATTCATACCTCTGCCATTTCGGCTCATTACAATACAGAGCCACCAATCTTTTCTCATCCTTTGTTAAGGCAGTACCTCAGAGGAGCCAAAAACTTAAGGCCTCCAAGGAGATCACCAGTACCTGCATGGGACCTCAATTACGTCTTGGAAAAACTCACCCTGCCTCCTTTTGAGCCAGCCATTACAGCTGATATAAAGTTTTTATCTTGGAAAACAGCTCTGCTCCTAGCAATAACTTCTGCAAGAAGAGTCTCAGAGCTACAGGCACTCATGGCTGTGGAACCTTTTATCATTTTTTATCCAGACAGGGTTCCTCTGAGGACAAACCCAAAATTTATGCCTAAGGTAGTGTCCATTGTGGCCCTTAACCAAACTATTACTCTGCCTACTTTTTATCCAAACCCACAGAATAAGGGGGAGAGAATTCTGCATTCTTTGGACATACACAGACAACTACGCTTCTACTTGAACAGAAGCAAAGCTTTCAGAAAGACAGAGCAACTACTAGTGGCATATGCTGCAGGATCACAAGGAAAGGCTATCTCAAAGCAGACTATTTCTAAGTGGATAGGCCACTCATTTGTTTCTGCTATTCACAACATGGCAAGCCAGTGCCTAAGGGCATTAGGCCACATTCAACCAGAGCAGCAGCCACTTCAGCAGCCTTCCTCAGGGAAGAACCAACCAAAGACATTTTAGAGACTGCTACCTGGAGTTCAGTGCACACCTTTACAAAGCACTATCATTTACCTCTCTACTCTAAATCCAGGGCAGGCTTTGCCACTGCAGTTCTGCAGGGACTCATAGCCGCTCCTAATGCTATATTAGCTCCAGCCTCCCAAACATAGCTTTGGGATTCAACCCAAGTGTAATGACTGCAACAGTGAAACACGAAGAACATAGTACAGTTGTGTACACCTACCATAAAAGTAGATGTTAGAGTGTATTCACTGTTGCAGGCCAGGTTACCCACCCACCATCCCCCATTTCTTTACTGGAACGTATCTGCACTTCTCTAATCTATACAACCTATGTGGTGTATTTGCTTGTAGATGAAGGTATAATATATTTTGGTGCATGCATGTTTTATTGGCATATTTTTTAGCCTACCCTTTTGGGGGTGCCTGACATCTGGGGCAAGAAAAACTGAAGAAAATGGCGTCTGCTGCATCTTTTATACCCTTGGCGCACTGACGTCAGGGAAGAGGCGACAGCAACTGACGCCGGACCTAGACTTTGGAATTCAGGCCGACTGAGGGTAGCCTGCCAGCAGGATAACCCAAGTGTAATGACTGCAACAATGAATGCACTCGAACATCTACATTTATGGTAAGTGTACACAACTGTACTTTCTAGCTCCTCCTTGGGTTTTGGATCCTTGCCCGGATCTCATTTCTCATCCCTCGGGCACTTTTCCACTCAACCTGGACAGCCTCAAGCTGACAGCTTGGTTGCTCCAGATGTCCTTCAAGGATGCATCTGCAGTCCTAACATATGGGTTGTCCTGCCTCAGGCAGCCCTTCGGTTGGCCGGATTCCAAAGTCTGGGTCTGGCCTCAGCTGATGTCGCACTTCACCCGACGTCATAGCTGCTGTCAATTGGGTATAAAGGCATCAGCCGACGCCATTTTCCTCAGTCTTTCTTGCCGCGCGGTGCTCGAAGCAGAAGCTGTTCGCAAGTGCCGGTCGGTCAGAACCAGAGATTACTACTACCGAAGACTTCTAAAAAGCTAAGTACCCCGTTGGGGACTCTTTCTTGCCTCAGCCGATGTCAGAAAAAGTAAATAACTGTTTAACTTGTGGGAAACAAATACCTCATAAGGATTTCCACTCTTACTGCCTTCCTTGCTTAGGCCCAGGCCACGACGTAGCAGCTTGTCTAGCCTGTGCTTCCTTCAACCAACGGGCACTTAGACGTCGGTCGGAGTTTGCAGAGGAGTTTTTCGGCCCCGCTTTTGCTTACAACATGCCGTCGGAGACTCCGACTTCACAATTAGCTAAAAAGCATAAGGAAAAGGACCGACACTCGCGGTACGCGGTTTCGGCCGAAACCACGGTTAAGCCAACCGCGAGTGTCTCGGTTTCGGCGGAAACCGAGTCCTCGGTTCTTCCTTCGGCCGAAAGCATGCCTCCTACAACCGAGGCCTTACACAGCATGGCTGAATCTGCTACTGAAATTCCACCTGCTGTTGCAGGTTCTCAGGATTTGTCAGATACTATTCCTTTAGAAATATCTACTCCTGCACGTGGAGCTGCTAGGCTCCCTGCATCTATGTCTATCAAGGCTTTCTCTAGGGCTAAAGCAGCTAAATCTTCTAAGGCCTTGCCTGCTAAAACCCCCTCACACAGGCCTACCTCTAGTTCCCAAATGCTCAGCCTGGCAGAGGATCTCTTTTCTTTGATCAGGGGATCCCAACCTCACCCTGACAGGGCCTCTCATTCCCCTCCAGAGAAGAGGCCTAGAGCACAGCCCCCTGAGCCAGTTTCAACAGATTATTCCTCGGATGATTCAGAAAACTCAAATCCTCCAGAAGGCCCTTATTCTCCATATGAGGACTCTGATGCAGAAGACTCCATTCCTTCTGCCTCTCCTCCTGAGGAATTTTCTTTTGGGGAAACCTTTCATGCTATGAGAGAGCAATTTCAATGGCAGGGCCAGGATTTTTCAGATTCAAGGAAAAGGCTAAGGACCTTTTTACATTTACCACAGCATAGGCCTTTAGCCATTCCTCCAGTACTAACAGTTGTGGATGATGCATTTAATGATGCTTGTACTGCCCCTGACTCTCTTCCCCCGGCCCCTGCTAAGCCCGACAGATACTACAGGGTCCCGGACACACACTATCACTTGTATAAGGCTCCTATTGCAGATCCTGAAACTATTTCACAGGGCCCCAAAGCTGTAGCAGCTGCCTCTGCCAAAACCCTCCCCTCTGAAAGAGAATCTAGAGCATTAGAGAGATGGGGTAAAAAAGTTTATACTTCTGCTACTCTTTCGGCTAGGGCCTTAAACTGTCAATTCCACATGATTCAGTATCAGGAATTTTTGTTAGATCAGCTAAATAAAAAACTGTCCTCTCCTGAACCTATAGACTGTAAGTCCCTTCAGGATTTGGTACATAACACTCAGCAGGTCAGTAATCATTCCTTAAAATGCGGCTATGATGCACTGGAGGCTTCCTTTAGATCAGCTATGACTGGTACAGTGATCAGAAGGCATGCATGGTTAAAAGAGCAATCCTTACCAGACCATGTAAAGTCAAAGCTCCTAGATGCTCCCATGGAGAAACAAAGTTTGTTTGGCTCCCCTGCACAGCAAGTGTTAAAGAAGGTGGAAGAAAAAGCAAAATCTGTCCAAACAGTCAAGGATTTCTTACAGGTCCAGCCTCCGAGGTTTAGCAGAAATTGGCCTTCGAAGAATTGGTCCTTTCCAGACACCACCAGAGCACAGAGAGGCAGAAATAGGCGCCCAAGAGGCAGAGGTCAATCCAGAGGTGCCTACAGGGGACGCCAGTGGCAGCCTAACAACCAGAGAAGTACTGCCACAGATCCAGCTACTACCACTTCCACAGGACAGTCACAGTGACTTGGCTCTGATACCGCCTACCAGGGAACAACTGGAAGCACCCTTAGGCGGAAAGCTAGCCTTATTTTCAGTAAACTGGCATTACATTACAGGAGACAAATGGATTTTACAGACAATAGACAAAGGCTACAGGTTTCACTTCCATACTCTACCAAGAAAGAGAGGAATGCCAAACCTACCACCAAATCAAAAAACAAATGCTCTAGGACAAATCAACCACTTACTAAGGATGAGAGCTATAGAAAAGGTACCGCCTATGGAACAAGGACAAGGATTTTACTCCAGACTTTTCCTGGTACCAAGAAAAGAAAACCAATGGAGACCTATTCTCGACCTGTCCGCTCTGAACACATATCTCATTGTTCCAAAATTCAAAATGCTGACCCTACAGCAACTTCTTCCCATGCTGGGCAAGGAGTCTTGGCTGGTGACTCTAGATCTCAAGGAGGCATACCTGCACGTCCCTATATGACCAGATTGCAGAAGATACCTCAGATTTCTTGCAGGATCAGAGCATTATCAATTCTCAGCATTGCCCTTTGGCTTATCTACTGCCCTCAGAGTATTCACGAAATGCCTGGCATCAGTAATTGCTCATTGCAGGCTTCAGGGAATTCAAATTTATCCATACCTGGACGACTGCCTGATACAAGCGGACAACAAGATCAAATTAAGAAAAGATTTGGAAAAGGTTATCCACCTACTGCAAGCCCTGGGATACACAGTCAACATAAAAAAGTCAAGGCTGGTGCCATCCCAAAGGATAACATTCTTGGGTGCAGAACTGGACACATCAAATCAAATGGCATTTCTCACAGCAGAAAAGCAAAAGCAACTACCACTCTATTTCATGGCATTAACAACGCAGAACCAGCTTACAGCAGGGAAAGTCCTGCAAGCCCTGGGTTACATGGCATCCTGCATAATATTGATTCCACATGCCAGACTACATATGAGGAAGTTGCAATGGTACCTAAGGAATTTATGGTCTCAGCACAAGCACAGCCTAGAAACCCAAATTCCAATAATTCCATGCCTGAAGCAAGAATTCCTGTGGTGGGCTCAGGCCTGTCAGTTGAACAGAGGACTGCCTTTCCACAGCCCTCACCCAAGCCAGACTATCACCACGGACGCCTCAGACCTCGGTTGGGGGGCACACATGGTGGACAAGTGTATACAAGGCCTATGGACACAAGACCAGCTGAACCTACACATAAATCAAAAAGAGATGCTGGCAGTGAAACAGGCAATTCAGACCGTTTCTTCAACAGGGTCATTTGCTGATAAGGACGGACAACACCACAGTCATGTGGTATATCAATAAACAGGGAGGCACACACTCATATCCTCTCTGCCGGATGGCAATGGACCTGTGGAATGTGGCCCTGAACCTCAACATTCAGCTCCAGGCCATATTTGTGCCAGGAAAAGAAAATATACTAGCAGACACCTTAAGCAGAACTACCACGGATGCCCACAAATGGATGCTACATCCAGACATCTTCAAATCCATTACAAAGAAATGGGGGCTACCAGAAATAGACCTGTTCGCATCCCCACACAACCACCAATTGAGGAAATTCTGCACAAGGACATACCACCACTTGCTTGGAAGGTGGACTCCCTATCCTTCAGTTGGGAAAACCTGACAGCATATGCATTCCCACCTCTTCCTTTGATGCACAAAGTGCTACTGAAGATCAAAGAAGATCACCCAAGGATCATCCTGATAGCTCCAGACTGGCCGAGGCAGCATTGGTACCCGCTACTGAGGAGTATGTCTCGGCACACGCATGGCCTCTACCTCTAGTTCCTTTACTGCTAACACAGAACAACTTCAAGATCCTACATCCAAACTTGAAAACACTGCAGCTAGCTGCTTGGAATATTACATAAAACAAAATAACCCAGATTTATCTCAGAGGGTTAAAGACATTATCCTGGAGGCTCGCAGACCCTCCACAAGGAAAACTTATTCAGCCAAATGGAAAAGATACCTCATTTGGAGTGCAGCAAAAGGAGAAAATGTATCATTAGCAAACATAGCTAACATCCTGGAATATTTAGCAGAACTTTTCCACAATGGCCTGTCTTACTCCTCCATTAAGATTCATGCATCAGCAATTTCAGCAGAATACAACATGGATCCTCCAGTCTTCTCTCATCCTCTACTCAGGCAGTTTCTGAGAGGAATTAAAAATGTAAAGCCTCCAAGGAAGCCACCTTTGCCTACATGGGACCTTGACTTTGTGCTAGAAAAGTTAACACTTCCCCCTTTTGAACCAGCAGCAACAGCAGAATTACAGTTCTTATCTTGGAAAACTGCTTTCCTGCTGGCAATCACTTCAGCAAGAAGGGTTTCTGAATTACAGGCATTAATGGCAGTACAACCCTTCCTTATCTTCCATCAGGATAGAGTGTCCTTGAGAACTAACCCTACTTTTATGCCAAAGGTGGTCTCCGGGGTATCATTGAACCAAGCAATCCACCTACTAACATTCTTCCCCAACCCACAGAACAGAGGGGAAAGACTACTACATACCTTGGATGTGCACAGGCAATTGCGCTACTATCTGGACAGAACCAAGAACAATAGAAAAACTGACCAGCTTCTGGTAGCATATGCAACAGGAATGGAAGGAAAAGCAATTTCAAAACAGACAATCTCAAAATGGATAGGAAATTGCATTACATTTTGTTACTCTTTTCATGGAAAGACAACTCCAGAAAACATCAGACCTCACTCTACAAGGGCTACAGCCACTACTACAGCTTTCTTACGAGGAGTGGCTACCAAAGACATTTTAGAGGCTGCTACTTGGAGCTCCGTGCATACATTTGCCAAGCATTATAATCTACCTTTATACTCCAGATCCCGAGCAGGTTTTGCCACTGCTGTTTTGCAAAGGATCTTAACTACACCATAATCATCTTACTGCCTCCTCCCCCAGTTTGGCTATGGTATTCTACCCGTATGTTAGGACTGCAGATGCATCCTTGAAGGACATAGTACAGTTTTGTACCTACCATAAATGTAGATGTCCGAGAGGTATGCATCTGCTGTCAGGATTACCCACCCTCCTTCCCCTCTGTGGTACTCCTAGGGTATTTGCCCATCTTTTAGCTAGCTGGGGGAATCTATTATGGTGTATTTGTTTGTATATATGTATATACATGTTTATTTTTGTTTGCTCTCTACTGTTTGGAATCATTTGTATTTATCCAAATGTAGCCTTCCTAGAGGGCACCTGGCATCTGGGGCAAGAAACACTGAGGAAAATGGCGTCGGCTGATGCCTTTATACCCAATTGACAGCAGCTATGACGTCGGGTGAAGTGCAACATCAGCCGAGGCCAGACCCAGACTTTGGAATCCGGCCGACC
This sequence comes from Protopterus annectens, assembly GCF_019279795.1. Taxonomy (NCBI): domain Eukaryota; kingdom Metazoa; phylum Chordata; order Ceratodontiformes; family Protopteridae; genus Protopterus; species Protopterus annectens. The sequence continues at coordinate 459,601,678 of NC_056749.1, forward strand.
GAAGGGCTGCCTGAGGCAGGACAACCCATATGTTAGGACTGCAGAGGCATACCTCTCGGACATCTACATTTATGGTAGGTACAAAACTGTATCTCCCTTGTTTGCCAGGACTCCCGGTCTTTCATCTTCAGTAAAAGCTATTGTGGTGGCGTCTCACAAGGCTTCCACTAGGAAGATTTACCACAGTAAATGAAACAATTCTCTATTTGGGCTTCTCAGAGAAACCAGGATCATTTTACAGCCCCTGTTCCTGTAGTGTTGGATTTGTTACCCAATATTTTTCAACAAGGGGCTAGTTCCTCCACTGTGAAAGTGCAACTGGCAGTTATTTCGAATTTCCACGTCGGCGAAAACATGAATGCCCTGGCCTCTTCTAGACTGTGTAAGGCTTTCCTTAAAGGCACTTTTCTTTTGCGTCCTCCTATTAAGGACTCTGTTCCTCCTTGGGACCTTACCTTGGTTCTCCAGGCTTTAGTTGCTCCCCCCTTTGAACCTGCAGCATCAGTAGATTTGAAGTTTTTATTCTGGAAGTCAGCCTTCCTAGTGGCCTTTACATCGGCTAGGAGGGTTTCTGAGATTCAGGTTTTGTCTGCCATGCCCCATTACTTGATCTTCCATAAGGACATCGTTTCTCTTCGCACAAACCCTTCTTTCTTACCAAAAGTGGCTTCTGAATCAAACATTAATCAAACAATTAACCTGCATGTTTTCTTTCCAAACTTTCAGAACAAGGGTGAATATAAACTGCATTTGCTAGAAGTTCATAGACCACTTTGTTTTTATGTACATAGAACAAAGCCCTTCTGTAAGTCTGAGCAGCTATTTGTGTCTTTTTCTAAACCCTTTCTGGATAAAGCCATCTCCAAGGCTTCCTTAGCTAGATGGATTACACAGTGTGTTTTGCAAATTTACAAAGACAAAGGTCTGTCCCGCCTGGTCCTATTAAGGCTCATTCTACCAGATCTATGGCAATTTCTGCTGCCTTTTGGTCTAGGGTTTCATTAGATGACATTTGTGCAGCAGCATCTTGGGCAAGGTCACATACCTTCATTTGTCTTTGTAATTTGGATTTGATCTCCAGAGGTTGAGCATCCTTTGGCTCTGCGGTGCTCAGGAATATCCTTCCATGAGGGCCTCCCAGGAGTTTGAGTAGCTGGGGACTCTGTCCCACCAGTTGCAGATAAAATGAAGTTAACTACTTCAGATAAAGAAGTTATGTACTCACCATAGCGCTCCATCTGAGTAGTTACACTTCATTTTTCCACAACTTTCCCATCCTACTTCCCCGAACCTTCTCATGGTTTATTGTAAGTTGAGTTGCTGATTGGCTGAGTAGTGGCAAACTCGATCTGAGGGAAGGTAGGAGATGGTGATGGGTAAGGGGGAGGAGCTTGGAGCAGATGCTTGAAAAGTTGCCGTCTCGGATCCGATATGGATCCGAATACCCACAGGTTGCAGAAAAATGAAGTGTAACTACTCAGATGGAGCGTTATGGTGAGTACATAACTTCTTTTTTTAAGATTCTCTCCTATCCTGTTGCCTTTTCAGTCTTTTTTTTCCTGCAATTGGCATTTCAAGTGCTGACATTTCAATAAGGAGCCAACTTCTACATACCTTGGATGCGCACTGGCGACTCAGGTACTACCTGGGCAGAACAAAGCCCTTTAGGAATGCTGAATAGCCAGCTCCTGTACTAGGTCTAAGAAAAGCTAGCCTGTCTCTAATCTAAATATTAAAATGGTTGTCCTCTGCTATTTTTTTCTGTTATTCCCACCATGGTAAATCTCTTTGAGACAAGTTAAGGCTCTCTTGACTAGGGCCTTATTGTGTTCAAAGGCATATTGGAAAAGGATGGACTCTGGAAGCATTCTAGTGGCAGCAACCTGGTCCTCTTTTCATTCTTTCACAAAGCACTACAAACTGGATTCATTTTCAAGGTCCAGAGCAGGCTTTGATAGGACCTTCCAGGATGGGTAAGAGTTGGGAATCTACCCAAAATGCCACTGTGGCGGAGAGAATGATAAACATAATGCAGTTGCAGAAGCCCTACTTATCTGTAAAAGTAAATGCTCAAATTCCTCACTGCTTCAGCACCCATCTGTCATCTCGTAGATTTTGTATAGTTGAGATGGGTTTCAACATCTTTGATTCGGTTATTGTTAGATTTGTTTTTTATATGGTATTGTGATTAACTTCTAGATGGTTGTGGTTTCAGGTCCATTTTGGAAGTAAAAAACCTGAACGCTTACTTGTAAAAGCTGAAGGCTTCCCTCTTAGGATATGCTTAGCCAATCAACTGTCAGAGGAAGAAAGCTGGTCAGTACTGGATTACCTTGGTAGATAACAATAAATGCCTCTGAGGCAGTGAGGAACCACACCACACAACTACTGGCTTTGCACTTTCATTTGTTTTAATGTACGAACTTCAGAACGGACCACAAGAGTTAACATGGTAGTATATATATATATATATATATATATATATATATATATATATATATATATATATGTATATATAGTGAAAACAATTAAGGTGACAAGCCAATAAAAATGAAACAGTATAATCAGATATAAAACAATATAATTAAACACAATCACTATCAAATAAAAAAATGCCCAAAAATAAATGAATGGGAAGACACTATCTTTCAGTACACATTTTATATTATTAACACCATTAAGTCCTGGGAATTGATCAGCCCTTAAAATAATTTGTCCCTTTAATTCTTTAATTTCTAATGCAGTATTAAAATTGCCAACAAATAAAATAGGGTCCACCTATTCCTAAAATTTGAACATTCGTTAGCATGGTTGGCTAAGGCATTTGAATAATCTTCTTTTTTAATGGTAGCACAATGCTCATAAATCATTTTGTATAATGCTCCAACTGTTTTACCTACATAGTAGCAATCACAGTTTGAGCAAAAAGCCAAATATACAACTCCAGTGCTCTTACAGTTAAATCTCTTAATGTAAACAGTTTTGTCTAAATGTTTAAAATAAATGCTGTTTGCAAAATTAATAAATTTGCACTGGTTACAATTATGACAGGCAAAGGTACCATAATGTCCCTGAACATAAGATGTAGTCACACAGTCTCCAAATTCAAGTAAGGATTTAATGCTAGAAACTTTTTTATAAATGAATAGCAGGTGATCACCCACTACCCGAAGTAATTCTGCATTTCCTAGGATAACTATCCAATTATTAATCATAATGTTTTTAATTTCGTAAGAATCAGCACAAATAGGTACTGGAAATGCAGACTTCAACATGCCATTTATAATGATGTCATTCTCTTTAGGTGCAAAACCACTGACTAAAATAGGAAGAAATTTGTTTTTCCTACTAGCCATAATTTCATCTGTCACTTTTATCAATCTAGCCCAAGGATAATTTCTATGTGAGAACGTGTTCAAAAGTTTATCGGTTTCATTAGTAAACTCACAATCAGAACTAATGAGTCTACTAAGACAAATTATTTGCCCACGAACAGTATTATTTTTCATAAATTGTGGGTGCATGCTGTTATAATGCAGATAATTATTTCAAAATGTCTCTTTTGATAGTTAGTGCTAGAAAAAATTTTATTCAAGGTGTCCATGAAAATACTTAAATCCAAAAAGTTAACATTTGTTCCAACTCCACTAAGATTAAACACAAATCCATCCCTTATTGTTTCATCAACAAATAGAACTAAGTCATCCTTTTTCCCTGTTCAAATGAAAAATAAATCATCTGTATATCTCCGATATAAGAAGACATATTTAAAAAAATATTATGTGGACAACACAGTTCCCACCAGCAAAGAAAGAGAATGGCAAATGCTGGGGCCATCTTGGCCCCCATTGCAACACCACTTTTCTGCTGGTATATTTTATCATCAAAAAGAAAAAAAATATTAGTTAACAATAAATCTAAAAGTAGGCAAATAGTATTAATTTTAATCGCATCAAAATCTGTGTAATGTTCCATAAAAAATTTAACAAAACAAATACCTTTTGTTTGGTTCAGAGAATCATATAAAGAAGCAATGTCAACAGTAACTAATAAAGTCTCCTTTCCTGTGAAAGTATAGTTTTTTAAGACGTCCAAAAACATCCAAGAATCTTTAAGAAAGTAATCAGTTTTCCAGGTCAAAGGTTTCAAAATACTATCTAAGTAATAGGCTAAGGTAATTGTTTTACCCTTCTTCGCCAAAACAATAGGTCTGAATGGAAGATTAGAAATGTCTTTATCTTAGAGATTCAAAACAAAATATCCAACTGTGGTTCCTCCACCAAAACAAGCTCAAAGGTGGCCACATCAATGTATCCTCGATTTAACAGTTCTATTAATGAGCTATCGATCATAAGGAAACGTTTTCTAACAAAATCCTTACTGACTAAAGAATAATTTTGTTTTTCGTATAATAATTTATTCATACCATCCTTGTATGTCTGGTTATTTATCGCAACCAGATCATTAGCTGTATCTGACTTCATAAAACTATACTCTACAATTTCTAAGTGAATTTTAAACCTCAATTTCCTTCTTATTTAAGTTATAAAACTTCCCATGAGGTTTCTTTTTCACAAGAGTTCTCATCTCCTGCTCACCAAGATTAGAAAAAAACATCCAAAGTTGGTAAGAGTCTTGGATTGGCTGTACTAGGCTTCTTGTAAAAACAGTAAGAAGCTGAGATCCCTCATAGAATCCTCTAAAGATAGTTACGAAAATAAAATTGCCAAAAATCCAAAGACAACCACAAGGCATTCTATAGCTATGTCAAGAATCTAAATGGCAATGCTGAGATCTTCTCTGAGCTACAACAGAATGGCATTAAATATACTGATCCCAAGGATATTGCCAATATCCTGGCAGATCGATTAAGTGCAAACTTCACCCCCTAAAGGGCTCATCTCAATACCGAAAGATTGCCTAATTCCGGTAATAACGGCCACACAGGTAAAAATGCACTCTCCAAAGCTAAGACTACAGCATCCATGGGACCAGATGACATCCCAGGTTGTGTACTACATGAACTACAAAATGAACTGGCACCTCACCTAAGTGTCATGTTTAGTCATAGCCTCATCTCAGGCTTCATGCCCACTGAGTGGCGCACAGCTACAGTTATCCCACTGCACAAGGGGAGATCCACTTTGGATCCCGGGAACTACTGCCCCATCAGTCTGATGAGCCTGATCTGCAAGGCCGTGAAACGTACTATCATGGAACTTATAAACAAAGACATTGGCAACCTTCAAACACTGGACCCCATGCAGTTTGGGTTCGTGAAGGGCCGATCTTGTCTTCTGAACCTGATTGACAGAGCCGTGGACAAGGGTAAGGTGGTCCGCACAGCCTATCTGGACCACGCCAAGGCCTTCAACACCATTCCCTACTTTGGAATCATAGATAAACTTAATAAGCTGGGCATTAATCCCTACGTCACTCGATGGGTTGCCAACTGGCTTATTGACAGAACCCACACTGTAAAAGTAGCTGACTCCAAATCCAGCTTTAGACATGTGACAAGTGGAGTACCTCAGAGTTCAGTCCTGGGACCGCTCTTTTTTGGCATCTACTTCTCTGAAGTACAGGGCAACAGTAAGGGACTCTAGCTAACAAAGTTCACAGATGACTGCAAACTGGGAGCCATTATTGAATCCCCAAATGATGTGGATATTCTACAAAAAGGCTTTACAGAAACAGATGCTTGGTGCCAGAGCCATGGGCTCAAGCTCAATGCCAAGAAATGTATAGTTATCCCCTTTGGGAAAAAACATGTACCCGTGAATTACCACATAGGTGGCAGTACATTAAACACCGAAAGTGTGATAAGAGACTTAAGGACACAGATGGACAGTGGTCTCACCTTTGATAACCACATCGCCACAACAGTCAAGAAATCCTTCTATGTGGCACACCTCATCACTAAGGGCTTTTCATCCAGAAAAAAAGGAGGTCATTGTCCCACTGTACGCATCCCTCATTAGACCCATTATAGAATACAGTGCCTCATTTGGTATGTACCTCTCAAGATATCTGCAACAACTGGAAAGGCCTCAGAAATACCTCACTAAAAGAATCATATGCCTAAAGCAGATGCCCTATGCTGACCATCTAAAAAGACTCCACCTATACTCTGTCGCATATAGTCTACTCAGAGGTGATCTCTGCTTAACATACAAGGCCATGTCAAACCCAGAGCTATTGGACATGCTACACTTAAAGAAATCCCAATCCCTCAGAGAGACATGCTCCAGGGATCTAAACCTTGTCATCACAATGAACAAAACATGCTGGAGGGATAGGTTCCTGACCTAGAGACTCCCCAGACAATGGAATAGACTGCCCATACATGTCAAGCACAGTGCCTCTTTGGCCCTCTTAAAAGGAACCTTGATGATTGGATGGGAGATGGGAAATTCACCCCGGGGATCACGTCAGTCGCCCTGCTAGATAGGGGTCCAGGGAAGTAAATACTGTGGGAAGAAATAACCAGGGAATTGTTATGGCTAGGCTTGTATAGGCTCTAGGGCCGACAGCCTAGTACCAACCTATGAACCTATTTCACCAAAACCCATGTCAATCCCATCCAAAATAAAGTTAAAATTTAATTTCTTAACATAAAATTTTTAATCTATAACTAATATGAGTATAAGAAAAGCCTTTTTCCAACACGCTAGTCTGATAAAAACTTAAAATTAAGTCACATAGGTTGTACAGTTTGCACAAGGGTATCACTACTTTTGCCCTTTTCCCCTTTTTTTGGACCCATTGTTTTTGCCACCCCTCCCCACTCCTTGTCACACTCGTGGGGGTAGGGTGTAATTGGAAAGGGGAACCTGGAATGTTAGATTTAGCTGCAGATTTTACAACTGAAACAGAATTGTTTTCAGCACAACCTGCAACAGCAGTAACATTCAAAGAAGGAAATTCTTGAACATCATTTATATTTACATTTACAAAGTTGTCTGTAGTCCCAGTGTCCAAACAGGAAGATTTTGAACAATCTTCTTTAAAAGTATATGCTAGACTGATGGCATAAGCCAAAGAGTCTCTAGATAACTTGTTATGCTCTCTTTTAATCAAACTGTCAGTGTGTTGTTGCAGTTTATGTCCAATACCATCATACAAGGACTTGAAAGAAAGAAAATCGGGGTCATTTACCAGCAGGCTATTAAGATGTCCTTCAAGAATGCAACTGCAGTCATAACATATGGGTTGTCCTGCCTCAGGCAGCCCTCGGTCAGCCGAATTCCAAAGTCTGGGTCCGGCGTCGGCTGGTGTCGCCTCCTCTCCGACGTCACCACGGCTGGAGTATAAAGGCATCGGCCTACGCCATCTTCTTCAGTCTTTCTTGCCGCGGTGCCCGAAGCAGAAGCAGTTCGCAAGTGCCGGTCGGTCAGCTCCTGTGTTTTCAGTACCGAAGTCATCTAAAACCTAAGTACCCCGTTGGGGAACATTTTTTCTTGCCTCAGCCGATGTCAGATCAAATTGAGAAAGTTAATAATTGTTTGTCTTGTGGTAAACAAATACCTCATAAGGACTTCCATTCTCTTTGCCTGCCTTGCCTGGGCCCAGACCACGACGTCTCGGCCTGTGCTGCCTGTGTTTGCTTTAATAAGCGCACTCTCAGGCGCCGGGCAGAATTTGCCGAAGACTTTATCGGTGATTCTTTTGCTTATATCATGCCGTCGGATCAACCGACAACTCAATCTTCCAAAAAAAGTAAGGACCGGGACCGACATTCTCAGCCCGCGTCATCCACCGATACTCCTCCTAAACCCTCCGCGAGTGCTAAGGTCCCTTCGGAAGCGGTAATCCAACCTCTCCAGGCCGACGACACAGCGGTAACTCGTCCTTCGGTCTCGGAGTCCACTCCGGTGCCGGTTGTTGACTTTCCTCCAGAAACCAAGGTTCTGGATCTACCCGACACCATTCCTGTGGACAAGGTTACACCAGCACGTGGGGCAGCTAGGCCTCCTGTATCCATGTCCATCAAGGCCTTTGCACGTGCTAAGGCCGCCAGCCAGGCCAAGGCCCATCCTAAACCTACTGCTCAGGCCCCCTCTTCTGATAAACAGATCATGTCTCTTGCTGCAGATCTAATTTCTCTTATTAGGGGGTCTCAGCCTCATCCAGACAGAGGTTCTCAGCCACCTGCAGAGAAAAGGCCCAGAACTGAGCAGGCCGACAACCTCTCTTCAGATGAAGCCTCTGGGGATTCTGAGCATTCTGATACCCAAGAAGAATCCTTCCAGGCCTATGAGGACTCTGATGCTGAGGAATCAATTCCCTCTGCCTCTCCTCCAGAGGATTTTTCGTTCGGTGAAGTCCTACACTCCATGAGGGAGCATTTTAAATGGCAGGGCCAGGAATTCTCTGATTCCAGAAAAAGGCTACATACCTTCCTCAAGCTACCCCAGCACAGGTCTTTAGCTATACCTCCAGTTATGGATGTCCTGGATGATGTTTTCTCGGACTCCAGTGCTAACCCTCATTCTCTCCCTCCTGCTCCTGTCAATCCTGACAGATATTATAGGGTCCCTGACAAACACAAGCATCTCTTTAAGGCCCATTCTGTGGATCTAGAAACAATTTCACAGGGCCCCAAAGGGAGTGGCTACTTCCACTGCCAAGAATCCACTGCCAGTGGATAAGGAAGCTAGATCCCTGGAGAGATGGGGTAAAAAAGTTTATACCTCCACCACCCTGGCTATGAGGTCACTTAACTGCCTTTTTCATATGTTTCAGTACCAGGATTTTTTACTGGATGACTTGCAGAAAAAGCTAGCCTCCCCTGAGTCTACTGATTTTAAGGCATTGCAGGATCTAGTACATAACACTCAGCAGGTTAACAATCATTTTCTTCAGTGTGGTTATGATGCATTGGAGGCTTCATGTAGGGCAGCTATGACTGGGGCTGTTATACGTAGACATGCTTGGTTAAAAGAACAGCCACTGCCAGACCATGTTAAAGTAAAGTTACTTGATGCACCTTTAGAAAAACAGAAGCTTTTTGGTGCTAATGCACAAGATGTGTTGAAGTCCATTGAGGAAAAAGCTAAATCAGTACAGACAGTCAAAGATTTCCTCCAGGTTCAGCCTCCCAGATTCAGCAGGAATTGGCCTTCAAAGAATTGGTCCTTTCCAGACTCTGACAAGTATCAAAGGGGAAAAAACAGGCGTGGCCGAGGTAGAGGGCAATACCGAGGATCCTACAGAGGCCGCCAGTGGCAACCACCAAATCAAAGAAGTGGCACAGGCAGCCCAGCTGCACCACAAGTACAACCACAATGACTTGACTTTCATACCGCCTACAAAGGCTCAAAGAGAAGCACATTTGGGTGGAAAATTATCCTTATTCTCAAAAAACTGGCATATCTTAACCAAGGACAACTGGATTCTGGATTTAATAGACAAAGGTTACAGATTCCACTTCCATACTTTACCAGTAAGACAAGGCATGCCAAACCTGCCACATCATCAAAGGGCAGAGGCACTCATTCAAGTTTCAAAGCTGTTGAACATAAATGCAATAGAAAAGGTTCCTCCACAGGAACAAGGCCAGGGATTTTATTAAAGACTGTTCCTTGTTCCAAGAAAGGAAAACAAATGGAGGCCTATACTGGACTTGTCTACTCTAAATACTCATCTCATTGTGCCAAAGTTCAAAATGCTGACGTTGCAGCAACTCCTTCCCATGCTGGGCAAGGGGTCTTGGCTGGTCACTCTGGACCTCAAGGAGGCATACCTGCATGTCCCAATCAGACAAAGCTGCAGAAGATACCTCAGATTTCTTGCAGGGACAGAGCATTATCAATTCTCAGCATTGCCGTTTGGCTTATCTACTGCGCCCAGAGTGTTCACGAAATGCCTGGTATCAGTAGTGGCACACTGCAGACTCCAGGGGATTCACATATACCCCTACCTGGACGACTGCCTCATACAAGCAGACAACAAACAAACCTTGATTGCAAACTTGGACTATGTCATTCAATTACTACAGGCCTTGGGATACACAGTCAACATTCAGAAATCAAGACTCCTGCCATCCCAACAAATTATTTTCCTAGGAGCCAAGCTGGACACAAACACACAAATGGCTTATCTCACAGAGGAAAAACAACAGCAGTTACCAGAGTACTTCATAGGCCTAGCAAAGTTCTCCCAGCTGACTGCAAGGAAAATCCTGCAGGCCCTGGGGTTCATGGCATCTTGCATTCTTCTGATACCTTTGGCAAGACTTCATATGAGAAAGCTGCAATGGTATTTAAAAAGCTTATGGTCCCAACACAGCCAAAGCCTAGAGGACGTAATCCCACTCATTCCATGTCTGCGAAGAGAATTTTTGTGGTGCGCTCAAGCAAGTCAGTTAAACAAAGGCATGTCTTTCAACAAACCTCAAGCAGGTCAAATGATTACAACAGACGCCTCAGACCATGGATGGGGCACATGGAAGGCAGATGCATTCAAGGTCAATGGACACCAAGGAAAGGCATCTGCACATAAACCAAAGAGATGTTGGCAGTGATACATGCAATCGAATTTGAAAAATCACTTCAACAAGGACATTTGCTAATAAGGACAGACAACACCACTGTGATGTGGTATATAAACAAGCAGGGATGCACTCATTCTTATCCCCTCTGCAGACTAACAATGATTCTCTGGGAAAAATCCCTGAGTCTGAAGATACATTTGCAATCCCAGTTTGTGCCAGGAAAGGACAATGTTCTGGCGGACAAGCTGAGCAGGAATTTCTTGGATCCACACGAATGGATGCTGCATCCTCACATTTTCTCACAAAAAAAACAAGGACATGGGGAAGACCGGACATAGATCTCTTTGCTTCTCACATGAATCATCACCTGGAAAAGTTCTGTACAAGGATCCACCATCCTCTAGCCTGGAAAACGGATGCTCTCTCCTTCAGTTGGAATTCCCTAACAATTTATGCATTCCCTCCTCTACCACTGCTGACCAAGGTGATACTGAAGATCAAAGCAGAACAACCAACAGGCATTTTGATAGCTCCAGACTGGCCAAGGCAGCACTGGTACCCATTGATGTTGAGCATAACTCGGACCAAGCCGTGGCCTCTGCCCCTATGGCCTCTGCTTCTAACAGCACAATTACAGGACTGTTCATCAAAACCTGAAAACATTGCATCTGACAGCCTGGAGGTTACCATAACTCCTTCCGATATCTCTTTCCAAAAAAGTTCAAGAGATCTTACTGGAAGCACGCAGACCTTCCACCAGAAAAACCTACTCAGCCAAGTGGAAGAGATTCATCATCTGGAATGCTAACAGGGGTCAGGATACAACAGTCTTGAGTATACTTCAGATATTGGAATACTTGGCAGAAATGTTTCATACTGGTCTCTCATATTCTTCCATAAAGATTCATGCCTCAGCAATCTCAGCAAAATACAATTGTGATCCACCTGTGTTTTCACATCCTTTGTTAAGACAGTTCCTGAGAGGGATAAAGAATATCAAACCACCCAGGAAACCACCAGTACCTGCATGGGACCTCAATTTCGTCTTGGAAAAATTAACTCTTCCTCCCTTTAAACCAGCAGCAACTTCAGAAATGCAATTTCTCTCATGGAAAACGGTTTTCCTATTGGCTATCACATCAGCAAGAAGAGTCTCGGAGATACAGGCACTCATTGCAGTACCTCCTTTTCTCATTTTTCATCAGGATAGAATCTCTCTAAGAACCAATCCTTCATTCATGCCAAAAGTAATTTCCAGAGTGTCTCTAAATCAAGCCATTCACCTGCCTACTTTCTTCCCCAATCCTCAAAACAGGGGGGAAGCACTGCTGCATACTTTGGACATACACAGACAACTACGCTACTACTTGGACAGAACTAAGGCCACCAGAAAGTCTGACCAACTGTTTGTAGCCTATGCTGCTGGAGTACAAGGAAAAGCAATCTCCAAACAAACAGTTTCAAAATGGATTGGACACTGCATCAGATTCTGCTATTCTTTTCATGGAAAAGGTGTGCCAGCCAATATTAGGCCGCACTCCACCAGAGCTATAGCCACATCCACAGCTTTCCTAAGAGGAGTGGCTACAAAGGACATTCTAGAGGCTGCTACATGGAGCTCCGTGCATACATTTACCAAGCACTACAACCTGCCTTTATACTCAAGATCCCGAGCAGGCTTTGCTACGGCAGTCCTGCAGGGCATTTTAGCTACACCATCACTTTCTTAGTTCCAACCACCCCCAGATTGGCTATGGTATTCAACCCATATGTTATGACTGCAGTTGCATTCTTGAAGGACATAGTACAGTTTTGTACCTACCATAAATGTAGATGTCCGATAGATATGCAACTGCAGTCGGATTTTCCCACCCTCCTACCCCTCTGCAACCTTCTTTATGGGTCCACTACCCATATTCCTATTAGCTGGGGGTACCTCCTATGGTGTATCTGTTCATTACTTTTGTGCATGTCTGGAATTGTTTATCCATTCACCAAATTTAGCCTTCCTAGGAGGGCACCTGGCATCTGGGGCAAGAAACACTGAAGAAGATGGCGTCGGCCGATGCCTTTATACTCCAGCCGTTCTGACGTCAGAGAGGAGGCGACACCAGCCGACGCCGGACCCAGACTTTGGAATTCGGCCGACCGAGGGCTGCCTGAGGCAGGACAACCCATATGTTATGACTGCAGTTGCATATCTATCGGACATCTACATTTATGGTAGGTACAAAACTGTACTTTCTACAACCTGGGATCATAAATGACACACTTTTTCTTCATTAAACTTAATCAACAGTTTTAAAACTTCAACACCCGTATTGTTGTACATGGAAACGTGCATTATAAATGCACTCTTTAGTAGGTATACCATTTGGAAAATACACCTTAAACCTAATGGTACTTGCTTTAAGTCAATGCAGGTTTTTAAATAAAAAATATCATACCCAAGCGACCATAGTTTAAAAAGTTTCCTTTTCAAGGTCCAGAGCAGGCTTTGATAGGACCTTCCACCTCCCAGGATGGGTAAGCTTTGGGAATCTGCCCAAAGTGCCACTGAAGGAAAGAGAATGATGAAGATAGTGCAGTTGCAGAAGCCCTACTTACCGGTAATAGTAGATGTTTGAATTCCTCACTGCTACAGCACCCATCCGTCATCCCCTAGATTTTGCGTAGTTGAGATGGGTTTCAACTTCTTTGATTCAGTTATCGTCAGATTTAGTTTTTATATGGTACTCTGATTGGCTTTTAGATTGTGTCTTCGGGTACTTTCCTTTCCTCTATTTTGAAAGTGAAAAAGCCTGAACGCTAACTTCCCATAACAGTTGAAGGCTTTCCTCTCAGGATATGTTTTGCCAATCAGCTGTCAGAGGAAGGAAGAGGGAGGGGAGTCTGAGCTTTTGAAAGTTGGTCAGTACTAGATTACCTTAGTAGATAACCGTAAACACCTCTGAGGCAGTGAGGAATTTGAAGATTTACTATAACGGGTAAGTAGCACATGCCTAACTGTACCCTCCCTTGACCAACATACATATGAAGAAAATCCAGTGGTACGCCAAGGGAGCAGCATAAGTATCCAGTAAACAAGATCTGAGCACTGATTTTATTACAAAACATTAAATATTGATCCTAGCAGGTACAGAAAAAAACTGTAATTCTCTTCAATAATCCCAGAGTATACCCAAACATTGAATATAGATTGTCTCTGATTTAGCTTGGAGGGGTTATATGGGCATTTGAGCCACCTCAAGGTTTAGTACTCCTGGAGTAAATCAAATTGCATATCAGTTTGAAGGAAATTATGACTTTCATTCTGTCTGTAAATATATTCAGTATAGCTTGACAGTCGGTCGGGTACCCTGAATGTTTTAGGTCCTGGGAGTCCCTTCCACTGACAGGTTGGTAGAGTTAATAGTGAGGAAGTCTTGGCAGGAGAAAGAAACCTGTGAGTCAGTCCCAAGGAAACCCCCAAAAAAGTCTACGTCCTAAACCTTTCTGGGCAAAAACTTCCCTGGTAGACACCATTATAATTGTGACAGCCACCAAAAAGGAGTTGCTTGAAGACTTTTCCTCTATCTACCCATCCAACAAGGAGACCAGTGTGATAGAGATACTGGGGAAGAGGGTGTATGCTTCCAGAGTCTTTGAAATTTGAGCTGTGAACTACATTGCTCATAGACAAGATTCCATAGGGATCTCTCTCAACAGGCTCTATCCACTGACAGGAATCACATTATGCCAGAGTCACGGGAAGCTCTAAGCCACTCTGTTGACAGTGTCTAATATTATCAATATCTCCATGCACCTCTTGCATAACATGGCAGATGGACAGGTGAGAACAGCTGGAGTGGGCATTACCATGAAGCGCTATGACTTTAGTGGGCACAGGCCCAGGGGATGGGGTAGTCCACAGAACCTGGGTGTCTGCAGGCCCTTTTTTGACAGAGGTCCCGAAAATCCCTGAATGTTTGCCCGACTGTTGCACTATGGAAGCAGTCAGGAAATTCATATCCCTCTACACTCATTCATGGTTTGTCATCACACGAAACAGTTGATCTGATGTTGTCAATTTTAATTCTGTCCTCAACCTGTGGGTCCAGTTCCAATCCTTGGAACTGACTCTGACGCTCTTATGGCTCATGGTAACCAAAAAACTCTTGAGCGTATCCCTTACCCATAATGCACCTGTCCCAGTTACCCTAGATCTCGATGTTCTTCGTGCTTCACTGTTGCAGTCATTACATTTGGGTAATCTGCTGGTAGGTTGCCCTCAGTCGGCCTGATTAACAAAGTCTTGGGTCCTGCGTCGGTTGCTGTCCCTTCTTCCATGATGTCAGATTGTCAGGGGTATAAAACCTGCAGCTGACACCATTACCTCAGTCTTTCTTGCTGTGCGGTGCCCGAAGCAGAAGCAGTTCGTAAGTGCCGGTCGGCCGACTCCTGAAATTTTCGTTTTTGAGTTTCAGATCCGAAGTCTTCAACTAAAAAGCTAAGTACCCCATTGGGGAAACTTTTTCTTGCTCCTTACCGATGTCAGTAAAAGTTAATATTTGCATTACTTGTGGGAAGCAAATACCTCATAAGGATTTTCATTTGTACTGTATTTCTTGCCTAGGCCCTGACCAACAACGTACCTTGCTGTCAGTTTTGTACTTTATTTAATCAATGCACTTTCAAATGTCCGTACATTTTTGCTTCTAAATATTTTGGCTCACGCTTTAATTATCCAGAAATGTTGTCTATTAGCAATGTGACTACCGGAATACCTAAAAAACGCAAAGAAAAAGACAGACACAGGCTGTTGAGGTCCAAAACTGCCGACGATGCCTCTCCTAATCCAGTCGCCAGTTCGCCGGTACTCAGTGAAGTGCTTTTGCAGCCCCTAATACCTGCTACTTCTGATTCGCAGGCCTCTACTGAGACCCATTCGAAGTCTGGTATGCCGCGAGATGCTTCAGTTATGGAACCTGCGGATGTCTCTATCTTGGATGGGTCCGGAACATCTATGCAGGCACCAGCTTCTGAGGGTGTTTTCAGGCCTACAGTTTTGTATATTAGACCAACGCCATCTTCAAAACTAAGGTCAAAATCTCGACCTATGCCTAAAAAAACGATGCCTGGGCCACATGTGCAGGCCCCTATGCCTAAAAAACAAATTATCAAAATGGCTGAAGATTTAATTACTCTTATCAGGGGTAGCCAACCCCCTCCCCCCTTCTAAGAGCCCTAGGCAAGACATTGATTATGAATCTTCTGAACAGGATTCTATTTCTTCTGACTTTTCTAATGACCAGGAATTGTCTATACCTACTTATGAAGACTCTGATGCAGAAGATTCCATTCCTTCTGCTACTCCCCCTAAGGATTTTTCTTTTGGGGAAACTTTACATACCTTAAGGGAACATTTCCACTGGGAAAGTCAGGATTTCTATGAATCTAAAAAGAGTCGTAGGGATTTTCTTCTTCTTCCTCAGCATAGGCCTTTGGTTATACCTCCTGTTCAAGACATTGTTGATGATGTTTTTTCAGAATCTAGTATGGCTCCTGATTCTCTGCCTCCGACTCCTTGTAAGCCAGACAGATACTACAGGGTTCCTGACTCCCGCAAATTTATTTTCAAAAATCCTGTTGCAGATCCTGAAACCAGTTCGCAGGGTCCCAAGGGCATTAAGGCTTCTGCTGCTAAAAATCCTACCCCTTCTGACAGAGATTCCAGGGCGCTGGATAGATGGGGTAAGAAGGTTTACACTTGTGCAACCTTGGCAATCAGGGCTTTAAACTGTCAATTTCATATGCTAAAATATCAACAGCATATCGTGGGACTGCTTAAACAGAAAATGATGTTAATTTCTGACTGTGTGGAAAATAAAGATTTACAGGATCTATTGCAATCAGCTGAACAAGTTGGAAAAAATACTTTGCAGTGCGGTTTTGATTCTTTGGAGGCCTCTTGCAGGGATGCTGTAACTGGGTCTGTGCTAAGAAGGCATGCTTGGCTCAAAGAGCCAAATCTGCCTGATCATGTTAAAGCAAAATTGTTGGATGCTCCTTTACAACAGGACCATCTCTTTGGTAATAAGGCTGAAGAAGTTTTAAAAAAGATGGAAGATAAAGCTAAATCTATGAAAACTGTGAAAGATTTCTTACAAGTACAACCTCCAAGATTTAGTAGGCACTGGCCTACTAAGAACTGGTCCTTTCCAGTTCCTTCGAGAGCCACTCTAGTCAAACCTAGACATTCCCAAGGCTCCAGGTTTCAGTCACAAGGGACTTTCAGAACAAAACAATGGGGTGCCTCCTATTCCAAATCTGGAAACAACAAGACACCTCCCTATGGTAAGCAGTCTCATTGACTTTCCTTTACACTTACCAAGTACTTACCTTTTAGCCGCCCTTTTGGGGGGAAAACTGGCTCTTCATGCAAGAAACTGGCAACTTATAACCAAGGACAAATGGGTTTTAAATATAGTATCCCAGGGATACAGATTTCATTTCCACACGTTGCCAATACCAAATGGATGGCCAGACCTGCCCCCAAATCAGTGGGCAGAGGCCCAGAAACAAGTATTTTCCCTCATGAGCATGGGGGCTATTCAGCCAGTACCAGAAGAGGAAAAGGGACAAGGTTTCTATTCAACACTTTTCCTGGTACCCAGAAAAGGCAAATCATGGCGTCCAATTCTGGACTTATCTACTCTAAACACCTTTCTGAACATTCCAAAATTCAAGATGCTGACTCTTCACCAGTTACTTTTTATGCTAGGCAAAGATGCCTGGTTGGCAACTCTAGATTTAAAAGAGGCTTACCTGCATATCCCAATCAGGGAATCTTGCAGAAGATACCACTGCTTCAAAGCAGGCTACTTGCATTACCAGATGTCCTTCAAGGATGCATCTGCAGTCCTTACAAATGGGTTGTCCTGTCGTCAGGCAGCCCTTCGGTCGGCCGGATTCCAAAGTCTGGGTCCGGCCTCGGCTGGTGTTGCACCTCACCTGACGTCATAGCTGCAGTTCTTCGGGTATAAAGGCATCAGCCGATGCCATTTTCCTCAGTCTTTCTTGCCGCGTGGCGCCCGAAGCAGAAGCTGTTCGCAAGTGCCGGTCGGTCAGAACCAGAGATTACTATACCGAATACATCTTCGAAGACTTCTAAAAAGCTAAGTACCCCGTTGGGGACTCTTTCTTGCCTCAGCCGATGTCAGAAAAAGTGAATAACTGTTTAACTCGTGGGAAACAAATACCTCATAAAGATTTCCACTCTTACTGCTTACCTTGTTTAGGCCCAGACCACGACGTAGCAGCTTGTCTAGCCTGTGCTTCTTTTAACCGACGGACGCTTAGACGTCGGTCGGAATTTGCTGAGCAGTTTTTCGGCTCTGATTTTGCTTATAAGATGCCGTCGGATCCTCCGACTACACAAATAACCAAAAAACGCAAGGAAAAGGACCGACACTCGTGGTCCGCGGTTTTGGCTGAAACCGCGGTTAAGCAAGCCGCGAGTGTCTCTGTTTCGGCTGAAACCGAGCAAGCGGTTCTTCCTTCAGCCGAAAGCATGCATTCTACCGAGGCTTCTTCTAACCTCGTGGAATCGGCTTCTGAAATCCAACCTGCTGTTGCGATTTCTCAGGAATTATCAGACACTATCCCCTTGGATATTTCTACTCCTGCACGTGGAGCTGCTAGGCCTCCTGCAGCCATGTCCATTAAGGCCTTTGCCAGGGCTAAAGCAGCTAAAGCTACAAAAACTGTACCTGTTAAGACCCCTACTCACAGGCCCAGTTCCAGTTCCCAAATGCTTTCTTTGGCAGAAGATCTTCTTTCTTTAATCCGGGGATCCCAGCCTCATCCAGACAGGGTCTCTCATCCACCTCCAGAGAAGAGGCCTAGAGCAGAGCCCCCTGAACCAGTGTCCACTGATGATTCCGACAATACAGACCCTCCAGAGGCTTCTTATTCCCCTTACGAGGACTCTGATGCTGAAGAGTCCATCCCTTCGGCCTCTCCACCTGAGGAATTTTCCTTTGGGGAAACCTTGCATGCCATGAGGGAACAATTTCAGTGGCAGGGCCAAGATTTTTCAGACTCCAGAAAAAGGCTTAGAACTTTTTTGCATTTACCACAACACAGGCCTTTAGCTATTCCTCCAGTTCTCTCTGTTGTAGATGATGCATTTAATGATGCTTGCACTGCTCCTGATTCTTTACCTCCGGCCCCTGCTAAGCCCGATAGGTACTACAGGGTCCCGGACACACATCACCATTTATACAAGGCTCCTTTTGCAGATCCCGAGACTATCACCCAGGGACCTAAGGCTGTAGCCTCTACCTCTGCTAAAAAAACCCTCCCCTCTGAAAGGGAATCCAGGTCCTTAGAGAGATGGGGTAAAAAAGTTTACACTTCCGCTACTTTGTCAGCCAGGGCCTTGAACTGTCAATTCCACATGATACAATATCAAGAATTTATGTTAGACCAGTTAACTAAAAAACTGTCCTCTGATGAACCTTTTGATAAGAAGTATGTTCAGGAAATGGTACATAACATTCAGCAAGTTAGTAACCATTCTTTAAAATGCGGCTATGATGCACTGGAGGCTTCCTTTAGATCAGACATGACTGGCACAGTTATCAGAAGGCATGCATGGTTGAAAGAGCAGGCCTTACCGGACCATGTCAAATCAAAACTGTTAGATGCTCCCGTGGACAAGGCCAATTTATTCGGTTCTCCTGCACAACAGGTACTGAAGAAGATGGAGGAGAAGGCAAAATCTGTACAAACAGTGAAAGATTTCTTACAGGTCCAACCTCCAAGGTTTAGCAGGAATTGGCCCTCCAAAAATTGGTCCTTTCCAGACTCCTCTAAAGCACAGAGAGGCAGGAATAGGCGATCAAGAGGCAGAAACCAATCCAGGGGTGTCTACAGGGGCCGCCAGTGGCAGGGTAACAACCAGCGAGGCACAGACACAGCCACCACCACTGCAACAGGACAATCACAGTGACTTGGCTCTGGCACCGCCTACCAGGGAACAACTAGAAGCACCCTTAGGCGGAAGGCTAGCCTTATTCTCAATAAACTGGCATTACATTACAAGAGACAAGTGGATTTTACAGACAATAGACCAAGGCTACAGGTTCCACTTCCATACCCTACCAGGGAAGAGAGGAATGCCAAACCTACCTCCAAATCAAAAGACAGAAGCTCTAAAACAAATATCTCAGTTATTAAGGATGAGAGCTGTGGAAAAGGTACCATCTATGGAGCAAGGAAAGGATTTTACTCCAGACTCTTCCTGGTACCAAGAAAAGAGAACAAATGGAGGCCTATTCTCGACCTGTCCGCTTTAAACACATTCCTCATTGTTCCAAAATTCAAAATGCTGACTCTACAGCAGCTTCTTCCCATGCTGGGCAAGGAGTCTTGGCTGGTAACTCTAGATCTCAAGGAGGCATACCTGCACGTCCCCATACGACCAAATTGCAGAAGATACCTCAGATTTCTTGCAGGATCAGAGCATTATCAATTCTCAGCATTGCCCTTTGGCTTATCTACTGCGCCCAGAGTGTTCACGAAATGCCTGGCATCAGTAATTGCTCATTGCAGGCTTCAGGGAATCCAAATTTACCCCTACCTGGACGACTGCCTGATACAAGCGGACATCAAAAACAAGCTAACAGAAGACTTACAAAGAGTCATTTACCTGCTACAAGCACTGGGATATACAGTCAATATAAAAAAGTCAAGGCTGATACCATCTCAAAGGATAACCTTTTTGGGTGCAGAACTGGACACATCAAAGCAAATGGCATTCCTAACTGCAGAAAAGCAAGAACAACTACCTCTCTACTTCTTGGCTTTAACAAAGCAGAACCATCTAACAGCAAGAAAAGTACTACAAGCCTTGGGCTTCATGGCATCCTGCATAATACTGGTCCCTCATGCCAGACTGCATATGAGAAAGCTACAGTGGTACCTAAAGAATTTATGGTCTCAACACAAGCACAGCCTAGAAACCAAAATTCCAATAATCCCATGCCTGAAGCAAGAGTTCCTATGGTGGGCTCAGGCCTGTCAATCAAACACAGGATTGCCCTTCCACAGCATTCAACCAAGCCAAACCATCACGACGGACGCCTCAGACCTCGGTTGGGGGGCCCACATGTTGGACAGGTGCATACAAGGCTTATGGACTCAAGACCAGCTGCACCTGCACATAAATCTAAAGGAAATGCTGGCAGTAAAATTGGCAATCCAGGCATTCAGACCATTTCTCCGAGAAGGTCAGTTGATGATAAGGACAGACAACAAACAGGGAGGCACACATTCATACCCTCTATGTCGGATGGCACTGGACCTTTGGAACGTGGCTCTGAGTTACAACATTCAGTTACAAGCAATTTTTGTACCGGGAAAAGAAAACGTTCTAGCAGACACATTAAGCAGGACTACCACGGATGCCCACGAATGGATGCTACATCCGGACATCTTCAAAGACATTACAAGGAAATGGGAACTTCCACAAATAGACTTATTTGCATCCCCACACAATCACCAGCTAAAGAAATTCTGCACAAGGACGTACCACCCACTTGCTTGGAAGGTGGACTCCCTATCTTTCAGTTGGAAAAACTTGACAGCATATGCATTCCCACCACTTCCTTTGATGCACAAGGTGCTATTGAAGATCAAAGAGGACCGTCCAAGGATCATCCTAATAGCTCCAGACTGGCCAAGGCAACATTGGTACCCGTTGCTAAGGAGCATGTCTCAGGAACAAATATGGACACTGCCCCTGGTTCCACTGCTGTTAACACAGAACAACTACAACATCCTGCATCCAAGCCTAAAAACTCTGCAGCTGGCTGCCTGGAACATTACTTAAGATCAATTAACCCAAATTTATCACAAAGGGTTAAAGACATTATCCTTGAGGCTCGCAGACCCTCAACAAGGAAAAATTATGCAGCAAAATGGAAAGGATATCTCATCTGGAGTACTGCAAAGGGAGAAGATGTGTCACAGGTAAACATAGCCAGCAAATACTTGGCAGAGCTCTTCCACACAGGCCTGTCCTATTCTTCCATCAAGATACATGCATCAGCTATTTCAGCAGAATACAGCTTAGATCCTCCTGTCTTCTCGCATCCTCTGCTCAAGCAGTTTCTGAGAGGAATTAAGAATGTAAAACCTCCTAGGAAACCACCATTGCCAGCATGGGACTTGAACTTTGTGCTAGAAAAATTGACACTTCCTCCTTTCGAACCAGCAGCAACAGCAGAATTACAATACTTATCATGGAAGACTGCTTTCCTGCTGGCAATCACTTCAGCAAGAAGGGTATCTGAACTACATGCATTAATGGCAGTGCAACCCTTCCTGATCTTCCATCAAGATAGAGTGTCCATGAGAACAAATCCTACATTTATGCCCAAGGTGGTATCCAGAGTATCTTTAAATCAGGCTATCCACCTACCTACATTCTTCCCCAACCCACAGAACAGGGGAGAAAGACCGCTGCATACCTTGGATGTACATAGTTGCGCTACTACCTGGACAGAACCAAGGGAAATAGAAAAACTGACCAGCTTTTTGTAGCATATGCAACAGGAAGGGAAGGAAAAGCAATTTCAAAACAGACAATCTCCAAGTGGATAGGAAATTGCATTAGATTTTGTTACTCCTACCATGGAAAGAAAACTCCAGAGAACATCAGGCCTCACTCTACAAGGGCTACGGCCACTACCACAGCTTTCTTACGAGGAGTGGCTACCAAGGACATTATAGAGGCTGCTACTTGGACCTCCGTGCATACATTTGCCAAGCATTATAACTTACCTTTATACTCTAGATCCCGAGCAGGGTTTGCCACTGCTGTTTTGCAAGGGATCCTAACTACACCATAATCTCTTCTTCCTCCTCCCCTAGTTTGGCTATGGTATTCTACCCATTTGTAAGGACTGCAGATGCATCCTTGAAGGACATAGTACAGTTTTGTACCTACCATAAATGTAGATGTCCGATAGGAATGCATCTGCAGTCAGGATTACCCACCCGCCTTCCCCTCTGTGGTACTCCTAGGGTATTTGCCCATCTTATAGCTAGTTGGGGGGGGGGGATCTATTATGGTGTATTTGTTTGTTTATATGTACATGCATGCTTATTTTTTGTGTTTGCTCTATACTATTTGGAAACATTGGCATTTATCCAAATTTAGCCTTCCAAGAGGGCACCTGGCATCTGGGGCAAGAAACACTGAGGAAAATGGCGTCGGCTGATGCCTTTATACCCGAAGAACTGCAGCTATGACGTCGGGTGAGGTGCGACACCAGCCGAGGCCGGACCCAGACTTTGGAATCCGGCCGACCGAAGGGCTGCCTGACGACAGGACAACCCATTTGTAAGGGCTGCAGATGCATTCCTATCAGACATCTACATTTATGGTAGGTACAAAACTGTACTTTCTCTGCACTGCCCTTTGGCTTATCTACTGCGCCCAGGGTCTTTACAAAGTGCCTGGCTCCAGTAATTGCATTTTGCAGGCAAAGAAATATTCAAATATATCCATACCTGGACGATTGTCTAATTCAGGCAGAAAACAAGGACACTCTTTTAAACCATCTGGCATTTGTAAAAAGGGTTCTAACTTGTCTAGGGTACACTATAAGTGAAAAGAAATCACAACTGGTACCCACTCAAAAAATTACATTCCTGGGTGAAAGCTTGAATACAACTGCCCCGATGGCTTTCCTTACACCAGAGAAGCAAATTCATTTGGTGACTTACTTCAAACAGGTGGCCACAAAAACCCTGCCTTCTGCAAGGCAAATACTGCAAACCTTGGGGTTCATGGCCTCCTGCATTCTTCTAATTCCATATACAAGACTGCATATGAGAAAACTTCAGTGGTACTTAAAAAGTCTATGGAGTCAGCACTGTCACAGCCTGGAAACAATGATTCCTATCATTTCTTGCCTGCAACTAGAGTTCCTATGGTGGGCAGAGGCCTGCCACCAAAACAAGGGACTGTCATTCACACCAGCCCCTGCCACCCAAACCCTAACTACAGACGCATCAGACTATGTTTGGGGGGCACATCTGGCAGGGAAGTGCATTCAGGGCAAATGGAGCCCAAATCAAATGCACCTTCATATCATTCAAAAAGGAATGCTAGCTGTACAGAATGCACTGACAGCCTTCAAGGACTACCTTCATCCAGGACAATTGATGATAAAGACAGACAACACCACAGTTATGTGATACATAAACAAGCAGAGGGGTACACACTCCTACCCCCTTTGCAGACTAGCCATGGCATTGTGGAACACGACCTTGACCTATCAAGTACAACTACAAGCTCAATTCCTGCCAGGAAAGCTGAATACTCTGGCAGACGAACTAAGCAGAAATTACATGGACCCACAGGAATGGAAACTGGAACCATGGATTTTCAATATGTTGACACGCAAATGGTGGAGCCCAGACATAGATCTTTTTGCCTTACCCCACAACTATCAGCTGGACAAATTTTGCACAAGAACTCATCACAAAAAAGCCTGCAAAGTGAATGCTGTGTCCTTCAGCTGGAAAAACCTAGCAGTCTATGCCTTCCACCCTGTGCCTCTGCTCTCCAATGTACTACTAAAAATCAAACAGGACAAACGAAGGATGATTTTGATTGCTCCAGACTGGCCGCTCCACTGCTAGTACCCCCTCCTGCGCA
The DNA here is from genome assembly GCF_019279795.1 of Protopterus annectens. Lineage (NCBI taxonomy): Eukaryota > Metazoa > Chordata > Ceratodontiformes > Protopteridae > Protopterus > Protopterus annectens. Next base: position 459,625,887 of record NC_056749.1, read on the forward strand.
GTGTGTCATGGTTATCCCCATGGCACCTGTCTCAGACTCCTTACCTGTTCTCTCAGCAGGAGAACCAGATTCTGCACCCTCAGCTTCTAACACTGAATCTTGCAACCTGGCTAATTACATAATCTCTCCTTTACCATCCCTCAGTAAACCTGTGATGGATATCATTTTAGAGGCAAGGAGGCCTAGTACTAGAAAATCTTATGCTGGAAAATGGAAAAGATTCTGTGCCTGGAACCAATCTCAAGGGATGAGCACAGCAGCGCCCAGTTTACCTCAGATTTTACAATACAAATAAAAATACAAAACTGAGATGCTTCACAAGGGCTTGTCTTTTTCCTCCATTAAAGTCCACGCCTCAGCCATTTCAGCTCATTATAATACGGAACCTCCCCTCCTCTCATCCAGTGCTCAAGCAGTTCCTCAGAGGGGCCAAAATTTTGAGACCACCTAGGAGAGCTCCAACCCCAGCCTGGGACCTCAACTTTGTCTTGGAGAAACTCACTCTACCGCCTTTCGAGCCAGCTGCTACTGCAGACTTAAAATTTCTTTCTTGGAAAACAGCTTTCCTTTTAGGAATCACTTCAGCTGGAAGGGTATTTGAATTGCAGGCCCTTATGGCAGTGGAGCCTTTCATCATCTTTCATGCGGACAGGGTGTCCCTCAGAACCAATCCATCCTTCATGCCCAAGGTGGTAGCCAATGTCCCTCTTAATCAGTCCATTCATTCGCCAACCTTCTTTCTCAAGCCACAGAATAAAGGGGAATGGATACTGCATTCCTTAGATGTGCACAGACAACTTAGATTCTACTTGGACAGGACTAAAGTTCAAAGGAAATCTGAACAACTGCTGGTGGCATTTGCTGCAGGGGCAGAGGGGAAGGCTATTTCAAAGCAAACCATTTCTAAATGGATAAGCCATTGCATTCATTTCTGCTATAAGCACCATGTAAAACCTATCCCCCAGGGGATCAGACCTCACTCCACCAGGGATGCATCTACCTCTACAGCCTTTCTCAGAGGCGTCCTTACCAGGGACATCCTAGAAGCTGCTACCTGGAGTTCTGTACATACTTTCACCAAGCATTATCATTTGCCAATTTTCTCTAAATCCAGAGCTGGCTTTGCCACTGTAGTCTTGCAGGGCCTTATAGCTGGCCCTAATGCTATCTAAATTCCTCCTCCCAACCATAGCTTTGGGAATCTACCCAAATGTAATGACTGCAGCAGTGAAAATGAAGAACATAGTACAGTTTTGTACACTTAGCATAAATGTAGATGTTAGAGTGCATTCACTGTTGCAGTCCTGGTTACCCTCCCTCCAGCCCCCTAACTTCTTTTGACTATACCTCTACTTTCCTTTACTATGTTTAAAAGCCTTTTTGGTGTATTTGCTTTTTTGTTGGAGGTATATCATTGTACTTTTATATTTAATTGCTTCCCATTAGGGGGCCACCTGACATCTGGGGCAAGAACAACTGATGTAATGACATTAGCTGCATGTTTTATACCCCTGATGTCATGGAAGAAGGGACAGCAACTGACGCAGGACCCAATACTTTGTTAATCAGGCTGACTGAGGGCTACCTGCAAGCAGATAACCCAAATGTAATGACTGCAGCAGTGAATACACTCGGAACATCTACATTTATGGTAAGTGTACACAACTGTACTTTCTAATGACTATACCTCTATTCTTGTTTATTATGCTTAAAGATTTCTGGTGTATTTGCTTTTTGTTGGAGGTGTAACCTTGTATATAATTGCTTCCCATTATGGGAGCATCTGACATCTGGGGCAAGAAAAACTGATGCAGTGGCTTTGGCTGCATGCTTTATACCCTTGACTACCTGAAGTCATGGAAGATGAGACAGCTACAGATGCAGGACCCAAGACTTTGATAATCAGGCCGACTGAGGGCTACCTGCGAGCAGATAACCCAAATGTGATGACTGCAACAGTGAATACACTCGAACATCTACATTTATGGTAAGTGTACACAACTGTACTTTCTATCCCCTGGGTCGAGAAGCACTCAGAGTGTGGCAGTGGGCAATGTCATCTAACTGCTTTCTCATAGCAAAGCACATTCCAGGGAAGTCCATTGTGATAGCAGACAAACTGAGCAGATGCATACTCCTGCCTCACGAGTGGTCCCTCGATCCAAAAGTGACGGAACAAATATTTTGACAATGGGGCCAGCCTGGTTGCAGTCTTTCTGTCCCCTAAACAACAAATGCAGCAACTGTTTTTCACTAATCCCCCCAGGGTGAATCCTCGAGGGATGGTGTAGTCCACACTTGGCCCTCCCGTCTTCTCTATGCCTTTCCTCTAATTCCAAAGTTTCTTCAGAAAGCAATCAGGTTGAAGAGCAAATGTAATCCTCATTGCACCTTATTGGCCTTGACAGATTTGGTTTCCCCTTCCTTTGGCCTCACCTAATTCCACCCATCTTGGATTCTGGACCTGGTTCCAGATTTTCTGTCCCATCTGACAGGTATGGCTCACCCAGACATTTTGAACCTCAAGCTGACAGCTTGGTCTCCCCAAATCCATTAATAGCCAGATGATCTATGCTCTCTTAACCTGCCCGGCTCATTCTTTTGGCCTCTCACAAACCATCTGCTTGTAAACTTTACAACAGTAAATGGAAAAGGTTTGTTCTTTGGGCATGTCAAAATGATGATGACCCTTTTTCAGCTCCTATTCATAAGATTCTTTAGCTTTTAGCCTCTGTGTTCAATGTAGGGGCTTTGTCTTCCACTACTTAAATTCAGTTAGCTGTATCTAATTTTCGTATTGGATTTGAAGATATCTGTTGCTTCTCACAAACTTCATAAAGATTTTTTGAGAGGTACTCTCCTGTTGAAGCCTCCATACAAAAATCCAACCCCTCCTTGGGACCTGAACTTGGTGTTGCCAGCAGTCATACAACCCCCTTTTGAACTGGCAGCACATTGTGATCTTAAGTTTCTGTCTTTGAAAACTATTTTCTTAGTACCCATTACTTCCATCAGAAGGATTTCAGAAATTCAAGTTTTGTCTTGTAACCCACCATATTTGTTTTTTCACAAAGATGGGGTTGTGCTAAGAACCAACACCTCCTTTCTTCTTAAGGTGGTTTCAGAAGTCAACATCAGTCAAACCATTAACCTCTCAGTATTTTTCCCCAAATTTGCTAATAAAGGTGAATACTGCTTACACTTTTACCTTCATTCATTTATTTATTTAGATTTGTTTACTGGGAAAGTCCGACTGAGCAGGATTGCTTGTTTTCAGCAGAGGCCAGGGGAGAAAATGTCCAAACGTAGTACTTAGAAATTTACAGTAAAAACATACAAATCATGCAGCATTACAGATAGCATTAAATGCAATACAAATACAGTGGTAAACAAGGTAATAAGTATAGGAAGCATATAGTAAAATTATGAACAGGTAAAGATAAAAAATATAACATTTAACTAAGACATTTGTAGTAAAATGGAAGTCTTTGTCATGGCTGCAACATTAATTAGAAAACAGAATTAGGACACATGGCTAGGGTTTGGCTGATGTAGTATATGAAAGAAGCAGAAACAGTAAAGACATACTTTAGTGGAATATTATCTGATAAAAAATATCTCAGATTGATGGTGAAGGTATATGATGGTGAAATAAGTAGAAACATCAGAATAAGTAGTAAAAGTAGAAACACCAGAATATACAGTAAACTGTAAGAGAAAGCATTTAAATAGCTGAAATAAGAAAAAGCCATCTGATCAATAGACTGGTAGAGCAAAAGAGGTTAGATAGGAGAAAAGGAAGCGAGTTTAGGAGTTGTAGATATTAACCAGAGCAAGTACAAGCGCAACACCATGAGTTATTTAAACGAGGTTTAAGAAGGTGCTTAAAGTCACGTGTGTTGTGTACTGACCGGATGTTAAGAGGGAGTGCATTCCAGGCTTTAGCCACAGTCGTAGAATATAGAGAGTCCCAGAGTTATATTTGCTTATAGTTATGTCAATTAGTGCCTTATTGGTGGTACTTAGTAGTCAACTGCTGAAGGAGACCTTGTAGGGAAGGGGGTTTATTAGGGTGATAGAGGATTTGGTGGGCCATGGTAAGTTGGTTAAAAGAAATAAGGTTGGTAATTCTAGCCAGGATAGCTTTCTAGGGGATAAGCAGTGGTGGGATCTAAATGGTGAATCAGTAGAACATTTAGCTATTTTGTTGTAGCAGATAGTTTATTTAAGTCTCCTTTGTTTAGATTGTTTAGGACAGGGGAGGCATACAAACGAGTGGAGAGAAGGTGGGTTCTTGCAATACTAACTTTACTTTCAGATGTTAGATAATTTTTATCTTCACAGAACAAAAGATATTAGAATATCTGGCCAATTATTTATCTCTTTCTCAAATGCAAAACTAGGAAAACTGGTGACCAAAGTGACATTGGGTAGATGGCTAACAGATTACATTTCTTTCATCTACAACAAAATAGGGGTTGCTTTATTGAAACATTTAGAAGCACATTCTACTAGAGCCATGGTGACTTCAGCTGTCTTCCAGTCTAGAGCCACCATGGATGGTATTTGTGTAGCAGCAACCTGGGCTACTCCCCATACTTTAACTGCTGATTACAAATTGGATCTGGTCACCAGGGGAAGAGCATCATTTGGTTCATTGGTGCTCAGGAGCATTCTTCCTTAAGTCCACCCAGGATCTAAGGTAGCTGGGGACTCTGTTCCATAGATTGAGGATAGAATGAAAATTGACAACATCAGGTAAAGAGATTGTGTACTAATGTTCCATCTGTGTTGTCCATTTTCCTTCTACCTCAACTCCCCTGCTTCCAACCCCCATGCCGTTGGATTTCTAGAAGGACAGGGGACTAGCAGTTCATTATCCCTTATATACAATTGTGGTTCCAGATAGAGTCTCACTAAATGTCTTATGACTAATATTTCCTTTTGTCTATTAGCAGACTTATTCTGAGGTAACTGGGGTAGGTGCATTATGGTTAAGTAAAAAAAATCCACAGCCTGGAAGCAAAATTCGCAAATGGTTGAAAAGAGACCAAATCCTTTAATGAAACAAATCGATACAGCAGTAAAAACAAGCGCTTTCGCCCAGGAAAATCCTGGGCTTTATCAAGTAAACAGTTTGCACTTTAAAAAGCATTGCTTATGTACCAAGTGTATAAGCTAAAATTACTAAACAGCTAATTAACTCATTAGTATTTAAAAGGGGCTCAGCCCTCCAAAGCAAACCACCTTGTTTGTTGTAAAAAATATTGCATAAAATACTGCTTGAATGAATAGATGTAACATTGTTAAACACATACCTAAACCATACAAATATTAATATAAATATTTCAATATATTAAAAAATGAAATAAAAACAAAAGAACCAAAAGGACATCGATGCTCATTATCCTTATTTCCCCAAGTTATTCTGAGCTAAAAAACGGGTCGAAGCAAGAATCTATAACACTTAAGTGAAATAAGTAAAATAATTGAATATAAAAAATCATCATTCGTACTATATCATAAAAAAGTTGGAGATGCCAGCCAAACTACAATCTTGCCCTCCTAAGCTTCAAGACAGGTTTGATACTAAGAACCCCATTCAACCCTGGAGATTTCCCTGCATCCAGTCTTAATTGCCAGATGAGTTCCCTGTATTCCAGGGTTGATTCCCAATCACCGCCCCTAACATCTTGCCCAACCTGCTCAAGGATCATGAATTTTAAATTGATGTTCGGGCAGGTGAGGGAATGTTTGTGAAAGGCATTAGATTCCTTATGTTTGGCTATGTCATAAAAGTGCTCATAAATTCGCTTACGAAATTCCCTTTCTGTCTTCCCTACATAAAAACTAGTACATGCGGTGCAAAACCCAAGATATACCACCCCCCTGGTAGCACACGTAAAGTGACCTTGGGGCTCGATCCTGATCCTCCTGGATGGAATAAACAATGAAGAGCCATTAATCAACACATGACATTGTGCACATGCACCACATTTAAATGTGCCTCTCGGGAGCTGTTTCACCTTATTACTGGAATTATTATAAACCTTAGTGTTCTTTTCAAATAATTCTTTAAAGTTAATTCCCCTTTTTCTTACAAACTTTGGTTTGGATGGCAGAATGTTTTTACAATCATCATGAAGAGACAACACTGGCCAATATTTGTGGATGATTTTCTCTATCTCATGGGAATTAGAGGAGAATGTATAAATAAAACTGTTCTCTAAAGACTTGGAGACACTAAGTGTCGAAGATGTGGACATCAAACAATTTTGGCCTAGAATTGGTGAGTAGATAGAGTTTCTCTTAGCACTGACATCATTGGAGAGGGTGGTCAACAGATCTAAGGGATACCCCCTTTCCAAAAACAAAGCACAAAGCCGTTCTGTCTCTTTTTCATAATCTTCAAAGTGCTGCACATTCTACAAGCCCTAATGAATTGTCCCTTGACAATTCCCTTTTTCTGGTAGAAGGGGTGCGCACTATTGAAGTGAAGAAAGGAATTTGAAAAAGTGGGTTTGCGGTATAGCTTGGATTGAAAAGTGCCTTTAATGTAGTCTTTGTAAAGAGTGACATCTAAATAGTGTAACGAGTGTTCATTGACCACATGTGTGAAGCAAAGAAAAGTGGTAGTGGAGTTGATATAATCCAAAAAACCAACCAATTCATCCTTCGTGCCCCTCCAGAGAATGCAAATGTCATCAAGGTATCTTCTATAAAACATGATATGTTGTTCCCAAGATGGAATCAAGACAACTTTGTTCTCACATCTATGTAACACGACATTGGCATAAAAGGTGGCACAAGAAGCTCCCATCGCAATGCCTCTCCACTGTTTAAATAATTCCCCATTAAAGAAGATGAAGTTGTTCTGTAATACAATCTCCATGAGGTTCACAACAAGATTGGTCAAGTTGTTACTCAGATTTGTTTCAAGGGATAAAAATTCCCCAAACCATGCCAACCCTTCAGTGTGCGGTATACTAGGGAAGAGGTCCTTGATGTCAATAGTGACCATAAGTAGATCAGAGGAATAACAAATAGTAGAAATACTTTGCAGAAAATCCCGAGAGTCTTTACAAATGTGGCTAAGTTGGGCTACAAATTTCTTAGTCAAATGGTCAATAAACTTCACTAAAGGTTCAGTGATTCCACCAGCACCCGCCACTATCGGTCTAAAGCTTAAGGGGTCTAGTCCCTTGTGTGTTTTAGGAATTCCAAACAGGACTGGTATCTTGGGTTTCTCCACATGTAAATAGTTATATAGTTTTTCGTTTATGGACCGTTGTAACAAAAGGTCCATCAAAAAATAATTGATTTTAGCATACACAATGTTGGCCTAATTGCGAGAAACAGTAAGATATTGCTCATCATTTTGTAGCATATTGAAAATGTGTGCTTCGTATTCTGAGATATACATGAGTACAACACCCCCACCCTTATCAGGCTTCATTATCCTAACGTTTTCATCCTTGAGAAACTTAATGAAATTCATTTCCTCAGTCGTGACATTATCCAAATGGGATGGTGTAACCTGAGTCCATATTGATCTAAATTCCTTTTCCACCAAATCCTCAAAAAATAATACCAGGGGTGTAGTGGTGGGTTATATGTACTCGATCGTGTCAGGCCAGATTCAAAATTTGACTGTCCTTTAAAGATGTGGGTTAAATTTAAACCCCTGGTGAATAGTTTAAGCTCTACTAAGAGCTTTGTAAGATTAAGTGGTTTAAAGGGGACATAATGTAAACCCCGGGTGAATAAATCAAAGGCACAATTATGTAGCTCAAAATCAGTAAAATTATAAATGGTAAAATTACCCTTAGAAACTGTACTGTAAGTTCCTTGATTAACAACTTCCATACCATTTATCTGACTAGCATTTTAAAAACATTCTGCCATCCAAACCAAAGTTTGTAAGAAAAAGGGGAATTAACTTTAAAGAATTATTTGAAAAGAACACTAAGGTTTATAATAATTCCAGTAATAAGGTGAAACAGCTCCCGAGAGGCACATTTAAATGTGGTGCATGTGCACAATGTCATGCGTTGATTAATGGCTCTTCATTGTTTATTCCATCCAGGAGGATCAGGATCGAGCCCCAAGGTCACTTTACGTGTGCTACCAGGGGGGTGGTATATCTTGGGTTTTGCACCGCATGTACTAGTTTTTATGTAGGGAAGACAGAAAGGGAATTTCGTAAGCGAATTTATGAGCACTTTTATGACATAGCCAAACATAAGGAATCTAATGCCTTTCACAAACATTCCCTCACCTGCCCGAACATCAATTTAAAATTCATGATCCTTGAGCAGGTTGGGCAAGATGTTAGGGGTGGTGATTGGGAATCAACCCTGGAATACAGGGAACTCATCTGGCAATTAAGACTGGATGCAGGGAAATCTCCAGGGTTGAATGGGGTTCTTAGTATCAAACCTGTCTTGAAGCTTAGGAGGGCAAGATTGTAGTTTGGCTGGCATCTCCAACTTTTTTATGATATAGTACGAATGATGATTTTTTATATTCAATTATTTTACTTATTTCACTTAAGTGTTATAGATTCTTGCTTCGACCCGTTTTTTAGCTCAGAATAACTTGGGGAAATAAGGATAATGAGCATCGATGTCCTTTTGGTTCTTTTGGTTTTTATTTCATTTTTTAATATATTGAAATATTTATATTAATATTTGTATGGTTTAGGTATGTGTTTAACAATGTTACATCTATTCATTCAAGCAGTATTTTATGCAATATTTTTTACAACAAACAAGGTGGTTTGCTTTGGAGGGCTGAGCCCCTTTTAAATACTAATGAGTTAATTAGCTGTTTAGTAATTTTAGCTTATACACTAAGTACATAAGCGATGCTTTTTAAAGTGCAAACTGTTTACTTGATAAAGCCCAGGATTTTCCTGGGCGAAAGTGCTTGTTTTTACTGCTGTATCGATTTGTTTCATTAAAGGATTTGGTCTCTTCAACCATTTGCGAATTTTGCTTCAAGGCTGTGGATTTTTTTTTACTTTGCTCTGACTTTGTCGCTTTGTTTTGAGTCTTCTGGTGCATTATGGTTAAGGGAAAAGCTCAAGAGTTTTTTGGTTACCAAAAGCTATGATAGCAGCTGAGTCAATTCCAAGGATCGGACCCCCCCCCCCCCCCCCCGACTGATGTCTGAGTCCAGCATTTGCTGAAAAGGCTTTCAGTCATTGGGGCAAACCCTGCTATGATTTACTTGCTATTCCCCAGACCACCAAGTGCAGCATTTATTTTGCTTTTCTCCCTCATCAAGGACAGAACCTCAGGGATGCTCTGTCCCATAGCTGGGCTCCAGGATTACTTTATACTTCTCCCCCCAATTCCGATTATGACCAAATTCATTCAGGAAGATATTCTGTGTAATGCTACAGTCATCTTTGTAACCCAGTTTTGGCCCAGAAAGATATGGTTTCCTCTCCTCAAACCTTACCTGAAGGTGCTCCATTGGCTCCCCACTCCCACTCAACCCTCTGTGGAACCTCACCTGGACATTTCCAACTTGAAGCAAATTACTTGGCTTCTCTGGTTCCAGTGATGGCACAGGATGCATTTCTTCCAATTGATGTGGTCCACATCCTCACAGCTTCCCAGAAGTCTTCTACATGTAAAGTATATAACAGTAAATAGAAAAGATTTGCTATATGAGCTGAATATCGGAACGTAGAACCTTTTTGGCATCTATTAATGTACTGCATTTTTTTATCCTTCTTATTTTCTCCTGATTCTAGCCTTTGTATCATCAAGGTATGATTGGAAGCTCTTTCTTCTTTCCACGTTGGCTTTTAGGACAGTTCTTTAGCTTCTCGTAGATTTTAAAGCGTTTCTTAAAGGTACTTTTAATTTGAGTCCTTCCATAAGGATTCCTGCTGATCCATGGAACTTGGACTTAAGTTTGGTTTTGGAAGTACTATCCAAACTTCCATTTGAACCAGTAGCATCTGCAGAGTTGAAATTCTTATCCTGGAAAACTATATTTTCAGGGACTCTCACTTTGGCTAAGAGGATTTCAGAACTGCATGTCTTATCCCGTTTCTCCTTACTTTGTATTTCATAAGGAGAGGGTTTCCTTAAGTACCAACTCTTCCTTTGGTGCAAAAGTGGCTTCTGAGACTAGCATTTCATAACCCATATAGCCTCCAGTATTCTTCCCTAACTAGCAAAGCAAAGGGTAGTACATTTTGTATACACTGGATGTACACAGACAGTTTTGATTCTGTTTTCACAGAATAGATCTGATGTTATTCATGTCTAGGTCTTGGATCTGATATGAGATCTAATCCAGCACTTTACAGAGCAGATTCAAGGCTGGAGCTCCTCCTACTCCCATAATCCCCTTCTACCATCGTAATCCTCAGATCTGGCTTGCCCCATTTAGCTACAGACATGATTCTTGGCTTGCAGCGTGGGTTAAGGCTTTCCTTGGATATTGTTCTGCAGTTAAGTGTGTTTTCTCTATTTTTTTTTTACTAGTTAGTTTCTTTCCTTTCCTCCCTTCCTTGGTTAGCTCACTTTCAGCATTAGGCTTTCTGTTTCCTTTGTCGATTTTCCCTTTTCAGTGCTTGCCACCTTTTTTTTCCTGTATCCCTCCTCCTTAGTCTAGTTTTTGTTGTGGGAACTTTGGGATTTGTTTGTGGCGAATTTCTTTTTAGTTGTATGTGTGTATTGGTCTGCCTTTTGTCAGGACTTCTGCTTTTACTTTACGTTTCTCCTGTAATTGGTGTTTGTGTGTGCTTGTTGTTAGGCATGTCAGATAAGCCTACCAGATTTAAACTGTGTTCTTCTTGTGGGAGAAAGATGCCAAATTCCGATTCCCACAAGAAATTTGTGTATTGTCTAGGTTCCGACCACCTCAAGGCTGAATGTTCAGTCTGCTCTGCGTTCAGTCCTTGGGCCTTGGCGGATCGCCGGAAGAAACTCCCTCTCAAGGGCATGACACAAGGGGGTCCCTTTGTGTCGGGCTCCCCCTCTCTAGCAGCCACAAAGACTCCAAGAGAAAAGCTTCCTCTGCCTCTCCAGTGGCTTCTCCTCTAGCTGCTCAAAAACAGTCAAAGCTGTCTGATCCCGTTCCTCTGGATCAGAAGCAGTCCTCAGCAGGTTTGGATCCGAAGGCTCAGGATCCATCTTCTGGTGCTGAGGCCTCCTCAAATCGGAGACTATTGGATCCTACCTCTGTTCCCTTGGCTGCATTAGCTCCCTTGGATCCAAGTCAGGTCGTTCTCCAGGGCTCTGATCTGACACATTCGTCAGATCCAGAGCTTAGTTATTCTGGGCTTCCCCCATTCATATCCCCTAGGGATCCGAAGTCTCGGATCATAGACACAAGAGTCCTTCCCCGGATTGGGAATGCCACAGAGTGGTGGGATCCCAGCAAGCTTCTGTTTCCAAGTCCACTCATTCTTCAGCCTTGTCCAGATCCTTCAGAAGTATCTTACCATCAGACATGGACAGGATGATGAGGAGTTTTCTTAGGACCCAGGTAGAGATGGGTCTTTTGGCATCCCCAGCCCGGACAGGCTTGGAGAAGTCCCCAGCTCCTTAGTTGGCTTCCCCCTCTTCTGATTCCTGCAGTTTCTGAATCCCAGGTAACTGTTTTCTCTAGAGAGGTATCATGGATCTAAGAATGTCAATTTTCCCTGTTCCTCATGGGTCTCTTACTCTCTCGGCTCCTGTGGCATCGGACCAGAGCAGATCTCGGCCCTGAGAGGTCAGCACCGAGTCACTGATGAGGTGTTCTGGTCCGCGCTTTTTGGACTGGTCCCTTTCTTTGGGGGCATCGGCCTTCAACAGCTTGTGTCTGGTTCTGTCTGAAGGACCCAGGACTAGGGTAGGCTCTGCTCCTCTTTCCCTTGTGGTTTCAGGTGTGGGGGACAGGGACAGAGTTTCCTGAAATCCTTTGGCTTTTTGGGTGGTAGAGTAGACCTTCTCCAAATCGGGAGCAGTGTTCTCCCCCCTGCCAGGAATGCCTCATTCCATTTCTGTCATCCTTTCCAGGGTCAGCCCTCCCAAGACCGCCTTTAGGCACCAAGAACCCCTGGGGTTCCTTTTTCTCCTGAGCCCCTTACAGTAGAGCCTCCTCAGAAGAGACTGTGCAAGAGGAGGCACTTGGACTCCTCTATGGAGTCCCTTACAGAGGACACAGATTTTGATTAAGTGACAGGTCCCTCAGATTTCCACTGGGTGGGGTCTTCTTTGGGGACATTTTGGAACTGTTGAAGTAGAAAGGTGATTGGTAATCCCAGTCCCCATCTTCAGAGGAATCTGTGTTCCTGAAGGTGTTTGAGAAGGGCCCATCTATTTCCTGTGTCTCCCCCTTGCGGATGAGTTTATTGATCTTATTGCACGCAGGGCATGGAAGGAACCTGACACTGTGGAATCAATTCCCAAAAAAGCAGATAAGGTTTTGAACCCCCCCTGCAGCCAGGGCACACTGGACCAAGAGAGTGCCAGTTGATGCTATCATAGTTGCTGCAGCCACAAAAAGGAGCTGGTCGAACAGAGCTCCAGTGTCCATCCTCTTGTCACGGGCGATTGACAGACATGGGAAGCACGTTTGCACTTCAACCACATTTGACCTGAGAGCCCTGTACTGTTTGATGCATTTCCCTCACCTCCAACGAGATCTGGTCTCAGAGCTAACTAAGTCTCCTTCAGATTTGATGCCGGCGGAGGACCTCAAGAAGGTGTCTCCCAAGCTCACGATTCTTTCTTTCATTGCCAATTCCTTAATAAGATTAATTTCCAATGCAGCAGAGGGTAACTCTCGAATGGCCAGTGTGGACATTGCCATCAGTTGTTATGCCTGGCTGCGGTTATGCAGGATCGTGGAACCCTTCAAAGCATCCTTTACTAATGCCCTTTCAATTGTTCCTCGTTTTGTGGACTGGTGGATTCGTAGGTGAATAAGTCGAAGTTCCAGATGGTCAGAGATCAGTCCATTGTGCCCTTACTGCAGAAGGACAAACAAATGTGCTCCATAGGCCTCCAGGTAGCCTACTGTCATGTTGAGGCACTCCAGGAGGCACTTGTGCTTCTGGATTGGAACCCATCATTTTCAGTTCAGAGCCCTACCATTTGAATTCACCACAGCCCCCAGGGTGTTCACCAAATGTTTAGCAGTCCTTACAGGTCACCTGAGGCTTCAGGGATTTCAGGTCTTCCCATACCTGGACAATTGACTTCTCACAACTTCTACGAGGCATTGGTTCCTTTTGCCACTGAGTACCTGTTGCACAGTTTCGAAACGCTAGTGATTACTGTCAACTTGGCAAAGTCAAAGCTGCTTCCAGTTCAAACACTAGAGTTCATTGAGACTCATCTCAACACAGTGACAGAGGTTGCAGCATTGCCTTCCCACAAAGGGGACTTGATCAGGTAGCAGGTCAAGGGCCATCTTGGAGGTTCCATCTCCGCAGGCAAACCTCATTCTGAGAGCACTGGGGTCCATGTCAGCGGCTATTCTCCTTGTCCCTCTTGTGAGATACCACATGCAGGTGCTTCAGTGGATGCTGGAGGTGCTGTGGTCTATTCTGTCTCATCTAGTGTCCATGCCTATTCCTTTGACTCCCATCTGCAGACCGCACCTGCAGTGGTGGCTTCATTCGGAGGATCTCCTTTGCGGCAGGCCATTTTCTCTTCCCCCACCCACTGTGACTACAGATGCTTCCCTGCTAGGGTGGGGTGGTCTTTTTTCAAGGCAGGACCGTCCAAGGTACATGGTCCTCCTTGGGAGACCAAATTGCACATTAACGTCCTACAGATGCTGGCATCTATAGGAAAGGAACTTACTCAAATGCCCTACTTCATTACACCAGTTGTCACCCTCCACACCAGAAGCGAAGTGTGATTAAGGGGCAAATGGTCAGGATCTCAAGATTAATTAGTGACAAAGTTATTTTCAGTCAAGAAATGTACAAATTAATAGGGATGTTCAAAGAAAGCGGATACCTGACTAGAATTTTAGTCAAAGTTAGAAATGAAGTCTTGAAAAAGAGAACAGAGAAATTTGTTCCTATTCCCTTTACCCCAAAAGGGACATCCCAAAATGATAAAAATGTAGTTGAAAATGAAAGAATGTTAATACTTCCATATAACCACGAGACGGAGAATTTTAGAGAAATGCTGAACAGATACTGTGACTTGTTTTTTGATGAGAGTTTGAAACAAATTTTGGGTGGATCCCTGAAAATTGCTTGCAGTAGGGAGCATAACCTAAAAGGATTTCTTGAAAAGACTACAGTTGCAGAGTCTCAAATCTATCGTTCTAAGATGACAAAATGTAATGTGTAGAGTATGTAAGTACATAAATGAAGGACCATATGTAGTGGTAGAAGGATATGGCCTAAGTATTTCATGCCCAGGACATTGTAATTGTAATACCAACTTAGTTGTTTACATTGCGACATGCACCTCATGTTCGGCTTTCTATGTAGGTAAGACTACAAGAAAGTTAAAGGAAGGAATAGCCAGACATATAAGGGACATAAAAAACAAGAAGACTGAAAATGCCTTATATATGCATAGTTTAGGCTGTGAAAACTTTAGGAAATTTACATTTTTTATTATTGACCATGTCATTCCTTTTCAGAGAGAAGGTGATGTAAAAATGAATGTTGAGCGATTAGAGTTGGAATGGCAGCAGACAAAATGCTACTACTAAGCTAAGCATTAATGACAGATGCACTGTGACTAGTGTTTTGAAATTAAAGTCACTGCAACTATGAATTGCATAAAGGTTTTCTATTGTGTATATTTTAACAGATATTGTTTAATGTATACTACTAGCAGTTCTCCATTGTTTGTTTTTTGTTTTATTTGCATATTTTAAGACTGGTAAAGGATTTTTGCATGTGATTTTTAATTTCCATGTAGAATTGAGAAATCATGTGATTTGTTAGTATTTAAATGGGCTGACTGATGGAAGTAATACAGTCTGAGGAAGCCCAGAATGTTAATGGATGAAAGCGCTTAGTGTTTAATTAAAGGGTTGGACTGTTATATTGGCTGGCGGTGGTGTTTTATGTTATTTTTATTTTGTTTTATATGTATTTACACACTCTTGAGTGTTTTTACTTGTTTTATGCTGGCAGTCCTCCTCTTGTTGCAATCCTTTCAGGATTGACGTCCTCTGGGAGCGATGGCAATTCATACAGACAACATGTCTGTGGTCTGGTATATAAACAAATAAGGGGACCATGGTCATACCTGTTGTGCAGAGAGGCCATGAGAGTGTGGAAATGGACAATCTCTTCCAGTCGCTCTTTCCTTGCAACACACATTCCCAGGGAGTCCAACGTCCTAACTGACAAGCTCAGCAGACCTATCCTGACTCCGCATGAGTGGTCCCTCAATCAGTCAATGGCATCTCACATTTTCGCTCGTTGCGGCCTACCTTGCTGCAGTCTTTTTGCTTCCCTGTTGAACAACAAATGCAGCAGGTGCTTTGCCCTGATTCTCCCCGATGGGCAGTCCCCGAGGGATGCTTTGGTCATGATTGGCCTCCGGGTTTCCTCTATGCTTACTCTGCCCTTCCATTGATCCCCAAAGTACTTGAGAAAGCCTTCAGACTGAGGAGTTCCATGGTCCTCTTTGTTCCCTTCTCGCCTCGTCAGGTGTGGTTCCCACCTTCAAGTCTCATCTCAAGTGTCATCCATGGATACTGTACCCTTTTCTGGATTTCATTTCTCACCCATCAGAACAACCGTCCAATCTTCGGTCACTTAGCCCGACTGCATGGTTTCTCCACTTCCTGTTATAGTAAAGCAGTCCAGGCTGGCTTCTCCTGTCTGGAAAATTTTTCTAGCTTCACAGAACCCTTCTACTCAAATGGTCTACCACAGTAAGTGGAGGCATTTTTCTTTTTTGGGCAGCAGAATAAAATCTGGACCCTTTTTCAGCTCCCATACCAGATATCCTTTTGTTCTTATCCTCCCTGTTTCAGGAGGGGGCCAGCTTTTTAACTGTCAAACTGCAGTTGATGGCCATTTATTATTTTCATACTAGTGCTAGAGCTACATTTTCCTCGAGGTTGTGTAAGGCCTTTATAAAGGGCATCTTTCTTCTTAGACCTCCAATCAAGGATCTGCACCCCCCTTAGGATCTGAAATTGATACGGCAATCTCTCACCCAAAGTCCTTTTGAGCCTGCTCATTCTTGTGATCTCAGATATCTTCCTTGGAAGACTGCCTTTCTGGTAGCCATTACTTCGTCCAAGAGGATTTCTGAATTAAAGGCCTCATCTTCGAAACCACCTTATATTGTTTTCCATAAGGACAGGTTAACTTTTTATACTAACTCCTGCTTTATACCCAAAGTAGTGACTGAAAGAAATCTCAACCAAGATATCCAATTGCCTGTTTTCTTTCTTAATCACTCTAATAAGGGAGAATATCTCCTCCATTCCTTGGCTGCACATAGACAGCTGAGATTTCATTTGCATCAGAGTAAGCCCTTCGGGAAATCTGACCAGTTATTTGTGCCTTTTTCCTTGAACAGACGTGGCCAAGCGGTTTCTAAATTAACAATTTCAAATTGGACCTCTAGTTGCATTTTTCTGGTTTATTCTATGAGGAAGATGGAGCTGTCTTGTCTTCCTAAGCTGCATTCTCTTAGGTCAGTGGCTACTTCTTCGGCCTTCCCTGCCACTTGGTCCACTCCTCACACCTTTGTGGCTCAGCATAAACTGGATATGATCTCCAGAAGTAGAGCATCTTTTGTTTCAACAGTGCTCAGGCACACCCTTCCTTAGGGCCACCCTGGGTTCTTTGTAGCTGGGGATTCTGACCCAGATGTGATGAATAATGAAGTAGATAACATCAGATCAATAGTTATGTACTTACCTTAACTTGGTATATGTGTTATACTATTTCAATATTCGTCGCTTCCCACCCCTTCCCCCTTCTTTTTTTCTGGTGGTTCTGGAGAGGCTGGGGTTTTCAGGCCCTTGAGCTACTTTCATTTGCTGTTTTTTTCTCTTTGTCTAGTTGAATAGTGAGATGCCTGCTATTTTTCTCTGTGTCTAGTTGAATAGTCAGAGATGCCCTAGTATTTCCCTTCCTTGATCAGCAAACTCGATCTGAGGATTAGATGGTAGAAGGGGATTATGGGAGTGGGAGGAGCTCAGGCCTTAAATCTGCTCTGTAAAGTGCCAGTTCAGAATCCAACATCAGCTCCAAGACCCAGACATAATGAATAATGAAGTAGAATAACAGATACCAAGGTATGAAATTGTTCAGTCTTGCCATTCATTTTTACACATGGGTTCAGAGCCGATCTATCTGCTCCGAATCGGCCGCTTTACTAGCTGAAGATCTCAGAGTAGCTCGAGGCCAGGTCCCTATCCCATGATGCTCTCTGGCCTACCTTAGATCTGGTTTGCCGCTGCAACAGATCGGTGGTCGTTGGAGAGCTCGGGCCAGTTTGTGAAAAATGTTTCTAATATATCTTTATAGCTAAGCTTTTTGACTAGTTTTCTGTTTAAACTGTTTATTGGTCTAGTTTGCCTTTGTTTAGCTCAGTTTTTGTTATATTTGATGAGAATTCGTCCTTTTAAGAACGGCTGCTCTTAGGCCTTTGGCCATGCCTTAGTTATTAATAGTTCCCTATCCAGCTATTAGCGTTTGTTTAGATAGTTCTTTAACAGTAAGATTTAAAGTTAGCTTTTCACTAGTTTGTGTATATTTAGCTTGTTAGATAGCCTTTCAAAAATTAGAGTTATACTTAACTTTTATACTGTAGTTAGAGTTTGCAGTGTGTGTGTGTGTGTGTGTGTGTGTGTGTGTGTGTGTGTGTGTGTGTGTGTGTGTGCTGCTGCTGTTTTACAGTAAAATAATTGTTCTGATTGGTGCATACTGATGTTTTTTTCTTCTTAGTATGGCTGATCAATAGGAAAAACAGAAATCAGGCTTTAAAAAGTGCCCAAAATTCAGGCAGAAAATGTCGATCACTGACTTCCACGTAAATTGTGTCTATTGCTTGGGGCCAGTTCACCTCCAGGAGGATTGTTCTATCTGCCATTCCTTCAGTAGCCGGGTTTTGCTTGAAAGAAGAAGAAAGTTGGTGGATAGAGGCTTACTGAAGCCAGATTTTCAGGAGTCCTTGGACAAGGCTGACCAGACCTCCAAGTCATCGAAGGGGTCAAAGTCCTCCAAAGTTTCCTTGGAGCTCAAGTCATTGGTTCTGAGCCTTGCTGTGAAGGTGCAGTCGCTGGCTCCACAGTCTTTGGAGCCGTGTACCAAGCCAGTGTTTCGGAGCCCGTTCCTAGCCTTGTGGCTGGTCTCTGGAACCTTAAGATCTTCTATTCTTCAGTCGGTGGCTTCTTCAACTCCTTCAACTTGTTCTTCGAGAACCCTCTCTGATGTGGATGTGGACCGGGTGGTGGAGAGGCTTCTCGAGAACCCGGCACTGGCCAAATTATTATCAGCTTCGACCCAATCAGTTTCGGAGCCTAAGACCATCACACCTGCTGTGACTACTCCTCCTCCGAGCTGAGCCGGGTCTTCGGAGCCGGGGGAGGAGAGTCTGATTATTGTGGAGCCTTCGGAGCCGAGGCCTGTTCCAGTGCCATTGGCTCCGTCAACCCTGACTTCTTCGGTGCCGTTTGAAGAGTCTGGGAGCTGGCACTCTCTGGCTGGCTCTGGGGGGAGAGTCAAACCGATGTGTTGGTTCCGACCCTTCCTCTAGGATCATCGGCGTGGATGAGCTTGGCTCCTTCCTCTGGCTCAGAGCCCACTGTCTCGGTGCTGGGGAGGTTGCTGTCTTCTTCGGAACCGGCGGCTTCCTCGGGTCGGAGCAGTGGAGCCTTCAATGCTATGAGGAGGGTTATGTTGTCCAAGACAAACACATCATCAGGGCCCTCCTCCCCTAAAGTGCCGCTTTCTGCCTCTACATCACAGGTCCCCGTGAAGCGTCGAGACCTAGAGCCTCAGGTAACCCCATTGGGTGACCCTTGTTCTACTGAGACCTCACCAGAAGCCCCCACTGATGAGGTTCCCAGGAATAAACTTTGTAAGAGGAGGCATTTAAACTCTCTGCAGGAATCTTTGACATCAGACACCAACTTAGAGGCTTAGAGGAGTCAGAAGGGTCCCCATGGTCCCCCTCGGAGGATATCTCTTTTGTTGATTTCCTGGAAGTCCTTAAGCAGAGGGGTGACTGGCAGTCTGTTAGCCCTACTGAGGGATGAGTTAGTGCTCCTGAAGGCCTTTGGGTCTCAAGCTTCCACCTCTTAGGTGACTCCACCCTTCGACGAACTAATGGAATTGGTTGCTTGAAGGGCGTGGGAGTGTCAACCAGGTATCAGACATTTTGCAGAGAAAAAAAGTACCGGCCTCTCAAGTATTGAAACTACTAGGTACTATGGCAGCTACTTCAATGGTTACTCTTCACCCAGTGGTCTTACCAACAACTTCCAATGTCAATCTTAATCATGTTTACAGACTCTTGCAAGAAGGATCTTCGCTGGTGGTTGACCAGCCACCAGGTTACAGTAGGTCGACCATTTGTTTCTCCCCCGCTGTCAGCCACGGTGACCATGGATGCTTCTCTGATAGGGTGGGGGGTTGACTTTTTCAGGGAAGAACAGCCCAAGACACCTGGTCGGAGACAGAGTCACAGTTGCACATCAATGTTCTGGAGCTGAGAGCGGTTCTTTTGGTGTTGCAACACTTCCACAACTCTCTTCCTCTAGGAGCGATTGCGATACAGACAGACAACATGTCTGTGGTCTGGTACATCAACAAGAAAGTGGGAACCAAGTCTTACCCTCCATGTCAAGAGGCCTTGAGAATTTGGCAGTGGGCGGTATCCACTGGGCGCTTTCTGATAGCAAAGCATATCCCAGGGAAATCCAACGTGATTGCGGACAAACTGAGCAGAGACATTTTGTTACCACACGAGTGGTCTCTCAAAGATGAGGTTGCGGAGATGATTTTCCGCAGATGGGGCCAGCCTTACTGCGACCTGTTTGCATCCCCTATGAATGGCATATGCAGAAGCTACTGTGCCGTGAATCCCCCTCCAGGGGACAGCCCAAGGGACTCGCTCATACACGATTGGCCCCTGGGACTCCTATTTGCCTTTCCACCAAACACCCCTGATTCCGAAATTCTTACAGAAAGCCAAAAGCCTGGGAAGGACTGTAATCTTAATAGCCCCTTTTTGGCCTCAACAGATTTGGTTTCCCTTCCTTCAACTCTATCAACTGGAAGAACCTTGGATTCTGGACCCATTTCCAGACCTACTGACACATTCGTCAGGGGCCCTCCATCCCTCCCTTCGTTCCCTCAGACTGACAGATTGGCTGCTCCAATTCACAACCTAGCCAGGTCACACGACTTTTCTTCAGAGGTACAACATATTCTTGTATTTTCATATAAAGCTTCCACTAGAAAGTTGTATGCCAGTAAATGGAAGCATTTTGCTTTTTGGGCCTCCCAGAATAACATTGATCCTTACGTTGCCCCAATTGCTAGTATTCTGGAATTCCTATCTAAGCTTTTTCATGAAAGTGCTGCAGCTGCCACTATAAGAGTTCAATTGGCTGCAATTTCGAATTTTCACCTCAGAGCTGAAGGTTCTAATTTGATGTCTCATGGATTATGTAGGGCCTTCTTAAAGGGTACCATTCATCAAAATCTACCAAAATCTGAACAACTCTTTGTCTCTGATGCTGACACTAACGAAGGGCTACCAGTCTCTAAAGTTACCCTTTCCAAATGGTTGACTGCATTAAATTTAGATACTCCTCAGCAAACCAACTATTAGAGCATGGTGTGAAAGCGCATTCCACTAGAGCTGTTTCCACTTCTTATGCGGCTCTATTGCCTTTGGACACTATATGTGCAGCTGCCACTTGGTCTAAGCCGCATACCTATATCACTTATTGCAAAGTGGATGGCCTCCAGGGACAGGGCTTCCTTTGGTTCCACTGTCCTCAGGAATATACTCCCGTGAGCCACCCAGGGTTAGGGTGCTTGTGATGCTACCCATGTGTAGGAGTGAACGGCGAGATTGAACAACTTCATATAAAGAAGTTATGTACTTACCATAACGTTCCATGTGAGTTCATCTCACCTTCATTCTTACATTCCCACCCGCCTTCCCCCTCCAGGGTCTCAAGAACGAGTAGACTTGGGGTCTGGTAGGTCTTGTTCTGTGACTTCTTACTCCGGTTGGAGTATATGTTAGATTTTATATCTGTTACATGCTGGGATCAGCAAACTAGGTCTGAGGTAGGACAGAGAGCATCATGGGATAGGGACCTGGCCTCGAGCTACTCTGAGATCTTCAGCTAGTAAAGCGGCCGACTTGGAGCCGATAGATTGGCTCCGAACCCATGCATAAGAATGAAGGCGAGATGAACAACTCACATGGAACGTTATGGTAAGTGCATAACTTCTTTTTTCCTTTAGGAATGATGAGTACCTCTCTGAATTCTTTGCCAAAACAAACTGAGGAAGAAGGTATCTAAGATTTCCATCTCTAGATGTTGTCTGATTGTATTTCTTTTTAATATTCATATCTCGCAACAAAATTGAAGTAATTCTGCTAGAGATGTGGCAGCTTCTACAACTTTCTTCAGATATGTTTCATTGGATGGCATTTCAGTCTTCTACTCACAGTTTTGTTAAGCATTGTAAGTTGGATTGTATTTCTAGGGGCAGAGTTTCCTTTGAAGCTTGCATCCTTAAAGGTCTACTATCTTAAGACCACCCAGGAGTCATGCAGATGGGGGTTCTGACCCATAAGTTGGGGCTCCTTTAATGTGGTCCAACCGTTAGAGAGCTCAAGCTGAATTTCCTGCCATTGAAGATAGTGCTCCTCTGTGGGTTTCAAGGATCAATGGTTGGCTTGTGCTGTTCCTTTGCTGGGCAGATAAGTTCTTTGTGGGGAATAACCTTCCACATATTTTTTTGTTTTAATACACTTTTATGCTTAAGAAAGTTATTTTTTTAGCCAGTAGATAATGTATTAATGAGCTCATGAGAATTAACTGTATATTTAAAAGTGAGTACTTTTTTCCTGTAAGTTTAAAAGTTGTTTAAAGTAGTTGAAAACCATTTTTATTTCTTTCAAGAAATTGTGTTTATTTTACTTCTTGGGACTGGCAAAGCGTTTTAAAGTGCTTTTTGCTGTGTTTTGTGAGAAGTTATTCTTTTAACAACTTTGAAGTTTTACCAGCTTTTGTTGCTTGTTTTCAGCAGGGAAGAGACACCATTTTAGGTTTGACCATGGAACACGCTAATTGTACCACAGTTGGTCCTTCTAGCCACAAGAAGAAAAAGTTAAGGAAACCACCTTTGCCATCAGAACAGGCTAGCAATTTACCTCCTCTGCAAATGGGTGACTGCTGTAGCCAAAGAAAGTTTTTGAGACCATTCATCTTTTACCTTAGACCCCTAAGGTGTAGCATCTAACACCACTATGGACTGGGGGTCATCCACATTCTCTGCAGCTGTTAGGGTCCTTTCAGTGGACAAGGAAGAGCAACTCTTCTCCATCCTGGGAGATGGAGTGGGGAGTCAGAATGCAGACATTAACAACACTGTTGGCCCCACTTTTCTTGTCAAAAAGAAACAGAAAACTAAACATCGATCACGTTTTTCTTAGGGTTTTTTTTTTATGGGGTGTCACTCAGGGTTTAATTCAGGGTGTTGATCCTTCTTATAAGGTGGTTTCTAGTAAAAAAAAAAAAAAAAAAAAAAAAAAAAAGAGGGATGTCTCTTTTCCTCAGGTGATTCAAGATTTTGAATATGGACAGGAAGATGAAGGGACCAATACAGGCTTTTCACCTCAGATTTCTGATTCATATTCCTTGGAGAGCTCAGTTTCTGATTCTCCCTGTGTGGTTTCTCTTTCTCTCAGACTATTCCCAGAGTGTGTCAGTGTTTTCAATGGGAGAACACTGAGGTCCCTCAGTCCCTCAGAAAATACTATGCGGTGTTACAAAATGAATTTCTAGAACCTTCACCCATTCCTCCAGTACTGTCAGCTTTAGAGGATGTGTGTGTCACTGCTTGCAGTTTTACTAACAAGTCAGACTGCTACCCATAAAATAGCAGATAGAATGTATAAAGTTCCTTAGCCTTTTACATTTTTCTACACTCATCCCAAACCTGACCTAGTACGTATAGCTGTAGCTAATCCTACTGTTGCTGTACATTTGGTTAATTCCAACCCTGCTTTTGCTGATAAGGATGGGAAGAGAATTGGCAAGTATGGTGAAAAACTTATGATCTGCATTTGTTGTCTTTATTTGGTGTTCAACCTGAGGGGTTACAGGATCCGGCACAGACCCAACTTGGCCGCATGTCCAGCATCTGATCTGAGCTCCAAGGTTCTCCCCTACCCATAATGCTCCTGTCCCTTTTCTCCCTTCAGATTTCATTTGCCATGCTTCATGTCCACGTCGTGATCCATGCTCTAGGCTACAGTTTTAGGGTAAATGACTTTTTCTGCCTTTTTGACACTCCTTTTCTTAAACTTTTTCCCCCCCCTTTTCTATTTTTTACCACCCCTCACACTCTTTGACTGTTCCAAAAAAAAACCCCTCTTTTCTTCTAACCGCTTGTGTGTGGTCTCTGTGTGCATGAATGTGTGTTGAGCCTTTGGTTGGGAGTATGGCTGAAACCCCCAAACCAGGCTTCTGAAAATGCACAGTGTGTGGTTTCAAGCTCTTTCCAGCTGATGGCCACACAGTGTTCGTCGAATGTCTTGGGCCTGCTCACTTGAAGATCTCCTGTTCCATCTGTGCTGAGTTTAATCCCTGGGCACTAATGGACAGGAGGAATAAGTTAATTTTGAAGGGCCTTCTTCCCCTCCTACCACCGGGGCCCAGGCCTCTTCTGCCCCGGCTTCTGTTTCCGTCTCCACTCCATCCTCTAGGACTCAAACTCCTGCCAGGATGTCTGGGGATAGAGACAATTACTCTTAAGTCCAAGGACAAGGCCAGGAAGTGATACCCGGATCATTTGTCCTCAGCAGGCCATCCAGCAAAAATAATGGCAGCTCCGAAGACAGAGTCCCCCCAGCTCCGTTCCCCTCGGTTCTCCCTGAGCTGGAGGAGCTTCGGACCTGGTCACCAGCACAGGCTTCCACTCACCTCCCCCCTAGTCCGGTGTCGGTGGCCTCCTCTTCCAGCTCCACCCGCAGTCTTTCTGAAACAAAGATGGATAGGATGATGCAGAAGTTTATCCGCACTCAGATACAGATGGCAGTCTTGCCTGCCCCCAGTCCTTCCAGAGTGTGGGGCATGCAGTCTGTATTCATCCCTGTTACTCCTTCTCTGATCCGACCTCTGGTGTCAGAGCCCTTCGATCCAAGGACACTCTGCGTCGAGTGGTCGGCTCCGATGGTACCTTCTACGTCAACGCCAGCCATGACCTTGAAAAGGTTGGATCCAGCTAGCACTGATTTGTCCAGCTCTCGGAGCTGTAGTCTTGGCGTCAGATCTGAGGTGATGGTGTCGGCTTTGACTTTTTAGGAGCAGAGCCTCCTCCTTTGGAATCATGGCACCTTGAGGCTCAGTTCTGGCTCCCACTTTGGGTCAGAGGGTTATGGCTGCTTCCACTGTGGCCCTCTCAGGAGATCCATTTTCCTTCGGCTTTCGATGTGGTGGAGCGGGTCCTCTCGATCCCATCGAGAAACTTGACAATCTCATCTTCGGGGTCCGCCCAGGCTCCCTCTGTGTCTGACAAGGACCAGGCCATCCTGCCATCTCAAGGACAGCTTGCCGCCTCTTTGTCCCAGGCTGTTCCCACTTGGTAGCAGTGGGACGTTGCCAAGTCCTCCCCAGAAAACCCCACTGAAGAGGTTCCTTGAAAATGTATATGCAAAAGGAGACACTTGGACTCCCCACTGGAGTCCCTCATGAAAGACACTGATTTTGAGGAAGGAGAAGGCCCCCCCCCCCAGTGGGGGGGGGGTGGATGTCTGACCAAAAACCTAACCTGGATGTATCTGTGTTCCTGGAGGCATTTAATGCAGGACCCTCTACTTCCTGGGTGTCCCCTCCCATGGATACTGTGGTGGATCTTATTACACCTCGGGAGTGGAAGGAACTAGACACAGTGGAACCCAGTCCCAAATGCCCAGACAAAATTTTAAGTGCCCCTACAGGCAGCACCTATTGGACCAATGGATCCCTGGTTGATACCATGGTGGTGGCAGCTGCCACTAAGAAGAAGCTTGCTCAGGAGAGCTCTACAGTTCATCCTCCTGGCCAAGAGTGTAGGACGATGGACCATTTTGGGAAGCAGGTGTACACTTCAGCGACATTTTATGTGCATGCACCAAATTGTTTGGCACAAGTGATTAGGCTGCAGTGAGAACTAGTCAAGGAGAATGCTAAGTCTAGAGTCCATGTCGGCGGAGGACAAGAAAGTGTTCTCCTCTCGAATGGCCACCCTAACATCTGTCACTACCACCTCTATGCGTCTCCCCTCCCATGCAACTGAGGATGCCGCTAGAGCTGCCAGTACAGGCACTGCCATCAGGTGCCATGCCTGGCTCTGTGCATTTTGAGATCCCTTTAAGGCTTCTTTTACAAATCAACCTCTGTGCGTCTCCTCTCCCATGCAATTGAGGGTGCCATTAGAGCTGCCGGTACAGGCGTTGCCGTCAGGCTCCATGCCTGGCTCTGTGCATTTTCAGAGCCTTTTAAGGCTTCTTTTACGAATGCCCCGTACGACGGTTCCACCCTTTTTGGGAAGTCAGTACGTGACACCTTAGTTCAGAGTGAGAAGGATGGGAAGACTGTCGGCCATCGGTATACGCTTTTCGGCCCCTCAACGAACCTTCTCTAGGAATCAGTGAGGGGCCAGAACATGTGGTTCCGGAAATCAAGGAGCTATTCCTTGGACACTCAGGACTGGCCTTCCCCCAGGGGCAGAGGGAGATTTGATATATAGCGCCCTAGAGGCAGAGGGTGTCCGAGAAATCAAGGGTCTCAAGAGCCTTTCTCTGAGAGACCCACACAGCAACCTTGAAGGGTTGCCCGGCTGCTCGTCTCTGGAGGCAGTCAGGGGTTGCCTCTCTCTACACCCAACAGCCTGAGAGTCCATCACGGAAGATCATTGGGTGTTGCAAATTATATCCAGAGGCTATTCAGTCCCTTTTCTCAAGCCACCTCCACCACCCAGACATCTCCTAAACATTCCACCCACGTAAAGGTAGGATGCAGCACTGGAAATTGCAAAGGTGCTAGAAAAGCGAGTCCTACAACCTGTCTCCCCAGCCCAGTCTGGATTAGGCATTTATTCCAGGTTCATTTTGGTGCCAAAGAAGATGGAGGATTTAAGACCTATTCTGGATCTCTCCATCTTGAACCTGTCAGTGGCCAAGATGAAATTCTGGGTGGTCACCCTGTAATCTATCCTGCCCTTCCTGCAGGAGAGCAGTTGGATGTGCTCGACTGACCGTCAAGATGTGTATTACCACATCAAAATGGACAGGCGCTCTTGGAGGGAGCCAGTCATTACCAGTTCAGAGCGCTCCACTTTGGTCTCACCACAGACCCCAGGGTGTTCACCAAAGTGATGGTAGTGGTAGCGGCTCACCTGAGACTCCAGAGTATACAGGTCTTCCCCTACCTGGACAATTGGCTCCACGAGGCCCCTTCCAGGCATCAGCTCTGCAAAGCGAGGGATTCCTTTCTTCCCTGAGCTCAGCGGTTAGGCACTACCATCAATCTCAGCAAGATGTTCTTCATGTTTCACTGTTGCAGTCATTACATTTGGGTAATCTGCTGGTAGGTTGCCCTCAGTCGGCCTGATTAACAAAGTATTGGGTCCTGTGTCGGTTGCTGTCCCTTCTTCCATGACGTCAGGGGTATAAAACATGCAGCCAGTGCCATTACGTTAGTCTATCTTGCCGCGTGGTGCCCGAAGCAGAAGCAGTTCGCAAGTGCCA
Source organism: Protopterus annectens (assembly GCF_019279795.1). Classification (NCBI taxonomy): domain Eukaryota; kingdom Metazoa; phylum Chordata; order Ceratodontiformes; family Protopteridae; genus Protopterus; species Protopterus annectens. The sequence goes on from NC_056749.1 coordinate 459,652,826, forward strand.
GTCAGCCGACTCCTGAAATTTTCGTTTTCAAGTTTCAGATCCAAAGTCTTCAACTAAAAAGTTAAGTACCCTGTTGGGAAAACTTTTTCTTGCTCCTTACCGATGTCAGTAAAAGTTAATAATTGCATTACTTGTGGGAAGCAAATACCTCATAAGGATTTCCGTTTGTACTGTATTCCTTGCTTAGGCCCTGACCACGACGTACCTTGCTGTCGGTTCTGTGCTTTATTTAATCAACGCACTATTAAACGTCAGTACATTTTTGCTTCTAAATGTTTTGGCTCACTCTTTAATTATCCAGAAATGTTATCGGTTAGCAATCTGACTACCGGAATACCTAAAAAATGCAAAGAAAAAGACAGAGACAGGTTGTTGAGATCCAAAACTGATGACGACTCTTCTCCTAAGCCAGTCACCAGTTCGCCGGTACTCAGTGAGGCACTTTCACAGCCCCAGATACTCGCTAATTCTGATTCGCAGGCCTCTACTGAGACCCATTCGGAGTCCGGTATGCCACGAGATGCTTCAATTATGGAACCCTTGGATGTCTGTACCTTAAATGGGTCCGGAGCCGCTGTGCAGGCACCGGTTTCTGAGGGTGTTTTCAGGCCTACAGATTTGTATATTAGACCGACGCCATCTTCAAAACTAAGGCCAAAATCTTGACCTATGTCTAAAAAACCAATGCCTATGCCTAAGAAACAAATGATAAAAATGGCTGAAGATTTAATTATTCTGATCAGGGGTAGTCAACCTCCCCCCCTTCTAAGAGGCCTAGGCAAGATATTGACTGTGAATCTTCTGAACAGGATTCTATTTCTTCTGATTCTTCTAATGAACAGGAATTGTCTATACCTACTTATGAGGACTGTGATGCAGAAGATTCCATTCCTTCTCCTTCTCCCCCTCAGGATTTTTCTTTTGGGGAAATACCTTAAGGGAACATTTCCACTGGGAAAGTCAGGATTTTTCTGAATCTAAAAAGAGACTTGGGGATTTTCTTCTTCTTCCTCAGCATAGGTCCTTGGCTATACCTCCTGTTCTAGACATAGTTGATGATGTTTTCTCAGAATCTAGTATGGCTCCTTATTCTCTGCCACTGGCTCCTTGTAAGCCAGACAGATACTACAGGGTTCCTGACTCCCACAAATTTCTTTTCAAAAATCCTGTAGCGGATCCTGAAACCATTTCTCGGGGTCCCAAGGGCATTAAGGCTTCTACTGCTAAAAATCCTACCCCTTCTGATAGAGATTCCAGGGCACTGGATAGATGGGTAAGAAGGTTTACACTTCTGCAACCTTGGCAATCAGGGCTTTAAACTGTCAATTTCATATGCTAAAATATCAACAGCATATCATGGGACTGCTTAAAGAGAAAATTATGTTAATTTCTGACTGTGTGGAAAATAAAGATTTACAGGATCTTTTGCAATCAGCTGAACAAGTTGGAAAAAATACTTTGCAATGCGGTTTTGATTCTTTGGAGGCCTCTTGCAGGGATGCTGTAACTGGGTCTGTGCTAAGAAGGCATGCTTGGCTCAAAGAGCAAACTCTGCTTGATCATGTTAAAGCAAAATTGTTGGATGCTCCTTTACAACAGGACTGTCTTTTTGCTAATAAGGCTGAAGAAGTTCTAAAAAAGGTGGAAGATAAAGCTAAATCTATGCAAACTGTGAAAGATTTCTTACAAGTGCAACCTCCAAGATTTAGTAGGCACTGGCCTACTAAGAACTGGTCCTTTCCATTTCCTTTGAGAGCCACTCAAGTCAAACCCACACATTCCAAAGGCACCAGGTTTCAGTCTCAAGGGACTTTCAGAACAAAACAATGGGGTGCCTCCTCTTCCAAATCTGGAAACAACAAGACACCTCCCTATGGTAAGCAGTCTCAATGACTTCCCTTTACACTTACCAAGCACTTACCTTTTAGCCGCCCCTTTGAGGGGAAAACTGGCTCTTCATGCAAGAAACTGGCAACTTTATAACCCAGGACAAATGGGTTTTAAATATAGTATCCCAGGGATACAGATTTCATTTCCATATGTTGCCAATTCCAAACGAATGGCCAGACCTGCCCCCAAATCAGTGGGCAGAGGCCCAGAAGCAAGTACTTTCCCTCATGAGCATGAGGGCTGTTCAACTAGTACCAGAAGAGGAAAATGGACAAGGTTTCTATTCAAGACTTTTCCTGGTACCTTGAAAAGACAAATCATGGCATCCAATTTTGGACTTATCTACTCTAAACACCTTTCTGGACATTCCAAATTCAAGATGCTGACTCTTCACCACTTCCTATGCTAGGCGAAGATGCCTGGCTGGCAACGCTAGATTTAAAAGAGGCTTACCTGCATATCCCAATCAGGGAATCTTGCAGAAGATATCTCCACTTCAAAGCAGGCTACTTGCATTACCAGTTCTCTGCACTGCCCTTTGGCTTATCTACTGCGCCCAGGGTCTTTACAATGTGCCTGGCTCCAGTAATTGCATTTTGCAGGCAAAGAAATATTCAAATATATCCATACCTGGACGATTGTCTAATTCAGGCAGAAAACAAAGACATTCTTCTAAAACAGCTGGCATTTATAAAAAGGGTTCTAACTTGTCTTGGGTACACTATAAACGAAAAGAAATCACAACTGGTACCCTCTCAAAAAAATTACATTCCTGGGTGCAAGCTTGAATACAACTGCCCAGATGGTTTTCCTTATGCCAGAAAAGCAAATTAATTTGGTGACATACTTCAAACAGGTGGCCACAAAAACCCTGCTATCTGCAAGGCAGATTCTTCAAGCCTTGGGTTTCTTGGCCGCCTGCATTCTTCTAATTCCATTTGCAAGACTGCATCTGAGGAAACTTCAGTGGTACTTAACTCATTCACTCCGGAGCAGCTCAGGAAAAACTGCCTGCTTAATTCCACCATAGGAACAACAGTGCAGCCTGAGCTAATTTTCAGAAAATCCATTTATAATACCATACAGAAAACAAATGTTCATAACTCTTTATAAGAGCTAGACTATAAATGTAAATGCGAAAGTTGTTCAGCAGACACTGACCTTTCCAACAGTGTAAATGTTGATAGTGTATATCAAAGTTATTATTAAATATTTGGCAATGAATGCTGATATTGTGCATATTTTTTACCTTTTTGGAAAAACAAAGCGTACTATCTTGATCAATGTACCATGCAGACCCATACAATTTGAATGTAATTTGTTAATATGAATGTCAGTTTTAAAATGATACCTTAACCATTACTGTGTGATGTTCCTGTCTTGAGATGTTCACAGAAATATGATTAATATGTTATTTTTCATAACTGATAAATAAACAAAGCATAATATCTCATCACCTGTAACAGAGCCAACATAGTGTAGAAGTTGTGCATTTGAATGTCATCTTCAAAATGATGCATCATTTGTGTGATCACCATGCTCCCTTGCAAAGATATGGGCATAATAATGGAAAGTATTATAAATGTATAATTTTCATAATTGTACAAGACTAAACAAACTGTGATATCTGTACATGTGTAAAGTGCACAGGCACAGTTCTTTTACCATGTGGTAAGGAGTAACACTGTCTTCAAAATGAGGTATTACTTGGCGCACTGACATGCTTCCTTGCAAAGTTAATTACCAAAATATGAAAAAAATCATAATTTCCATAACCTAATTCCAAACAAACTTTGATATCTGCACGTGTCCAACATACAGGCAGAATTCTTTTACCATGTTGGAACCAGCTATACTGTCTTCAAAATGAGGTATTACTTGGCACATTCAGATGCTCCCTTGCAAAGTTATCTACCAAAATATGAAAAAAATCATAATTTCCATAACCTAAGTCTGAAGCAAACTTTGATATCTGCACATGAGTACAACATACAGGCACCATTCATTTACCATGTTAGAACTATCAGTACTGTCTTCAAAATGAGGTATTACTTCGCACATTCAGATGCTCCCTTGCAAAGTTATTTACCAAAATATGAAAAAAAAATCATAATTTTCATAACCAATGTCCAAAACAAATTTTGATATCTGTATATGAGTACAACATACAGGCACCATTCTTTTCCCATATTAGAACTATCAATACTGTTTTCCAAATGAGGTATTACTTAGCACAGTCAGATGTTCCCTTGCAAAGTTATTTACCAAAAATATGAAAAAAATCATAATTTCCATAACCTAAGTCTGAAGCAAACTTTGATATCTGCACATGAGTATAACATACAGGCACCATTCTTTTACCATGTTAGAACTATCAGTGCTGTCTTCAAAATGAGGTATTACTTAGCACATTCAGATGCTCCCTTGCAAAGTTATTTACCAAAATATGAAAAAATATATAATTTCCATAACCCAAGTCCGAAACAAACATTGATATCTGCACATGCGTACAACATACAGGCCCAATTATTTTACATGATGGAACTATCAATATTATACATATGCACATACAGTACATATTCGATTGTACATGCTAGTACTCTCCTGAAACAGTTGTTCTTTCTCAGCATCTTCACCAGCTTCTTACCACAGTTATTTGCCAGACTCATAAAAATATATTTTACACAACGCATTTCATAATAGAGTTTTACTTACCATACTGGTCCCTACTTGATCATGGGTGTTTTCCATTCTTCTCACAAGCTGCATATTGCCAATCTTGCATTGCTCTCCTCACGCCATTGTTGAGGTCAGTCAAGAACAAGGCAATGCCTTCCTCAGTTAGGTGAACGCCATCCCTTCTGAACAGGTGAACATCTTTTGTGGTGATGCTGTCAGGACAGATTGTAGATCCACCGACCCTGTGTATCAAGCCATGCATGAACCCCATTCTGTAAACGTCTGGCCTTGTGCACTACCCATTGACAGTTTGCTGTTTTCCACATCTAATGTAAAGGGTCTTGCCCTGACCTATATACATTTACTACACCTGAAGGGAGGGAAACTGAGTGGAGAGCTCAACCAAGACAACATGTGAAAAGACTAAGACTGTCCCAGGCTTTGTCTTTTTGCATGTGTCCTTTTCCGGAGGGAAACACTGCATCACAGTGGCAGCCCTGAGGCCATTTCTACCTAGGACAGCAGCACTATGGGACTGAACTGAAGAGTCTCCAAGTTCCCAACTGCAATCCAGGTCAATCGCAAGATCCATGGATGTCTGGGTATGCCCCCCGTGATGCACCCACCAACACAAGAGAAGTTGGCATAAATCTCTGAAGAGAAACCTTCCTGACCTTGGTGCATAAGGGCTAGGCCAGTACCTGACAAGGAGGCACAGAAAGGGCACATGTAAATCCCCTCTAAATGAACTACAGACAATGTATGCAGATGCATCACATTATCTCCCAAGAGAGGCCACTGCCATACTGATATTCACGTGTATATGTGCAAGCACATTATGTACATACATATATACCGATATATACACACATATGCACAGATATATATATATATATATATATATATATATATATATATATATACACACACAGGAAAAAGATTAGAGGTTTTGGAGGATAGCTAGTTGATGAAGAATGGAGGGAGTGGCTTGCGATGACTACAAATAGAGAAAAAACACAATCTGGCTTGTGCATTCGTCAAAGTGATAACGACTTCTACTTATGTGAGTAACAGTGATAGCAGCTGAGACTTTTACCAGAAAAGTGATAATAACTCACTGCTGTATTGTAACTGTACTTATTGCTAATGTGATATTGAGCTTCCTTTCAGTACTGCAAAGATGTCCTTCAAGAATGCAACTGCAGTCATAACATGTGGGTTGTCCTGCCTCAGGCAGCCCTCGGTCGGCCGGATTCCAAAGTCTGGGTCCGACGTCGGGTGATGTCGCATTTCTCTCCGACGTCAGAGCGGCTGGAGTACATAAGCATCGGCCGACGCCATTTTCTTCAGTCTTTCTTGCCGCGCGGTGCCTGAAGCAGAAGCAGTTCGCAAGTGCCGGTCGGTCAGCTCCTGTATTCTACGATACCGAAGTCATCGAAAAAGCTAAGTACCCCGTTGGGGACCTTTTCTTGCCTCAGCCAATGTCAGAAATTACTGAAAAAGTTAAGAATTGTCTTTTTTGTGGTAAACAAATACCTCATAAGGATTTCCACTCTTACTGCCTCCCTTGCCTGGGCCCAGACCACGACGTCTCGGCCTGTGTAGCCTGTGCTCGCTTCAACAAGCGCACTCTCAGGCGCCGGGCGGAGTTCGCTGAAGATTTTTTTGGCGATAAATTTGTTTACAACATGCCGTCGGATCTTCCGACATCGCAACACCCAAAACGAAAAGACCGGGACCGACATCCTCGGCCCGCCTACCACCGACTCCACGCCAAAACCTTTGCGCGAGTGCTCCGGTTCCCTCTGAGACGGTCTCTCCACCGCCCAACCGAAGACACCGCATTACCGACGACTCCGATTCCAGACATTACTCCGACGCCAGTTATAGACTTTCCTCCGGATACCGAAACAGAGGAAATGCCCGAGACCATTGCTGTAGACAAGGTCACTCCTGCACGTGGAGCTGCCAGGCCTCCTATGGCCATGTCTATTAAGGCCTACACTAGGGCTAAGGCAGCCAGCAAAACAAAGCATATTACTTCTAAATCCTTACCTCAGCCGACTCCGGAGACACAAATTATGCCCATGGCTGCTGATATAATCTCCATGATTAGAGGTTCACAGGCCCATCCTGAGAGAGCATCCCAGCCTCCTCCTGATAAAAGGCCCCAGGTTGAACCCTCTGACCCTACTCCTTCAGATGAAGACTCTGAGGGCTCTGTCCACTCTGATAGCCAGGAAGAGCTTTTCCAGACTTATGAGGACTCGGATGCAGAAGATTCCATCCCTTCGGCCTCCCCTCCTGAGGATATTTCTTTTGGGGAAGTTCTGCACACCATGAGGGGACATTTCAAGTGGCAGGGTCAGGAATATTCTGATTCTAGGAAACGCCTGAGGACTTTCCTTAAGAAGCCTCAGCACAGGCCCTTAGCTATTCCTCCTGTACTTGATGTTCTGGATGATTTGTATTCTGACTCTAGTGCTACCCCTGATTCTCGTCCTCCTGCTCCAGCCAAGCCAGACAGGTATTACAGGGTCCCAGAAACTCATTCCCATTTATTCAGGGCCCATTCTGCTGATTTGGAAACTATTTCACAGGGGCCTAAAGGAGTTTCAGCCTCCACCTCAAAAAATCCTTTGCCCTCCAACAGGGAAGCAAGGTCATTAGAGAGATGGGGCAAAATGGTTTACACATCCACTACTTTATCTATGAGAGCTTTAAATTGCCTTTTTCATATGTTACAGTATCAGGATTATCTCTTAGAAGATTTACAAAAAACATTAGCTTCTCCTGATCCTTTAGACAGGAAGACTTTGCAGGAAGCTGTACATAACACTCAGCAAGTAAGCAATCACTTCCTGCAGTGTGGATATGATGCACTGGAAGCTTCATGTAGGGCAGCTATGACAGGGGCAGTGATTCGGAGACATGCTTGGTTAAAAGATCAACCTCTACCAGATCATGTAAAAGCAAAACTTCTGGATGCACCTTTGGAAAAGAACAAGCTTTTTGGTGCAAATGCTAAGGATGTGTTAAAGACCATCGAAGAAAAAGCAAAATCAGTTCAGACTGTAAAAGATTTCCTTCAGGTTCAACCCCCCAGGTTCAGTAGGAATTGGCCTTCAAAAAACTGGTCCTTTCCTAATCCAGAAAAAGTTTCAAAGGGGTAAGAACGGACGTGGCCGAGGAAGAGGCCAATACAGAGGCCCTTACAGGGGACGACAATGGCAGCCAGGAAACCAAAGAAGTGACGCAAGGGTTTCACCTGCCCAACAACCACAAACTCAATGACTTTCCTCTACTACCGCCTACCAGGGAACAACTAGAAGCTCCCTTGGGCGGGAAATTATCTCTGTTTGCAGAAAACTGGCACAGACTGACAAAGGACAAATGGATTTTGGACATTATAGACCGAGGGTACAGGTTTCATTTTCATACCTTACCAAGAAAACAAGGCATGCCAAACCTACCACAAAATCAAAGGGCAGAGGCTATCAAGCAAATCACTCTGCTGACTCGAATGAAAGCAATAGAAAGAGTTCCACAACAAGAACAGGGGTTTTACTCGACTGTTCCTTGTTCCAAGAAAAGAATCTCAATGGAGACCAATACTGGACTTGTCCGCATTAAACACCTTTCTCCAAGTACCAAAGTTCAAAATGCTGACTCTACAGCAACTCCTTCCCATGCTGGGCAAGGAGTCGTGGCTGATTACTCTGGACCTCAAGGAGGCATACCTGCATGTCCCTATCAGACACAGCTGCAGAAGATACCCCAGATTTCTTGCAGGGCCAGAGCATTATCAATTCTCAGCATTGCCATTTGGCTTATCTACTGCGCCCAGAGTATTTACAAAATGCCTGGCTTTAGTAATTGCTCATTGCAGGCTCCAGGGTATACAAATCTACCCGTACCTGGACGACTGCCTCATACAAGCGGACGACAAATTGATGTTGACAAAAAACCTGGATTATGTCATACGATTACTTCAAGCTCTGGGATACACAGTCAACTTCCAAAAGTCAAGACTGCAGCCATCCCAGCAAATAACCTTCTTAGGAGCCAAACTAGACACAGCCTCTCAGATGGCTTACCTGACAGAAGACAAGCAAGAGAAGTTAACTCATTACTTCAAAGGTTTAGCAAAACTCACCCAGATGACTGCAAGGAGATTCCTACAGGCCCTGGGTTACATGGCATCCTGCATTCTACTGGTTCCATTAGCAAAACTACACATGAGAAAGCTTCAATGGTACCTAAAAAGCATTTGGTCTCAGCACAGCAACAACTTGGAGACAATCATACCACTCATTCCATGCCTACAAAAGGAATTCCTATAGTGGGCCTCGGTGAGCCAGGAAAACACAGGTATATCATTCAAAAAACCACAGATAACACAGACCATGACTACAGACGCCTCAGACCTTGGATGGGGGGTGCACATGGAGGGCAGGTGTATACAAGGTCAATGGTCTCCAAAGGAAACACATCTTCATATAAATCAAAAGGAAATGCTGGCAGTAATGCATGCCATTGAGGCTTTTCAACACCAACTCCAGCAAGGCCATTTAATGATACGGACAGACAACACCACTGTGATGTGGTACATAAACAAGCAGGGGCACCCACTCTACCCCTTTGCAGACTGACAATGCAGCTTTGGGAGAAATCACTGAGCCTAAACATCCAGTTACAATCCCAGTTTGTTCCAGGAAAAGACAATGTGTTGGCGGACAGCCTAAGCAGGAATTTCACAGATCCACACGAGTGGAGGTTACACACGAAGGCCTTCAGACAACTCACTTCGACATGGGGCAAGCCAGAAGTGGACCTATTTGCCTCTCACATCAACCATCTTCTACCAAAATTTTGCACAAGGACATACCATCCAAAGGCTTGGAAAATAGATGCCCTCTCATTCAACTGGAACTCCCTAGCAATCTATGCATTCCCACCTCTGCCACTGATGACCTCAGTATTACTAAAGATCAAAGCAGAGAAGCCCAAGGGAATCATAATAGCTCCGGATTGGCCAAGACAACACTGGTACCCACTACTACGGAGCATATGTCACACCAGGAGGTGGGCCCTCCCTCAGTGGCCTCTACTTTTGACTCAACACAATTTCGAAACACTGCATCCAAACCTTCAGACACTGCAGCTAACAGCTTGGGAGATCCCATAAATAACTCCAGCTTATCTCTCTCTAAGGAAGTTCAGTGGATACTAACAGAGGCTCGAAGACCATCCACCAGAAAGGTTTACTTAGCAAAGTGGAAAAGATGCAGAAATTGGAATACCAGCAAGGGACAGGATGCTTCATTGCTGAACATCCCACTTGTCTTGGAATATTTGGCAGATATGTTAAAGAATGGCCTCTCATATTCTTCCATAAAGATACATGCATCTGCTATTTCAGCTAGATACAACACTGATCCTCCTGTTTTCTCTCACCCTTTACTAAGACAATTCCTCAGGGGAATCAAGAACATTAAGCCACCAAGAAAGGCCCCAGTGCCAGCCTGGGACCTCAATTTTGTCTTAGAAAAACTGACTCTACCTCCTTTTGAGCCACCAGCTTCAGTTGACTTGCCATTTCTCTCATGGAAGACAGCCTTCCTGTTGGCAATTACCTCAGCAAGAAGGGTTTCGGAGCTACAGGCCCTAATGGCAATACCACCCTTTATTATTTTCCACAGAGACGGGGTTTCATTAAGGACCAACCCTACTTTTATGCCAAAGGTGGTATCTAGGGTTTCTCTAAATCAAGCCATTCATCTGCCTGCTTTCTTCCCCAATCCTGAGAATAAGGGGGAAAGACTTTTCCATACCTTGAACATTCACAGACAACTTCGATACTACGTGGACGGAACCAAGGCCAGTAGGAACTCCGAACAGCTTTTTGTAGCTTACCCCTGCAGTCCAAGGAAAAGCAATTTCAAAACAGACTATTTCTAAATGGATTGGACATTGCATCAGATTCTGTTATTCCTTTCATGGAAAGACTGTTCCAGCCAATGTCAGACCACATTCCACCAGAGCTACAGCCACCTCTACAGCTTTTTAAGAGGGTGCCTACCAAGGACATTCTAGAAGCTGCTACATGGAGCTCCGTGCATACATTCTCCAAACACTACAATATCCCTCTATATTCCAGATCCAGAGCAGGCTTTGCTTCGGCAGTCCTGCAGGGTTTGATTGCCACACCATCTTTTCCTAGTGCATACCTCCTCCCCAGCTAAGCTATGGTATTCTACCCACATGTTATGACTGCAGTTGCATTCTTGAAGGACATAGTACAGTTTTGTACCTACCATAAATGTAGATGTCCGATAGACATGCAACTGCAGTCGGATTTTCCCTCCCTATGCCTAGGGTCCACTCCTATCCCTGTTTCTCTTAGCTGGGGATATCTGTTATGGTGTATTTGTTTTATTGCTCATTTATTGGTTTGGAATCCTGTTTTTGTCTTCCAATTTGATTACAGCCTTCCTTGGAGGGCACCTGGCATCTGGGGCAAGAAACACTGAAGAAAATGGCATCCGCTGATGCTTATGTACTCCAGCCGCTCTGACGGAGAGAAATGCGACATCAGCCGACGTCGGACCCAGACTTTGGAATCCGGCCGACCGAGGGCTGCCTGAGGCAGGACAACCCACATGTTATGACTGCAGTTGCATGTCTATCGGACATCTACATTTATGGTAGGTACAAAACTGTACTTTTTGTACCTACCATAAATGTAGATGTCCGATAGGTATGCATCTGCAGTCAGGATTACCCACCCTCCTTTCCCTCTGTGGTATTCCTAGGGTGCTTACCCCTCTTTCAGCTAGCTGGGGGAATCTATTATGGTGTATTTGTTTGTTTGTATATATATATATATATATATGTATATATGTATATAATGTGCTACTGTTTGGAACTTTTCAACATTCATCCAAATTTAGCCTAGAGGGCACCTGGCATCTGGGGCAAGAAACAGTGAGGAAAATGGCGTTGGCTGATGCCTTTATACCCCAGAAGCTCTGACATCGGGGAAAGTGCGACATCAGCCGAGGCCAGACCCAGACTTTGGAATTCGGCCGACCAAAGGGCTGCCTGAGGCAGGAAATATCCCATATGTTATGACTGCAGATGCATACCTATTGGACATCTACATTTATGGTAGGTACAAAACTGTACTTTTTCAGTACCGAAGTCATCTAAAAGCTAAGTACCCCGTTGGGGAACATTTTTTCTTACCTCAGCCGATGTCAGAACAAATTGAGAAAGTTAATAATTGTTTGTCTTGTGGTAAACAAATACCTCATAAGGACTTCCATTCTCTTTGCCTGCCTTGCCTGGGCCCAGACCACGACATCTCGACCTGTGCTGCCTGTGCTTGCTTTAATAAGCGCACTCTCAGGCATCGGGCAGAATTTGCCGAAGACTTTTTCGGTGATTCTTTTGCTTATATCATGCCGTCGGACCAACCGACAACTCAATCTTCCAAAAAACGTAAGGACCGGGACCGACATCCTCGGCCCGCGTCATCCACAGATACTCCTCCTAAACCCTCCGTGAGTGCTTCGGTCCCTTCGGAAGCGGTAATCCAACCGCTTCAGGCCGACGACACAGCGGTAACTCGTCCATCGGTCTCGGAGCCCTCTCTGGTGCCGGTTGTTGACTTTCCTCCAGAAACCGAGGTTCTGGATCTACCCGACATTGTTCCTGTGGACAAGGTTACACCTGCACGTGGGGCAGCTAGGCCTCCTGTATCCATGTCCATCAAGGCCTTTGCACGTGCTAAGGCCGCCAGCCAGGCCAAGGCCCATCTTAAACCTGCTGCTCAGGCCCCCTCTTCTGATAAACAGATCATGTCTCTTGCTGCAGATCTAATTTCTCTTATTAGGGGGTCTCAGTCTCATCCAGACAGAGGTTCTCAGCCGCCTGCAGAGAAAAGGCTCAGAACTGAGCAGGCCGACAACCTCTCTTCAGATGAAGCCTCTGGGGATTCTTAGCATTCTGATACCCAAGAAGAATCCTTCCAGGCCTATGAGGACTCTGATGCTGAGGAATCAATTCCCTCTGCCTCTCCTTCAGGGGATTTTTCGTTCGGTGAAGTCCTACACTCCATTAGGGAGCATTTTAAATGGCAGGGCCAGGAATTCTCTGATTCCAGGAAAAGGCTACGTACCTTCCTCAAGCTTCCCCAGCACAGGCCTTTAGCTATCCCTCCAGTTATGGATGTCCTGGATGACATTTTCTCCGACTCCAGTGCTAACCCTGATTCTCTCCCTCCTGCTCCTGTCAAGCCTGACAGATATTATAGGGTCCCTGACACACACAAGCATCTCTTTAAGGCCCATTCTGTGGATCTAGAAACAATTTCACAGGGCCCCAAGAGAGTGGCTACTTCCACTGCCAAGAATCCACTGCCAGCGGATAAGGAAGCTAGATCCCTGGAGAGATGGGGTAAAAAAGTTTATACCTCCACCACCCTGGCTATGAGGTCACTTAACTGCCTTTTTCATATGTTTCAGTACCAGGATTTTTTACTGGATGGTTTACAGAAAAAGCTAGCCTCCCCTGAGTCTACTGATTTTAAGGCATTGCAGGATCTAGTACATAACACTCAGCAGGTTAACAATCATTTTCTTCAGTGTGGTTATGATGCATTGGAGGCTTCATGTAGGGCAGCTATGACTGGGGCTGTTATCGAGACATGCTTGGTTAAAGAACAGCCTCTGCCAGACCATGTTAAAGTAAAGTTACTTGATGCACCTTTAGAAAAACAGAAGCTTTTTGGTGCTAATGCACAAGATGTGTTGAAGTCCATTGAGGAAAAAGCTAAATCAGTACAGACAGTCAAAGATTTCCTCCAGGTTCAGCCTCCCAGATTCAGCAGGAATTGGCCTTCAAAGAATTGGTCCTTTCCAGACACTGACAAGTTTCAAAGGGGAAAAAACAGGCATGGCCGAGGTAGAGGGCAATACCGAGGCTCCTACAGGGGCCGCCAGTGGCAACCAGCAAATCAAAGAAGTGGAACAGGCAGCCCAGCTGCACCACAAGTACAACCACAATGACTTGATTTTCATACCGCCTAAAAAGGCTCAAAAAGAAGCATCCTTGGGTGGAAAATTATCCTTATTCTCAAAAGACTGGCATATCTTAACCAAGGACAACTGGATTCTGGATTTAATAGACAAAGGATACAGATTCCACTTCCATACTTTACCAATAAGACAAGGCATGCCAATCCTGCCACATCATCAAAGGGCAGAGGCACTCATTCAAGTTTCAAAGCTGTTAAACATAAATGCAATAGAAAAGGTTCCTCCACAGGAACAAGGCCAGGGATTTTATTCAAGACTGTTCCTTGTTCCAAGAAAGGAAAACAAATGGAGGCCTATACTGGACCTTTCTACTCTAAATACTTATCTCATTGTGCCAAAGTTCAAAATGCTGACGTTGCAGCAACTCCTTCCCATGCTGGGCAAGGGGTCTTGGCTGGTCACTCTGGACCTCAAGGAGGCATACCTGCATGTCCCAGTCAGACAGAGCTGCAGAAGATACCTCAGATTTCTTGCAGAGACAGAGCATTATCAATTCTCAGCATTGCCGTTTGGCTTATCTACTGCGCCCAGAGTGTTCACGAAATGCCTGGCATCAGTAGTGGCGCACTGCAGACTCCAGGGGATTCAAATATACCCCTACCTGGACGACTGCCTCATACAAGCAGACAACAAGCAAACCTTGATTGCAAACTTGGACTATGTCATTCAATTACTACAGGCCTTGGGATACACAGTCAACATTCAGAAATCAAGACTCCTGCCATCCCAACAAATTATTTTCCTAGGAGCCAAGCTGGACACAAACACACAAATGGCTTATCTCACAGAGGAAAAACAACAGCAGTTACCAGAGTACTTCAAAGGCCTAGCAAAGTTCTCCCAGCTGACTGCAAGGAAAATCCTGCAGGCCCTGGGGTTCATGGCATCTTGCATTCTTCTGATACCTTTGGCAAGACTTCATATGAAAAAGCTGCAATGGTACTTAAAAAGCTTATGGTCCCAACACAGCCAAAGCCTAGAGGACGTAATCCCACTCATTCCATGTCTGCAAAGAGAATTTTTGCGGTGGGCTCAAGCAAGTCAGTTAAACAAAGGCATGTCTTTCAACAAACCTCAAGCAGGTCAAATAATTACAACAGACGCCTCAGACCATGGATGGTGGGCGCACATGGAAGGCAGATGCATTCAAGGTCAATGGACACTAAGGGAAAGGCATCTGCACATAAACCAAAAAGAGATGTTGGCAGTGATACATGCTGCAGACTAACAATGATTCTCTGGGAAAAATCCCTAAGTCTGAAGATACATTTGCAATCCCAGTTTGTGCCAGGCAAGGACAATGTTCTGGCAGACAAGCTGAGCAGGAATTTCTTGGATCCACACGAATGGATGCTGCATCCTCACATTTTCTCACAAATAACAAGGACATGGGGAAGACCGGACATAGATCTCTTTGCTTCTCACATGAATCATCACCTGGAAAAGTTCTGTACAAGGACCCACCATCCTCTAGCCTGGAAAACGGATGCTCTCTCCTTCAACTGGAATTCCCTAACAATTTATGCATTCCCTCCTCTACCACTGCTGACCAAGGTGATACTGAAGATCAAAGCAGAACAACCAACAGGCATTTTGATAGCTCCAGACTGGCCAAGGCAGCACTGGTCAAGGCAGCACTGGTACCCATTGCTGTTGAGCATAACTCGGACCAAGCCGTGGCCTCTGCCCCTATGGCCTCTGCTTCTAACACAGCACAATTACAGGACTGTTCATCAAAACCTGAAAACATTGCATCTGACAGCCTGGAGGTTACCATAACTCCTTCCGATATCTCTCTTTCCAAAAAAGTTCAAGAGATCTTACTGGAAGCACGCAGACCTTCAACCAGAAAAACCTACTCAGCCAAGTGGAAGAGATTCATCATCTGGAATGCTAACAGGGGTCAGGATACAACAGTCTTGAGTATACCTCAGATATTGGAATACTTGGCAGAAATGTTTCATACTGGTCTCTCATATTCTTCCATAAAGATTCATGCCTCAGCAATCTCAGCAAAATACAATTGTGATCCACCTGTGTTTTCACATCCTTTGCTAAGACAGTTCCTGAGAGGGATAAAGAATATCAAACCCCCCAGGAAACCGCCAGTACCTGCATGGGACCTCAATGTCGTCTTGGAAAAATTAACTCTTCCTCCCTTTGAACCAGCAACAACTTCAGAAATGCAATTTCTCTCATGGAAAATGGCTTTCCTATTGGCTATCACATCAGCAAGAAGAGTCTCGGAGATACAGACACTCATGGCAGTACCTCCTTTTCTCATTTTTCATCAGGACAGAGTCTCTCTAAGAACCAATCCTTCATTCATGCCAAAAGTAATTTCAAGGGTGTCTCTAAATCAAGCCATTCACCTGCCTACTTTCTTCCCCAATCCTCAAAACAGGGGGGAAGCACTGCTGCATACTTTGGACATACACAGACAACTACGCTACTACTTGGACAGAACTAAGGCCACCAGAAAGTCTGACCAACTGTTTGTAGCCTATGCTGCTGGAGTACAAGGAAAAGCAATCTCCAAACAAACAATTTCCAAATGGATTGGACACTGCATCAGATTCTGCTATTCTTTTCATGGAAACGGTGTGCCAGCCAATATTAGGCCGCACTCCACCAGAGCTATAGCCACATCCACAGCTTTCCTAAGAGGAGTGGCTACAAAAGACATTCTACAGGCTGCTACATGGTGCTCCGTGCATACATTTACCAAGCACTACAACCTGCCATTATACTCCAGATCCCGAGCAGGCTTTGCTTCGGCAGTCCTGCAGGGCATTTTAGCTACACCATCACTTACTTAGTTCCAACCACCCCCAGATTGGCTATGGTATTCAACCCATATGTTATGACTGCAGTTGCATTCTTGAAGGACATAGTACAGTTTTGTACCTACCATAAATGTAGATGTCCGATAGATATGCAACTGCAGTCGGATTTTCCCACCCTCCTACCCCTCTCAAACCTTCTTTATGGGTCCACTACCCCTATTCCTATTAGCTGGGGGTACCTCCTATGGAGTATCTGTTTATTACTGTTGTGCATGTCTGGAATTGTTTATCCATTCACCAAATTTAGACTTCCTAGGAGGGCACCTGGCATCTGGGGCAAGAAACACTGAAGAAGATGGCGTCGGCCGATGCCTTTATACTCCAGCCGTTCTGACGTCAGAGAGGAGGCGACACCAGCCGACGCCGGACCTAGACTTTGGAATTTGGCCGACCGAGGGCTGCCTGAGGCAGGACAACCCATATGTTATGACTGCAGTTGCATATCTATCGGACATCTACATTTATGGTAGGTACAAAACTGTACTTTCTGCAGGGTCTCATTGCCGCTCCTAATGCTGTTTAGCTCCAGCCTCCCAACCATAGCTTTTGGAATCTACCCAAATGTAATGACTGCAACAGTGAAACATGAAGAACATAGTACAGATGTTCATGGTGTTTCACTGCTGCAGTCATTACACTTGGGTTATCCTGCCGTCAGGCAGTCCTGCAGTCAGCCAGAGTTCCAAAGTCTTGGTCCGGCGTCGGTTGCTGTCGCTTCTTCCCTGACGTCAGTGCGCCAGGGCTATATAAGATGCAGCCGACACCATTTTTTTCAGTCTTTCTTGCTGCGCAGTGCCCGAAGCAAAAGCAGTTCGCAACTGCCTGTCGGCCGATTCCTGAGATTTTCGAATTCGAATTTCAGAACCAAAGTCTTCAATAAAGCTAAGTACCCCATTGGGGAAACTTTTTCTTGCCTCAGACTGATGTCAGTAAAAGTTAATAATTGCATTTCTTGTGGGAAGCAAATTCCTCATAAGGATTTTCATTCTTACTGTATTCCATGCCTAGGCCCGGACCACGACGTCACTAGTTGTCGGTTTTGTGCTAGATTTAACAAGCGCACTATTAAATGTCGGTTTGATTTTGCACACCATTATTTTGGCCGAAGGTTCAATTATACCATGCCGTCGGAACAACCGACGACTGGAATACACAAAAAACGCAAAGACAAAGAATAAGGACAGGCATCCGAGGTCCAAAACTGACGATGAAGCCTCTTCTAGGCCAGATGCCGGTTCTTAGTGAGGCACTTTCGCAGCCCCTGACACCCACTACCTCAGAGCCACAGGCTGCCTCCGACTCCCACGTGGAGATTTGTAGGCCTCTGGAAACTCAAGGTATTGGGTCTACAGAACTTAACCCCTCAGATGGGTCCAGAGCCGCTGAGCAGGTATCGGCTTCTGAGGGTGTTTTCAGACCTTCACAGCTTACCATCAAAACAACAACCAAGTCTAAAACTCCATTAAAGACAAAGAAACAAGTACAGCATTCACCTTGACAGGCCTCCATGCCTAAAAAACAGATGCTCAAAATGGCCGAAGACCTTATTACTCTGATCAGGGGTTCCCATCCCCCTCCTGATAAAAGGCCTAGGCAGGATACAGACTATGATTCCTCTGACCAGGTTTCCATTTCTTCTGATTCCTCTTCAGACCAGGGATACTCTTTACCCCCCTGTGAGGACTCTGATGCCAAAGAATAAATCCCTTCAACCTCTCCTCCTGAGGATTACTCTTTTGGGGAAACTTTACATACCATGAGGGAGCATTTCCATTGGGAGAGCCAGGATTATTCAGAATCCAAGAAAAGGCTCAGAGATTTTCTTTTATTGACTCAGCACAGGCCCCTTGCTATTCCGCCTGTGTTAGACATTGTGGATGATGTGTTCTCTGAATCCAGTTTAACCCCTGATTCTTTGCCCCCAACACCAGTCAAGCCAGATAGGTACTACAGAGTCCCTGACTCTCACAAATTTCTTTATAAAAACCCTGCTGCTGACCAAGAAACTATTTCCCAGGGTCCCAAAGGGGGGTAAAGGCTTCCACTGCTAAAAATCCAGTTCCCTCTGACAGGGATTCTAGAGCATTAGATAGATGGGGAAGAAAGTTTACACTTCTGCAACTTTAGTAGTAAGGGCTTTAAATTGCCAGTTCCACATGCTTAAATACCAACAATATTTAATGGCTCAGTTAAAACAGAAAATGCTTACAAGCTCAGAAGGTCCTGACTATAAGGAAATGCAGGATTTATTGCATGCAGCTGAGCAAGTGGGAAATCATACTCTGCAATGTGGTTTTGATTCATTAGAGGCTTCTTGTAGAGCCGCAGTTACAGGTTCTGTGACTCGAAGGCATGCTTGGTTAAAAGAACAAGGTTTACCTAATCATGTTAAGGCAAAATTATTGGATACTCCTTTACAGCATGATATCTTGTTTGGTGGTAAGGCTGAAGAGGTATTAAAGAAAATGGAGGATATGGCAAAATCTATGCAAACAGTGAAGGATTTCTTACAGGTACAGCCACCTCGATTTAGCAGAAATTGGCCTTCTAAAAATCAGTCCTTTCCAGTGTCAGGCAGATACAGACGCCCAAGAGGCAGATCTCAGCCCCAAGGCTCTTACAGACCAAGACAGTGGGGGCTTCTACCCCAAAAGGAGGAGAAGACAAGTCACAACTTTATAGAAAACAGTTCCAATGACTTCTCACTTCAAATGACAAGCACTTACCTTTTGGCAGCTCCCTTAGGGGGAAAACTAGCTCATCTGAAGTAGGAGAATTCATTTGTCAGCAACCTGTGGGTATGGATCCGATATCGGATCCGAACTGGCATGGTTTATCCAGCTATGGATCCGAGCTCCTAGCTCCTCCCCTCACCCATAATGCCCTGCTCTCCATACATGACCTCAGATCTAGTTTGCCGCGCATGGTAAAGGCTGGGTCGTCAGAGCTCCAAAAGCTAAGTTATAGTATTCTTTATTAAAGGGTTTTAAAATTTTTAAAACTTTAAATTTGAGTGAAAGTTATAGGTTTCCCTTCTGTTTATATCTTTTGGGTTAATTTAATATAGTTTTACCCTCCCTCGCTGGTTTGTAGTTGGTGTGTGTGGTTTTTTTTGGGGCCTTTGTGTGAGTGTTTTAGTTTATTGTTACTATTTAAAAAAAAAAAAAAAATAGTGATGTCTGAGGCCCCAAAGGCTGTTTTTCAAAGTGCTCGAGTGTGGCCATAAGCTTTCCCATGCTGATGGCCACACTCGTGCTCGATGCCTTAGGGTTGAACACCTCACTTCAGGGTGTTCAATCTGTGCAGGGCTCAACCCCAGGGCATTGAAGGAGCGGAGGTCAAGCTGGTCTTGGCGGGACTCTTGCCCCGGACTCGGCCCCCTTGGTGGTCACTGCTTGCAGTCCCTGCCTTGCCTGCTCCTCCTCCACCCGGATTCAAACTCCCGCCAAAGGGTAGGAGGAAGCCAGGAAAAGGACCGGAGAGAAGCACCACAAGCGGCGGGCGAGACCTCCATTTCGCCCTCCGCCAAGGGCTTCTCCGGCCTCTCTGGCTGCTGGCTCTCCCTCCTCGGCTCCGGTCCCGTGCTTTTCACGGAGCCTGAGGATGAGGAGACCCGACCTCCTTCGAGCGTATCGAGGCGGCACACAAGGCCTACCTCGGTAGCCTCGTCAAGGTCTACTTACAGCCTCTCCGATGCTGATCTGGACCGGATGATGCGAAGGTTCATCCAGGCCCAGATGCAGATGGGAGTGCTCCTGCCTCCCCTCTGGGAGCTCGACCCCCTTTTTTAAGCCCATTGCTCCTTCTCCGACCAGCTACCCGGGTTCGGAGCGCTAGGAGCCGGGCAGCCTCAGAGCCGCGGGTGAGTTGGCGCCGACAGTACTGGGTACTTCGGATCCGACCCTGCCCTCGAGTCTGTCGGATCTGACCTCTCAGAGCCTTGGCCCGAGCTTCGGATCCGAGGGACTCAGTGTGCCTTCGGCGCCGTCCTTGTCTGAGTGCACTGGTCCCTCGGATCCGAGGGGCTCGGCGCCGGCTCCGATCCGCTCATCGGATCCGAGGGGGAGCCAACTTTCGGATCCTATTGTCGAGGCTGGCTCCTCCTCGGCCTTTGATGTAGTGGAGAGGGCTCTGTTGAGGGCATCCGGACCCCCGGCCCTTGCTTCGGCTCTGTCCCACACTCCATCTGCTCTGGGCCAGGCTTCCATCACCCGGCCACTGGGACAGCCCGCTTTACTGCCCCAAGCAGTTCCTGTGGTTCTGGACATTGCTGGTGAGGGCTCCTCTGACAGCCACCCTGAGGAAGCACCTCGCAAGCATTCGTGTAAAAGGAGGCACATAGACTCCCCCGAGTCTTTGACCGAAGACACTGACTTGGAGGAAGGGGAAGGCTCCCCAAGATCACCCCCTGAGGATGTCTCCTTTGGAGACATCATGGAAATGTTACGGATCAGAGGTGGGTGGTCTGCCCCAAAGTCTTCCTCGGACGAGTCAGTGTTCTTGGAGGCATTTGAAGCGGGCCCGTCTACCTCTTGGGTGTCCCCTCCTGCCGACCCCCTGGTGGACCTTATTACCACCAGGACGTGGAAGGACACCATGGAGCCAATCCCTAAGAGGCCCGACAGTATCCTTAGCCCCCCTGCTGACCGTGCTTACTGGAGCAAGGGACCCCCAGTAGATGCCATGTTGTCGGCAGCAGCCACTAAGAGGGAACTCGCCCAGGTGAGTCCCTCAGTCCATCCCCCGAGCAAGGAGTCCCGGATGATGGACCGTTTGGGGAAGTGAATCTTTAGTTCAGCGACCTTCTCAGTGAGGGCGCTCAACTATTTGGCACATGTCATTAGGATGCAGAGCGATCTTATCAAGGAATACGCTGCATCCCCCCCAGAGTCCATATCGGAGGAGGACAAACTTATGCACTCCACCCGTACGGCCACTCTTCGTTCTGTGACTAACACCTCTATGCGGTTACTTTCCCACGCTACCAAGGGAGCCGCTAGAGCTGCGGGAGCGGGCCTAGTCACAAGACGGCAGGCCTGGCTCCGCCACTGAGCTTTTACGGAGCCCTTCAAGGTCATTGAATGCCCCTTTGACGGTTCTGCCCTTTTGGCAAGGCGGTTCGTGATACCTTGGTTCAGAGCGAGAAGGACGGAAGACGCTGTCTGCCGGAGTCCGCTTCTCTGTGCCCCAGAGGTCCTACTCTAGGAACCAAAAGGGCCAGAAGAAGATGTGGTAATGGAAGTCGCAGCATTCCCAACCCACTCTGGACAACCAGTCCTTCCGTGGCAGAGGAGGACAGGGAGGACGCCGCCCTAGGGGCAGAGGGGCTCCCAGGAACTTTGGGTCCAGAGAACCCTTCTCTGAATGGCCCACGCAGCAACCCTGAGGGGTTGCCCGACTGCTCCACCCTGGACGCAGTCGGGGGACGTTTCTCGGAGCACCTAGCGGCATGGGAGTCCATTACATCGGACCGCTGGGTACTCCGGATTATATCCAGAGGTTACAAGATCCCCTTTCTTCATGTCCCAAAGTTAAAAATCCTCCCCGATGTTCCACCCGATCAGAGGGAGGCCGCTTCAGCAGAAATTGGCCATCTGCTGAGAAAGAGCCATCCAGCCCGTCCCCCCAGATCAGATCAGGGTTCTACTCCAGGTTCTTTTTAGTGCCAAAAAAGACGGGGGACCTAAGACCCATTCTAGACCTGTCCCTGTTGAACCTGTCAGTTCCCAAAGAGAAGTTCCGGATGGTCACTTTGCAGTCCATCCCCCCCCTTCTAGGGGGAATCACTGGATGTGCTCTATAGACCTCAAGGATGCGTACTACCACATTCGGATGGACAGACAATCCAGGAGGTTTCTTCGCTTCCGGCTGGGAGCCAGTCACTACCAGTTCAGGGTCCTTCCCTTTGGTCTCACCACAGCCCCCAGGGTGTTCACCAAAGTGTTAGCAGTGGTTGCGGCCCACCTGAGGCTTCAGGGGGTGCAGGTCTTTCCGTACCTAGACGACTGGCTTCTCACCGCCCCAACAAGGCATCTACTCTCTTTGGCAAGAGACTCCTTCCTTCGTCTAGCTCCCAAGCTAGGCGTCACGGTAAACATAGAGAAGTCCAACCTGGTCCCTACTCAAACAATAGAATTTATAGGAGCCAGGTTAGACATGAAAAATTTAAGAGCCTTTCTCACAACCGACAGGGTTCGGAATCTGCGACTCCAGGTGCGGGCCATCCTTCACTCCAGCTCAACACCTGTGGAATTGGTCCTGAGGGCACTAGGGTCTATGGCGGCAGCGATTACTCTTCTTCTGCACGCCCGCTTCAACATGCGGGTGCTTCAATGGACACTTCAGGTGCAATGGTCATTTCTCTCCCTCCCCCTGTATCATCCCATTGCAATCAGCAAGGATTGCAAGCAGTCTCTCTTGTGGTGGCTCCATTCTCTGGACCTCCACAGGGGCCACCCCTTTTGTGCATCTCTCCCTCTCGCCACAGTGACCACGGACGCTTCCCGCCTCAGGTGGGTGGGGGGCATTTTGCGGGCCGGATGGTCCAAGGCACGTGGAGCGATTCAGAGACCTCCCTGCATATCAGTGTTCTGGAAATGAGGGCAGTGCTCTTGGCGTTGCAAGCACTTCACGCCCTCCTTCCCCTGGGAACAATTGCGATTCAATCAGACAACATGTCGGTGGTCTGGTACATCAACAAACAGGAGGGAACCAGGTCTTGCCATTTATGCCGAGAAGCCATGAGAGTGTGGGAATGGGGCGATCTCCACCAACCACCGCGTTCTCATCGCAACGCATATTCCGGGTTGGACCAACATCCTAGCGGACAAGCTCAGTCGCACCATTCTCTCCCCGTATGAGTGGTCTCCCAATTCTCAAGTAGCGAAACGTATCTTCGCACAGTGGGGGACTCCCTGTTGCGATCTATTTGCCTCTTCTTTAAACGCCAAGTGCGACAGTTTTTTCGCTCTAATCCCCCCTCCAGGGGATTCTCCGAGAGACGCTCTGGTGCATGCTTGATCTCCTGGTCTTCTTTACGCATACCCCCCTCTACCTCTGATGCTACAAGTACTTCAGAAAGCCTCTTGGTTGGGGTGCAGAATGATCCTCATTGCCCCGTTCTGGCCTCGACAGATCTGGTTCCCTTACCTAAGGTCTCATTCAGTGAATCCACCTTGGATTCTAGATCCCATTCCGGATCTGATATCACACCCGTCGAACCTGCCAACTCCGAACCTGGACAACCTGAAGTTGACTGCTTGGCTGCTCCAGTTCCACTCCTAATCAGGACTCCCGGTATCTTGTCCCCAGTTAAGGGCATTCTGGTAGCGCCACAAGCCCTCTACCAGAAAAATTTACGCAGTAAATGGAAGTGTTTCTCCATTTGGGCAGAGCGACAAGACCTAGATCCTTTCACGGTTCCCCTTCCTTTGGTTCTAGATTTCCTTACTACTCTCTTTAATGATGCCAGTAGTTCCATGGTCAAAGTTCAGCTGGCGGCCATATCTCATTACCATGTTGGACACGATTCAGGGCCTCTTATGTCGGCTAAGTTATGCAAAACCTTCCTAAAGGCACCTTTTGCTCAGACCCCTGTCAAAGAAACGGTTTCCGTAGGATCTTTCTTTGGTACTTCAGGCCTTGACCGCTCCCCTTGAACCTCATGGCCACAGTCAGTCTTAAATACTTGTCCTTTAAGACTGCTTTTTGGTAGCCATTACTTGCTAAGAGAGTTTCAGAGCTTCAGGCCCTGTCCATGAAACCGCCTTATTTGATTTTTCATCCGGACCGGGTGTACCTAAGGATCAATCCCTCCTTTCTTCCTAAAGTAGCTTCGGAAGCTAACATTAATCAGTCCATCAACCTCCCTGTTTTCTTCCCTAAGTATCAAAACAAAGGCGAATACAAGCTGCATTCCTTGGATGTTCACAGGCAGCTTCATTTTTACCTTCATAGGATAGCTGGTCATAGGCAATCAGTCCAGTTGTTCATTTCTTTTGCCAAATTCAATCTGGTAAACCAATTTCCAAAGTTTCTTTGTCACGTTGGATTTCTCAGTGTATTCTGTTGACGTACCAAGCCTCTGGGAGGCCCGCACCGGAGGGAGTCCATGCTCATTCGACCCGGTCTGTCTCTACTTCAGCGGCCTTTAAGTCTAGGGTTCCTCTGGATGACATTTGTTCAGCAGCCACTTGGGCTTCATCTCATACCTTTATTACTCATTACAAGCTGGACGTCACTTCTAGAGGTAGAGCATCCTTTGGCTCCGCGGTGCTCTGGAATATCCTTCCATGATGGCCACCCAAGAATCAGGTAGCTGGGGACTCTGTCCCACAGGTTGCTGACAAATGAATTCTCCTACTTCAGATTTAGAAGTTATGTACTTACCATAACGTTCCATCTGAGTAGGTGGATTCATTTGTCTGCAACCATCCCGCCCTCCTATCCCCCTGGCCTTGTCAGTTTCCTGCATAGGGTGTGTTACTCTTTGGTTAGGGTAGTTGGTGCAGGGCAAACTCGATCTGAGGTCATGTAGGGAGAGCAGGGCATTATGGGTGAGGGGAGGAGCTAGGAGCTCGGATCCATAGCTGGATAAACCATGCCGGTTCAGATCCGATATCGGATCCATACCCACAGGTTGCAGACAAATGAATCCACCTACTCAGATGGAACGTTATGGTAAGTACATAACTTCTAATTTTTTCACAAAATTGGCATATAATCACCCAAGACAAATGCTTTCTGGATATTGTGTCTCAAGGTTACAGGTTCCACTTTCACACTCTACCAAGGCCAAAAGGAATGCCAGACCTGCCACAAAATCAATGGGCAGAGGCACAAAAACAAATTGCAGCCCTCATGGACATGAGAGCTATTCAGAAAGTGCCACAACAGAAACAAGGACAAGGATTTTACTCAAGACTTTTCTTGGTCCCCAGAAAGGACAATGTCTGGAGACCCATACTGGATCTATCTACTCTAAATACTTACCTGGATGTTCCGAAATTCAAAATGTTGACACTACAGCAACTTCTTCCCATGCTGGGCAAGAAGGCTTGGCTAGTTACGTTGGACCTCAAAGAGGCATACCTGCATGTCCCAATCAGACAAAATTGCAGAAGATACCTCAGATTCATAGCTGGCACAATGCATTACCAATTCTCTGCACTGCCCTTTGGCTTATCTACTGCACCCAGGGTCTTCACAAAATGCCTGGCACCAGTAATTGCATTTTGCAGACAAAAAGGAATTCAAATATATCCCTACTTGGATGACTGTCTTATTCAAGCAGAGAGCAAGGACATTCTTCTAAAGCATCTGGCATTTGTAAAAAGATTGCTAATTTGCCTAGGGTACACAGTAAACGAAAAGAAGTCAAAACTAGTGCCCTCACAAGGGATAATATTCCTGGGTGCCAGCTTAAATACAACGGCCCAGATGGCTTATCTCACGCCAGACAAGCAAAGACAACTAACTCAGTACTTTCAATTGATGGCAACAAAAACCCAACTCCCTGCAAGAAAAATTCTGCAGGCCTTGGGGTTCATGGCGTCCTGCGTACTACTAATATCATATGCCAGACTGCATATGAAGAAATTACAATGGTACCTAAAAAGTGTTTGGACTCAACACTGTCACAGTTTGGAAACAGTAATACCACTTATTCCCTGCCTACAACAGGAGTTTCGATGGTGGGCACAGGCATGTCACCACAACAAGAGACAGCCTTTCACTTTACCCACAGCCAGGCAGACACTAACAACAGATGCTTCGAATTACGCCTGGGAAGCACACATGGCAGGAAAATGTATTCAGGGCAAGTGAGCCGCAGACCAAATGCATCTTCACATCAATCAAAAAGAGATGCTAGCTGTACAAAATGCCCTAACAGCTTTCAAGGACCTTCTGCACCCAGAACAACTATTACTAAAAACACCACAGTTATGTGGTACATAAACAAGCAAGGGGGCACTCATTCCTATCCCCTCTGCAGACAAGCCATGACTTTGTGGAACACAGCACTGACCTATCAAGTTCATCTGCAAGCACAATTCCTGTCAGGAAAGAAAAATACTCTGGCAGATGACTTAAGCAGAAACATCATGGATCCTCACGAGTGGAAAGTAAATCCACAAGTATTCAGCATGATAACACAAAAATGGGGGTGCCCAGACATAGATCTTTTTGCCACCCCTCTGAACTGCCAACTACAGAAATTCTGCACAAGGACTTACCACACACAAGCATAGAAAGTGGATGCTCTCTCATTCAGCTGGAAAACCCTAAAAGTTTATGCCTTCCCACCACTGCCTCTCCTGTCAAAGGTACTCCTAAAAGCCAGACAAGAATGGCCAAAAATGATCCTGATTGCCCTAGACTGGCCACGCCAGCACTGGTACCCAATCTTGAAGTACTTGGCTCAAGACCCAGCATGGATTTTACCTCAAATTCCTCATCTTCTGACGCAACAAAACAATCAGATCCTCCACAGCCAGCTCAAAACCTTAAACCTGGCTGCATGGCAGATTACTTAGCCAAGCAGCCAAAACCTCTCTCTAAAGCTGTTATGGATGTAATTTTGGATGCCAGGAGGCCCAGCACCAGGAAATCCTATTCAGAAAAGTGGAAGAGATTCTGCGCCTGGAACCAGGCTCAAAGCTTTGACCCTCTTGTTCCAAATATTCCTCAGATATTACAATACTTAACTGAGGTGCTGGACAAAGGCCTATCCTTTTCATCCATTAAGATCCACGCCTCTGCCATCTCAGCTCATTACAACACGGATCCTCCTATTTTCTCTCATCCATTATTAAAACAGTACCTCAGAGGGGCTAAAAACATAAGACCGTCCCGGAGAGCACCAACACCAACTTGGGACCTCAACTTTGTCTTGGAAAAACTAACTTTACCTCCTTTTGAGCCAGCCAATTCAGCAGAATTAAAATATGTGTTATGGAAAACTGCTCTGCTTCTGGCAATAACCTCAGCACGAAGAGTCTCAGAGTTACAGGCACTAATGGCAGTGGAACCTTTCATAATTTTTCATCAGTACAGGGTTTCTTTAAGAACAAACCCTACATTTATGCAAAGGTGGTATCCAGTGTGGCTCTTAACCAAACTATTCACTTGCCAACATTTTATCCAAATCCCCAGAATAAAGGGGAGAGACTTCTGCACTCATTGGACATACACAGGCAGTTACGCTTCTACTTGGACAAAACAAAAGCTTTCAGGAAAACTGAACAATTGTTTGTAGCATATGCTGCAGGATCACAGGGAAAGGCTTTTTCAAAGCAGACCATATCAAAGTGGATAGGACACTGTATCCGTTTCTGCTACACACAGCGTGGAAACACTGTACCTAGCAACATTAGGCCACATTCTACCAAGGCAACAGCCACTTCAACTGCCTACCTTAGAGGAGTACCTACCAAGGATATTTTGGAAGCTGCAACTT
Organism: Protopterus annectens; assembly: GCF_019279795.1. Classification (NCBI taxonomy): domain Eukaryota; kingdom Metazoa; phylum Chordata; order Ceratodontiformes; family Protopteridae; genus Protopterus; species Protopterus annectens. The sequence continues at coordinate 459,680,800 of NC_056749.1, forward strand.
GGAGTTCAGTGCACACCTTTACCAAGCATTACCACTTGCCTCTTTACTCTAAATCCAGAGCTGGCTTTGCCACTGCAGTGCTGCAGGGCTTCATAGCCACCCCAAATCCTGTATAGACCCAGCCACCCAACCTCAGCTTTGGGATACAACCCAAGTGTAATGACTGCAGTAGTGAAACACGATGAACATAGTGCAGTTTTGTACCTACCATAAATGTAGATGTCCGAGTGTATTCACTGCTGCAGTCCAGGTTACCCTCCCTCTATCCCCACTTTCTTAGCTGGGACTTAATCTATACTTTTCTACCCTATACAACCTATGTGGTGTATTTTCTTGTAACTGAGGGTATTGTTTTTATTTTTATGTATGTTTTATTATCAATATGTATTGCCTACCTATTTGGGGGGCACCTGACATCTGGGGCAAGAAAAACTGAAGAAAATGGCGTCGGCTGCTTCTTTTATACCCCTGACGACCTGACATCAGGGAAGGGGTGATGACAGCTGACGCAGGACCCAAGACTTTGGAATTCAGGCTGACTGAGGGCAACCTGCCAGCAGGATTACCCAAATGTAATGACTGCAACAGTGAATACACTCGAACATCTACATTTATGGTAAGTGTATACAACTGTACTTTCTGCCAGAGTTTCACCTTTCCGACCCTTGGCTCCTTCTCCAGTCCACCCTTTGGTTTTAGTGTCTTCAGTGCCATTGGTCTCCAGTGTTGAGGTGTCAGAACCAGTAGAGATTTCCTCTTTGCCTCCGACCTTTTCCCCGACCTGCTTGGCTCCCTTGGCTTTTGTTCCGAGCATGTCTCTAAGCCATAGCGTCAAGGTCAGTTCCTGGGGGTAGGCACTGACCCCAAAGCTTTCGGAGCCTTTCACTTCCTCTCAGAGCTTCGGCTTTTGACAGCTTGGCTTCCTTTGGAGCAGGGGACTCAAGCTCTCTGGGAGGTGTCAGCTCTGGTGGCTTCGGCTGTGCTGGTAACAGCTTTCGGTGGTTCACAGCACTTTGGCTTTTGAAGTGGTGGAGAGGGTCCTCTCCCAGAACATGAGACCCTTGGCACTTTCTGCCACAATACCTCCTCTGCATCATTATAGTTTGATGCCTGAGGCCTCCAGTCTGCTGTGTGGACAACTGGTCTCCCAAAACCTCCACACTATCCCCACTGCTGATCACCAAGCATCTTCCGCTATCTCCACGGAGAGTCCCACTGAGGAGGTCCTCCAGAAGAGGCTGTGTAAAAGGAGGGAGATTGATTTACCTAAGGAATCAGTCAGCACGGACATGGATTTTGAGGAAGGAGCAGCGTTCTCAAAGTCCCCACCTGATGACATCTGATTTGGAGACATTTTAGAAGTCCTGCGCCAGTGGAGGTGGTTGGACAACACAAAACCCTTCACCGGAGGAATCAGTGTTGTGGGAGGTTGTCAGATCTGGTCCATCTACTACCTGGGTGTCCCTCCTGGCTGACCTGCTGATCCAGCTGGTGTTGTCCAGGGCTTGGAAGGAATTGGACACAGGAGAGCCAATTCCCAAACAAGTGGACAAGATCCTTGGCACCCCCATGGATAAGTTGTTCTGGGCCAAGGGTATTCCTGTGGATGCCATGGTTGTTGTGGCAACCACCAAGAAGGAGCTTGCCCAGAAGAGCTCCTCTGTACATCCCCCAAACAGGGAATCCTGGGCTTTAGAAAGAATTGGCAAAAGAGTTTATGCCTCTTCCACATTCACTTTCAGGGCATTAAACTATATATCTCACTTCACAAGGCTGAAAAGGGACTTATTTAAGGAACTTTCTAACTCAACCCCAGGGTCCATGTCTGCTGAGGATCAGAAATCCTTTTCCTCTAGACTGGCCACCCTACAGTCATTAGCCAATGCGTCCATGAAGTTGATTTCCCAAGCTGCAGAGATACCTCAAGAGTGGCCAGTTCGGGCAGTCCCATGAGGCGCCATGCCTTGATGAAGCTGTGTGATTTTGCAGAGCCCTTCAAACAAGCCTTTGTCAATGCCCCCTTTGATGGCTCCACCTTATTTGGACCAACTGTTTGTGAAACTCTTTCCCAGAGTGAGAAGGGCGAAAAGACCTCATCTGCCGTCAGAATCCATTTCCCTACCCCACAAAAGACCTTCTTCAGAAACCAGCACAAGAGTAAGAAAATGTGGTTTCAGAAGTTGCAAGGTCCTTTTCAGAACACTCAGGGAGATTTTTCCCTTGGGGCAGAGTGGGGAATAATCAAAATGGAAGAAGCCAGTCACGAGGCCGAGGAGGTCCACCAAATCAGGCTTTACGGGAAACCTTTCAGGACCGGCCCTTCCAACGATCCAAAACTTTTGCCCAGCTGTCCTCCTCTGGAGGCAGTTGGGTGGGCTGTTTCTCCTTGCACCCAGAAGCCTGGGAGGCTATCGCAAGTGATAGATGGGTGCTAAGGATCATATCCAGAGGATACTTCATTCCCTTTCTGGAAGTTCCCAAGAGAAAACATTACCTATCTGATGTTCCACCCAATCATTAGGAGGACACAGCTCGTGAACTAGAAAAGCTTTTGCAAAAAAGAGTCATCCAAGAGGTCCCCAATCAAGTCGGATTGGGCTTTTACTCCAGATTTTTTTTAGTACCCAGAAAACAAGGGGACCTGAGACCTATTCTGGATCTGACTCTCTGAACAAATTGGTAAAGCACACAAAGTTCAGGATGGTCACAACCAGTCCATCCTGCCTCTTTTGAAGGCGGACGAGTGACTGTGCTCTGGAAACCTGAAGGACACGTACTGTCACATAAAAATGGACAGACACTCCAGGCAATGCATCCCCATCCAGACTTATGGGGCCTGAAGTTAATTGTGTTGGTGTTTTCACTTCCAATGATGGCAAGTTTTCTCAGGCTTTCTTCCCCCATTTGAGAAATTTTGGTCTCCTGTCATAGAGCTTCGACATGTAAGATTTATAGAAGCAAGTGGAAAAGATTTGCTATTTGGGCTGAACAAAAACAGATCCTTTTACAGCACGAATTGCAGTCGTACTTAACTTTCTGGCTTCCATGATGGAGCTAGTTATTCTACTGTCAAAGTCCATTTAGGAGCCATATTCAATTTTCACTTTGGTTTTGATTATTTCTCCCTTTCCTCTTCTAAGCTCTGTAAAACTTTCCTCAGTGGTACTTTCCTGCTACGGCCTCCAGTGAAAGATCCTACTCTTCTATGAGATCTAACTATGGTAGTTCTTCGTGTTTCACTGTTGCAGTCATCACACTTGGGTTATCTGCCTGCAGATAGCCCTCATTCTGCCCGAATACCAGACTTAGTATTTTTGCGTTAGGTTGCTATCGCTCCAGGTCTGACGTCAGGTCGTCAGGGGTGTAAAAACAGGCAGCCGACACCATTACATCAGTCTTTCTTGCTGAGGAGCCCAAAGGAGAAGCAGTTCGCACGAGTGCCAGTCGGCCGCTAACTGAGTTTTCGTTATCGAATTGAATTATCCTGAAATCTTCTAAAGCTAATTACCCCATTGGGGATCCTTTTTTCTTGCTCTAACCGATGTCAGAAAAAGTTAACAGTTGTCTTGCCTGTGGAAAGCAAATACCACACCGAGATTTTCATTTTTATTGCATCACCTGTTTAGGCCCAGACCACAACATCCCTCACTGTCAGTTTTGTGCCTTGTTCAACGCCCGAACTATTCTTCGTCGGGCCCTTATTGTCGCTCAGTACTTCCGTTCTCGTTCTCCATATTCCGAGATGGCTTCGGTAAGCCATCTGACTACTGCTCTACTGAAAAAAAGATAAGGATAAAGACAGAGACAGACCGCACAGGTCCAAAACTGCCGATGACGCTTCCGTTAAGCTAGTCGCCAGTTCACCGGTACTTAGTGAGGTGCTTTCGCAGCCCCTGATGCCTGCTTTAGTGGATTCGCAGGGCTCTACCGAGACCCGTTCTGAGTCCGGTATGCTGCGAGACTCTTCTTCAACGGAACCTGGGAATGTCTCTACCTTGGATGGGCCCAGAGCCACTGAGAAGGCACCGGCTTCTGAGGAAGTTCTTCGCACTACCGATATTCAAAACAAACCGACTTCTTTCGCATCTTCGGTTCTGTCTAAAACTACCGAGTTTCTAAAGCCAAGAGTACGCGCTACGCCGAAACAAACGAAGACCCAAACTCATAAACCTGCTTCCTTGCCACAACATCAAATGCTTAAAATGGCAGAAGACCTTATTACGTTGATTAGGGGAAGTCAGCCTTCCCCTGCTGCCCCCAGCAGCTTTAACAGACCAAGAGTCCGTCAACTCTGAGGTATCTGATTATGAAGACGTGCCTTTATCTGCATCTGAGGATTCAGATGCAGAGGAATCTATTCCTTCTGCTTCTCCTCCAGAGGATTTTTCTTTTGGGGAAACCTTACATACTTTAAGAGAGCATTTCCACTGGGAATTCCAAGACTATCCTCAGTCCAAAAAAAGGCTCAGAGAATTTCTAGACTTGCCACAACATAGGCCTTTAGCAATACCCCCAGTCCTGGATGTTGTGGATGATGTCTTTATGGAATCCAGTTTAACTCCTGATACTTTATCCCTGCTCCTAGGAAACCAGACCGGTACTACAGATTACCTAACCCTCGCAAATTCCTTTTCAAAAATCCTACTGCTGACCCAGAGGTCATCTTGCAGGGGCCTAAAAGTATCAAAGCAGCTACAGCTAAGAATCCCACCCCTTCAGACAGGGACTCCAGAGCTTTAGACAGACGAGGCAAGAAAGTATACACCTCTGGAACTCTCACCATTAGGGCTTTGAATTGCCAGTTGCACATGCTGAAGTACCAACAATATATTATGGAACTTAAGCAAAAAATTGCTACCTTTACGGACTGTGCAGAAAATAAAGAATTGCAAGAGCTTATGCTTATGCATTTTGCAAGCCAAGTCAGCAAGCATACATTACAGTGTGGCTTTGATGCCCTAGAAGCATCTTGTAGGACAGCAGTCACTGGATGTTCTTCGTGTTTCACTGTTGCAGTCATTACATTTAGGTAATCTGCTGGCAGGTTGCCCTCAGTCGGCCTGATTAGTCTTGGGTCCTGCGTAGGTTGCTGTCCCTTCTTCCATGACGTCAGGTCGTCGGGGGTATAAAAAATGCAGCTGACGCCATTACATCAGTCTTTCTTGCCATGCGGTGCCCGAAGCAGAAGCAGTTTGCAAGTGCCACTCGGCCGACGCCTGAAATTTTTGTTTTCGAGTTTCAGAACTGAAGTCTTAAACTTAACACCAAGTACCCCGTTGGGGAAACTTTTTCTTGCTCCTTACCGATGTCAGTAAAAGTTAATAATTGCATTACTTGTGGAAAACAAATACCTCATAAAGATTTTCATTTGTACTGTATTCGTTGCTTAGGCCCTGACCACGATGTACCTTGCTGTCGATTTTGTGCTTTATTTAATCAGTGCACTATCCATCGTCGGTACATTTTTGCCTCTAAATATTTCGGTTCTCTGTTTAATTATCCAGAAATGACTACAGTTAGCCACCCGACTACCGGAATTCCAAAAAAACGAGACAGGCCGTCAAGGTCCAAAACTGCCGACGACGCTTCTCCTAAGCCAGTCGCCAGTTCGCCGGTACTCAGTGAGGCACTTTCGCAGCCCCTGATACCCGCTATTTCTAACTCGCAGGCCTCTACTGAGACCTATTTGGAGTCCGGTATGCTGCGAGATGCTCCAACTATGGAACCCGTGGATGTCTCTATCTTGGATGGCTTCGGAGCTGCTGTGCAAGCGCCAGCTTCTGAGGGTGTATTCAGGCCTACAGACTTGCATATTAAATTGACTCCACCTTCTATTCTAAGGCCTAAATCTCGATCTGTGTCTAAAAAACCGACGCCCAGGCCACATGTTCAGGCCCCTATGCCTAAAAAACAAATGATCAAAATGGCCGAAGATCTTATTACTCTAATCAGGGGTAGTCAACCCCCCCTTTTCTAAGAGGCCTAGGACTGAGCTTGACTATGAATCTTCTGGTCAGGACTCTGTTTCTTCTAATTCTTCCAATGACCTAGATTTGTCCATACCTACTTATGAGGATTCTGATGCAGAGGGTTCCATTCCCTTTGCCTCCCCCCCAAGGACTTTTCTTTTGGGGAAACTTTACATACCTTAAGGGAGCATTTCCAATGGGAAAGTCAGGAATTTTCTGAATCTAAAAAGAGACTTAGGGATTTACTTCTTCTACCTCAGCATAGGCCTTTGGCTATGCCTCTTGTACTAGACATTGTTGATGATGTGTTTTCGGAATCCAGTAAGGCCCCTAATTCGCTGCCTCTGGCTCCTAGTAAACCTGACAGATGCTACAGGGTTCCTGAGTCCCACAAGTTCCTTTTCAAAAATCCTGTTGCGGATCCAGAAACCATTTCTCAGGGGCCCAAGGGCATTAAGGTTTCTACTGCTAAAAATCCTACCCCTTCTGATAGAGATTTCAGGGAGCTGGATAGATAGTGTAAAAATGTTTATGCTTCTGCAACCTTGGCAATCAGGGTTTTAAACTGCCTATTTCATATGCTAAAATATCAACAGCATATTATGGGACTGCTCAAACAGAAAATGATGATGATTTCTGACTGTGTGGAAAATAAAGATTTACAGGATTTATTGCATTCTGCTGAACAAGTTGGAAAACATACTTTGCAATGTGGTTTTCATTCATTAGTGGCCTCTTTCAGGGCTGCTGTTACTGGGGCTGTGCTTAGAAGGCATGCTTGGCTTATAGAGCAATCTCTGCCTGATCATGTTAAAGCAAAATTGTTGAATGCTCCTTTAAATCAGGATCGCCTGTTTGGCAATAAGGCTGAAGAAGTTCTAAAAAAGATGGAAGATAAAGCTAAATCTATGCAAACTGTAAAAGATTTCTTACAAGTGCAACCTCCAAGATTTAGTAGGCACTGGCCTACTAAGAATTGGTCCTTTCCAGCTCCTTCCAGATCCACTCAAGCCAAACCCAGACACACCAAAAGCACCAAGTTTGAGTCCCAAGGGACTCTCTAAACTAAGCAATGGTGGGCCTCCACTTCCAAATCTGGAAATAACAAGACACCCCCTGTGGTAAACAGTCTTAGTGACTTTCATTTAAAATTATCAAGCACTTACCTTTTAGCTGCCCCTTTGGGGGGAAAGATCGCTCTTCATGTAAAAAACTGGGAACTCGTAACCCAGGACAAATGGGTTTTAAATATAGTGTCCCAGGACTACAGATTTCATTTCCACACTTTGCCAACACCAACCGGGTGGCCAGACCTGCCCCCAAATCAGTGGACAGAGGCTCAGAAACAAGTACTTTCCCTCTTAATGATGGGGGCTATTCAACCGGTGCCAGAAGAGGAAAAGGGACAATGTTTCTATTCCAGGCTTTTCCTGGTACCCAGAAAAGACAAATCATGGCGTCCAATGCTGGACCTGTCTACTCTTAACACCTTTATGGACATTCCAGAATTCAAGATGCTGACTCTTCACCAGTTACTTCTTATGCTAGGCAAAGATGCCTGGTTGGCAACTCTAGATTTAAAAGAAGCTTACCTGCATATCCCAATCAGGGAATCTTGCAGACGATACCTACGCTTCAAAGCAGGCTACTTACATTATCAGTCCTCTGCACTGCCCTTTGGCTTGTCTACTGCGCCCAGGGTATCCACAAAGTGCCTGGCTCCAGTAATTGCATTTTGCAGGCAAAGAAATATTCAACTATATCCATACCTGGACAATTGTCTAATTCAGGTAGAAAACCAGGCCATATTTATAAATCATCTGGTGTTTGTAAAAAGGGTTCTAACTTGTCTAGGGTAAACTATAAACGAAAAGAAATCACAACTGGTACCCTCTCAACAGATTACATTCCTGGGTACAAGCTTGAATACAACTTCCCAGATGGCTTTCCTCACGCCAGAAAAGCAAATTCATTTGGTAACTTACTTCAAGCAAGTGACCACAAAAACCCTGCTATCTGCAAGACAAATACTGCAAGCCTTGGGGTTCATGGCCTCCTGCATTCTTCTAATTCCATATGCAAGACTGCATATGAAGAAACTTCAGTAGTACTTAAAAAGTCTATGGAGTCAACATTGTCACAACTGGGAAACAATGAATATTCTTCGTGTTTCAGTGTTGCAGTCATTACATTTGGGTAATCTGCTGGCAGATTGCCCTCAGTCGGCCTGATTAACAAAGTCTTGGGTCCTGTGTCGGTTGCTGTCCCTTCTTCCATGATGTCAGGTCGTCAGGGGTATAAAACATGCAGCCGACGCCATTACATGAGTCTTTCTTGCTGCAAGGTGCTCGAAGCAGAAGCAGTTCGCAAGTGCCGGTCGGCTGACTCCTGAAATTTTCGTTTTCGAGTTTCAGAACCGAAGTCTTCAACTAAAAGCTTAAGTACACCATTGGGGAACTTTTTCTTGCTCCTTACCGATGTCAGTAAAAGTTAATAATTGCATTACTTGTGGGAAGCAAATACTTCATAAGGATGTTCATTTGTACTGTATTCCTTGCCTAGGCCCTGACCACAACGTGCCTTGTTGTCGGTTTTGTGCTAAATTTAATCAATGCACGATTAAACACTGGTATATTTTTGCTTCTAAATATTTTGGCTCAGGATTTAACTATCCAGAAATGTCGTCGGTTAGCAATCCGACTACTGGAATACCTAAGAAATGCAAAGAAAAAGACAGAGACAGACCGTCGAGGTCCAAAACCGATGACGCTTCTCCTAAGCCAGTTGTCAGTTCGCCGGTACTCAGTGAGATGCTTTCACTGCCCCGATACCCGCTACTTCTGATTCGCAGGCCTCTACTGAGACCCAGACCCAGCGAGATGCTTCAATTATGGAACCCGCGGATGTCTCTACCTTAGATGGGTCCGCAGCCGCTGTGCAGGCACTGGCTTCTGAGGGTGTTTTCAGGCCTACAGATTTGTATATTTGACCGACGCCATCTTCAAAACGAAGGCCAAAATCGAAATCTGTGTCTAAAAAAATTGATGCGTGGGCCACATGTGCAGGCCCCTATGCCTAAAAAACAAATGATCAAAATGGCTGAAGATTTAATTACTGGTATCAGGGGTAGCTAACCCCCTCCGTCTAAGAGGCCTATGCAAGACATTGATTGTGAATCTTCTGAACAGGATTTGTCTATTCCTACTTATGAGGACTTTGATGCAGAGGATTCAATCCCTTCTGCCTCTCCCCCTGAGGATTTTTCTTTTGGGGAAACTTTACATGCTTTAAGGGAACATTTCCACTGGGAAAGTCAGGATTTCTCTGAATCTAAAAAGAGACTTAGGGATTTTCTTCTACTTCCTTAGCATAGGCCTTTGGCTATACCTCCTGTTCTAGACATTGTTGATGATGCATTTTCAGACTCTAGTATGACTCCTGATTCCCTGCCTCCGGCTCCTTGTAAGCCAGACAGATACTACAGGGTTCCTGACTCCCACAAATTCCTTTTCAAAAACCCTATTGCTGATCCTGAAACCATTTCTCAGGGTCCCAAGGGCATAAAGGCCTCCACTGCCAAAAATCCTACCCCTTCTGATAGACTCCAGGGCGCTGGATAGATGGGGTAAGAAGGTTTACACGTCTGCAACCCTGGGAATCAGGGCTTTAAACTGTCGATTTCATATGCTTAAATATCAGCAGCATGTCATGGGACTACTTAAACAGAAAATGATGTTAATCTCTGACTGTGTGGAAAATAAATAATTGCAGGATTTATTGCATTCAGCTGAACAAGGTGGAAAACATACTTTGCAATGGAAAAGATTCTGTGCCTGGAACCAATCACAAGGAATAAGCACAGCAATGCCCAATATTCCTCAGATTCTACAGTACTTAACTGAGATGCTTCACAAGGGCCTATCTTTTTCTTCTATAAAAATCCATACCTTTGCCATTTCAGCTCATTACAACATGGTACCTCCCTTCTTCTCTCATCCTCTGCTAAAGCAGTATCTCAGAGGGACTAAAAATTTAAGACCTCCCAGGAAAGCACCAACCCCTGCATGGGACCTCAATTTTGTTTTGGAAAAACTCACTCTCCCTCCTTTTGAGCCAGCTGCTACTGCAGACCTAAAATTTATCTCATGGAAAACAGCTTTCCTTTCAGCAGTCACTTCAGCTAGAAAGATTTCCGAATTACAGGCTCTTATGGCAGTGGAGCCTTTCATTATTTTTTATCTGGATAGGGTGGCTCTCAGGACCAATCCATTGTTTATGCCTAAGGTGGTATCCAGTATGGCTCTTAATCATACCATTCATCTGCCAACTTTCTTAATCCAAGGGTGAGCAGATTCTGCATTCATTGGATGTACACAGACAACTTAGATTCTACTTAAACAGGACGAAATCGTTAAGAAAATCTGAGCAACTATTGGTGGCATTTGCTGCAGGGGCAGAGGTAAAAGCTATTTAAAAGCAGAGCAGACTATTTCCAAATTGATAAGCAATTGCATTCGTTTCTGCTACATGCACCATGGAAAACCTATCCCCAAGGGGATCAGGTCTCATTCCACCAGGGCTGCATCTACTTCTGCAGCCTTTCTCAGAGGGGTTCCTACCAGAGGCATTCTAGAAGCTGCTACCTGGAGCTCAGTTCATACGTTCACCAAACATTACTCGCCTCTGGAACTCTCTTCCACACTACATCCTCTTATCCTACTACCTCTCCTACCTCTTTTCTATCTCTTTTCTCTCTATGGGAGTCTCATAGCACCCACCCCCACCTACATAACCCTATCTACAACTCTACTACACTACATGCTTTAATTCCATAACCTACTGTTTTCTGTTTTCATATTTATTATTATTCTTCTTCTTCTATGTTTGTGTTTTGTTGATTCATATGATATACCCATAAAGTGATATATCATTTAAATAAATTTTTTATTTTTTTTTTTTTATGTTTTTTACTACAATGTACCTAGAAAATGTTGTCAAATGTTAATGTACATTTATTTCTTTTTGGCTTTCCCTCCAGGACTTCCATTTAACGTTCTTCGTGGCCCAATGGACTATCCTGGTAAACCAACTGCAATAAATAAATAAATAAAATAAATTACCATTTACCTCTCTTCTCTAAATCCAGAGCTGGCTTTGCCAATGCTGTCCTGCAGGGCCTTATAGCTGCTCCTAATGCTATATAATTCCATCCTCCCAACCATAGTTTGGGATTCTACCCAAATGTAATGACTGGAACAGTGAAACATGAAGAACATAGTACAGTTGTGTACACTTACCATAAATGTAGATGTTCCAGTGTATTCACTGTTGCAGCCCTGGTTACCCACCCTCCAGCCTCCTGATTTTCTCTTACTATACCTCTCCTTTCTTTTACTATGCTTAAAAGCCTTTTTGGGTGCATTTGCTTTTGTTTGGAGGTATATTTTTTGTGTTTTAAACTTGTATATTCATATATATATATATATATATATATATATGCATATATATATATGCATATATATATATATATATATATATATATATATATATATATATATATATATATATATATATATATATATATATATATATATTTTACTCCCCATTTGGGGGCACCTGACATCTGGGGCAAGAAAAACTGATGTAATGGTGTCGGCTGCATGTTTTATACGCCTGACGTCATGGAAGAAGGGACAGCAACCAACGCAGGACCCAAGACTTTGTTAATCAGGCTGACTGAGGGCAGCCTGCCAGCAGAGTACCCAAATGTAATGACTGCAACAGTGAATGCACTCGAACATCTACATTTATGGTAAGTGTACACAATTATACTTTCCTATCATACTTTGCCTACGCCTGGAGTTCCTATGGTGGGCAGAGGCCTGCCACCAAAACCAGGGACCAACATTCACACTACCCCCTGCTGCCCATACCCTAACTACAGACACATCGGACTATGCATGGGGGGCTCACTTGGCAGGGAAATGCATTCAGGGCAAATGGAACCCAAATCAAATGCACCTACATATCAAACAAAAAGAAATGTTAGCTGTACAGAATGCTCTGACAGCCTTCAAGGACTACATTCATCCAGGACAACTACTGGTAAAGATGGACAACACCACGGTTATGCGGTACATAAACACTCAGGGGAGTACACATTCCTACTCCCTCTGCAGACTAGCCATGGCATTGTGGAACACGGGCTTAAGCTACCAAGTGCAACTGCAAGCTCAATTCCTGCCAGGAAAACTGAGTACACTGGCAGACGGACTAAGCAGAAATCTCATGGACCCACACGAGTGGAAACTGGAACCACGCATTTTCAACATGTTGACAAGCAAATGGGGGAGCCCAGACATAGATCTATTTACCTCCTCTCAGCACTATCAGTTGGACAAATTTTGCACAAGGACTTCTCACAAAAAAGCCTGGAAATTGGATGCTCTATCCTACAGCTCAGAAAACCTATCAGTCTACGCCTTTCCTCCTCTGCTTCTGCTCTGCAGAGTTCTGCTAAAAGTCAAACAGGACAAACCAAAAATGATTTTGATTGCTCCAGACTGGCCACGCCAACACTGGTACCCATTCCTGCGCAGTGTGTCACAAATATCTCCATGGCACCTGCCTCAGACACCTTCCTTACTGTCTCAGCAGGATAACCAAATTCTGCACCCTCAGCTCCCAACATTGAACCTTGCAGCTTGTCTAATCACTTAAATTCACCCTTATTATCCCTCAGCAATCCTGTGATGGATGTCATTTTGGAGGTGAGAAGACCTAGTACTGGAAAATCTTGTGCTGACAAATGGAAAAGATTCTGTGCCTGGAACCAATCTTTAGGGATGAGCACAGCAGCACCCAATTTACCTCAGATTTTGCAATACTTAACTGAGATGCTTCACAAGGGCCTGTCTTTTTCCTCTATTAAAATCCATGCTTCAGCTATTTCAGCTCACTATAACACAGAACCACCCCTCTTTTATCATCCCCTGCTCAAACAGTATCTCAGAGTGGCAAAGAACTTGAGACCACCCAGGAGAGCTCCTACCCCTGCCTGGGACCTTAACTTTGTTTTGGAAAAGCTCACTTTACCTTTCGAGCCAGCTGCTACTGCAGACTTAAAATTCCTTTCTTGGAAAACAGCCTTCCTCTTAGCAATCACTTCAGCTAGAAGGATATCAGAATTACAGGTCCTTATGGCAGTGGAGCCTTTCATCATCTTTCATGCGGACAGGGTATCTCTGAGGACCAATCCATCCATCATGCCCAAGGTAGTTTCCAGTGTGGCTCTTAACCAGTCCATTCATTTGCTAACCTTCTATCCCAATCCACGAAACAAAGGAGAACAGATTCTGCTTTCCTTGGATGTGCACAGACAACTTAGATTCTACTTGGACAGAACTAAATTTCGAAGAAAAACTGAACAATTGCTAGTGGCATTTACTGCTGGGGCAGAGGGGCAAGTTTATTTCAAAACAAACCATTTCTGAATGGATAAGCCATTGCATTAATTTCTGCTATAAGCACCATGGAAAACCTATCCCCCAGGAGATCAGATCTCATTCCACCAGGGCTGCATCTACTTCTGCAGCCTTTCTCAGAGGTGTTCCTACCACGGATATTCTAGAAGCTGCTACCTGGAGTTCAGTACATATTTTCACCAAGCATTGTCATTTACCAATTTTCTCTAAATCCAGAGCTGGCTTTGCCACTGCAGTCTTGCAGGGCCTTATAGCTGGTCGTAATGCTGTTTAAATCCATCCTCCCAACCATAGCTTTGGGAATCTACCCAAATGTAATTACTGCAACAGTGAAACACAAAGAACATAGTACAGTTGTGTACACTTACCATAAATGTAGATGTTCAAGTGTATTCACTGTTGCAGTCCTGGTTACCCTCCCTCCAGCCCCGTTTTTTTCTCTTACTATATCTCTACTTTCTATTACTATGCTTAAATGCCTTTTTGGTGTATTTGCTTTTGGTTGGAGGTATATTTTTGTGTTTTTAATTTTATTTGCTCCCCATTTGTGGGGGGCACCTGACATCTGGGGCAAGAAAAATTTATGTAATGGCATCGGCTGCATGTTTTATACCCCTGACGACCTGACGTCATGGAAGAAGGGACAGCATCTGATGCAGGTCCCAAGACTTTGTTAATCAGGCCGACTGAGGGCAACATGCCAGCAGATTATCCAAATGTAATGACTGCAACAGTGAATACACTCGAACATCTACATTTATGGCAAGTGTACACAACTGTACTTTCTATACTGAGAAGGCAGGCTTGGCTTAAGGAGCAAACCTTACCAGACTTAAGGCCTATACAGGCCTAACCATAATAATTCCCTGGCTGTTACTTCCCTGGTCCCCTGTCTAACAGGGTGATTGACATGATCCCTGGGGTGAATTTCCTATCTCCCATCCAATCGTCAAGGTTCTTTTTGAAGAGCGCCAAAGAGGCTCTCAGCTTGACATGTATGAGCAGTCTGTTCCAGAGTATGGGGAGTCTCTGGGTCAAGAACCTATCCCTCCAGCATGTTTTGTTCATTGTGATGACCAGGTTTAGATCCCTGGAGCGTGTGGCTCTGAAGGATGTGGATTTCTTTAAGTGTAGCATGTCCAACAGCTCTGGGTTTGACATGGCCTTGTATGTTAAGCAGAGATGGTCTCTGAGCAGGCGATATGCGACAGAGTATAGCTGGAGTTTTTTTAGACAGTCAGCATAGGGCATCTGCTTTTGGCTTGTGATTCTTTTAGTAAGGTATTTCTGTGGCCTTTCCAGTTGTTGCAGATGTCTTGTGAGGTACATATCAAACGAGGCATTGTACTCTATAATGGGTCTAATGAGGGATGAGTACAGTGGGACAATGACCTTTTTTTTTCAGGATGAAAAGCCCTTAATGATGATGTATGTCACATAGAAGGATTTCCTGACTGTTGTGGCGCTGTGGTTATCGAAGGTGAGACCACTGTCCACTTGTGTCCCTAAGTCCCTTATCACACTTTCGATATTTAGTGTACTGCCACTTATGTGGTAATTCATGGGTACATGGTTTTTCCCAAAGGGGATAACTATACATTTCTTGGTATTGAGCTTGAGCCCATGGCTTTGGCACCTAGCATCTGTTTCTGTAAGCCCCTTTTGTAGAATATCCACATCATTTGGGGATTCAGTAATGGCTCCCAGTTTGTAGTCATCTGCGAGCTTTGTTAGCCAGAGTCCCTTAGTGCTGGACTGTACTTCAGAGAAGTAGATGTCAAACAAGAGCGGTCCCAGGACTGAATCCTGAGGTACTCCACATGTCACTTGCCTGGAGCTGGATTTTGAGTTAGCTACTTTTACAGTATGGGTTCTGTCAGTAAGCCAGTTGGCAACCCATCGAGTGACGTAGGGGTTAATGCCCAACTTAGTAAGTTTATCTATGATTCCAGAGTGGGGGATGGTGTTGAAGGCCTTGGCGAGGTCCAGATAGGCTGTGTGGACTGCCTTGCCCTCATCCATGGCTCTGGATACTGATTTAAAGAAGTCAATTAAGTTGAGGAGACAAGATCGGCCTTTTACAAAACCAAACTGGGTGGGGTCCAGTGTTTGAAGGTTGCCAATGCCTTTGTTTATAAGTCCATGATAATGCATTCCATGGCTTTGCAGATCAGGCCCATCAGACTGATGGGACGATAGTTCCAAGGATCCAAGGTGTATCCCCCCTTGTGGAGTGGGATAACTGTAGCTGTGCGCAACTCATTGGGCACGAAGCCTGAGGTGAGGCTATGATTAAACATGACACTTAGGTGAGGTGCCAATTCATTTTGTATTTCATGTAGTACACAGCCCGGGATGTCGTCTGGTCCCATGGATTCTGTATTCTTGGCTTTGGAGAGTGCATTTTTTACCTGTGTGGCCATGATTACCAGACTTTGGCAATCTTTTGTTATTCAGCTGGGCCCTTTAGGGGGTGAGAGGGGGTGAAATTGGCACTGAATCGATCAGCCAGGATATTGGCAATATCCTTGGGATCAGTATATTTAATGCCATTCTGTTGTAGCTCAGAACAGATCTGAGCATTGCCATTTAGATTCTTGACATAACTATAGAATGCCTTGTGGTTGTCCTTGGAATCTTTGGCAATTTTATTTTTGTAACTTGCTTTGGAGGATTTTATGAGCGATCTCAGCTTCTTACTGAGGCTGGTAAGGGAGTATGTTGCATCCTGGGATTTTCCTCTTTTCTGCAACAGTTTCTTCCTTCTGTTGTATAGTTTGTTTATGGCAGGGGACTACCAGATAGGCTTCTTTTTTTGGGGGGAGAGCATCTTGGTTCTATTTGGAATGGCACAATTCATGCATGAGTGGATGTGCTCCTGCAGTGCCTTAGTGTAGGATTCAGCAGTTGAACTTTCAGTTCCTGCTTGCACGGGTGTCTTGAAGTTTGCCACTTCTGACTTGAGTAGCATGAAGCTCGCTTTGGAGAAGTTTTTTATGGAGGTTTCCCTACTGGGGTGTGGGGGTGGGATGTGGATGTCAAGGATGATTAGCTTATGGTCAGACCTGACCAACGAGGGGGTGACCACTTGCGTGAAGCATCAATCTCCCATGTTGGTAATGACCAGGTCTAGGATATTTGAGTGCCTGGTGGGACTCTGGATTAGTTGATTCAGGGCATTGGAATTTATGAATTCCAAGAACCATTGGGCTAAGGTGTTGGTGCCCGAATAGTTTTCCTAATTAATGGCAGGGTAGTTTTTGCTAGGCTTTCAGCTTTACAGAGTGGCCAGAGTATTGGAGACATCAGGGAGGAGTAAAGGAGGTGGAATTGGTTTGTATATCAATGAAGATTGATGTAATGATGTCACAGTGTTAAGTAAAATGTGCTGCCCTGACTCAAAAATGTTTTGTGTTAATTGTAGACCTTTTTATTCACTTCAGGAGTTCTCTTTATTTATTCTGGTTAGTGTTTACATTCCACCTCAAGCCTGTGTGAGGGCAGCACTACAAAAACTGTCTGATCAGATAATGTGCTTGGAGCAGAATTATCCAAACTCCCTTCTGATAATTCTGGGGGATTTTAATAAGGCAAATCTGAGCCATGAACTTCCTAAATTTACACAACATATAAAGTGTCCTATCAGAGACTGGAACACACTAGATTATTGTTATACAGTATTAAAACATGCTTAATACACTGTCCCCCATGCAGCTTTTGGCTTTTTTTTACCACTGTCTGATTCATTTGCTTCATATCTATAACAGCAAGTTAAAATTTGTTATACCTGTGATCAGTACAGCGAGAAGGTAAACTATTGAGGCAAAGCTGAATCTACAAGCCTGCTTTGATTGTACAGATTGGAATGTCTTTGAAGATTCTGCTGCTAACTTCCATGAAATGGCAGACACAGTAACATCGTATGTCAGCTTCTGTGAATATGTGTGTCTCCGCTAAGACCTGGTTAAAATTTAACAGCAGCAAACCTTGGTTTACTGCTAAACTGAGCTTCGTCAAGCCAAGGAAGATGCCTGTAGACGTAGGGATAGAACACTTTTTAAACAGGGAAAGAATACAGTGACAAAAGAAATAAAGTGGCTAAAAATAACTATTCTGAAAAATCTGAAAAAAACTGTTTTTAGCCAGTGATCCTGCATCAGTGTAGAAAGGTCTACAAAACATTATAAACTACAGGAAATCATCCCCTACACTGCAGCTAATTACCAGCTGGCTGATGACTTCATTGCTTTTTACTACAGGTTTGATAAGCCTGAGGCTACAAATGACACAGTTACCAGCTCTGTCAGTGTTTAGACTTGTATGACTCTCTCTTCCACACATTCTCACATTCAGCCTACATTAATTATGTCTGAGGAGGATGTGTATCATTTTTTTTTTTAAAAGAGCAAATTAAGAAAGCATCTGGTCCAGAGGTTCACCCTCCTGTTTAAAAAACATGATGATCAACTGGCTCTTGGTTTTACTCGGATTTTTAATAAATAATTAGATCTGTGTGAAGTTCCTTTATGTTTCAAACAAGCCACAATCATTCCAGTGCCTAGAAAATCCACTATAACAGGACTGAATGATTACAGGCCTGTTGCTTTGACATCAGTGGTCATGAAGACTTTTGAGAGGCTGGTGTTAGCTCACTTGAATGATATTACACCTCCCTCATTGGACCCCCTTAAGTTTGCTTATCAAGAGAACCGGCCAGTGGATGATGCAGTTAATATGGGCCTGCACTATATCTTGCAACATCTTGACAACCCAAGGACATATGCTAGGATTCTGTTTGTGGATTTCAGTTCTGCATTTAATACAATAATTCTAGAACTTCTTCACTTGAAACTTTCTCAGCTTTCTGTTCCTACTTCCACCTGTCAGTGGATCAGCAATTTTCTAACCAGTAGGAAACAACAGATGAAACTGGGGAAATTTGCATCTAGCTATCGCACAATTAGTACCGGTGCCCCCCAGGGATGTTTGCTGTCCCCACTGCTATTCTCCCTCTACATTAATGACTGTGCCTCTAAGGTCCCCTCTGTCAAACTTATTAAATATGTAGACGATACAACTATCATTGGACTTATCAGGAATGGTGATGAGTCTGAATACAGACAGGAGGTTGAGCAGCTGGCCCTTTGATGTGGACAGAGTAGTCTGTAACTGAACACTCATAAAACTGTGGAGATGACAGTGGACTTTAGGAGGGGTACTACAATATTATCCCCCCTCTTTACATTTAATATCGTTGTCTCAGTTCTGGAATCCTTCAAGTTTTTGGGATCTGTAATCTCCCGGGACTTGAAGTGAGAGACCAATGTAGGGTCCATCATAAAAAAGGCACAACAGTGAATGTACTTTCTGCGATAGCCAATGGAACTTTTTATTCAGTTCTCTACAGCAGTCATTGAGTCTGTTCTCCATAACAGTATGATTTGGATCGCTGTCTAATTATGACAAAAATAGGTTACATCAAATAGTCAGGTCTGCTGAGAATATCATTGGTGCTAGTTTGCCCTCCTTACAGGACCTGTGCTATTCCGGAGTCATGAAAAGGGCAGGGAAAAGTCATCACAGGCCCTTCACATCCAGACCACCAATTTTTTAAACTATTACCATCAGCCAGGCATTATAGATTAATACGCACCAAAACAGGCAGGTATAAGAATAGATGTTGTGCTGTCCTAGCTCACCTTCATTCTTACTGGTTCAGAGCCGATCCTCAGCTCCGATTTGGATGAATGCACTAGCACGAAGTCTTTTACTTGGCTCATGGCTAAATAGGTATCCCATCACGCAATGGTGTAATTCCCCAGATCTCGTTTGCCGCTTTTCGAGTTTGAATGCTTTCTTCTTGGCTGTATTTTTTCTTGTCTTTAGCTGTAATGTACAGAATTAGTCTAGCTTGAGCAATTTAGATAGTTTTTCTTCTGTAGTTTGCGTGTGCAGTTTAATCTTGCTACTGTGTCTACTTGTTGGCCATCGTTAGTCGCAAGGCCATTTTTCCCTTTTCCCGTCAACCTTTTTCTGTAGAGTAGTTGGTTAGAGTGTGTATTCCCTTCTCTGCGTGTATTAGCTCATTTAGTTAGAGAGCCAAGTTCTCACTTAACTTAGACCGTTTGTCTTTTGTGTCCTTTGTTGTAGCTCTACTAGGTCCGTTTAAGTTAGAGGGCCAAGCTGTTCCTTTCTTTTTTCAATAGATGTGCTGTGTTATTATAGTGTGTTACTAGAATTTTTAAGTATTGCATGTGTTAGTTTTTTCTATAGAGGTGTAGTTAGCGTTTTCTTCTTTTTTAGTATTAGTAGTTGTGTTTCCTTCTTATAATGTGTAAGGAAATCAGAAAGAAGGAACCTAAGCCATCTGGCTTTAAAAAGTGCCAGAAATGTTCGCAAAAAATGTCAATTACTGATGGGCATAATATTTGTGTTTATTGTTTGGGGGCCATTCACCTCCAAGAGACATGTACATTCTGACATTCTTTTTCAGCTCCTGTGTCTTACAGGAAAAATAGAACAAGCTAATTCTCAAAGGACTCCTGACAACTTCTTTTGATGAAGCTTTACAGAGTACATGTTCTTCAAATAAGTCCCCATTCTCTAAAGGTGACATGCCTATGAAAAGACCATCTCCCTCTTCTTCAGCTCATTTGGAACCACCTCAAAAATTGGACGAAACTTCAGAAACATCAATCTCCTTGGCTCCACAGCCCTCAGAACCGAGGGAGATCATTGAGTTGGACAAATCAAGTCTTTCGGCTCCACAGTCTTTAGAGCCGAAAAAGACTACTTTTCGGAGCCGATCCACTGAACTAATACTGGTCTCCCCTAACTTGAGATCTCCCATATTGGAGAGATCTCACTTACCAACCCTCTTCTCCAGGTCCTCTAGGAGCTTGTCGGACGATGATGTGGACAAGGTGGTGTGCAGACTTTTGAAGCTGCCAGCGCTGGCTAAATTGTTTTCGGTTCTGACACAACCAGTTTCGGAGCCGTCCAAAACCATTACATCCACGACTATTCCCCCTCCAAGCCAAGCTGTATCTTCAGAGCCAGAATGCCAGATACTACTTGCTGTAGACTCTTCGGTTCTGAGACCCCTCCAGGAGATTTTGGAACTGATCCCTGCTCCGACACACTCATTGCCTTCTGGGGTGTCTAGGAGCCGAAGTTCTCCGGTCGGCTCCAGGGGACACTCAGACCTGAGTTTCTTCGGTTCCGAGTTTACCTGTCAGAGCTTCGGCATGGCTGAGCTCAGTTCCTACATCATGCTCTGAGCTGATCTCTGTGGAGCCGGGGATTCCCTCTGTTTCCTCAGAAATGGAGGTGTCCTCGGAGCCAGGGGATCTGCCTTCGAGTTGATGCGGAGTGTGCTGTCCCCACCTACAGTTCTACACAAGGATACTGGTATTCTTCCCCCCAAGGCATCGGCTTCTGTCTCGGCACCACGCCATCCACGAGACAGCAGAGATTCAAAGCCTCAGAAAGTCCCATTGGGTGAACCCCGCTCTTCCAAGACCTCACCAGAATACCCTTCTGAGGAGGCTCCTCGAAAGAAAACATGAAAGAGGAAGCAAATAGACTCCCCTGACGAGTCCGTTACCTTTGACACTGACTTCGAGGAGTCAGAAGGGTCCATACAGTCGTCCTGTGAAGATATCTCCATTGCAAATATCTTAGAAATCCTGAAACAGAGACGTGGCTGGAAAACCATCAACCCTTCTGATGAGGAGTCCGTGTATCTGAAGGCTTTTGGATCTAAGACTTCAGCCTCCTGGGTGTCTCTGCCTTTTGATGAGCTATTGGAGTTGGTTAGTCGAAAGGCATGGGAGTCACCAAGACACTATGGAGCCAGTCCCTTGGAGGCTAAATAAGTTCTTATCAGCTCCATCTAAAAAAAGATTTTCTCACAAAAGGTGTTGCTGTAGATGCTGTTGTGGTGGCAGCAGCCACCAAGAAGGAACTTTCTGAAACATCCTCGTCAGTCCATCCACCGAACAAGGACGCTCGGACGAGATATGGGAAGTGTATTTTTTCATCAGTGACCCTTAGATCGCCTAACTACCTTACACACTTTGAGACTACAAAGAGATCTCCTGAAGGAGTTAGGAAGTATTTCCAAGGTTCATTAGCTGCAAGGGTCTTAGAAAAGATAACCTCTTAGCTATCTACCTTAAATTCCATCATTAACTTCTCCATGAGACTGATATCCTATGCAGTGGATGGAGCAAGCAGAGCTGTGGGTTCAGGAGTTTCCCTGAGGAGACACTCCTTAATGCGCTTATGTAACTTTGCGGAGCATTTCAAGTCATTTTTTGTCAACACCCCCTTTGATGGTTCCTCACTCTTTGGACCCAAATTCAAGGACACACTCACCAGATGCTAGCTGGAACAGAAAACTCTCTCTGCCGTTGGAGTACATTTTTCCGTACCTTCAAGACCTTACCCTAAAGGTCAGAAGAGTGAGAAAATGTGGTTCAAAAGATCCCAGGGAGTTTTTCAGGACGCACAAGGTGAACCCTTCCCCAGGGGCAGAGGGGGAGGCAATACCATGATTCCTTTCATGGCCGACCGTACTAGCAGTCCTGAAAGGAGGCCCATCTACTCTACTCTGGAGGGAGTCTGAGGTGGTTAACTTTGTACCCAGAAGCATGGCGAGATATCACAAGAGACAAGTGGATAGAAAGTATAATATCCAGAGGTTATTCCATTCCCTTTTGCCATCCTGTCCCACAGATCAGAACAATCCCAGATGTTCCACCCAGTCAAAGGAAAAAAAACAACTGTAGAAATTCAAAACTTGCTAGTCAAAAGAGTCATCCAAAAAGTCCCCGCAGACCAAATAGGATTCGGAACTTAAGATTCTTTTTAGTGCCAAAAAGAACAGGGGACTGGAGACCCATATTGGGCCTCAGCAAACTAAACAAATCCATGAAGAAGTCCAAGTTCCGAATGGTGACACTGCAGCCAGTTCTTCCCTTTGTAGGAAAAGACGATTGGATGTGCTCAATAGACCTCCAAGATGCGTACTACCACATAAAAATGGGCAGAGCATCAAGGAGTCATTTACACTTCTGTCTGGGAGCCATTCATTATCAGTTTCGATCTCTGCCCTTTGGTCTCACTACAGCCCCCAGTGTGTTCATCAAATGCATAGCAGTAGTCACAGCCCACTTGAGATATCTAGGGTTCCAAGTGTTTCCATACCTAGATGACTGTCTCCTAACTGCCATCACCAAGCATCTACTTCAACAGGTGAGAGACACTGCACTTCAAATCTGTTCTCAGTTAGGCATAACAGTGAATTTACAAAAATCTGCCTTGTTGCCCTGTCAACATATTACATTCATAGGCGCAGATCTCGACACCATTTCCATGATGGCACATCTGCCTCTTGACAGAGTTTCTGTTCTCAAACAACAAATAACCGACCTTCTACACAGAAACAAGGTGAAAGCAAAAACAATTTTGAAAGTCCTAGGAATCATGGCTTCAACGATCACCCTAATTTCTCTAGCCAGGGTGCATATGAGAATTCTCCAATGGCTCCTTTTTTGCACAGTGGTCGTTACAAGAACTTCCCATGCCTCACCAAATCAGAAATACAGAGTCATGCAAGATAGATGATCCATGGTGGCTTCAGTCCGACCACGTGACTATCGAGCGACCTTTTGTGCCACAACAACCTGTAGCTATGGTGACTATGGACGCCTCCCAGATGGGGGGGGGCATTATCTGGGTAGAACAGTCCAGGGCACATGGTAAGAACATGAGGCCCATTTGCACATCAGTGTTGTAGAGATGAGAGCAGTGCTTCTAGCGTTGCAAGCACTCACGATTGCAATCCAGTCAGACAACATGTTGGTAGTCTGGTACATAAACAAGGAGGAACTAGGTCATACCCACTTTTTCAAGAAGCGCTGAAAGTATGGCAGTGGCCATTCTCTTCCCAACATTTTGTGGTAGCAACGCATATCCTGGGGAAATCCAACGTGATAGTGCACAAACTCAGCAGGGCGATATTAATGTCTCACGAGTGGTCTTTAAGCCAAAACATAACGGAGAAGATTTTCCAAAGATGGGTCCAGTCTTGCTGCGATCTTTTTGCCACTCCCATGAATACCAAATGCAGCAGCTACTTTGCCCTAATCCCCCCTATGGGGGAGACACCGAGAGATGCACTTGTTCACGATTGGCCCACGGGACTTCTGTATGCCTTCCCCCTTTCCCCTGATACCCAAAGTCATTCAGAAAGCAAAATCCTTGTGAAGCAGGCTGATTCTCATTGCTCTATATTGGTGATTTGGTTCCCCACTCTTTGGCCTAACCTACAGGAGAAACCATGGGTTCTGGACCCAGTTCCAGACCTTCTGACCCATATATCAGGATCACTTCTCCTGCTCTCCAAACCCTCAGTTTGACAGCTTGACTGCTCCACTTCCAAACTTAGGCTTTAAGACTTCACACCAGCTGTAAAACACATTTTGGTATCCTCTCACAAGGCTTCTACCAGTAAGTTATAGTCTAGTAAATGGAAGAGGTTCTCCTACTAGGCAAAACCAAGAAACATTGATCCCTTTTCTGCCCCAGTTAGTTCAGTTTTAGAATTTCTTGCAGAACTTTTCCAGCAAGGTTCTGCAGCAGCTACAATTGGAGTTCAACTGGCTGCAATGTCTTATTTTCACATTGGTGAATACACTCCTAACCTGATGTCACACAAATTGTGTAAAGCATTCTTAAAAGGCACTTGCTTATTGAGACTTCCCATAAAAGTACCTCTCTCGCCATGGGATCTGAATTTTGTCCTGAGGCACCTAACCTTACCTCCCTTTGAACCCTCATCATCATTTCTCTCTTGGAAAACTATCCTCCTAGTAGCCATTACATCTGCAAGGAACACGGCCAGATGATGACTGGCTGGAACGCATTCCTCTATCCTCCAGCCAGAAACAGTAAGCTCACAAAAGGGCTCATAGAAACAGACAATAGAAACCAGGCTGAGCCGCTCAAGCCAAAAGCCAAACACCAAAAAGTGCTCCCAAATTACCAAAAACAAAACAAAATTACAACATACCCACAAATATTAGGGACACAGAAGAAGAATTTGATACCTGAAAATCCCACCCAAGTTGATCACCACCTCTCATAACAACCACGTGGCCAAAGTGGTTAGAAACATTTGATATAGCCCACATAATCATGAAGGGGTCTCATCTAGAGATTAGGGGTCATTCCGGCCTCTTTCCCTCATCCTCATCAGGCCCAAAATCGGTGCCCCAAAATGGTACAATGCCCTTAGCAAACACACCTGCATACTGCAAAAGACCCAAAAAAGACCTCACAAAGACTCAATCAAAGGGGTCACAGATGCCAAGTTAAAGAAACTCCAGCTCTACTCAGTGGCATCAGCTAATGCTCAGCCGTCTGTGAGTGCCTGACCTGTGCCTGCAAGGCCATGCGGAATCCCGGGACATGCTGGGACTCAAAAAATCCATATATCATCGTCCATCGAGCTACACGCTCGAGACTTGAACCTCAGCACTGAAATAAACATGCTGAGGCTGAGGGACATAACCCAGAGGCTCCCTTCACTATGGAATAAAATCCCAGTCCAGGTTAGGCAGAGGTTAGTGTGAGACTCTCTCTGAGGGAGGAATCTTGATGAGTGGATGATCATCATAGGTTTACGTATCACTTCCTTGTGTCTCAGTTGTTAGACAGCACTACAGTATACTACCTCAAAAAAAGGGCACATAGCAAAATTAATTAAAAATGGGTATGAAAGCCAAACATACTCTGGCTAGGCTTATAAATGCCCTAGGACAGATAGCCTAGTATGAACCTATGAACCTATGAGAGTCTTGGAGTTGCAAGCTCTATCAGTCAAGCCACCGTATTTGATTTTCCATAAAGATAGAGTATCTCTGCAAACTAATCTATCCTTTGTACCAAAAGTTTGTTCCCAAACCAATCTGAATCAGTCAGTTGAGCTCCCAATGTTTTTTCCTAATCATAGCAACAAGGTAGAGTACAAACTTCACCAACTGGATGTGCATAGGCAACTTAGGTTTTATCTGCATAGAACTAAATATTTCAGGAAAACAGATCAATTATTCATCTCCTTTTCAGAAGCAAAAAAGGGCGTGCCAGTTTCAAAAGTTATGCTTTCAAATTGGCTCTCAAATTGCATTACCTTTAAATACACCTCAAATAACAGGAGTTTACCATTCAAAGTTAGAGCCCACTCAGCTAGAGCCTTAGCAACATCCTCTGCTTACCTAGCCAGATTATCAGTGGACGGTATTTGTGCTGCTGCTACTTGGGCAAGACCCCATACTTTTATTACTCATTACAAAGTTGATTTGACCTCCAGGGACAGGGCTTTCCTTGGGTTCCACTGTGCTCAAATGTATACTCCCGTGAGCCACCCAGGAAAATGGTGCTAGGGATGCTGTCCCAACCAGTAAGAATGAAGGCGAGATAGGACAACATAACCTAAAGAAGTTATGTACTCACCATAATGTTTCATGTTTGTTGTCCATCTCGCCCTTCGTTCTTACGACCCTCCCACCTTCCCCCAGCCAAGGGCTCCTTGAGGACTTAGATATGAGATCTTTCTTCTTTAGTGAAGGAGCTCCTCTGAGTTTCCTTGTTATTTCTATACCTGATGTTGCAGGACAAATGTAGACATATTGTTATGATTGGCAGCAAACAAGATCTGAGGAATTGCACCACTGTATGATGGGATACCTATTTAGCCACGAGCCAAGTGAAAGACTTCGAGCTAGTGTAGTCAGCCGAGTTGGAGCCGAGGATTGGCTCTGAACCAGTAAGAATGAAGGGCGAGATGGACAACAAACATGGAATGTTGTGGCGAGTACATAACTTCTTTTTTCTTTCCACAGGCCATCAAGTTTATAAACTGTTAACTCAGCTTATTAGGTTTGGGTATTTTTTTTCCAAGCCTCCGAGGATTCTGCAGTTTTGTTTACATATTGTTAATGCTTGTTTCTTTCAGAGTTTGTTTCAATATTTCTTGCACTGAGTTGCACTTTGCACCTTTTATGTATATGTATATTTGCCTTTTTGTCTTGTTCTTAATAGTTGTATGTATGTTGTTTATCTTGTAGTTGTATGTATGTATGTTATTTATATAATTCCTACGTGGAGAATCACTGAAATCGGAGTCAAATTCCTTGTATGCGTGCATACTTGGCCAGTAAATGTGATTCTGATTCTGATTCAGTAGTCATTGGATGCTGGAGGCCTAATGAAAAAGGGAGAGGTAATTGGGAACATGCTTTGTAGGAGTGTAATGAGTTGGCAGATTTTAACAGTCTCACTATAAAATACTTTTCAGAAATATTAGGGGAGCAAATGGTTGTAACTAAGTCCGTGATTCTTTTGAGCTGGGACTCAGCATCAGCCTAGACATCGTAAGGCCCTGCTATGTGTAGGATGCCAAAAAAGCAATTAGTTTAGAAAGAAAATCGAAATCTAAACCAGCTGTAACTAAAGTGCTAAATGTTATACAGGAGATAAAAGAACTGGCAGTGGAATCTTCAGAAAAGTGAAGGAGCAACTTGCATAGAAGTAAGTAGAATTAGCAAGCACTGTATATGCAGAATAACATTCTGGAGAAGAAGGTGGAATGAGATTTAAGGGACTGTAGAATTGGAGCATTTTTTTTGAAGTGGAGTAAATAATTGTTAAAATGTTTATTGTATGAAACATAACTAGTGTGTTTTCTATTATAAATGTACCAAAGTCACTTTTGCAATTATGAGATGTTCTTCGTGTTTCACTGTTGCAGTCATTACATTTGGGTAATCCGCTGGCAAGTTGCCCTCAGTTGGCCTGAATTCCAAAATCTTGGGTCCTGCGTCAGTTGCTGTCTCCTCTTCCATGACATCAGGTCGTCAGGGGTATAAAACAAGCAGCCAACGCCATTTTCTTTAGTCTTTCTTGCCGCGCGGTGCCCGAAGCAGAAGCAGTTCACAAGTGCCGGTTGGCCAACTCCTGAAATTTTTGAGTTTCAGAACCGAAGTCTTCACTAAAGCTAAGTACCCCATTGGGGAAACTTTTTTCTTGCTCCATACCGATGTCAGAAAAAGTTAATAATTGTATTACTTGTGGGAAGCAAATACCTCATAAGGATTTCCATTTGTACTGTATTCCTTGCCTAGGCCCTGATCACAGCATGCCTGGCTGTCGGTTTTGTGCTAGATTTAACCAATGCACTATTAAGCGTTGGTATATTTTTGCCTCAAAATATTTTGGAAACAGATTTAACTACCCTGAAATGTCGTCAGATAGCAGTCCGACTACCGGAGTACACAAAAAACGCAAAGAAAAGGACAGAGCCAAACCGTCGAGGTCCAAAACTGATGACAGAGCTTTCTCCTAAGCCAGTCGCCGGTACTCAGTGAGGCGCTTTGGCAGCCCCTGATACCTGCTACTTTCGAGTTGCAGGCCCCTACCGAGACCCATGTGGAGTCCGGCATGCCGCGAGATACTCAAAGTATTGTACCCGTGGATGTCACTCCATTGGATAGGTCCGGAGCCGTTGAGCAGGCACCGGCTTCTGAGGGTGTATTCAGGCCTCAACATTTTTATATAAAACCGATGACAGCTGCAAAACCAAAGACAAAAGCAACTGCTAAAGCTGAAAAAACAACACATGAGCCATGGGCACAGGCCGCTATGCCAAAAAACAGATGATCAAAATGGCTGAAGACCTAATTACGATCAGGGGTTCCCAACCCCCTCCTGATAAGAGGCCTAGGCAAGACACTGATTATGAATCTTCAGATCAGGTTTCTATTTCTTCCGATTCCTCTTCTAATCAGGAATTATCTGTACCTCCCTATGAGGATTCTGATGCACAGGAATCTATCCCATCTGCATCACCTCCTTGAGGATTATTCATTTGGAGAAACCTTGCATACTTTGTGGGAGCATTTTCACTCGGAGAGTCAAGATTTCTTAGACTAAAAAAAGAGGCTCAGGGATTTCCTTCTCCTCCTTCAGCACAGGCCTTTAGCCATACCCCCTGTTTTAGACGTTGTGGGTGATTTGTTTTCGGAGTCAAGCCTGACTCCTGACTCCTTACCTCTGGCTCCCAGCAAGCCTGACCGATATTACAGGGTCCTTGACTCACAAAATTTTCATTTAGAAACCCTGCAGCTGACCCTGAAACTATTACACATGGTCCAAAGGGAGTTAAGGCCTCAACAGCAAAAAATCCTACCCCCTCTGACAGAGATTCAAGGGCACTGGATAGATGGGGAAAGAAGGTTTATACATCTGCAACCTTGACAATTAGAGCCTTAAACTGCCAGTTTTATATGCTCAAGTATCAACAACATGTTATGGGATTGCTGAAACAGAAAATGATGTTGATTTCTGAATGTTCAGAAAATAAAGAATTGCAGGAATTATTGCATGCAACTGAACAAGTTGGAAAGCATGCTTTGCAATGTGGTTTTGAT
Source organism: Protopterus annectens (assembly GCF_019279795.1). Taxonomy (NCBI): domain Eukaryota; kingdom Metazoa; phylum Chordata; order Ceratodontiformes; family Protopteridae; genus Protopterus; species Protopterus annectens. Next base: position 459,709,747 of record NC_056749.1, read on the forward strand.
TCCTTAGAGGCCTCCTGCAGGGCCGTAGTTACTGGATCTGTGATTAGGAGGCATGCCTGGCTAAAAGCAAAATTTGCCTAATCATGTTAAAGCTAAATTACTGGATGCACCTTTACAGCATGATACTGTTTGATATTAAGGCAGAAGAGGTTTTAAAGAAAATGGAAGACAAAGCTAAGTCTATGCAAACTGTAAAAGACTTCTTACAAGTGCAGCCACCAAGATTCAGTAGACAGTGGCCTACAAAAAACTGGTCCTTTCCTGTGACCGAAAGAGCTCAAAGGGGCAAATCCAGACACCCTAAAGGTTCTAGATACCAGGCACAAGATTCTTACAGGTCAAAGCAATGGGGTGCTTCCACCTCCAAATCTGGAGGGGATAAAGCGTAACCCTACAGAAAACAGTCCCAATGACTTCCCTCTGCCATCACCAAGCACTTACCTTTTGGCAGCACCCTTAGGGGAAAATTAGCACTTTTTGCTCAAAATTGGCAGTTAATAACCCAGGACAAGTGGGTGCTAAACATAGTGTCACAGGGATACAGATTCCATTTCCATACTCTGCCAATGGCAAACGGTTGGCCAGATCTGCCAAAAAATCAATGGGCAGAGGCACAGAAACAGGTTACGTCCCTCATGGATATGGGAGCTATTCAGCCAGTACCAGAACAGGAAAAAGGACAAGGTTTTTACTCAAGACTGTTCTTGGTACCCAGAAAGGACAAGGCCTGGAGGCCAATACTGGATTTATCAATTTTCTGAACACATATCTGGACATTCCAAAATTCAGAATGCTAACTTTGCAGCAGCTTCTGCCCATGCTGGGCAAGAATGCTTGGCTGGTGACATTAGACCTAAAAGAGGCATACCTGCATGTCCCAATAAGGGAATCGTGCAGAAGATACCTCCGTTTCAAGGCTGGCTTAATGCATTACCAATTCTCTGCACTGCCCTTTGGCATATCTACTGCGCCCAGGGTCTTTACAAAGTGCCTGGCACCAGTAATTGCTTTATGCAAACAAAGAAGTATACAAATATATCCTTACTTGGACGACTGTCTCATCTAAGCATAGAGCAAGGACATTCTTCTTCAGCACCTGGCGTTTGTGAAAAGGCTTCTAACATACCTAGGGTACACAATAAACAAAAAGAAATCACAACTGGTACCCTCTCAAAAGATAACATTCCTGGGTGCAATCTTGAATAAAACTGCCCAGATGGCTTTCCTCATGCCAGACAAACAAAGGCAACTGACTACTTACTTCAAACTGATGGCAACAAAAACCCAGTTATCTGCAAGACAAACTCTGCAGGCTTTGGGGTTGATGGCATCCTGCATCCTACTGATTCCATATGCAAGACTGCATATGAGGAAACTTCAGTGGTACCTAAAAAGTTTATGGAGTCAACATTGTCACAGTCTGGAAACAATGATTCCTCTCATTCCCTGCCTACAACAGGAGTTTCTATGGTGGGCAAAGGCATGTCAACAAAACATGGGGCGGACATTCACTCTACCCCCTGCCAGCCAAACCTTAACAACAGATTCATCAGATTATGCATGGGGGGGCCCACCTGGCGGGAAGATGCATTCAGGGCATATGGACCCCAAAACAAATGCATCTGCATATCAACCAAAAAGAGATGTTAGCTGTTCAAAATGCCCTGACAGCCTTCAAGGACTTACTTCATCCAGGACAACTACTGATAAAGACGGACAACACCACGGTTATGTGGTATATAAACAAGCAGGGGTCACACACTCATACCCCCTTTGCAGACTAGCCATGGTACTGTGGGACACAGCTTTGACTTACCAAGTACATCTTCAAGCTCAATTCCTACCAGGAAAAGAAAATACTCTGGCAGACGATTTAAGCAGAAACCTTATGGACCCTCATGAGTGGAAACTAGATCCACAAGTCTTCAGCATAACAAAGAAATGGGGGAGTCCGGACATAGATCTATTTGCCTCTCCTCAAAATGATCAATTGAAAACATTCTGCACAAGAACTTATCACAGACAAGCATGGAAAGTAGGCACCCTATCATTCAGTTTACTCCTTTCCTCCTCTGCCTCTTCTTCCCAAGGTCCTACTAAAAGTTAGACAAGAGAAACTAAAGGTGATACTAATTGCCCCGGACTGGCCCCGCCAATACTGGTACCCAATCCTAAGGAACTTGTCTCAATACCCAGCTTGGACTTTACCTCAAAGACCTCAATTACTGTCCCAGCAAAACAATCGGATCCTGCACAATCGGCTCCAAACACTGAACCTGGCAGCATGGCTGATCATGTAATTATGCAACCAACACCTCTCAGTAAAGCTGTGATGGGTGTCATTTTGGAAGCCAGAAGGCCTAGTACTAGAAAATCTTATGCAGATAAATGGAAGAGATTATGTGCTTGGAATCAAGCACAAGAAACTGATACAGCAAAACCAAATATTCCTCAGATATTACAATACTTGACTGAGATGCTAGAAAAAGACCTATCTTTCTCATCAATAAAAATCCATGCCTCTGCCATTTCAGCTCATTACAATACAGAGCCACCAATCTTTTCTCATCCTTTACTAAAGCAGTATCTTAGAGGAGCCAAAAATTTAAGACCTCCCAAAAGATCACCAATACCTGCATGGGACCTCAATTATGTGTTGGCAAAGCTCACCCTGCCTCCATTTGAACCGGCTGCTACTGCAGATCTAAAATTCTTATCATGAAAAACAGCTCTGCTCCTAGCAATTACTTCAGCAAGAAGAGTCTCTGAGCTACAAGGCCCTCATGGCTGTGGAGCCTTTTATCATATTTTACCCAGACAGTGTGTGTGTCTGAGGACCAATCCTTCTTTTATGCCTAAGGTGGTTTCCAGCATGGCTCTTAACCAAACTATTCCTCTGCCAACCTTTTATCCAAATCCACAGAATAAGTGGGAGAGAATCCTGCATTCCTTGGATGTACACAGACAGCTAAGATTCTACTTGAGCAGGACTAAAGCTCTAAGAAAAACTGAGCAATTACTAGTGACATATGCTGCAGGATCAGAAGGAAAGGCTATTTCCAAGCAGACTATTTCAGAGTGGATAAGCCACTGCATTCGTTTCTGCTACTTACACCATGGCAAACCTGTTCCCAAGGGCATTGGGTCTCATTCCACCAGAGCTGCAGCTACTTCAGCAGCCTTTCTCAGAGGACTACCAACCAAAGACATTCTAGAGGCTGCTACTTGGAGTTCTGTTCACACCTTTACAAAGCATTATCATTTGCCTCTCTACTCTAAGTCCAGGACAGGCTTTGCCACTGCAGTTCTGCAAGGCCTTATAGCCACCCCTAATGCTGTTTAGCTCCAGCCTCCCATTCATAGCTTTGGGATTCTACCCAAATGTAATGACTGCAACAGTGAAACACGAAGAACATAGTACAGTTGTGTACGCTTACCATAAATGTAGATGTTCGAGTATATTCACTGTTGCAGTCCAGGTTACCCGCCCTTAATTCTGGAGTTTATCTTTCCTTCACGATCTTCTACAACCTATGTGGTGTATTTGCTTGTAGATGAAGGTAAAGTTTGTATTGTTACATGTATATATAATATATATATATATATATATATACACACACACACACACACACACACACACACACACACACACACACACACACACATACTTTTGCTAACTTTATGGGGGCACCTGACATCTGGGGCAAAAAAAGTTAAAGAAAATGGTGTCGGCTGCTTGTTTTATACCCCTGACGACCTGACGTCATGGAAGAGGAGACAGCAACCGACGCAGGACCCAAGACTTTGGAATTCAGGCCAACTGAGGGCAACCTGCCAGCAGATTACCCAAATGTAATGACTGCAACAGTGAATACACTCGAACATCTACATTTATGGTAAGTGTACACAACTGTACTTTTTATGGCTCCACTTAATGATTTTACAGCTGCTTAACAGTGTGTATTTTTTGGTAATGTGCCTTTGTTTTGATTTTATGCAAGTTTTTTATTTTATTATTTTTCATATTTTAATTCTTCCATGGAACATTCTGATGCAGAGTCTTAAATGCCTGTGTAGTAAACAAAATGTTGTGCTTGCTGGCCACTTCTTATTTTTATTTCTCACAGGGATAGTGTTTCAGGTCTAATGCAAGTTATACCTGCTTGTGAAATATCCCACACTGAAGTAGTAGAAGAAAAGAATGTACCCAGTACCACAGCTGCTGCATTAAGCTCTACTGCAAAGGACAGTGGATTAAACAATGCCACTGAAGGCATATTGGTTCCATCTGGTAGCACTGAAGATGCTGGCTCAGTTATAGATTCTATTTTAAATGAGAACATTGCCAGAACAAATGAATTCACGCTTGACAGGTAAATCTTTCAGTCTTTATATACTTCAATTAATTTTTTAAGCTCAGTATTTCACTTACTGCAAACGTGTAAACTGCCTAGTAAAAAATTTAAATAATAAGAAATACATTCACAGAGAAAAACAAGAATAAATGCAGCCATGGTGATGTTAATTATCTTCAAACGTGTATCCTAATAAATGTGTACAGATTTTCAGAATTGTAGTTAATATGGATATAGTATTGGTAGCATGTTTGTTTACCTGTCCTTTGCCACCCCCATAGTGCCCTGTTTTAGGTAGTGCCAAACCAACAGACCTACCAAGGTAAACATTCTTGTAATATCAAGCTGAAGATACTACTGTTTAATGCCAGGAGTCTTTACAAGAAATGCACACCCTGGAAGTTCTCCTTGTCATGTGGAATGCTAACATCTGTACAGTTAAAGAGACATGGTTTAAGGCTGTGGAAAGCATCCCATCATTGCAAGGCTACAATGCCAATCACACATTCAGACAACACTCTGAAAAGGAAAAAAATGAAAGGAGTAGATGTTTCCATTTACGTTACACCTCTAGATTGGTAAAGCAGCATGACTCACTTGAACTACTGCATGTCCAGTTGACCATAAGCAAACCCCCCCACCATATCATCTCTAGCTACAGACCCCCAACTATAGTTAAATTAATCACTTACCATTCAGCCCAACACACTATTCTTGGGTGATTTAAACCACCCCTCCGTAAACTGGGAAACATATACGACCACTAACATGCAGGTTCAGAGATTCCTGGACTATGTCAGTGCAAATGCTCTGGAACAGCTGATCTGCACTTCCACTAGGGGCTCAAATATCCTTGACATAGCACTCACAAACATGGGCGGAGCATTACACCCCCACCAGCGTAATGTCCTCATTGGTATGATTGGATCATAAATTAGTCTCCTTTGAAGTAAATGTAATGGTAGAACCCCACACACAAACACACACACACACACACAAAATCAAACCCTAAAACCTTAAAGAATTTTTCCAGGGCAAATTGTCTTCTATTAAGTGATAGCATAGGTAATTTTAAATCTTCCCCTAACTCCAAAAATATGAATGCCCTGTACAGCCACTTAAACAACTGCTAGAAGCAGTAATACCTGACCGAACTAAACCCAGGTTTAGCTGGAAAAATGAGTCAGCCTTGTGGACTGCTGGCATAAATAGACTATACAACAGAAGGAATAAATTCCTGTTTAGAAGTTAGTGGGAGGGTGCACAGCAGAGAAAAAAGATCCTTCATTAATTTCAACAGGCAAATCTGGAAACTAAAGAAGTCTTTAAAAAACTAAATATGAGACTAAATAGACTCTCAAGCAAAGGATAACCACAAATTAATTATGTCTGAAATCGTAAGGGAAACGCTCAACAGTGTGCTAAGTTGGCTGTAGATGGCACTACCTATACTCAGCCAGAAGTAGCAGCAAACTTACTGGCTGATTAAATTCATCTCAGATTTCACCCCCCCCCCCATTACCTCCAGTCACTCCCCATGGAATACTTCCTACCATTTCTTTGCCTGTCAACACAAAAGGACAGGTTGTTACTCCACTGTCTATAGCTAGAAACAGCATGAGTGGGCCCTGATGGAATTCCAGTGTGCCTGTTAAATACCTTGAAACATGACCTAGCTGATCCACTTGGATTTCTCTTTAACCACAGTCTCCAGACAGGCTTTATCCCAGCAACTGTCATCCCTCTGCACAAGTGGGGACCATCAACTGACCCATGAAATTACCGATCCATAGGTTTGACTGTTCTCATATGCAAGTATGGATAATCATGGACCTGATTAATGCCAACATATGAAATCTCCAGACTCTAGAACCAACCCAGTTTGGCTTCACGAGTACAGGTCCTGCCTGCTCAGTCTGGTGGTCTTTCAGAAGGTTACCAAGGCCATGGATGAGGGTAAGATACCTTGAAACATGACCTAGCTGATCCACTTGGATTTCTCTTTAACCACAGTCTCCAGACAGGCTTTATCCCAGCAACTGTCATCCCTCTGCACAAGTGGGGGACCATCAACCGACCCATGAAATTACAGATCCATAGGTTTGACTGTTCTCATATGCAAGTATGAATAATCATGGACCTGATTAATGCCAACATATGAAATCTCCAGACTCTAGAACCAACCCAGTTCGGCTTCACGAGTACAGGTCCTGCCTGCTCAGTCTGGTGGTCTTTCAGAAGGTTACCAAGGCCATGGATGAGGGTAAGATAGTGCATACTGCCTACCTTGACTTGGTCAAGGCATTTGACACAATATCTTACTCAGGTGTTATAGATAAATTCACAAAACTGGGCATACAAATAAACCTCTCTGTCACCAGATGGATAGCAAGATTGCTCCCAGATAGGGCACATGTTGTTAGGGTGGGGGAATCCACATCCAGCAAGAGGCCAGTTGTCATTGGAGTACCACATGGCTCAGTGCTTGGGACCCTTCTTGTTCAGGATATACTTCTCAGTTGTCAAGGCAAATGTAGATAGCCTTTGGCTGACAAAGTTTGCTGATGACTGTGAGTTGGGGGCATTCACTGACTCCTCAAATGATGTTGGTCAAACACAGACTAATGATTGGTGTCAGGGCCATGACCTCAAACTAAATGCAAAGTGCATAATAGTACCCTTTGGGAACTCAAAATACCCCTGCAAATTACAGCATTGATAGGAACCCCCTGAGAGTGGACATAGTGGTGAGAAATCTGGGTAGTCAGATATTAATCTGAACCTTAACCACCATGTGTCCACAGTGGTGAGAAAATCCTCCTGTGTGGCTCAGCTTATAAGTAATAGTATGGCATTCAGATCTAAGGATGTCATAGTACCACTGCACTTACCCCTCATTAGACCAGTAATCGAGTACAGTGTACCATTTGGCACGTATCTCACCAGGCACCTGCAGCAGTTGGAGCTTCTTCACAGGTTTATCACCAAAGAATACAGGGTATAACCAGTATGTCATATGTGGACCAGTTAAAAGCCTTATCACTGTATTCAGTTTCCTACTGATTACTGAGGAGTGATCTGTGTCTGACCTACAAGGCAGTCTTAAACCCAGCCCTGATGGAAATGTTGCATATTTGCACAACTAACTGCAAGAGTGTTACCCACTGCAGAGACCTAAACCAGCACAATCTGGACCAATGCATGAGAAATCATAAATTAACTCCTGGAGTAGCGCCCATGTGCTGTATGGACAGATGCTGTCTGTAAAACTAGTCAAAACCCCACTTGCTGACCCTTATTATCTTTCCCCTAGGTATAGAAAATTGGGCAAAATCTGGTTAAAATGGGCTAGGCTTGTAAGAGCTCTTGAGCCGTAAGCCTAGTAATCTCTTATGAACCTATGTATTTATGAAAATTCTTCAGTCCTTTTGTTCCCCACTACTTGGACTACTAGGATTTCCTTGCTCCACACCGGTCTTCTTTTTTCTTGCATATTCTGATATTTTATATATTTTTCTCATGGCATGTAACGTGGTAGTCTTTAGGTGTGACTATTTCAGTAATTAATACTAATAAAAACAAAAAGTCCAAACCAAATGTCCACAAAGAACACACAGGGTAACTCTCTCCCAAAAAAACGGACTCCAGGCAGGTAAGGTTTTTAGCACTTTCGTTCCCATTATTCACACTCCAAAATGGAACTTCATCAGATACACACACCATAACCTCTTTCCCTCTTTTTGTACACAATTCATTAAAGCAATTGCCTTAATCAACACACTTTACAATTAATTAAACAATTAATTAAACTTGAAATTTGATTCCTCGTCAAATTTCAAGTTTTATTAATTGTTTAATTAATTCTAAAGTGTGTTGATTGGGGCAATTGCTTTAATGAATTGTGAATAAAAAGAGGGAAAGAGGGTATGGTGTGTGTATCTGATGAAGTTCCATTTTGGAGTGTGAATAAAGGGAACGAAAGCGCTAATAACCTTACCTGCCTGGAGTCTTGTTTTTTGAAGAGAGTAATTAATACTGATTTTTAGCCTTTATTTCTTCATTTGCAGTGTTTAGTTTTCCTGCTCCTGCTTTTTCAACTTTTGGTATTGGATGGTCCTGTGTGATTTGTAATTCTTTTATAATTCATTTTTCAGCTGCCTATATGTTGTAATATTTGCAGTCTTCATTGTACCATTTTTGCACAGTATTGTCTTTCATTATATTGTCCTTTAGCTGTAATTTACTGCAACCAATAACAGGTACAACTGCTGCTAGTTATGTACTGCAGAAATTAAAGATGTCGGTGTCTCTAACTTTTTTCTAAACTTTTGGGAGCAATTGTGTAAGCAGTCCACAGTACTAAGCTGACATTAGATGTTCTTGATGTTGATCACTGCTGCAGTGGCCTAAGCTGTGTGGATTATTTCCTGCATACGATATAACAGCCGGCCAGCTTCCAGAGCTTCAGGGCACTTTCCATGCTGCCAAGCTGTTAGTCAGCTCAAGCTGAGCTGACTAACAGACAGGTTTGTATGCCAAGCCCTTCAGAGATTTCTTGCTGCTGAAGAGAGTGCTCTTCTGCAGAATATTAACAGTTGGCTTGTGCTGTTCTATTGCCAGGCAGATAAGCTCCCTTTGTGTGTGTGTATGTTTGGGGGGGGGTTTCCACAGATTATTTTATTGATTAAACTTACTTTACTGTTTAGGAAAGTATATTTTAAGGTAGGAACGTCTGTTTTTATTGACTATCATGTAACTTCATTGTACTTTTAAATGGGAGCGCACTTTTGATTTTGAGAATTTACAAGTCAACATTCTAAACACTTTTTCTGGGGAGAAACTGTATTTAAATTATTTGGTGGGGCCTATAAAGTGTATTAGAGTGCATTTTACTGGGAAAAGATATTTTTTTACTGCTTTTAAAATTTTGTTGGTTTATGCTTCTTGGTTTCTCTGTGAAAAAAACACCATTTTTGGAGCAAACTATTGGTCCCATGATCAGCCCTCCTTACATCCAGGTTCCTTTGTCCATTCAGCTTTCCCTTTGTCTTCCAAATTGGCATCTCATCACTTCAGACTTTTGGGTTCTTTCTATCATCTGTCAGGATTACTTCTTGGTATGAAAGTCTCTCTCTCTCTCTCTCTCTCTCCCTTTCTTCAGGGATTCCTCAACCTGTCCAGAGCAACTTCCTCATTTACTGGAGGTTCTAGAGTCCCTGGTGAACGAAGAAGCCATTCAACCTGTTCCCCCTTCCCAAGTGGCAAAGGGTTTTTAATTCAGAATGTTCCTGTTTCCTCGAAAGGAGGGTACTTCATAGATTCATAGGTGATTACTAGGCTAATGTCTCCAAGGAGGCTTTTTAAGCCTAGCTATGCTTCCCAAGAATCAAACCCTGTGCCTTGTATCTGTGAGGTAAACACCTTAATCATTATGCCAAATCCCAATCACTTGGAGACCTATTCTTCATCTCTCTCAACTCAACATCTTTCTTAAGGTTCCTTCTTTTCAGATGCTTACTCTTCACACCTGTCCATCTTGGGATGCAGGATTAAGCCATTGCCAATGTTGGCTTCTTTTCCACCTCCAAAAATGTTGACATTGACAGCCTTCTTTCAGTCTCTCCTTCCTCTGACTGCCATGCCAGCCATGGAGTTTCTTTGGGCCCTGGTGTTCATGGCTTCTTCTATTCCAATGCTCCCTCTTGCCAGAATGCATATGTGGAAGCTTCAGTGGTACCTCAAGTCAGTTTGGCTGCAGCATTGTCACCCTCTGGATTTCAGTGTACTTTTCCTTCCTTGTCTAAAGAAGAAATCTGAGTGGTGGATTCAACAGTTTGCTCTCAACCCAGGCCTGTCTTTTCAGCCTTCAGTATGTTCTCAGGAACTGTTCACCGATGACTCAGACATGGGGTGGGGGGCTTCTTTTGGTCACCTGAAAGTTCAGGGTCTCTGGCCCCACACTCAGATATCAGACCATATCAGCATCAAAGAGATGAGAGCTCTCTATCTGGCTTGTCATGCTTTTCACACCATGTTTTTTCCAGACTCCTTGAAGGTGTACACAGACAACACTACAGTCATGTGGAATGTCAGCAAGCAGGGAGGCACAAAATCTTACCTCTTTCTCTGCAAGATGGCTCCTCAAACTTGGGAGGTGGCTTTCGGTTATCAGTTAATTCTTCAGGCAGTATTCATTCTTTCAGAGCACAATCTAGTGGCAAACTCTCTGAGCAGGCTCAAAACACTGGCTTACGAATGGATACTTCACAGAGAAGTGTTTCTGGACATTACCCATTGATGGGGTATTCCTCAGGTAGCTCTTTTTGCCTCCCCTTTGAACAGGAAGCTTCCTCTCTTCAGTTCCAGAGTGCCATGCCATCTAGCATGGAAGACTGATGTCCTTTATTTTCCTCAGTAGGAGATGTTTATTTTTGCTTTCCCTCTTCTTCCTCTACTTCCAGTAGTCCTGCAGAAGATTCAACTGGACTTCCCAAAAATCTTGCTAGTGACTCCCCTTTGGCCAAGGCAGGACTGGTTCTCCCTATTAATGCATCTGGCCAGGGGCATTCACCACAAGTTACCTCACCGGTTGGATCTCCTCACTCAGTACAAGGGGTCCCTCATCCAGCCTCACTTTTCTTCTCTTCAGCTAACACTGTGGGTAATAGGGTTTTGCTCCTTTTCAAGCACCTCTTTTCTGAGGACTTGCTCAGGTTTTTACAAGAGGCAAGGAAACCCTCAAACAGAAAATATATGTCTAAATGGAAAAGAATTTCTGCCTGGTGCCATGCTCATAACCAGGACCTTTTTTCAGTGAGGATGTTCTTCGTGTTTCACTGTTGCAGTCATTACATTTGGGTAATCTGCTGGCAGGTTGCCCTCAGTCGGCCTGATTAACTTGGGTCCTGCCCCTTCTTCGATGATGTCAGGTCATCAGGGGTATAAAACATGCAGCCTACGAGCGGGTCGTCCGACTCCTGAAATTTTCATTTTCGAGTTTCCGAACCGAAATCTTCAACTAAAAGCTAAGTACCCCATTGGGGAAACTTTTTCTTGCTCTATACCGATGTCAGTAAAAGTAAATAATTGCATTACTTGTGGGAAGCAAATACCTCATAACGATTTTCATTTGTACTGTATTCCTTGCCTAGGTCCTGGCCACAACGTCCCTTGCTGTCAGTTTAGTGCTAAATTTAATCAACGCACTATCAAAAGTCGGTATATTTTTGCTTTTAAATATTTTGGCTCACGATTTAATTATCCAGAAATGTCGTTGGTTAGCAATCCGACTATCGGAATACCTAAAAAACACAAAGAAAAAGACAGAGACAGACCGTTGAGGTGCAAAACTGATGACGGCGCTTCTCCTAAGACAGTCGCCAGTTCTCGGTGAGGCGCTTTCGCAGCCCCTGATACCTGCTACTTCTGATTTACACGCCTCTACCGAGACCCATTCGGAGTCCGGTATGCCACGAGATGCTTCAGTTGTGGAACCGGCAGATGTCTCTACCTTAGATGGGTCCGGAGCCGCTGTGCAGGCACTGGCTTCTGAGGGTGTTTTCAGGCCTACAGATTTATATATTAGACTGATGCCATCTTCAAAACTAAGGCCAACGTCTAAATCTATGTCTAAAAAAAAACTACGCCTGTGCCACATGTGCAGGCCCCATGCCTAAAAAACAAATGATCAAAATGGCTGAAGATTTAATTACTCTGATCAGGGGGTAGCCAACCCCCTCCTTCTAAGAGGCCTAGGCAAGACATTGATTATGAATCTTCTGAGCAGGATTCTATTTCTTCTGACTCTTCTAATGAACAGGATTTATCTATACCTACCTATGAGGACTCTGATGCAGAAGATTCCATTCCTTCTGCCTCTCCCCCTGAGGATTTTTCTTTTGGGGAAACTTTGCATACCTTAAGGGAATATTTCCACTGGGAAAGTCAGGATTTCTCTGAATCTAAAAAGAGACTTAGGGATTTTCTTCTTCTTCCTCAGCATACGCCTTTGGCTATACCTCCTGTTCTAGACATCATTGATGATGTTTTTTCAGAATCTAGTATGACTCCTGATTCTCTGCCTCTGGCTCCTTGTAAGCCAGACAGATACTACAGGGTTCTTTCTCCCACAAATTCCTTTTCAAAAACCCTATTGCAGATCCTAAAACCATTTCTCAGGGTCCCAAGGGCATTAAGACCTCTACTGCTAAAAGTCCTACCCCTTCTGATAGAGATTCTGGATAGATGGGGTAAGAAGGTTTACATTTCTGCAACCTTGGCAATCAGGGCTTTAAACTGACAATTTCATATGCTTAAATATCAACAGCATATCATGGGACTGCTTAAACAAAAAATGATGTTAATTTCTGACTGTCTGGAAAATAAAGATTTACCAGGATTTATTGCATTCAGCTGAACAAGTTGGAAAACATACTTGGCAATGTGGTTTTGATTCTTTGGTTCTTTGGAGGACTCTTACAGGGCTGCTGTAACTGGGTCTGTGCCAAGAAGGCATGCTTGGCTCAAAGAGCAAACTCTGCTTGATCATGTTAAAGCAAAATTGTTGGATGCTTCTCTACAACAGGACCATCTCTTTGATAATAAGGCTGAATAAGTTTTAAAAAAGATGGAAGATAAAGCTAAATCTATGCAAATTGTGAAAGATTTCTTACAAGTGCAACCTCCAAGATTTAGTAGGCACTGGCCTACTAAGAACTGGTCCTTTCCCGTACATTCGAGAGCCACTCAAGTCAAACCCAGACATTCCAAAGGCTCCAGGTTTCAGTCACAAGGGACTTTTATAACAAAACAATGGGGTGCCTCCTCCACCTCCAGATCTGGAAACAACAAGGCACCTCCCTATGGTAAACAGTCCCAATGACTTCTCTCTACACTTACCAAGCACTTACTTTCAGCCGCCCCTTTGGGGGGAAAACTGGCACTTCATGCATAAAACTGGCAACTGATAACCCAGGACAAATGGGTTTTAAATATAGTATCCCAGGGATACAGGTTTCATTTCCACACTTTGCCAATCCCAAACAGATGGCCAGACCTGCCCCCAAATCAGTAGGCAGAGGTATAGGAACAAGTTCTGTCCCTCATGAACATGGAGGCTATTCAACCAGTACCAGAAGAGGAAAAAGGACAAGGTTTTTATTCATGACTTTTCCTGGTACCCAGAAAAGACAAATCATGGCGTCCAATTCTGGATTTATCTACTCTAAACACTTTTCTGGACATTCCAAAATTCAAGATGCTGACTCTTCAACAGTTACTTCCTATGCTAGGCAAAGATGCCTGGTTGGTAACTCTAGACTTAAGAGGCTTACCTGCATATCCCAATCAGGGAGTCTTGCAGAAGATACTTCCACTTCAAAGCAGGCTACTTGCATTACCAGTTCTCTGCACTGCCCTTTGGCTTATCTACTGCGCCCAGGGTCTTCACGAAGTGCCTGGCTCCAGTAATCGCATTTTGCAGACAAAGTAAAATTCAAATATATCCATACCTGGACGATTGTCTAATTCAGGCAGGAAAAAAGGACATTCTTCTAAACCATCTGGCGTTTGTAAAAAGGATTCTAACTTGTCTAGGGTACACTATAAACGAAAAGAAATCACAACTGGTACCCTCTCAAAAAATTACATTCCTGGGTGCAAGCTTGAATGCAACTGCCCAAATGACTTACCTTACGTCAGAGAAGCAAATTCATTTGGTGACTTATTTCAAACTGGTGGCAACAAAAACCCTGCTATCTGCAAGACAAATTCTGTAGGCCTTGTGGTTCATGGCCTCCTGCATTCTTCTAATTCCATATGCAAGACTGCATATGTGGAAACTTCAGTGGTACTTAAAAAGTTTACGGAGCCAACATTGTCACAGCCTGGTAACAGTGATTCCTATCCTACCTTGCCTGCAACTAGAGTTCCTATGGTGGGCAGAGGCCTGCCACCAAAACAAGGGACTGCCATTCACTCCACCCCCTGCTGCCCAAACCCTAACTACAGATGTGCCAGACTATGCTTGGGGGGGCTCATCTGGCAGGGAAGTGCATTCAGGGCAAATGGAGCCCAAATCAAATGCACCTTCATATCAATCAGAAAGAGATGCTCGCTGTGCAGAATGCACTGACAGCCTTCAAGGACTACCTTCATCCAGGACAATTAATGATAAAGACAGACAACATCACAGTTATGTGGTACATAAACAAGCAGGGGGGAACACATTCCTACCCCCCTTTGCAGACTAGCCATGGCATTGTGGAACACAGCCTTGACCTACCAAATACAACAAGCTCAGTTCCTGCCAGGAAAGCTGAATTCTCTGGCAGATGAACTAAGCAGAAATCTCATGGACCCACACAAATGGAAACTGGAACCACAGATTTTCAACACGTTGACACACAAATGGGGGAGTCCAGACATAGATCTTTTTGCCTTAGCCCAGAACTATCAGTTGGACAAATTTTGCACAAGAACCCGTCACAAAAAAGCCTGGAAAGTGGATGCTCTATCATTCAGCTGAAAATACTTTCAGTCTATGCTTTTCCCCCTTTGCCTCTGCTCTCCAAAGTTCTACTAAAAGTCAGATAGGACAAACCAGAAATGATTCTGATTGCTCCAGACTGGCCTCGCCAACATTGGTACCCACTCCTGCGCAATGTGTCACACCTTCCATCATGGCACCTGCCTCAGACACCTTACTTACTGTCTCAGCAGAACAACCAAATTCTGCACACTCAGCTCCAAACTTTGAATCTTGCAGCGTGGCTAATCACCTAAATTCACCCTTAGCATCCCTCAGCAAACCTGTGATGGATGTCATTTTGGAGGCGAGAAGGCCTAGTACTAGAACATCTTATGCTGCCAAATGGAAAAAATTCTGTGCCTGGAACCAATAACAAGGAATAAGCACAGCAGTGCCCAATATTCCTCCGATTTTACAATACTTAACTGAGATGCTTTACAAGGGCTCGTCTTTTCTTCCATAAAAATCCATGCTTCTGTCATTTCAGCTCATTACAAGACAGAACCTCCCCTCTTCTCTCATCCTCTGCTAAAGGAGTATCTCAGAGGGGACAAAAACTTAAGACCTCCCAGGAGAGCTCCAACCCCTGCCTGGGACCTCAATTTTGTATTGGACAAACTCACTCTCACTCCTTTCGAGCCAGCTGCTACTGCAGACTTAAAATTTCTCTCTTGGAAAACAGAATTCCTTTTAGCAGTCACTTCAGCTAGGAGGATTTCTGAATTACATCCTCTTATGGCAGTGGAGCCTTTCAATATTTTTCTTGTGGACAGGGTTTCTCTCAGGACCAGTCCATCCTTCATGCCTAAGGTGGTATCCAGTGTGGCTCTTAATCAGACCATTAATTTGCCAACTTTCTTTACCAATCCACAGAACAAGGGGGAGCAGATTCTGCATTCATTGGATGTACACAGACAACTTAGATTTTACTTAAACATGACAAAATCTCTAAGAAAATCTGAACAACTGCTGGTGGCATTTGCTGCAGGGGCAGAGGGAAAGGCTATTTCAAAGCAGACTATTTCCAAATGGATAAGCCAATGTATTCGTTTCTGCTATATGCACTATGGTAAAACTATCCCCCTAGGGATCAGATCTCATTCCACCAGGGCTGCATCTACCTCTACAGCCTTTCTCAGAGTTGTTCCTACCAGAGACATTCTAGAAGCGGATACCTGGAGCTCAGTTCATACGTTCACCAAACATTACCATTTACCTTTCTTCTCTAAATCCAGAGCTGGCTTTGCCACTGCTGTCCTACAGGGCCTTATAGCTGGTCCTAATGCTGTATAAATCCATCCTCCCAGCCATAGCTTTGGGAATTTACCCAAATGTAATGACTGCAACAGTGAAACACGAAGAACATAGTATAGAAATGTACACTTACCATAAATGTAGATGTTCGAGTGTATTCTGTTGCAGTCCTGGTTACCCACCCTCCAGCCCCCTGTTTCTCTTCTAACTATACCTCTACTTTCTTTTACTATGCTTAAAAGCCTTTTTGGTGTATTTGCTTTTGTTTGGAGGTATATAGTTTTAGTGTTTTATGTGTATATATATATATATATATATATATATATATATATATATATATGTATATGTATACATATATATATATATATGTATACATATATATATATATATGTGTGTATATATATATATATATATTTATGTATATATATATATCTATAGCTCTCCATTTGGGGAGCACCTGACATCTGGGGCAAGAAAAACTGATGTAATGGCGTCGGCTGCATGTTTTATACCCCTGATGACCTGACGTCATAGAAGAAGGGACAGCAACCAATGCAGGACCCAAGACTTTGTTAATAAGGCCGACTGAGGGCAACCTGCCAGCAGATTACCCAAATATGACTGCAACAGTGAATACACTCGAACATCTACATTTATGGTAAGTGTACACAACTGTGCTTTCCCTCTGGTCCTCTCTTTGAGTTGTTCCAGTCTGGCCTGGCCTGGCCTATTCTTCTGTGAAGGCCCATTTGTCAGAGCCATTTCTGCTTGTCTGCCATTGAATCCTCCTTTAGCTTCTTATTTTGAGGTCACTCCATTTCTTAAAGGCATCCTGCATATTAGTTCTCCAAGGAATCCTATTCCTCCTCCTTCGGACCTTAATTTTGTTTTTGAAAAATTGACTCAGACACCTTTTGAGCTTGTAGATTCTGCTACTTTGCAGCATCATAAATGAAAGACTGTTTTGCTGCTGGGTCATTCTGCTTAGAGGGTTTCAGAGCTCCAGGCCCTTATGGTTGTTCTTTCTTTTTTGATTTTTCACAGGGACTTAGTGTCCCTTCATACTAATCTTTTTTTTATGCACAAAGTAATAAATGAGTTGTTCTTGAATCAGTGGGTGCAACTCTATTCCTTTTTCTATTCTCCTCAGTCTGTAAGTGAGAGGCTGCTGCATACCTTGGATTTGCACAGACAGCTCAAGTACTATTTGGATAAAACTAAGGCCATTCATAAGTCTGATCAGCTTTTTGTTTCCTTTCATCCCAAGACATTTGATTTGGCTGTTACTAAGCAAACCATTTCCTCCTGGATATCTAAGGCCATTTCTTTTTATGCTTTTCATTGCAAATCTCTGTGTACTTCTGTTAGAGCTCATTCCACTAGGGCTCTTGCCTATTCTGGTGCCTTTTTCAAGGGGTTAGATACCAGTTCCACCCTTGAAGCTGCGACTTGGTCTTCAGTGCATACCTTTACTAAGTATAAGTGGGATGTGGTTTCTAGGATCAAAGCAGGTTTTGCTGAAATCATTTTATATGGGTTTGTTGAGGGGTCATCTCAGGCCTCCACCTCCCATTCTGTTTCTTGAGCTTTTTTCTCTCCCTTCTGTTTAGAATACTGCAACAGTGATGTAGAAGGACATAGTACAGTTGTAGTGTACATAGTAAGTTAGCAGCCTGCAGAGTTTCGGGCAAGTAGAGTTACTGATCTTTGAGAAATTGAATGTTCTGGCATGTTTTCCCGAAGCTGGAAATGCAAAGAGAACTGGTAATATCTTACCATAACTTTAGATGTCCTTCGCTTCACTGTTGCATTATTCACTCCCTCACTCCAACCCCTCTGCTGTTTGTTCTGGTTTCCTTTCTAGCTGAGGGTTTCCCCTTTCTCTTCTGTATTTTTTCTTCTGGATGTGCATAGACTTTTCTTTCCTGTGGAGATTGTTCCGTTCTGGTGCAATTCAGTTCTGGGTAGTTGTGCCCATACATCCCTTTTATGCCCTAAGTTCTGTGAGGGGAGCATAAGTATGACTTACATTGCATACAAGTTCATTAGGCTTTTGTATACTGAATGAGCGTCAGGCTGTTCTGGGCGAGATATCCTTTCACTTTAGAATACTCCAACAGCGAAGAGAACATCTACTGTTATAGTAAGATTTTGCACAACTGTACTTTTTCTTTTATATAAATATATACATGTTTGCCTGTGTCTTAAGTGGTAATTTAATAAAGGTGTTAAAAATGAAACAGAAAATTGACCATGTATCTTCTGTTCCAGTTTCACTGGACTGGCATAGTTTGTCTGGCTCAAGTGTCTTACAGACTATTAACTGTTTCTTATCTAGTGATTTCTAGCAAAAGAAAAAGGGATTCCTCCTTTTGTAAAGGGATTCAAAAAATGAATCTGGAGAGAAATGTGATGGGACAGATGTAGTTTTCTTGCCTCAGATTTCTGATTAAGATAGCATGCTGTCCTCCAAGTCTGAATCTCAGTGTGAAGGATTCTCTTTCTTTGAGACTTCCAAAATGTGCAAGTGTTTTCAGTGGGCGAACACTGAGGTTTCTCAGTCCCTCAGAAAATACACACAGCATTAATTAGATGTCCTTCATGGATGCATCTGCAGTCATAACAAGTGGGTTGTCCTGTCGTCAGGCAGCCCTGCAGTCGGCCGGATTCCAAAGTCCGGGTCCGGCTTCGGCTGATGTCGCACTCCACCCGACGTCATCTCTGTTGGTCTTGGTATAAAGCATCAGCCGACGCCATTTTCCCCAGTCTTTCTTGCGGCGTGGCGCCAAGCAGAAGCTGTTCGCAAGTGCCGGTCGGTCGGATCCAAAGATTACTTCTACCAATACTTCCAAGACTTCTAAAGCTAAGTACCCCGTTGGGGACTCTTTCTTGCCTCAGCCGATGTCAGAAAAAGTTAACAATTGTTTAACCTGTGGGAAACAAATACCTCATAAAGATTTCCACTCTTACTGTCTGCCTTGTTTAGGCCCAGCCCACGACGTAGCAGCCTGTTCGCCTGTGCTCTTTCAACCCACGAACGCTTAGGCGCCGGTCGGAGTTTGCAGAACAGTTTTCGGTTCTGATTTTGCGTATATGCCGCCGGATCCTCCGACTACCCCCAAAACGCGAAAGATAAAGACCGACACTCGCGGTCCGGGGTTTCCGCCGAAACCACGGTAAAGCAAACCGCGAGTGTCTCGGTTTCCGCCGAAACCGAGAAAACTGCTCAAAGTACAGCTGAACCTATTCTTACAACTGAGGCCCCTGCTACAACTCTTGAATCGACCTCAGAAATTTTACCCACTACGGTGGTTGACTTATCAGACACCATCCCCTTGGATGTCTCTACCCCAGCACGTGGTGCTGCTAGGCCTCCAGCTGCCATGTCCATTAAGGCCTTCGCCAGGGCTAAAGCAGCCAAGACTACTAAATCAGTGCCTGTTAAACCCCCACATCCAGGCCCTCTTCTAGTTCTCAAATGCTTTCTTTGGCAGAAGATTTAATTTCTTTAATTAGAGGATCTCAATCTCACCCAGACAGGGCCTCTCAGCCCCAGAGAAGAGACCTAGGGCAGAGCCCCCTGAGCCAGTTTCTTCTGATGATTCTGCTGATGAATCAGACATAACTGACCAGCCTGAGGCTCCCTTCTCCAATTTTGAAGATTCTGATGCTGAAGAATCCATTCCAGCTGCTTCCCCACCAGAAGAATTCTCCTTTGGGGAAACCTTGCATGCCATGCGAGAACAGTTCCAATGGCAGCAACAGGATTTTTCAGACTCCAGAAAAGACTTAGGACCTTTCTGCACCTCCCACAGCACAGGCCCTTAAAGCTAAATCTATGCAAAGGGAAAGATTTCTTACAAGTGCAACCTCCAAGATTTAGTAGGCACTGGCCTACTAAGAACTGGTCCTTTCCCGTACATTCGAGAGCCACTCAAGTCAAACCCAGACATTCCAAAGGCTCCAGGTTTCAGTCACAAGGGACTTTTATAACAAAACAATGGGGTGCCTCCTCCACCTCCAGATCTGGAAACAACAAGGCACCTCCCTATGGTAAACAGTCCCAATGACTTCTCTCTACACTTACCAAGCACTTACTTTCAGCCGCCCCTTTGGGGGGAAAACTGGCACTTCATGCAAGAAACTGGCAACTTATAACCCAGGATAAATGGGTTTTAAATATAGTATCCCAGGGATAGAGATTTTATTTCCACACTTTGCCAATCCCAAACAGATGGCCAGACCTGCCCCCAAATAAGTGGGCAGAGGTATAGAACAAGTTCTGTCCCTCATGAACATGGGGCTATTCAACCAGTACCAGAAGAGGAAAAGGACAAGGTTTTTATTCAGACTTTTCCTGGTACCCAGAAAAGACTAATCATGGCGTCAATTCTGGATTTATCTATAAAACACTTTTCTGGACATTCCAAAATTCAAGATGCTGACTCTTCAACAGTTACTTCCTATGCTGAAGCAAAGATGCCTGGTTGGTAACTCTAGACTTAAGAACACCTGCATATCCCAATCAGGGAGTCTTGCAGAAGATACCTCCACTTCAAAGCAGGCTACTTGCATTACCAGTTCTCTGCACTGCCCTTTGAAACTATCTATAGCCCAGGGTCTTCACGTGCCTGGCTCCCAATGTCATTTGCAGGCAAAGTAAAATTCAAATATATCCATACCTGGGCGATTGTCTAATTCACGGCATACGGGAAAAAAGGGACATTCTTCTAAACCATCTGGCGTTTGTAAAAGGATTCTAACTTCGCAGGGTACACTATATGAAAAAGAAATCCTGGCTGGTACCCTCTCAAAATTACATTCCTGGGTGCAAGCGAATGCAACTGCCCAGATGACTTACCTTACGTCAGAAAAGCAATTCATTTGGTGACTTACTTCAAACTGGTGGCAACAAAACTACCTGCTATCTGCAAGACAAATTCCTGTAGGCCTTGTGGTTCATAGCCTCCTACGTGTAATTCCATATGCAAGACTGCATGTGGAAACTTCAGTGGTACTTAAAATTTCTGAACCAACATTGTCACAGCCTGGTAACAGTGATGATTCTATCATACCTTGCCTGGCAACTAGAGTTCTATATGGTGGGCAGAGCCTGCCACCAAAACAAGGACTGCCATTCCTCACCTGCTGCCCAAGCCTAACTTCTGGAATTATTGCCCCGGAACTATGGCAGGGGGGCTCTCATCTAACGAGGAAGTGCATTCGGAACAAATGGGCCCAAATCAAATGCACCTTCATATCAATCTGAAAGAGATGCTGTGCAGAATAGCTGACAGCCTTCAGGATACCTTCATCAGGACAATTAATGATAAAGGCAGACAACATCGCTACACAGTTATGGTACATAAACAAACAGGAGACATTCCTGCAACACAACAGATAGCCATGGCATTAATGGAACAACCTTGACCACCAAATACAACAGCTCAGTTCCTACCAGGAAAGCTGAATTCTCTGGCAGATGAACTAAGCAGAAATCTCATGGACCCACACAAATGGAAACTGGAACCACAGATTTTCAACCGTTGACCACACAAATGGGGAGTCCAGACATAGATATCATCTTTGCCTTAGCCCAGAACTATCAGTTGGTTTGCACAAGAACCGTCTGAAAAGCCTGGAAAGTGGATGCTCTATCATTTCGGCTGAAAATACTTTCAGTCGAAAGTCAGATAGGATAAACCAGAATGATTCACAGTTGCTCAGACTGGCCTGTAACATTGAAGGGTACCCACTCCTGTAATGTCACCTTCCATCACCTGCCTCGAAGACACTATACTGTCTCCAGCAGAACAACCAAATTCTGCCTCAGCTCCAAACTTTGAATCTTGCAGCGTGGCTAATCACCTAAATTCACCCATAGCATCCCTCAGCAAACCTGTGATGGATGTCATTTTAGGCGAAGGCCTGAGTACTAGAACATCTTATTAACGCCAAATGGAAAAATTCTGCCTGGAACCAATAACAGGAATAAGCACAGCAGTGCCAATATTCCTCGATTTTACAATACTTAACTGAGATGCTTTACAAGGGCTCGTCCTTTTCTTCCATAAAATCCATGCTTCTGTCATTTCAGCTCATTTGCGAAGACAGAACCTCCTCTTCTCTCATCCTCTGCTAAAGGAATTATCTCAGGAGGGACAAAAACTTAAGACCTCCGGAGGCTCAACCTGCCTGGGACCTCAATTTTGTGGACAAACTCACTCTCCTCTCTCTCTCTCGCCAGCCTGGGCTTAAGGAAATTTCTCTTGGAAAACAGAATTCCTTTTAGCAGTCACGCTTCAGCTGGGAGGATTTCGTTATCCTCTTATGGCAGTGGAGCCTTTCAATATTTTTCTTGTGGACAGGTTTCTCTCGGGACCAATCCATCCTTCATGCCTAAGGTGGTATCCAGTGTGGCTCTTAATCGGACATTGAATTTGCCGACTTTCTTTACCAATCCACAACAGAACAAGGGGGCAGATTCTGCATTCATTGGATATTACTGAACAACTTAGATTTTACTTAAACACTTGTGAAATAAAATCTCAGAAAATCTGAACAAACTTCTTTGAAGGTGGCATTTTGCTGCAGAGGGCGAAGGCTATTTCAAAGCAGACTATTTCCAAATGGATAAGCCAGTAATATTTGTTTCTGCTATATACTATGGGTAAACTATCCCTAGGGATCAGATCTCCTGATCCACCAGAACTGCATCTACCTCTACAGCCTTTCTCAGAGTTGTTCCTACCAGAGACGTTCTAGAAGCGGTTCATCACGTTCACCAAACATTACCATTTACACTGCTTCTCTAAATCCCAGAGCTGCTGTCACTGCTGTCCTACAGGGCCTTATAGCTAGTCCTATTGCTGTATAAATCACTCCCAGCAGCATAGCTTTTGGGAATTTACCCAAATAATGACTGCAACAGTGAAACACGAAGAACTATAGTATAGAAATGCACACTTACCATAAATGTAGATGTTAGTGTATTCTGTTGCTGATCCTGGTCCTATCCATTATTTCTCCTCTAACTATACCTCTACTTTCTTTTACTGTAAAGCCTTTTTGAACATGTATTTGCTTTTGTTTGGAGGTGTTATATGTTGCGTAGTGTTTATCATATATATAACATATATTTATGTATATATATATCTACTCTTCATTTTGGGGAGCACCTGACATCTGGGGCAAGGAAAAAGCTGATGATGTAATGCGTGACTGCATGTTTTTATACCCTGATGACCTGACGTCATAGAAGAAAGGACAACCTTAATGCAGGACCCAAGACTTTGTTAATAAGACGACTGAGGAACTAACCTGCTGCCAGCAGATTACTTAAATATGACTGCAACAATTGAATACTCGAACATCTACATTTTATGGTAAGTGGCTGTATTGCTTTCCCTCTAGTCCTCTCTTTGAGTTGTTCCAGTCTTGGCCTGGCCTGGCCTATTCTTCTGTGAAGACCCATTTGTCGAAACCGTTTCTTCTTGCCTGCCATTGAATCCTCCTTTGGCTACTTTTGAGGTCAGTCAATTTTAAAGGCATCCTGCATATGGATTCTCAGAGATCTATTCCTCCTCATGGGACCTTCATTTGTTTTGAAGCAACTCAGACTCTCCTTGCAGGCTTGTAGATTCTGCTACTTTGCAACATCATAAGGCGAAGACTGTTTTGCTGCTGGGTCATTCTGCTTGGAGGGTTTCTGAGCTATGGTTGTTCTTTCTTTTGTTTTCACGAGGACTTAGTGATACTTCATACATAATCTTTTGTGCAAAGTAATAAATGAGTTGTTCTTGAATCAGTGGGTGCAACTCTATTCCTTTTCTATTCTCCTCGGTCTGTAAGTAGAGAGGCTGCTATACCTTGGATTTCGCAGACAGCTCAGAATACTATTTGGATAAAACTAAGGCCATTCACTTAAGTCTGATCAGCTTTTGTTTCCGCTGTCAGACATTTGATTTGTTACTAAGCGGCTTCATTTTCCTCCTGGATATCTAAAGATACTTCATTTCTTTTTTTATGCTTTTTCATTGCAAATCTCTGTGTACTTCTGTTAGAACCATTCCACTAGAGCTCTTGCACTATTCTAATTACTTTTCAGGGGTTAGATACCAGTTCCCACCCATGAAGGCTGTGACTTAGTCTTCAGTGCATACCTTGCACTAAGTATAAATTAGGATAGTGGTTTCTGCGGATGGC
Source organism: Protopterus annectens (assembly GCF_019279795.1). Classification (NCBI taxonomy): domain Eukaryota; kingdom Metazoa; phylum Chordata; order Ceratodontiformes; family Protopteridae; genus Protopterus; species Protopterus annectens. The sequence goes on from NC_056749.1 coordinate 459,734,089, forward strand.
AGGTTTTGCTGAAATCATTTTATATATGGGTTTGTTGAAGGGGATTCTCAGGTCCCACCTCCTGATTTCTGTTCGACTTTTCTCTCCCTTCTGTTTGGGAATACTGCAGCAGTGATGTAGAAGGACATAGTACAGTTATAGTGTATATATCTTGACATTGCAGAGTTTAGAACAGTGGAGTTACTGATCTTTGAAATTGAATGTTCAGGCATGTTTTAGGCTGGAGTACAAAGAACTGGTAATCTCTTATCATAACTTTAGATGTCCTTAAGCTACCACTGTTGCATTATTCACTCCCTCCTCCAACCCCTGCTGTTTTGTTCTGGTTCCTTTCTAGTAGGGTTTCCCCCTTTCTCTTCTGGCATTTTTCTTCTGGATGTGCATAGACTTCTCTTTTCTGTGGAGACTGTTCCATTTTGGTGCAATTTAGTTCTGGGTGGTTGTGCCCATACATCCCTTTTATGTCCTAAGTTCTGTGAGGGGAGCATAAATTACTTGACTTACATTCGCCCTGAAGTTCATTAGGCTTTGCATACTGAATGAAGCGTCAGAGCTGTCCTGGTGAGATATCCTTTCACTTTAGAATAGCTCCAACTTAGCGAAGAACATCTGCTGTTATGAAGTAAGATTTTGCACAACTTTTTCTTTATATAAATATGTATGTTTGCCTGTGTCTTAAGTGGTAATTTAATAAAGGTGTTAAAAATGAAACAGAAAATTTTTTACCGACACTATTCATCACCGCAAAAAGGATGGACAAATAGTTTTTGCAATTTTCCTGGATATATCAAAAGCTTTTGACATCATATTCCACCAGCTGCTACTCAATAAACTTTCTACTTAGTCTTAATTCATCATCCCTAACATGGTTTCACAGCTGTCTGTCAAAACATCAACAGGCTGCAAAAAAGGAGAACAATCTTTCCCCAGTTCTAACAGTATCCACCGGGGTACCCCAAGGATCCATACTTGCCCCCCGTTCTGTTTGTCATATTTACCAACAGTCTAAATTCAGCAACTTTTGCCACAATCATACAATATGCAGAGGATTCCTCCCTTATCTGCCCTGCCCCTTCCCACCAAGAGGTTCAGGTCGTAATGCAAAAATCATTCCAGGACATTGAAACTTACCTCTCCAACCATCAATTCATTCTAAACTCTAATAAGACGAAGTTAATGATTTTCGCAAACAAAAATTCCAAGACCAGCTCGCAACCTCTCTATTCTCTCCTCAAATGGAACCAGAATTGAGTCTACAAATCAAACCAAACTCCTAGGGTCACCATAGACAACAGACTCAAATCATCTTCCTCAGGACATCCAGAACAATCCAAGCATGTCTTCTTTAAAAAAAAATAAAAGAATATCTCAATAACAACTGGCTTTGCCCCTGTAATTCGCCTGGATAATTCATAGCTCTCCTGTTCTTAACAGCCATCTCAGCTTTTAGCACAAACAGTTTACACCTATCTCTAATTTTTTCAAACTTTTTTGGTTTTGCTGTCTGACGTTGTGATTTATGGTATTTTCTGTGCATACTTATATACCATTTGTGTTGTACTGCTCCTCATGCTTTGGATTCTTTTCAACACCTTCATTTCGCTCTGTTGACATAAATTCATGAATTGTTTGATTGTTGTTTTATTTGCTATTCCTTCATTTCTGTATTGCATTTTGACACGGACGCACCACGGTCTCTGATGAAAACAGGATACTATTTGATCAAAAGACACTACCCGGTTAACAAATGTAAGTAAATAAATAATTAAATAAACACCTTTCTGAGGATCTTTCAGACCTATGCTATTCCAGTTTTCAACTGGCAAAATACTGTCTTCACTGTGGATATGATGCCATGGAAGCCTCCTGCAGGGCAGCTGTCACTGGCACAGTGATCAGGAGACATGCTTGGCTTAGAGAGCAACCCCTCCCTTAACAGGTAAACATTAATCTCCTGGATGCCCCCCTTGACAAGGAATGCCTTTTTGTGGCAAAAGCTGAAGCGGTCCTCAAAAAGATGGAGGAAAAAGCTAAATCTATGCAAACAGTTAAGGACTTTTCTACAAGTGCGGCCACCAAGGTTCAGCAGGAATTTTCTGGCCAAACATTGGTCCTTTCCCACCCACTCTAGGAGAAAATAGAGAAAGCCACAGAAGGACAGAACCCCAGGTATAGATCACAGCAGCAAAGATTTAGGTAGCGGACCTCAGACTCACACAGACAGGGACGTTTTAGGACACCTTCTCCTGCCAGAGATAATTTCTGACTCTCATTCATCCTCCAAACCCCCAAAGAAACTGGGAAGACTGTCCTAGTTCTATCAAAACTTTACCCATATTACTTCAAATCAGTGTATTATAAATATTATTGCCCATGGTTCAAAACTTACTTTTAAAGAGCCCTTAAAGTTCTCAGGATACTCAGATGTACCATAAAATCAAAAAACTCAGGCTGTACAGCAAATGCAAATCTTTTGTTCCCAGTCATTATAAGTTTTCAGCTCTGCCCTTTGGACTGACTTACTGCACCAAGGGTTTTCACAAAGTTCCTAGCTCCTGCCTTTGCTTAATGCAGGACCCAAGGGGTCAAAAATTTACTACCTGGCGTTGCCCTCATCTGGGCCTCAGTCAAAACAATTCAAGACTACAAGAAATTTCATAGGATACTACAGCCTCTTTGAGTTCCTGTAAACTTAAAAGTTCATCGCAAACATTAATTTTCCTTGGAGCACTCCTGGACTCTTCCTTCCAAAAGGTTTCCTCACCCCCAGACAAGGTCAATTTTTTGACGAACTACTTCCAGAACTTCTGAGCCAAGCAGTGCGGTTATAGGTAGAAGAATACCTCAGAGCTCTGGGGTACATGGCATCACCTGTATCCTCATGGGTGCCACTAGCCCAGGAATTGCATTGAGAGAAAGCTTCAGTGGTATCTAAAGAATGTGTGGTGCCAGACCACTCAACTCCTGGACACCAAGATACACCTGATACCTTGCCTCAGACAGGAGCTCTTACGATGGGTACAGGCTTGCATCCAGAATCAGGGCTTACCCTTCAAGTTTTGTCCTCAAGGCTGAACCCTCACCACAGATGCCTCAGACTTCACATGGGATGTCCACACCCAACATTTTCAAACCCACAGGGTGTGGGATCAACAGACGAGAAAGACACACTGGGTGGAAGGAAATCATGGCAGTTCAAAAGGCCTTTACTGGCGCTTCCAAAGAAAAAGTGGATACCGGAGGCTTCTGGTATTTGCAGACGAACAACACCACACAGTCATGTTGGTACATAGACAAAGGGCACACACTTCTACGCCTATGCACGGGTCTGTAGCCTTGAACTCTTAAGAGACCTTTTGCACCTCCATGGGCCTCACCACTCCTAGTGCAATATCTGCCAGGGGTAGAAAATACCCTTGCCTGAATCTTGCCCTCAGCAGAGGAAATTGACAAGATCCCACAATAGCACTTTTCACTGGGGTATTTCCCACAGCCTAATAATAAAAAAATGATAGAGATATCCCCGCCAGGTGGACCAGCACGCCGAGTGAGAACAATGCTCAACTGTAAAGATTCTGTACCAGAACAAGAAGGGCATCATAGTGGAAAGTGGATGTTTTCTCCTTCCCCTGGACTCGTCTCTTCTTTTATGCTTACCCTCCCCTACCCTTTCTGCCTCAAGTCCTTCTAAAGATCAGAGAAGGGGGCCCAAGGACCATCCTGATAACTCCAAGCTGACCCAGGCAACACTGATTTCTCCTTCTCCTCCAGCAAACCATCCAGAATCCTTGACAGCTACCGCAGAGGGTAGACCTCCTCACCTAAGACAAAGGGAGGATAGTACAGCCCAATCTGCAGACCCTGAACCTTTCAGCTTGATTGTATCCACCTCAATGCCCTAACTTGGGCTACACCCAGTTTTAAAGTCCTTCAAGTGCAAAACATTCTGAAGGAATCCAGAAGGCCTAGCACAAGGAAATCTTACGTATCCAAATGGAAAACATTCTCTGCTTGGTGCCAGAGGCACCACCTTGACCCGAGCTCAGTTAACATTTCAGCCATTCTGGAGTTCCTAGCCAATCTAGTGGATAGAGGCCTATCCTACTCCTCCATTAGACCTCCTCCCCTCCCCACCCTTTCCCC